>NC_142718.1:9411046-10036046 GCF_055471065.1 Atractosteus spatula | reverse complement strand
CTACAACGGGCACAGCAAAGACGTTTACTGTAAGTCTTTCTACGACAGACCAACGGACCACGAGTGCCCCTGTCGGTCAACCAATCACGTACTGTGGTGCCGCACGTCATCTTGCGTCACACTGCACGACGCCACCTGCGGTACGTGTCTGTAACGCGCACTTTGAATGGCTGCATCTGTATATACAAAGAATATTGCTTATAAATAATACGTCCTCAAATAAATTAAAAACTAATTTATTCCTGTGTCAAAACATTCAGTGCATACTATGGTGGGTAAAGAAGTACAATTCTACAATGCATAAATAAGAAAAACTATTAAGAGACGCAGCACACAGCAGTAAAAAATAACAGGAAAAAAATAGAAACATAAAAAAATATACATTTTATAGTAGTTTAAGTAGGTAGCTGCGTCAGCATGCATAGGTTGCAAAGAAACAAGTAAAGGTTTATTCTATGCTGAAAACAGAAGAAAGGAAACGTTTCGGCAGAAGAAGTAGAAGAACACACCTGAAGAAGGCTCCACAGCTGAAATGCTGTTTCCTTTCTTCTCTTTTCAGCATGGAATAAACCTTTACTTGTTCCCATACACATTTCAGGCAAACCAACATTATTTTTTTTGTCCTGAAATAAGCTGTTAATATGAAGTTAAAAATATTTGACAACTCACTCGGTTATATTGCCCCTGACTCATTCAAGTAAACAAAAAACACACCCCGGCATTACTCATGTCTAGCTAACCAGAATTTTGTATTTAAAAAGTCTTTGCACAAAGAAAAAAAGGGTAAGAGGATTCTGCACGGTCCTAATGTCCAACACGTTGTTTAAAACATGCTTCTGTATTTCTTTTCCTAAGCTATTGATTAGTCTTTTTAACTCAGTAGTGGATTACAAAGGGCAAAAATGTGAAAATGACAGCTGCTACCTTTTCCAAGCAATAGATTTTACAGGCCACTCTGATCCATCTTGGGGTCAGTCCTTATTTTATTTTTTTTAATACTAAAGGTTAGCTCTCTACAGTGATGTGTTGACCCATATTATTGAATGAGAAATTTATAATTGAGTAATCATGGCTCTTATTTATTAAAAAGTACTTCAACTTACTTTTTTGCTTAATCGTTCAAATGATGGCTGATCATTAGAATTATCTCATTTATTTTATAAATGCATAAAATTTCCTAGTATGATTTTTAAAGGTGTACAAAACAAACAATATTCATATTTAATTAAAATTAATGTAGGAGTTTTTTTTTCTTGTGATGTGGGAGTCCAGAATAAACATACTGAAGGCTGATTAGCAGTTCAATGATATATAAGACACACATAGAATTATATGCTTTTATGAGGCACCTTGGGACTGTACTGTTTTATCTATCAGGGAAACTAGAAAATATAATGTTAGAAAATGCTAGAAAATATAATGGTTTTACTTTTTACTGACAATCATGTCACTGTTGCTAAATAACCTTAAGTAAAATACAGCTGATAATCTTCTATTTGTGCCTTTTAAACTTGAAAGCTGACTTTTATGAATATCAACCTCCTCAACCTTCCATTCAGGACACAATAATCTCAGGCTTTTGATTTAACTGAGAATTACATATGCTTGATTTTTAGACTTAAGTACAAAGTAAAATTCAGTTTAGTCATTTATTTATATTTGAATATTTAAATGACATTGTTTCTTCCCCACTGGCCCTGCCAAACACAACTTTCGATTTCTTCACTTACAGCAGTTATGTGACCCATATTGGTGATCTCCTTTGGGTGAATCCGTAGTACTTTGGCCTGGTAACAAGTACAGGTATCCATTCCCACAGGCACTATAGAATTTAAGTGGGAGTAGGATTGAAACTAGTTACTTCTAACATTATTAGAAGCAGAAACCCAAAACTTGAGCTGCTCTTTAAGCTATTCTGGTCGTTACGCATGTCTGGACTTTTGTGTACTTCTAGTTCGCCTCCCACCAGACACCCTTCCCTTCACTTCTCATACGTTTTTACTTCCTGTCATTTTCCAAATATTCAGGTACAATAACACAAAAAGAGAAGACCTGTTGCAATCTGACCTGTTGCAGTCATCAGGGAATGTACAGCTGGCTTTGCTCTGTACTTTTGCGTTATTACCCTTTTCAGTGAGAAACACTCTAGGCTCTATATTTTCTTAGTAGTGTTGTTTTATATGAAATGTGTTGTACATTGCATCTCTTGCTGCTTAAATTGCCACTTGGGAATGAATAAAGGATTTTTAAATTTAATTTGAAATGCGCTGAAGCTTGATTGGATGACCAGTAGTTTGGTAGAAAGCCAATCTGACCTTTACTCAAGACACTGTGCTAGGAAATGAAGGCCAGTACTCAGGCATTCATAATACTGTAAAACATTTTCCCCAGGTTTCTGCTCACACAAATGCTCAAATATTTATTGGGGCTGAGTTTAGCTCAACTTGTATTAATGGAGGTGAATACTGCCTGATCCTTAACCTCAGGGAAACAGCCAGCTCTCATGATTGTACCTAAGCATCTCATTGCTGACTCCTTCTTCAGCACAGAGGCACATGGTCTGAAAGCCTAGAGTTCAATATTATTGTTCAATAATTATTATTATTGTTCAGTGATATCAAACTTTTTGCTGATAATTCAATGTAGTGTATTTCTCTAGGCTACTGGTAGCCCATCTGAATGTCTGGTAAATGCTTGGTAAGTTGTGTGCTGTATAACTTCAGGCTAATGTAATCTTTTTATGTAAAGTGTAATATGGGTGTGGTTGGGGAGTGGAATTTCTAGCCTAATAGTGATTGCAATAATTGAGGAGGGATCCAGGTCATTAACATCATAGTCTACCACACTACTGACCAAAGCTGAGCTGTATGTAAATCATCCTAATCCTGCTGTTGACAAAGTATAGGCCCAACCTTTGCCAGATCTATAAAAGCTCACACCTGGTCTTATTGACATTGGTACTATGGCTGCACCTGCATGGTAAAGAAGGGATTATCTAAATATGTAAGGGTTTCCGTGTGTGCTGGTGAAGTCTGCCACTGTACGTGTTTGCGTGTTGAGAGAGAGATGCACATTTCCCTGGTTCTATAATCTTCATGTGGAAATTGTGCAAAAATATTTGCTGTAGAAAGGACATTCTGTAAAGGGAAAATAGGCTGCACACACTAAACTTTCATTTACTACAGAGATGCTCTGCACCACAATGATCCCCACAGGGTTCCTGCCACACGTGACTGTTGGATTTTTAACTTAGGCCACAATAAACTCCCTGTAGCCTGGGGAACAGTGATTGCCATGTGTGTGACACCATGTGTTTTGCATTAATACCATATTTACAATATTCTTATATATATATTAAACTCATGGTCTGCACTCTTCAGGGCTGAGGAGTCCTAATATTCCACACATTGATTGAGAGGAATCTTATTTTGGAAGTTTGAAATTTTACAATAATTATCTTTATCTGTAAGAAAGCTAAACTAGTGCGGAATATTAGCAGCATTAAAAACATTGTTAACTTAGAACAGACTTTTTTGTATTATAATGATTTTTGTTGATGTTACTCTGGGTTTCATGTGCAAACCTTTTGGTTGCCTTAGCTACTGGTGACTAAACTCATGAAGTCTGTGTATCTATCCAGCTCTGAGCTGGTTGTGCATGTTGATCTGGCAAGAGCTGCCGCATGTAGAGGCTCTGTCTAGCTCAGCTGCAGATCTATCTGAGTCAGAAGCAGCGAGACATAGATTCTTGTTTTCCAGTCTGGTCTGGGTGAGTGGATGCTGAGGGGTTCTCAATTGGATGTGCAGGCTCCTGGGGAATGCTTCTCTGTTTGACTGTGAGTTGTTTTTTTTCTGTAACCTTGTAAATATATCTGTTACTTTGTTATGGCAGGCTGCAATCTCTGTTATGTCCGATGTTATATATTTCATGCATCCGGCTAGTGTGCTTGTCACCCTCCTGCAATCCTTCTGCTTGTAGAGCTATCTGTTTGGCTATTGTGCTCAAGAACATCCCATTACTATGAATGCCACTACTCTTGCAGCTCTGTACCCATTACTGTTACTTATTAAACTGGTAAATATCATAAGCATTTTCATCGTTGGCCCATATTCTTCTTTTGTAGTATATGCTGTAGCTAGGTAGCCAGTTTAAAACAGACAAGAATAGACAAGTTGTCTCAGTTGACAAGAATTTGATTTTCACATCTATTCTCCTCTCCTGCTTGGGAGTACTGGCTGGGTTGAAAGCACAGTATTTGGCTGGATGATTTAAGTATGGGGGGTGTCAGTATTGTAGAGGGCAATACAAGAGACAGACACCCTTGGCCCACTCTGTTCCCCAACTGTCCTTTTGAACATGTTCTGATCGCCCACAACTGGACCATTAAACATTGTGGACAATTGCACAACACATGACTAAACTGTTTATATGCAAAGCAAGGCCAGATGAATGTGTGTATGTTTTTTATCACAGTTGTGTGTTCTTAATAATAGACAGTGAGAAAATGCCATTTAAGAAGGTAGTATTGTTCATAAGAAAAGACACAGCGAAGGAGACTAAGAAAAGCAAGAGGGGAAGAGAAAAAAGAGAGAAGGGATGGGATCTCATTTTTCTTAATAACATATTTATCCACAAATTAATATACAGATATTAATGACTGACATTTTATCTTCTCACAATATTATGTGAGCTAACCATTTTTTCCTGCTTTTGTTGTTATAACTTTATTTACATAAGTGATTTTATTCCCCCCTCCCCTCTCACATGCAATTTCAGCTTTTCAAGTCTTTCAGCCCCCACAAAGCTGAAATCTATTTCCAATCTATGTAAGCACAGAAAATTTAGGTTAATTAACACATAATGTTTATAAGAAATATACTGTATCCTTTATTCTCAGTATAAATTGCAAAAAATATGTAATGCTGCATGATATTGACAATTTAAACTATTAAAAAGTTGAAATGACAAAACTCCCAATGTATATTTTAAAAACTTAAATGAGGCAAAAAATATATTTTTTTGAGAGTCAGCCTAACAAGCTATTTTGAAGGTCTAAAAAGAATATTAGTGAAAACAACTGAGACACAGCAGTTCTACAACACACAGAGCTATTTCAATTTCACTTATCAGTGATCATTTTCCTGCTCCATTGGCCCAATAAATTCTGGCATAAAACTTTGCTCCCATGTGTCTGTGAGCCACACCACATCTCATTTCATACTTAGCAGCACAGTGCCATTTAGTAGTAGTTAAAAAACAAATTAGACCTGTATAAGATGGACGGTTGATGATTTCACCATCAATGTCATGAAGATACTAAGTTCATTTTATGAGGGGAGTTAAATAAGCTTTATGTATGGATAAGTTGTCTGTAATATTAAGTTCTGCCTATTGTTTTAGACTGCTTTACAAAGTAACCACAATATGTGGTTTGCATGAACTGTTTCCATTTGTAGATTGTAGCCCTCTAACTGAAATCATTGATAGGTCTCGTCAAGAGGTTAAGTCACAAAAGGGATAATGGCTAGTGCTCCTTATTTTCAGTGTTCAAATTATCATGTCTCTGAATTATTTTACCTGCTCTTAGATATTAATCATGTTGGCAGAGCAGAGTAAGACATTAAAAGAGAATTAAACTATGTATTAAGTTTGGCTGTTAATCAACAATATAATTCTCATGATTTCTTTATTTTATTTAGTTTGAGTAAGAGGGTCATAAAAAAATATTCTTTTTAAAAGTGGACGTTTCAATATAAATAAGAAATTACATTTAGAATGCCAGCCAGCTGAAATGTAATTTACCAACCAAGGTGCCTTTTTAGAACAATGTATGTATTGATGTGTTACTGCTACAACACATGAATAAACAGACATTATCATATTACCAAATACAGGCAATCTTAAAAACTAAAATATTTTAGCCTTATCCTTTATAGCCATTCTACTCAGTCCTTAAAGATAAAAAACAGGACAAGATGAGCACCATTAATGATGCAAATGAAGCATCACAAAAATGAAAGCCTGGGGATGTAGCAGCAGAAATAATCAAAATGTAATTACAACTATACTCAGAGCAAGGGCTCATTTAGCTAATGACCTCACTACCTCTAATGCCTGATTATAAATTCAGAGAACTGAATGTGTGAAAATTAAAGCAGAATGTTTTTGATCTGCAATTGATTAGTTCATAGAAAGTTCACAGGAGTCCCATTTTTCAAATATACCATAATTTGAAAATGATGTTTAAAATCATTAGGTTTGTGAGAAATTAATTATACAATTCAGCAAAGCTATCTCTTCATTAAAACTGACACTTGATAACTATCTATTGTTAACAGACTTAAATTAGTTGTATTAAATGTACATGAGAACTAACTCCCATGAAGTGAGCAGTTAAGTGTTCACTGTAATCTATACATTGGTAAATTGATCAATGTTTCTATCAAACAATGAAGTAATGAAAGAGTTTTCTTTTACGACACTGCAACTTAAGCTTCAGATGAGTATCAAGAGAAATGTGCCTTTTGTTTATCTTGGTAATCCTGTGTTTTCAGTCCCTACTCTGTAATGTCGCTGGATACAGCCACGTAAGTAGTGATTTGCCACTACCCAAGCACAAGAGACCGGGGAGTGGCAGAAGATCCTAAGAGACCTGACTGATAGGGGTGAGAGTGAAAAGTGAATGGAGGTGATAATGAAATAATTATTGGCCAAAGGGGCTCAATTAGCCCAGGCTTTTCATTAATGGTAAAGAAAAAGAAATGGGAATTGTGTTGGTTCCAGGAGAAGCCCACTAACTGCATTCCTAGTGAACAGAAGCTGCTAAACACAACCCGTCAGTCAAAAAAAAGTCTCAGGTATGAAAAGAAACCGAGTGGCTAGTTTGAAAATGTTTTTATTATATTATCATTTTCTTTGTCAAGTCAAGTCAAGTCAAAGTTTATTTATCAAATGCACAACAATACGGTGTGCAGCAGTAGTTGCTGGCAATGAAATGTTTTTTTCTGCGAGCTCACAAAAATCACAAAATTCACAAAAACACAAAAATCACAAAACTGAGGTTACATTTTTTAAATTGAATAAAACTCAATATGAGTAGAGCTGTTATGTGTCCATGGTGTGTGCAATATATACATGTAGTGCAGTTATGCTGAATACAGTGAAAACTGTGTGTCCATGTAGCCATTACAGGTGATTTGCTAATGGAGCTGCAGGTTGGCTATTTAGCAGTCTTATTGCCTGGAGGTAGAAGCTGTTCCGTAGTCTGTTGGACTTGGACCGAATGCTTTGGTACCGTTTACCGGACGGTAGGAGGGAAAACAGTTTGTGACTGGGATGACTGGGGTCCTTGAGAATGGACCTGGCCTTCTTCAGACATCTAGCTGAGTAGATATCCTGGATGTTTGGTAGCTCACAGCTGGTGATAAGCTGCGCTGACTTCACCACCCTCTGCAGTACTTTGCGATCCCATGCGGAGCAGTTCCCATACCAGGCAGTGATGCAACCAGTCAGGATGCTCTCAATAGTGCACCTGTAGAAGTTGGCCTGGATATGTGACGGCATGCCGAACTTCTTTAGCCTGCGGACAGCGCTGCCGTGCTGTCTTGACCACGATGTTGGTGTGGTGGGTCCAGGTTAAGGCCTTTTGAGATGTTAACTCCCAGGAACTTAAAACTGCTGACCCTCTCCACTGCAGTCCCATTGATGTAAATAGGTGTGTGGTCTCCTCCCTGATGTTTCCTATAGTCCACAATCATCTCCTTTGTCTTACTGATGTTAAGAGAGAGGTTGTTCTCCTGGCACCATGCTGTCAGGGTTTCAACCTCCTCCCTGTATGCAGACTCCTCACCATCTATGATCAGGCCAATACTGTTGTATCGTCCACAGACTTAATGATGGAGTTTGAGTTATGCCTGGTGACACAGTCATGGGTAAATAAGGAGTAGAGGACAGGGCTAAGCACGCAGCCTTGGGGGGCTCCAGTGTTTAGAGTCAGGGTAGAGGATATGTTGGTGCCCACCCTCACCACCTGCGGACGTTATGTTAAGAAGTCCAGGATCCAATTACAGAGGGAGGTGTTCAGTCCCAGGTCCTGGAGCTTGATGACAAGCTTTGAGGGCACTATGGTATTGAATGCTGAGCTGTAATCAACAAACAGCATTCTCACATATGTTCCTTTCTTATCCAGGTGTGAGAGGGCAGTATGGAGGGCAGTGGCAATAGCATCCTCTGTTGACCTGTTCTGGCAATACACAAATTGCAGTAGATCTATGGTGTCAGGCAGTGAGGAGGTGATGTATGCTTTGACCAGCCTCTCGAAGCACTTCATGATAACTGATGTGAGTGCAACAGGGCGGTAGTCATTCTGGCAGCTGACTCTGGTTTTCTTAGGAACAGGGACAATGGTGGTTTTCTTAAAACAGGAAGGAACTATAGACTGAGCTAGAGAGAGATTGAATATGTCCGAGAAGACATCTGCCAGCTGGTCTGCACATGCCTTCAGAATGCGGCCAGGGATGGCATCAGGGCCAGGATGCTTGCGCGGATTGGTCTTTTTAAAAACTTTACACACATCCACTCTGGATATGATCAGTGGGTTTCATCTCGGATTTCTGGAATCTTCCTGACTGGATCTGCGTTGCTGACCTCAAACCGAGCATAGAATGAATTTAGCTCATCAGGAAGAAAGGCAGACTGTTGTGCGATATAGATGGGTTGCGTTTTGTAGTCTGTAATGGTGCGTATACCACTCCACATGGTCAGTGTGTTGCAGCCGTGATAAGATGACTCTAATTTAACTCTGTAGTTGTATTTCGCTATTTTGATAGCTTTCCTGAGGTCGTATCAGGATTTTTTGTATTAATCCATATCGCCAGAATTGAAAGCAGCTGTCCTAGCTTTCAGTTTGGTGCATATCTCACCATTTACCCACGGTTTCTGATTTGGATATGTGCGAACAGTAATCCTGGGAACCACGTCTTCAATACATTTACTGATGTAGCCAGTAACATAGTCCGTATACTGATTGATATTATTTTCGTCAGCTTCGCGGGAGATCTGCCAGTCAGTGGTAGCAAAACAGTGATTTAGTATAAAATCCGATTCATCCGACCAACGTTGAATGGTTCTTAACGCTGGCCTCTCCTGTTTAAGCTTCTGCTTGTAAACGGGAAGTAGCAGAATGGAGGCGCGATCGGATTTGCCGAAAGGAGGTCGGGGGAGGGCTTTGTAACCATCCCGGAAAGGAGTGTAAACATTGTCCAACGTGTTTGTTCCACGCGTCGGGCAGTCGATGTGTTGATGTAGGTTAGGCATTGTTTTCTTCAAGTTAGCACCGTTGAAATCACCCGCTATGATGAATGCCCCCTCAGGATGTGTATTCTCGTGTCTGTTAAGGTGAGAGTGTAGTTCATCCAGTGCCTTTGTGTAATTTGCCTGCGGCGGAATATACACCACTGTAAGAACTACCGATGTGAACTCCCTCGGGAGATAGAAAGGGCGACATTTTATTGTAAATTTTCAAGATGTGTAGAGCAAGATGTTGAAATAATCTCCACGTCTATACACCAGGAATTGTTTACCATGAAGCATACCCCGCCGCCTTTGCTCTTACCCGAATCCGTTGTTCTGTCCTGACGGTGAATAGAAAAATCCTCCCGGGAGGATAGCAGAGTCCGGAACACACGGGTCAAGCCAGGTTTCAGTGAACGCCAGCACGTTGCAGTTCTTGATGTCCCATTGGAAAGCGAGCCTTGCCCTCAGTTCATCCAGTTTATTGTCCAGTGACTGAACATTAGCAAGAAGTATACTCGGGAGCGGGGCGTGATTGCTGCGTTGCCTCAATCTTACCAGAACGCCTGCCCGTTTACCCCTCTTCCTGCGACGCCGTCTTCTTCCCAGTACAGGTACAGGTGAGACACCACAGTCCATATAGTCGGCAGTAATTATTAGTGTAGATTTAACTGTGCCAATATTCGATCTTATGTTTATAAGTGTTTGTCGGTCATAACTAATCACCGAGCAAGCAGTATGTGCAGTTAGCAGTATGAAAAACAACAAAAAATAAAGAAATAGACAAGGACGAATGGGAGCTCGCAGGACGGCAGCCTTCCCTGTCGGCGCCATCTTGAAAGGAATTGTTATATAATAAGTGACCCAGACAGCCTGAGAAACAAAAAGTGAAAGAGAGAAAAGGGCCCCAAAGGCCAGGAGAAAAGCCCCAGAGAGAAGCCTGAAAGGCAGCAGAAAAAAGGGCAGTCAGAGAAAAAGCCGGCTTGTACGTATGCTTGTATGTATGTTGAGACCTGGCTTGGAGCTGAGGCTAACTGGAGTTAGTTGAACTTGCTGCGCAGAGTGAGGGCTGGCTTGAGGCCAAAAACTATGAGCACAGCAAAGCCCTGTCTTGAAGCCGAAATTTCTGCCAAGTGCAGCGTGACGGTGAGAAATGGGAGCCTCGGGTATAGGAGAAACTGGATAGAGAGCCTCCTAAGAAAGAGGACCAAACAGATTTGGAGTGCAGGCTTCAGGCTGAAAACTGCCACACAGTCCATGGGTTGGAAGAAAAAGATACTGAAGTGATTCAGGTACTGAAGAAACCGAACAGCGAGCCTACGGGAAAAGGGGACCATCCTGGTCTGCAGGGCAAGATTAAGGCTGCAACGTCTGCGCCGAGTGAACTGCTGTCTTGCTCAGTAGAGATATGTGGAGAGTGAAAGCAGGACTGCTATTGAGGAAAGCCCAGTGAGAAATGAACAATGACAAAGTACCGTCCCCTCAACATTAAATGGAAAATTTAGGAATAATATAATAAATACTATAATTACTAATTAACAAAGGTCATGAAAAGGGGATGCAGATAAAGTAGCAAGCACTGGAAAACCATGAGCCCTTGTGAGATTGTGATGGTTTCCCAGGGCAACTGCTAGTCAAAGGATGGCTGTCATGACATACTGTACTCACTGTCATTGAATCATCTATTCAAATATTCTTGATTCTTTGTTTGATTAACATAAAAATTAAATTCTAAAGTCTTTTCTTATTAGAATTTAGAATCTCTTATTCCTTTTATTTTTTATATCACCCACTGTGGAAAAGCCAATTATATGTTTTTCACATTTTGGCTCTTAGCTATGATCCCAGCGACCTCAAACTGGAAACAATAAAGAAAAGTAAGTAGACTCCTCTGACTCTGCCCACCTTTAAGCATATTTTATTTTAAAATATATTCAGAGTATTCAGAGGCTGAGCTGTTATTGAAGGAGAGACATGTCACAGACCACCAACACTGGTGCAAGCACCTGAGAGGCTGCAGGGCTTACTAATGTCACTAAGAACAGAGGACCTTACCAACTAGTCTTGCCCTACACTTGGTAGCAGTCAGAGAATCTTGCCAAACACCTTTGTGGTCTTGGTCACAGTCAAGCATTGAAGTGACCTAGGCTCAAACCAATCATAATAAAGGTCAACCTTCACACAGATTTTTTTTCACTGTGACTTTTAAAAGTGAAGCTACTCAGGAAGGGGGTCCCTGCATTTTAAATGGTTTATATATTTTGCTGTACCCAGAATCTGGTGTAAAAGGGAGTACCTAATCATTAAGCAATATAGTACATGCATACCCCAATAAAGAGATATATACATCACTTAACATTTATATACTTTTAAGCACTTTATATAGTGTTACCACTAGATATGAGTATTTTTGATTATATAGACAACATTATCTTAATATTATTATTATTTAATTATAGCTATAATTATCAGTATTCTCCTTTAATGCTATACTGTTTTCCCAGAAAAAGTCAAAATATGAAACATTAAAATAGTAAACATTAACATGAAACATGAAACATTAAAATGATATCTTAATGTATGTACAGTAATAGAATACTAAGGTTCAAATAGAATTTAATTTAAAAATGAATAGTGTTACAGCTTTAGGTGACTGCGAAGTGTCTCTTTGATTTTATATGAAGTTTGTGACAGTTGGAGGAGTAAACACTTCTAACTTCAAAGTCAAGATGATGTTCGCTGAGGTCTGGGGGGTCCCTCAAGCAGAAACAATTGTAAAATTTACCTTGGTATACCTAGGTAAGTTGTGGGTTGATGATTGTCAAGGAGCAGTACAAAAACACACAATATAAGATGACATTAACATAATGATTAAGAACACAGAAAAGGAGGAGAAGGAAAAGGAAGAAGAAGAGAAGCAAGGAAGGAGAAGAGAGAGGAGAGAGGAGTCTATGGGAGTTTGGACTTGAAGCTTGCGCCAGGCGAGAGCCCCTACTTCATTATCATCCAAACCAAACCTGACTGGAGCTAAGTACTTAAACTGTGTTAGAGAGAGCATACTATTCTGCGTTTTTACGGAACTTTGGTTTCCTGGATAAAAGATACCTCAGTTAGAAACGTCTTTCCTGTTTAGGGTGCATTTTTATGAATAGGGATATAGGCTCCCATTTATTTTGTGGCATCCAGGGTGTAGAGAGAGAGATTTAACTGCAGGTTGCTTTGTATTTAGTTAGAATACAGCTTATCTCCTATGGGGCCTCTGTAGGCATTAAAAATTTAATGCTTGGTAGCAGTCTGGGGTTTTTTGGATCACCAGAATGTTAGGCCTCTGAAATGCCTTGTTTGTAAATACTGTACATCTATGTTGTATGTTTTGTAGTGTGTAGTATAGTTTGTGTGATGTCGTTGTAATAAATATTTGTTTAACCAAGCGTGCTTGAATTATTACTCCTCTCACCAAAGCTGTACCAGAGAACAAAGAATTCACATGCCTATATTATACCAGCCATTCAAGGTATATTGCTAGAAATTACTTACAAGTTGTGGGTTATAAATAATTATTTCACTTATTGACTAAACTGATTGGTCAAATCCTGATTTTCACCATTTTCATGACCCCCTATTTGTAACAAATATAATAATATATTCACTTTCAAATTAAAATTGACAATTAGATGTGTATTAGTTGTGGCTAGAATATTTTTTTATTATATAGCAATGAGGTTCAAGAGGAAATGATTTATTGATTTGAAATAAAAACCCTGCATAATCTAATCCCCATATTAGTCTTCATTATAGTGTGAAGTAATATAGGGATATCAGAATTCTATTCATGAAGGGCTGCAACAGCCTCTGGCCTTTGAACTTGATAATCATTTAACTACTTAATTAGCCTAATCACCTAATTAACCAGTTTAATTTAACAATTCCATCAATAAAGATATTTGCCTCGCCTCAACAGCATCATTTCATTATCATTTTTTTTAAAAGAACATCTAAAAATATACCTAATTAATAAAATATTCACATTTATTAAGTATTTGATTTTAATACAAAAAACAGTGGATGGGTGTAGCTTCCAGGAATGGAGCCTGCTACTACAGTATGTGTATTAGTATTATTAATACATATAAAGGTGAGATTAGTTATTATGAAAAGGTTTTATAAGAATTGAGTTTTTAGGAGACACAATATGAGTACTAAAATATAAGAAAGGAAACTATTTGGTCCTTTAGTTCTTTTGGTTGCTAAAAGCTAAGTAATCTAAAAATTTTATTCAGACATTTCTGGAAACAAATCCAGAGAACCAAGAAAATCCTAGAACTTTGCCAACATAGTTGGGTAACTCCCAGTTGTTCCTTAATATTTTTTGCAAAAAAAAGTGCACTTCCACATCGTTTCCATTTGTGTTCTCTGGTTCATGGTTCACTGCTGAATCTGAAAAGGTCCATACTGTTGATGTTGTCAGTGTCTTTGAGGACTTGCAATTCTTAAGTCAGGTCCTCTCATAGTTGTCTTTGTTTGAAACTAGAAAGATTCAGTTCCTTTAGCCTGTTGGTGTTGCATACTCCTTCAGACCCATGATTTAATATATCTAGCTATTAAATATGCCTTTAATACTCATTTTAAAATTATTCTTCTTTAATAAAAAATCTGAAGAATGTAATAGTAGAGATAAAGCTTAGATGAGTGATTGTGATGTTAAATATTCATTTGGTTTAGACGACTAATGAAATGATTGACATTTTACATTCAGTTTTAGATTTAGATTTACATCATGTTTTAATAGCACATACTATGCACAGTATATTAATAATTCCCCACATTTACTGTATAGTACTGATGCAACATGAAGCTGACATTTACTTTCCTTCTGTGTCTGAATACAAAAGTCTTTGAAAATGAAATTATTGTACAAGTATTTGGTGGCACTATGTAATAATTGGTAGGGCTATGTATGAAACATATTGAAGGTAGTAGTAGTAAATAAGCAATGTGTTTAATAAGCCATGAAGGTTTAACATGAAGTTTAAATTAAAGGCAATCAGCTTCCGGCCTTGAAAACATAAGGTCGTGGGTAACAAGCAATAGACTAGGATTATGAATCTTCTGCTTGACAATGGATCACAGACTGATTCTGATTGAATCAGACTGCACTACTTTCAAAGCTGCCTGGAGCAAAAACATGAAATCAGAACACCATGTTAAAATACACCAAGTACAGATGCAGCCATTCAAAATGCACGGTACAAACCCACGGTACGATAAACTACCCACAAGCCACCGCAGGGCACCGCGGTAAGTGATTGGCTGGCCAAAATGACCGACAGGGGCACTCGTGGTGCATTGGTTGGTAGTGAAAAGATTTAATCATTTAATCTCTTTACTGTGCACATTTTAATCCGCTTAGTATTGAATATTTATATGGAATTTTACCACTAAAGGGAAATTTTAGTAGCTGAGCATAAAAAGAAGAGGAGCATAACGCATCTGAAGGTCATAAACGATATTAATTTAGGAACATAAACATTACTGTATGTAAACTGTACTGTGTATGGCTGGTCTTGGTAGTTTAAAGAAAAAATACACACCAGTCTTCCATTTCTCCCTAAACATTTTAAGCATGAAAGTTTTATGAAACGGTACCCAAATATGCGATTGCTGTATAGAATGAATTTTAATTAAAAAAAAATATTTAACACGAAAATTAAGCTGTTTACATCTTCCGCCTGAGAACATAGTCACCCGTTGTTACCCAACGCAGAAACACAGCCACTAACTATCAAAGAGAGGACATTAGCTAGCCAATATGATAAAGAAATAAATGATTATTTTGTTTATTTCTTTTGCACATTTATTTGAACATTTCCATCGATTGTACAAGCACTTGGAAACTGTCCAATACCTAGTTCATCAGGCATTTTCTTTTACGCTGCGGGCATTCTCCCGGTCTGGCGCCGGTCTGTGTCTTCTAGGACATAATGCCAGCGATTTTTTGTTAAATTTGGGTTTCCAATAACGCCACAGCAAACTCTTGTTTTTATGTCCACTATAACAGACAATCTCCTTTGCTTTTGACTGAGCGTTTAATAATTTCCTAAAATGAAAATGATTTACTTTATTTCCCTCACGGGATCAATAAAAGTATCTATCATGTATCTAAACTATGGGACAGAATTCTGGGTTCTCCCTATACCAGAGATTATGTTAGGGCTTCAGAATGGTGATTGGCTGACACCATCTGACACCCCTCTGATTGGAGAAAAAAGACGTGCTGGTCTGCTATACATACTGTACCAGGAAGAGGATTTCTTTCTATTCGAAACGTAAAAGTTTAATTAAGAAGTAAAAACCTTACAGCGTACACAGATTTCTAAACTGATCAGGAGGAAGAAAAATCACCCGTGTTTCGTGCATAAAAAGTGGTTATTAACTATCGAAACCTGTTTTATTTATTTTATTTTTATTTAGATTAAGAGTTCCCGTCACCCCCATTCCCATTTAAATCACAAACCCGTGTTTAATTAAATGTCTTTTAATGTAAATCGTTATCTTTGTCTTATGCATAATAATGTTCACCACTCTGTCCAGCAAATTAATAATAAACTTTATTTTATATAGCGTTTTAAACGAATAAGTAATTAGATTGCTCATAAACCTAATCACTTATTCTACATAAACACAGCGTAATTGCTCTCTGATAATGCTTTTTCTTTTTATTTAGGCTCAGATTTCAACTATAGATCGTATTATTAATAACCATAATAACGACCAACCAACAAAAACAACCATTTAAACATAATACCAACCAAAAACATAGATAACAACCACAATACAAAATAAAATATATCAAACCATTAAACTCTCTCAAATTCCTCCGATTATCATAATCCCGCCCCTTATGCAAAACCAAACCCTCCTCCCATCCCAGTTTATCCTCTTTATCATAAACAAAATCCACCTCAGTTTTCAACATAAAGCATTACACAAAATCAATACCTCAACACTCCATACTCAACAACGATAATTCACAAACAGCCAGAACATGTAACTCCACATTCCCAAATAGACCTCATTTCCATAGCCCCGCCCCTTATGCAAAACCAACATCCCTCCCCTGTTCTCTCTCTCTGCTGGCGTTTGTAATCTTTTTTATTTTTAAATAATTTTTAGCAAAGTCATGTATTCTTAAGATTTCTTTATTTATGTCTTTATTTAGTGGTTTCATTAGTGACAAAGGCTAAACTTTCTTGGAAAAATGTCTTTTATGTAAACCATGTTTGCTATTAATTCATTTAGGGCTAGAATATGTTCATTGTCTTCCAATGAAAGAAGGGTTCCTTTCGCCGTAGTCGAGTTGACATTAGAAGCTTGCCACGCCCGGACTGTTACACCAACGCATTAGCATGTTAAAGCGATTTCATTGAGGAGCCTAGCTTTCTTAACTAGTAAGTACTGTACTTCCTTGGTTTTGGAAGGGGGAGGTGTCTTTCGCTGGAAATCTCGCCCCCTTCTACTTTGAAAATAACTGTGAAACCGGTTTAATTCGTCACAGCCAGCACTCCACGTGTTATGCTCTTCATTAATGTCTAAGCCGGAACACATCATTATATCTCATTTTGTATTTCTTTTAAAAAATCGTTTGCCCAGCCTAACAGTATTGTTGTTATTGTTTTTATCCTGTAAAGCGCTTTGAGGAGCCAGCTTTAAAGCGCCATATACAATAAAGTTCATTATTGTTACTATTGTTAATTTGCTGGACAGAGAGGTGAACATTATTACGCAGAAGACAAAGATAGCGATTTACGTTGCATTGTGCATTGTGCTGCTGTAATACAGTTTTAAATAATTAAAAGTCTAAACAGTATCAGCTTTATTTATGGGTTTTAAACAAAGGCGATTTAAACACGATTTAAATCAATATAAATGTTGATATTGTAACGCATAACAACTATTCATTGTTATTAAAATGACTTAAATTCTATCATGTTGTGATATTTAGAAATATAAATGTGTTTGGTGCGAGTGAAGTTTTATTTAATCTCTGAGCCAGGGAAACGTTTTATTTTTTCAAAGAAATAAAAAATTAAAAATTAGATATAATAATATAAACATTTACTGCAATACATTTACTTTGGTGGGTTGCCGCGTCAGCCTGCAACGTTTCGGCTGTGAATCCTTCTTCAGGTGTGAGAGTCTTCAGTTCAAAATGAAACGCTTGGAGTTTGTAATGTAGGGCGCTCTGAACGAGTTTAACTTTAATGCAGGAAAAATGTATTTCCCAGAAGCTATACTGATTCTTATGGAAGCCAGTTTCCGCCAGGGAGTTAAAAAAAAACACACTATGGTATTCTCTCGGATGCAGTGCAGTTAAAAACATATCTCTGATGCTGTTCCTAAATGAATACTGTTTATGACCATCAGACGCTTTATGCTCCTTTTCTTTTTTCCAGTGGATTGAACAGGGAGAGGTATTTCATGATGTACTTTTCACTGATGAAACAACAGTGGCTTTGGAACAGTTTTCAACCATGTCGTTTTATAAAAAGGGGAGATATGTGAACAAGCAAAACCCAAAACAAACATGTATGCCATACGGCGTACGCGTTACTGAAGCTAA
Organism: Atractosteus spatula; assembly: GCF_055471065.1. Classification (NCBI taxonomy): domain Eukaryota; kingdom Metazoa; phylum Chordata; class Actinopteri; order Semionotiformes; family Lepisosteidae; genus Atractosteus; species Atractosteus spatula. The sequence continues at coordinate 10,018,135 of NC_142718.1, read as the reverse complement.
AAGTTTAGCCTTTGTCGCTAATGTAACCACTAAATAAAGACATATAGAAATCCCTACGTTACAGACTGTATATGGCTGGTATTGGTAGTTTAAAGAAAAAATACACACCAGTATTCCACTTTCTCCCTAAACTTTTTAAGCATCAGAGGCTTACATGTGGTTATTTCGGAAACGTTTGTATGTGCTCCTTCTGACCAGGTTACTGTTTACTGTTACTGACCATATTAAGTTTAAGTGCCTGTGGGCACTTTTCCTGTCCGTGGGGGGTGGACCGTCTTTCATTAGAAGGTTAGTCTGTTCTACTCTGAGAATGTAGAGGGTGTGGAAAGTGCCCGTGGTCATTTAATTAGTATTAAAATTCGCACTGATTCCCTTGCGAAGATACGGACATAGGAATATTTGTGCGTGGTAAAAAAAAAAGGCTGTGAAAACATTCACAATGTACTTTATACACAAAGCAAGTGTTCTCACAACTCTAGGAGGTTTCGTGAAAATGCTACAGGCGTGCCAAAATCGTTTTTTTAAATTCAATGTGACTTTACCGCGGTTTTCATTTTCAGATTGTGAATCAAAAAAGGCATTTAATTAAACACGCGATTGCGATTTAAATCAATTACCGTATTGATTGAAACACATATTCTGTACAGATACAGTACAATCACATTCTCCTGTCATCCAGTGGTGTAAAACGAATTAGCAGGTGATTGAGATAACAATGCACCGCCCACTGAGTGGAATGTTCTCATTTGTTCTCAAGTGTAAAAAGAGGTGATAATTCTTAATAATTCCGTGTCGCATTAACTAACCTCTTCAGTTTATTCCGCCAGACAGTACATGAATATAATTATATCGTTATTAATTTGTTTAGATACGCAATTCCATATTATATTCCCTGTTTATCAAATTCTAAAAGTATGCATTTGTTAGATAACAAGCGAATTCACAGAAAAGGTTAAAAGACTATCACTTTTCACAAAGTATATAATCCTAATATGGTCAGAAGGAGCACGTAAAAACGTTTCCCAAATAACAACATGTAAGACTTTGATGCTTAAAATGTTTAGGGAGAAATGGAATACTGGTGTGTATTTTTTCTTTAAACTAACAAGACCAGCAAAATACAGTACAGTTTACATACAGTAATATGTTTATGTTCCTAAATTAATATCGTTTATGAGCATGTGAAAGGCATGGTGAATCGGAGATTCTCAAGAATTACTTTGTATGATTGGAAACGAATGCGTGATCGGATCAACTAAATGCTGTGGTGTTACTTTTTGTCAATGAAAAAATAAACTCTTTTCGTTTACAAAGACGGTTACAAAGAATGTGGACCAGGGTAATACTTTGAGCTTACAGCTTGTCCAAGGTCATTCATTATTAATACTATTAGTAATATCTTCAGTAAAGACTTTGATGTATAAAATATTCCTGCATAATTAAAAAAATTATGATAAAGGTGGTAGGTTGTGTACTTTTGTCCAACAGAACAATCTTGCTTTTATAAAATATACCGCCTTTTTAATGTTTAATGATTAACATGCTGTAATACACTGTTTAAATTTAAAAGTCTAAAGAGTATACAACTTAAATTCTTAATTGAATAAAGATTGTCCCTCAGCAGTGATCGGGATTCGAAACCGACGTTTTCTGGTGAAAGCTCAAATGCTGTACAGGAGAGGTTAACCTTTATTAGCTCCACCTGGCGGTTTTACAAGGTGATTCTGGATACTATTAACATAATCTATTTTGCTTACGGTATGATGCGTTATACTGCGGCACGCCCACCGTGTTATACCGCAGCATACCCCGCTTGTTTTGAATGGCTGCATCTGTACTTGTGTGAACATCAAAATCCCATGAACTAAAACCATGTTGAACCGAAATTATTTCTTACTTTTTGACTGACAATACAGCCTAACTTTTCTATTACCTTTGCACTTTTCTGTTGGTAAGGGTGTTACTTTTTTAAATGTAAGGGTACACTTTGATTCAAAGGGATAAATTATGAGTTAAAGGTTACTATCAATGTTATATGTGTCTGATTGTAAACCTTAATTGGACATAATTTAACCTTAGCTGAAAATAATTTAATTGGTTTCCATCCTATATTTGTTCTTCTAATAGAAAATGTACTTTATGGTTTGTTACTGTATATATACATGTATTGTAGATATGTTAACAAATGTTAAGAGAATTAATAGGGTGTTGATCCACATTGTGTGGCAAACATTGTATTTACAGTATGTGCTATGGAATAGAGTCCACCATCAGCTAGAGATCTGCAGGAGTACCTCTTGCAGTGTACAGTACCTCTTGGTTAATGAACATGAAAAATGCAGGTGTCGTTTTAAAACATCCTATAAATGTTCGACTGGGTCCAGATGTGAAGACTGAGACTGGTGTGTGACTTTGGGACTACACCAGTGTCATGCACATCAAACTATTTTTTTATCATATACTGTATGCTTTGTGGATTGAGGCTTTGTTATTCTGAAAGAAACCTCTCCTGGCAGGGAGTGAACACGATTACTCCATATGATTAGGTATGAATTAACATGGTCCTTGCCTTTTAAGGGAATAAGTGCACTTATACCATGCCAGAAAACTCTGCTCCACACATTACCGAACCATCAGAACCTTTTACTGTCCAAACCAATCACTCAGGACTATAGGGTTCTTTAGGTTGGTGGCACACATATGACCATATCTTATTTCTGTGATAGTCACAAAAGTCATTTGCCAGGTGTGATAGGTGGTTTGTGCAAAGCAGTTCTCAGCAGACTATTTTTGATTTGCAGTAGTTGTGTTTTTTGCCTTGAACCTTGACTTTATTCATGGGTATCACAATCCTGCAATATGCTCTTCCACTCACTGTTGTCCTTTGCTGTTGTTTCTTTCTTTTGGAGCTCCACATTGCATCACCTTAGGCAACTTAGAAATTCTGGAGGAAAATGTCAGGTCATCTCTTCATCACCTGAAGCTAAGCCAAAACTGAGTCATGCAGGAAGACAATTATCTTAAACATACATTTACAGCAGAATGGCTGAAAAAAATAAAATTCATGACATGTCTCATTCTGGACATGAGAAGTCAGAGCTAATAACTAACTCTATTTAAGTATCATAGCAGATCAGTAGGGAAGAACAGGATAACATTCCTCAAAGCTGATGAACATTTACAAGAAATGTCTAGTTGTATAATTGCTGTTTAAGGAGGTACCACCGGGCCCAGCACAATAAAGCCTTGTAAAGTTAAGTGATTATCAGGTTATTGTTATCTTCTATTAAGGCAATGAATGATCTAGTTATATTTGATGTCTAGATTTTATGTTTGAAAATACAAACCAACCTATTGGATTCACAAGGTTTTTCTCAGGCTTAGTAACTACTGCAATCTACAGTAACTTTTAATAATTTTTCAAATTTACAATTAAAAATGATAATTTATTTATTTGGTCAATCAGTGTCGCTAGTGTGGGTGGCATGGTGGTGCAGTAGTTGGTATTGATACTTTGGAGCACTAGGACCCTGTGTTCAGTTCCTGAGCTGCTATCTGCATGGAGTTTGCATGTTGTCACCATGTTTGTGAAGGTTTACTCCAGTTTCCTCCCACAGTCCAAAGACATGCTGTTAGGTTAATTGGTTTCTGTAAAAGTTGGCCTTTCAATGGACTTGCCATCCAGGATGTTCTCACTTGCACCCAATGATTTCTGGGATGGGCTCTGGAAAACTCTCAGAGTTTTCTGAGGGTTCCTTCCAGAATTATTTTGGAGCATGTCCAGAAAATCTAAAAAACATAATGGGAATTTAACACAGTATCAGTCTTGTGTATAATGACTGAGGTCTTTGTAAATTGACAGATTGTGGTTGGATAGAGCATCAGTTCTTTTAGAAATGGTTTGGTTGTCAGAGTCTCCACGTAACCACGCACTTGACGCCACATCCCAACGTGCTCTGTTCACCACAATTAACCTATTATCCAACCGCTTTTCCCCTTTTTCTCTACTTTTTTTACTCTTTTACCATACCTCTCCATGCTCACTATTGAGTTCTACTCACCTAAGCTAATCCTTACTCGTCGCCTGATTGTATTGCTACTTTGGATTACGGATTTTGCCTTCCCAACAACTACAGACCTGCCTTATGAATCAGACTTGGTTTTCGGACTCTGCTTTCTGGCTTACAGATCTCTGCTCTCCTTCTGACCACGGAACTGCCTAACGATTTGGACTTCAGTTATGGGACACTCTCTCACTCACTAGACCCTTCTCTCCAACCCCGCACAGGGTCTGAATCTGCCACCTACTGGTACCTGACATTTATAACCCTCTACAGACTGAAGGACAGTGACTACTTCTGAGGTCCTCTGAAATCTCTTTTGATCATGGCATGATGTGTTTCCACCAAAGTGTATGGTGCAGACACACAATATTTCTAACCATTATATAGGACATGGTTGCCCAAGTTCAGTCTTTGTTTACTTGTTACCCAATTAATTAATGACCTAATTCCAATTATGCTTTTGCATATATAAAGAAATATTAGTAAGGAGTTCACTTATTATTTGACCTACACTGATTTGTAATTTTTTTCTTATACACCTGTCACGAGCAGTTCTTTCCGTGCCCTATGCTGACGACTCGATCCAGAATAGTGAAGACACAAGGGGAAAAATGGTCATGCAGGAAAAGGGTCTGGAGACGGGGGGCGTGTCCATGCAGTGCAGGTGTCCAGGGGAAGTGAATCCAGGCGAACAATCCATGTAGGAAATCCAAAAGAGTAATCCGAGACAAAGGGTAGAGTCCAAGGTCAGGGGATCCATCCAGGGAGTTAAAACACGAACCGGGTCGGAACCGGCGAGGGGAACCAGGAACTAGGAACTAGGGAGATAAAAGCATAACGGAGCCAGACGCAGCAAGACCCTGGGCTCTCACGATGTGGAAATCAATGAGGAACCAGGAGTGAGGTCCGCGTCTGGCTTTTAAGGGGGAAACGGGAATAGGGAACAGGTGCAGACAATGGGAGGGAACGAGGAAGGGCTGGAGCTCCCTTAAGAGGAGGGGTTAGCGATCGTGACAACACCTTTGCATCTCAAACACCGTGAAATTGTTAAATATAAATTGTAGTTATTTAAGAAATGACTGGTATCAATTTAGATCAATTGTATTTCCCATAATTACATTGGAGGTTAAAAACATTTTCTTAGCACTGTATAACTTCAACATCATTCATCACTTACAATAATAAGGAATACAGAATAAAGTAGGAGGTCAAGCATAGAAAGATGGGTTATTCTCAAATAAAAGGGATAAAAAAATCCAATAACTTATCATAAAACTTAACACAATTCTACACATTTTAGATTTCCTCAAAGAGTTATATTAGCTCAACAATGAAGACACACATAACAACTTTTTTAATGTTATTATGTGGTCTTGTTCAATTTTGTTAATTTAGGCATATCACTAAAGGTAGTAATATCATCAAACTATTGGCCAAGTTTAATTAAAAATTCAAAATCCCCCTCCTCTCTCCCAAGCACAATTAGAAAATGCATGAAACAAATTCCAGGGTACATTTTGACAATTTTCTGTTATTGTGGCCATGATCATCGGCTGTGGTCTCACCGAAATTAAACAGCTCTATGAAGACCACTGCCGTGGTAGAATTCTGGCCATCACAGAGGACAGTCACCACCCTGGGTATGAGCTCTTCACCCCACTGCCCTCAGGCAAGAGATAGAAAAGCATACGGACACTTACCACTAGATTTTTCAATAGCTTCTATCCACAAACAGTGCAATTAGCGAACACATTTAGCCATGCCCCTCAGACCACACCTACACCATCTACTTCATTATGATTTCTTATTTATTGCACATCTCCAGTCATGTCAGTTTACATGTCTGCATTGTTTACATTCAAACTGTTTACTTGTTTGCTTGTACATTGTCTACTGTTTGTATATTGTCTCGATGCACTGTCTGCACTTTGTGTTTTTACACTTGTTTTAAAAATCGAAAGACTTTCTGTAAGTAAGAATTCCATTGTACCAGTACATGTACCGGTTACGTATGGCAATAAAGTTCAAGTTCAAGTTCAAGTTAGAAGATAGAGGTAAAGAATTTTTCATCTCAATCGAAAGTAATGGAGTGTACAAAAATTACTTATCTCCAAGCCTCAATTCAAGAGAGAGCATTAAAGCATTTGAAGAAAACTTTCTAATGACATTACTTCAAGCCATTTCTGCAAAGAACAGCCATGAAATTTACTTTCCCTGTATTCATGCTATGGGTGTTTCCATACTTTCCACATATTGTTCCAGTCTATGATAAATGTTTTGTTTTCTTATTGTCTTTTTAGGGCTGGTGTAATCTTTTCAAACATTCTAATGGTTTTAAACTTAATGGCTAAAAGAATAGAAAATCTTTATTGGTGTTAAAATAATATAGAGTATGTGGTACCATGAGAAAGAAAAAAATAATAAAAAAGGAGTTCTTTTTTATAAAATAAACATCGATCTATACAGACTTCCTGATGTGTCAAAAAAAATAATGTGACTCCCCAAGGTGCTGATAAACCTTGTCTTGTGCATTGCAAAAAAACAAATCAAATGACAGAGAACAAAAGATTGCTAATATGCTAGAATTTTCTTGCAGTAAGCAACATGTCAATATTCCTTTCACTGACACAGTGATGCTAAGATTTACTTTTGCGTTAAGAATTACTATATATTTGTGCATTTCACATAATCATTATTAGTAATTCTAGATAAATGACTAGATAAATTCTAGATATTTTTTGGGATTCAATATAGTTACATTCTTTTGGGACTACAGTGAGATTCATCTATTGAATATTCATATTAAATGTGAACTATTCAATATGAATAGGAAAATAATTGTAGAGATAAAAAACGTTGTATATGTGGAACAGGACCAAAAACAGTGGAATACATAGTATAACTGTAAAAACAATATTATGGACAAATCCAGTTAATGAAAAGCAGTCCAATAAAGCATTTTAAAATAAAAACATTGGAAAACATCAGTTTTGTCTAAATATATTCTTAATGCAAATAAAACTCTCACTCTCCCCGCTACCTTAACATTCAAAATTAATATTAAAAACAGGTTTCTATTTGTGCATCCTATGCTGTTAACATTTCAACATTATTTTCCCTAATCATTGTTTTTTTTAAGAGTTGGTTAATTGTCACTGGCAGTAATTGTATACAGATGTAGCCATTCAAAATGCACGGTAAAACCCTGTCCTGTGCAGAATTATCTACAGTATCTGATTGGCTGGCCAAAATGACTGACAGGTGACACTTGTGGTGTATTGGTTGTTAGTGAAACAATTGCTTCATTTAATCTCTTTACTGTGAATGCTTAAATCCGCGTAATATTGAATATTAATATGGAATTTTACAACTAAATGGAAGAGGAGCATAACGTCTCTGAACGTCCGGCTGGTAGTGGTAGTTTAAATAAAAAAATACACAACAGTATTCCACTTTCTTCATAAACATTTTAAGCATCAAAGTATTTCATTCGGTTACTTACTGTGGTTATTTTGGAAAAGTTTTTACATGCTCCTTCTGACTATATTAAGTTTATATACTTTATAAAAAGTTATAATGTTTTAACCTTTTCTATGAATACTTGCGCTCATTATCACAGTACAAAAAGCATTCTTTTTAGAATTTGATAGGGAAAATTCATATTAGGGAATTTAATATGAAATAACGTATCTTAAGAAATTAATAATGATATTTAAGGATTTATTTATTTTCACACAGCTCAAAGTATTACTGTAGTCCACTTTCTTTGTAAACATCTGCATCAATTTGACACATTCACCCGTGATTACCTGAAAACATTTTGCCTGCCCTTTTCAGCTAAAGTTGTCAAGTTGCACATTGTGTAATGGCTTTGGTGTGTGACTCCCATGCTGGAGGGCGGGGGTTCGAACCCAGCTTCTTGCATAAATTTTCCTTTGACAAAAATTTCTTTGATTTTGGTATTTCTAAATATCACAACATGTTCAAAGTTAAGTGATTGATTAATAACAACTAAGAATTTCAAACTGCTTGTATTTTAAAATTGTATTTTGTTCAGGATGATTTGTCACTGTTTTCACAACCTTCAATTTATTAAATGTCTATTTTTGAGACAGGTTGTTCCAGACCTCTATTTAATTTCTGAAATTCACTCTGTATTTCCTGTTTTCACACAGATAAGAACAAACTACATAAGCAAATCTTTACACATGCGGAAAGATGTTCTGTGCTCAATAACTCTTTTACCACAGTACGCATTATGTTATATTTTTAAGCATCAGTTGAAGCATTTTGAAGTAAAAATCATAAAAGATGTTACCAAATAGTATTGGTGAAACTGTTACATGTCCAGGATAAAGTGGTTAGAAAATAGGTGGATTTACACTTGTAAAAAACATTCCAATTTTAATGCAATACAGAAGATATTATTAATATTAAATGATCTTGGACAGTCTGTAAACTGAAGATTTATAGAGGAGACACGTTGAGTCTTTTCTTTTCATCTTGGAATTAACTTTTACCTACTTCAGTATATTCCTTTGTAGCCACTTTATGTAACACAGCTCCGTACTTCTCACAAAGGCTAGGAGTGTTACACCCCGCTGGGTTTCTTATGTTGAATCGACATTCTGCTGGGGGATGGGAATGAATTTTAAGTAGCATGCTCTGTTGTGATTGTTGCTATTTAACATAAGGCAACCAACAATAAAATGTCCTATTTTTTCTTAACACTTGTTTTTCTGTACTTTAGTTTTAAAACTTGAACAAAGATGTGCCACATGCATACAGCGCGATGTATAGTTTTAAAGCCCCTACAGTAGAGCTTGTGGAAAATACATTTGTCCTGCATTAAAGTTTAACTCGTTCAGAGCGCCCTACATTACAAACTCTGAGCATTTTCATTGTCTATTGCAACAGTATCGATAGCAATGTAGTTAAAAGGAACATGTCAAAATGTTTCCAAAATAATCACAAGTGAATGATTTGAGAGATTCGATAATAGAGAAAACATAACAATAATCCCGAGTTGTTTCATGCGAATCATGCAATCCAACTGAAAGAAGGACACTTAAATCAACACAAAAATACTTTATTTTTTGCAAAGGAACCTTCTTCGGGTGTAAGCTGGGTTGTTTTCCACAGCAGTTCAGCAGGTTGCTGACAAAATAGCGCACTGCCCACTAACCATAAAGATCGTTCTGCAACTTTTTGAAAAAACATTTAGAAAAGTTTAATCTATACAAATACCACAGACTATTCTCGATTGATTTTTCTGAATGTCACACTTAGTTCAATATTTTATTTACATTTACAATATTTTATTTTTTTTTACAGAAAGTCAGGTGTTAGCACAAACTATTAGTAATCAATAATATTAAAATTTGCAATGTAATAATTTGTTGCACTTCTTCCACATCTTGTAAAAACATTAATTTACAAGACTTTGTTTAAATATACGTTGAATCTGACTATCAGAAAATAAGTAAAATACAAACTTATAAAGTAAAAAATACAGTATAATTTTAAATTAAGACAGGATATTCTCTCTCACCCACTTTGATTCAGACACAGAATTGCTAAATGGGAGGGAATGTTTTTGTGCCAGCCAGCGCATTATCATCTTGCACCACAGGGAAGGGGAAAAAGCTGGTAGTGCTTGTGCCATTTATTTCAGTCTCCATCACTCTGCCCAGTGATTTTCAAAAAACTTAATTTGAATAAAGCGAATCCCTGGTGTAGGCGAGTTCATAAAGCCAGAATTACTATCCCTACGTCTGTGAAACACCTGACCACATACTATAAAGCTTTCAGTGCTTTATTTGTGTAAATTCCAATCGCAGCAGGGGCAGGGTGTGTGGGGAAACGTTTAGGTTGCAATTGAATTGGGGCTCTGTATTCTTCACACCTGAAACATTGTTTTCACTGAAAGCGTTTTCTTCCCTCTTTAGCTTATCTTTTTGCAGCCTATGCATGCTGACACAGCTCGTTAGGTGAATTATCGTTCTTGACTGAGAAGGCTTTAGAGAACTTTACAACCGTTTTTATTTTCAACCAATTGCAGATATGATGTTTATATTGGCGCTTTTATTAATTTTTCACTTAAGCATATGGAGGAGTGTCAGATGTCAAGGAGAGCCCCCCACGGACAGACTAGCAAAACAATTGGGAAGTGTTAACTATCCAGCAATTGCAAAGGGTGCAACTGCAGCAGCCACAAATAGATAAATATAAACTTTTTTTTTCTCTTGATGGAAATTGTAACAAATTGTCACATTTCACTTCCTTGCGTAACAATCATGTTGTTCTCGTCCAAACAAAGGTTTGAATTTTTTTATTTCGAAACCGTGATCTTGACATGCAGGTGTGAAGTTAACTTCAGCTTCAGATTTAAAAAGTTATTAATAATATCTTCTGTATCACATTAACATTGTAATGTTCTTACAAGTATAAAAAGGGGCGATACACAACATGTCTCCTCTATAACATCAGTTTACAGAGAAAGTTTGCATGACCCACACAACATTGTCCAATAATACTCTTCTTGTGTCTAATTTCCAGTGACCCTGTAACCTGTTACAAAAGGGAATAGAGCACCCTTGATTATGGGTAAACAGTACATTCGATGTCTCGAGGAGTTTCAACGTTCACTTTTCTGTAATCTATACAGAACCATGACGTCTCATCAATGTTTGGTACCAATAACCAGGGGGGGTTCACGGATTTCGTTCTTTGAACTAAACTGTGCTCCAGTAAATAATGTACAGTTTATCACCTTCTGCAATGCTTCCAGTTTAGCAGGATTTGCATGATAAGCACATTGTTTAATGGGGATGACATTACCTACGTCTATATCACTGTACAACATAGGTTTGAGTTGGAGTGTCTCTTAATAAAACTGCATGATTTCTTTATCTGTTTCAACTAAATGACGGAAATATAGAGTCAAATCTGTCAGAATCTCTGAGTTTAATAAGGAAGAGTTTATTCTTTTTCACATAACAAGAACATTGGCATCTAGACAGTGTACATTAGTAAACAACAGAGAGTGACTGGCTCAACTGAAGGTGTAACCTGTCTGTCTTCACTGTTATGGTGTGGTTTCAACATATGGATAAGCTGCTCTCTGGTCAGTGGCCATTGTAAAAAAAAACATTCTTCCCTCCTTTAAAAGAATTCCACAAAGAAATCCTTAATCACAAAACCATCACTTAATTCATCCAGATACACAAATACACGATGGAGCCAACAACAAGCTATAATAGTGGACTATTTTTATATATTCACTACATAAGAAACAACCCAGTGGGCAGTGATTCGTCCAATATACGTATATATCACAGCGAAAAAAACGGCTATATGTATATAAACATTGCTGTGATGTATAATCAACGTTGAATTGCAACCGTAATTTCCACAATATTAATAAATACATATATAACGTCGAAAACATATCTAACACAGTGCCGAGGCTTTTTATATATCGTGTGTGCCGCAACAAGCTGCCGCAATCTGCATAGTGTATGAAGTAAATTACTTTCGCAGTAATTTATTTCCACAGCTTATTTACACAGCTTTGCATACAGGGGTTTTGCGAAGGGGGTCTTGCCACCTTCCTGAAAAAAATAGTAAAATGTTGATTGTTTGAATGCCTACAGATGCAGCCATTCAAAGTGTGCGTCACAGACACGTACCGCAGGTGACGTCGCTCAGTATGACGCAAGATGACGCGTGGCACCGCAGTAAGCGATTGGTTGACCGACAGGGGCACTCGTGGTCCGTTGGTCTGTCGTAGAAAGACTTACAGTAAAAACGTCTTTGCTGTGCCCGTTGTAGATATTGAATTTACCAATGAAGGGAAATCTTAGTAGCTGAGCATAAAAAGAATAGGAGCATACTGTAACGCGTGTGAAGGCCATAAACGATATTAATTTTGGAACATAAACATACAGTATATAGCTGGTCTTGGTACTTTAAAGAAAAAAATACACACCAGTATTCCATTTCTCCCTAAACATTTTAAGCTTTGAAGTCTTTAACTAACGTGATACCGGAGTCAACAAGCATACTTTTAGAATTTGATTAAAAGGGAATATAATATGGAATCGCGTATCTAAGGAATTTAATAATGGTATTCGTGTGCTGCGACAGGGCTGTGTAGGGCTGTTTCGCCTGCCTGTTCATGCGAGCTGTGTTGTAGCCGACTGGTCTAGGTGCGTGCCTAGCAACTGGTAGGTTGTGTGTTCAAATCCAGCTGGTACCGGACTTTTCTTTTAACAAACATTTCTTCGAAAAAATAGAATAGCGATATTATGGACAATCAATTGACTTTTATATTTCAAAATATCGCAACATGATCGATATTTGCGATATTTTGAACATATCTTCCCTTCTGACAGCGGTTCCTCCTTCTATTGTGTGTGTGTGTGCAACAGAGTAAATTTTTATAGAGAAATGGAGGCTGGACAGTATGCGTTACAATATAAACATTTATATTGATTTAAATCGTGTTCTGATTTAAATCGCAAACGCGTGTTTAATTATGTGTTTTTTAATCATAATCAGGCTAATGCATTTCTACATTTTCTGTATGAACCAGCTTAGAGGTTCATACAGAAAGACAGCTTGTGTTTAAATTGAGTGTAAGGTAATTTATGCTTCTAAAGTCATGGTCAGCATTTATTATTGTACTGTGCTGTAAACTTTTTCTGTGCCTAGTCACATTATTTTATAGCGTTTTTATTGCGTTATTAAATCTGGTGGCGCTGTGTGTTACAGTAGTTTCGTGACTCCCATGTCACATGGTCTGTGATTGAATCCCATAGAACTATGACTTTATTTTTTAACAAACATTTCTTTGAAAAAAATGAAACGTTTCCCTTGGTCAGAGATTAAATAAAACCTCACTCGCACCAAACAAATTTATATTTCTAAATATCACAAAATACGTTCATTGTCTTCCAATCGAGTCGAGTTGACATTGGAAGCCTGCCACACCCGGACTCTTAAACCAACGCATTAGCACGTCAAAGCCCATCGAGGGTATTGAGCCAGTATTGGCTTTAGTATTCCCCCCCTCTCCCCTCAATTCAATTCAATTCAAGGTGTTTTATTTGCATGACAGATGGGTACAAGCAGTGTTGGGTATGTATATTGTAACGCTTACGGCAGACAGGCACTGTGTAAGAGCCGGCGCACCAGAGCAGCGCACCGAGGGAGCGTCTGCATTTCTAACTTAGTTTTTAAAATTAGTCAAGCAATATGAAGCATCCCCTTTTACTTTGTGCCTGAGCATAAAAAGAATAGGAGCATACTGCAACGCGTGTGAAGTCCATAAACGATATTAATTTTGGAACTTAAACATACAGTATATGGCTGGTATCGGTACTTTAAAGAAAACATACACACCAGTATTCCATTTCTCCCTAAACATTTTAAGCATCGAAGTCTTTAACTACCGCGATACCGGAGTCAACAAGCATACTTTTAGAATTTGATTAAAAGGGAATATAATATGGAATCGCGTATCTCAAGAAATTAATAACGATATAATTATATTCATGTTGCAAAAGAACTGCAACGGACATAAAAACTCCCTTGCTTTTAATAGAGCGTTCCATAATTTCTAACTACGAAAATGCCAGGTGAAAGGATTTGTAAACATATTTTGTTAAAGCAAGTCAGTTTTTTCCGCAACACATAAAAGACATTTTTCCAAGAAAGTTTAGCCTTTGTCACTAATGAAACCACTAAATAAAGACATAAATATAGAAATCTTAAGATTTGTTTTATTTAATGTTGGTAGCAGGATGAACTGTCAGAGTGTATATTTTGTCGCAGAGTTGCTGCAAGATGTTAACAGTGAAAAAGGTATTTAGAAATGAGTTATTTCAAGATGAAAATTTTCAGAATAATTGCAAATCTAGCAGGATAGAGAAAGCACAGAAAACTGGCAGTTAGATTGATCAGATTAGTATGAAAAGTCATTTAGCAAAGGGAATTAGAAGAGTCACAAACTAGTATACTTTAGATCTTTTTTTTCTGAACCAGGGACAATCTGATCATGTTTCCCTATAACAATAATAAAAAACTTTATTTGATATATCACCATTAAAGGTGGCATCTCAAAGCAATACAGTAGATGTAAAAACAGATAAAAGGACCACAGATTACAAAGTAAATGCATATAAGAAAGACAAGCAGGTAGAGGTGCTACCAAAATTAGAAAATGAAGCAGATACAGACACTAAGTCTTCTGAAAAGAAAGGTTCTGAGGTTAGATTTAAACTGGCCCTGGTGTGTGTGTGTTTGTGTCTGTCCTGTGATGGACTGGCGCTATGTCCAGGGTGTATTCTGCCTTGTGTCCGTCGCTTCATTCATGTGCATCCAACACACAGTTCAACGCTAGCAACTACACAAAATCTAAAATATGAGCTCTACTTGCCACTTACAGTACCAACAGTACCAGCTAACTTTAGTAGTGACATTTTCATGGATCTTTTTAACAATAAAATTTACAACATCAGACTTCAGACACAATTAAACAGGCCTCAAAAAAGTCTGGTACAAACATTTTCAGCATGGAATAAACCGTTACTTTAATGGTATAAACCTTAAATGGATTCATATTCTCAATAAGATTTGGTGCTCAGTAACATGACTTAGAAAATGACAGAAGACATACGTATCATGCTTATCCTTCTATTTTTCATAATCGTAAACTCCTTAAGGCAGTTACATTTTCTCTGTTCTGACCTGGAGTTACAGAGAAATTTAAATTCTAATAAGAGATTTGTAATGAGGAAAGTCATACCAATCACTCATACAGTACCAGGATTTGCAATTACAATACAAATACTTTCTTTCTGTATGTGTTTATTTTGCAGTTTGAGTCTATGGCATTCCTTTGGGGGTCTATACTCCAAGGCATGACTTTTTTATGTATAAACATCAGTATTTACTGCTATTAATTACTGTACGATTTATAGTTGAAATCTGAGCCTAGATATAAAGTTAAAATCTCGACAAAGCAATGTAGGAAATACAGAGAAAATAAATCCTTTCTGACATCTAAAATCAGTTTCGATCAAGGTCTCTAAAACGAACAAGAAAAAGAAGATTTTCGGAGGGCAATTACGCTGTGTTTATATAGAATAAGTGATTTATGAGCAATCTAATTTCTTGTTCGTTTAAAACAGTGAAATGTCAGCTGTAAAAGATCGCACCAGAAACAGCACTCTCTCTGCCTGTCATAGACGTTCAGGAAAGGCTGAATGAAGTCATGTCAAGTACAATAATTCGGAGATCAATAATACCAGTTGTAGGACAGTACATAAGGAGGATAAGGATTTTGAAGTTGACTCGAAATCTGATAGGTAACCAGTGCAAGGACTTGAAAACAGGTGTAATGCATCCCTGATAGGATTCTTGCTGTCATATTGTGAACATATTGAAGATTGCTCAGTGTGGATTTAATTTCCCCAGTGAACAGGATGTGCATTTATTAATTCTAGAAAAAAAGCCTTTCTTGATTTCTCTAGTTCTTAGTTTCTCTAGTTCCCTTTAAAATAAACTATTATTCCACAATGCAGAGTATTACATGGCCAGTATTTACACATGATATTTGTGATTTAAAGAAATTAACACAAGCAGCTTTTGGAGATTTAAGTGTTGGCTGAGTTATTGCAAGATAAAAGACTAGAGATGTTGGCAAGAAGAAGATAGTTTGGGGAAAGCTGAGGAATACACTTATAACAAGAACACTTCCTAATGGGGTTAGGCATACTTTTGATGAAGATGATGAAGTTAACAGACTATATGTTTACATAGATACTGAAATAAGGATTGTATTTTAGATTATGTGTAGTTGCTGGCATTGAACTGTGTGTTGGATGCACATGAATTGAAGGAATGGGCAAACATAGCTGATGCGGATCCACAGAGCCAGCATATTAAGATGTTTATAATTAGAGGCAATTTGTTTAAATAACTAGGTATGGATACTGATGTGCAAGAGAGGTGGAAAGGCTGTTTCCTTAAGCCAGCAGTATAAAATATTTTATTCTCAGTGAGATGCTGCCATTTCATAGTGGGTTTCTAACACTGTGTATAGTTCCATCCACACAGTGCCTTTACTTCCATTTCTAATCTCTTTATCCAGTACAGAGGATTTGGAGCCTATCCCAGTAAGCAACGGACACAAGGCAGAATACACCCTGGACATAGCGCCAGTCCATCACAGGACAGACAGACACAAACACACACAGACCAGGGCCAGGTTTCCCATAAACTAATTAACTTACCAGTATGTTTTGGAGTGCGAGAGGGAGTCATATCACACATATGGAGAAAAACCATGTAACCCAGAGAGAACATGTAAACCCCACACACACAGGATGGCAGGAATTGAACCTAGGACCCCAGTGCTGCAAGATAGCAATGCTAACCACTTTGCCACCATTATAAATGGATGGATATCTTAGTTATCTTTCTAGTTCACAGGTTTGCATGCATAATTTAATTTTGAAAGCCACTGAGACATCAGGTACTACTGTTGTATTTATGAAAAAGAAACAAAACAAAAAACATACTAACAACTGTGCCATCCTACTCCTTAGCTAATACATTTTATTATTCATAAACAGTTAACATTGTTAGCAAAATATTTTGAATTATATTTAACCCTATTTTTTCTTTAGTTTTGTATTTAACTTATTATATGATAGTCAGACTTAATGTATATTTGAACAATGAAAATATATTTTTACAAGATTTTACATTAAGCACTTAAAATTAATATGGTTAATAATAGTAAACTGTAACATGCTGTAACAAGATCGGTTAAACAGCGAAGAAAATGCTTTCAGAGAAAATGTTTCAGGTGTGAAGAACATAGATCTCCAATGCAATTTCAACCAAACCTGTTCCCACACACCCTGCCCCCACTACCATTAGAATATACACAAAGCACTCAAATCTTTCGAGCTAATGATCAGGTGACCCGAGAGAGAGCGAGAGAAACACCAAGGGGTGCGGAACCAGGGAACTATTTACATGGAAAACGGGCGATCTCCCCAGACTGTCCGCCCGTTTCACTGTTACCTGGATACCTCTTTATTTAGAACTCACTAACACTGATTTTTAGTTTAGAAGGATTCAAGTAGGGTTTTAGATGAAAGGCAGCGACCTTAATCAAGCCCAAATCACAATTGAACCCATTCAGAGCCTACATTACATTTTAGCGTTTCATTCTGAGCAGAAGACCCTCACACCTGAAGAAGGGGGAGGTGTTTTTCGCTGGAAATCTCGCCTGCTTCTACTTTACAACCGGAGTGCTGGCTGTGACGAATTAAACCGGTATTACAGGTTTCAATCACAGACCATGTGACATGGGAGTCAGGAAACTAACACCGCGCCACCGGATTTGATAACGCTATAAAAACGCTATAAAATAATGTGACTTGGCACAGAACAAGTTTACAGCACAGTACAAAAATGCTGACCATGACTTTAGAAGCATAAATTGCCTTACACTCAATTTAAACACAAGCTGTCTTTAGCCCTCTAAGCTGGTTCATACACAAATGTAGAGATCCAGGCTCAGAACACACAGCTTCATTAGCGAATACATATGCAGGACAACTAGAGAAGACGTTTTACAGAGGATGGATTTTTAGAAACATCCCATCAGTGACATCACTGAAGTCAACTCCTAGGTACTGTAACTGTCGTGTGGATAGTTTCACAAGAATCAGACAAAGGTTTAAGCATCGCTTGTTCTAGATAAAACTGCAAAAAAAAAACAACCACCCATAATGTACTTCTTTGCGGCTCTGTTTGCCCAAATCATATATTCACAACGTGAAATCTAGAACATAATATTACGTAACCAAAATCCGCAATATGGAAACAGAACCTGTGTAATTGTTGATAGATGATGTACTCGTAACATTTTTTCAAGACGAACTACAACATTTAAAAAATGACTTGTATGTACTTGATATCTCTAATCAATCCACGGGTCCCAGCACGAAACGAAACTAAAACGCATACCGTTTCGCGCTTCTTATTAGTTGCTCAAAAGTAATTTGACCGTATGAAATGCATAATATAAACCTAGAAACATATACGTGAGTAGTACTTAAGCACTGTAGTATCTGTGTTAAGACATCAGGATGTCTTCTATCTTCTTCAGGATGAATAAAGTGGGCCTATTTATCTATCAATCATATTTAAATAACTAGTGTTCTGTACCGTGGAACCCCTAAAAGTACCACACTTGTACCATACAACAGTAGTACCTGATGTCTCAGTGGCTTTCAAAATTAAATTATGCAATAAATAACCACATGTAAGACTCTGATGCTTAAAATGTTTAGGGAGAAAGTGGAATACTGGTGTGTATTTTTTCTTTAAACTACCAATACCAGCCATATACAGTCTGTAACGTAGGGATTTCTATACGTCTTTATTTAGTGTTTACATTAGTGACAAAGGCTAAACGTTTAGCTTCAGTAACGTGTACATATCTCCCCTTTTTATAAAACGACATGGTTGAAAACTGTTCCAGAGCCACTGTTGTTTCATCAGTGAAAAGTACATCATGAAATGCCTCTCCCTGTTCAATCCACTGGAAAAAAGAAAAGGAGCATAAAGCTTCTGATGGTCATAAACGATATTCATTTAGGAGCAGCATCAGAGGTATGTTTTTAACTGCACTGCATTGGAGAGAATACCATAGTGTGTTTTTTTTTACTCCCTGGCGGAAACTGGCTTCCAGAAGAATCAGTATGGCTCAGAGATTAAATAAAACTTCACTCGCACCAAACAAATGTATATTTCTAAATATCACAACATGATCGAATTTAAGTCATTTTAATAACAATGAATAGTCACCTATGCGTTACAATATAAACATTTATATTGATTTAAATCGCGTTTAAATCACCTTTATTTAAAACCCATAAATAAAGCTGATACTGTTTAGACTTCCAATTATTTAAAACTGTATTAAAGCAGCACGATACACAATGCAACGTAAATCGCTATCTTTGTCTTCTGTGTAATAATGTTCACCTCTCTGTCCAGCAAATTTACAGGTTAAAAACAATACTGTTAGGCTGGGAAAACGATTTTTCTCCCCCCCCCCCTCAAAAACCCAGTAAGTACAGTACTTACTAGTTAAAGGCTAGGCTCCCGACTACGGCGAAAGGAACCCTTCTTTCATTAGAATACAATGAACATATTTTAGCCCTGAATGAATAAATAGCAAACATGGTTTACATAAAAGACATTTTTCCAAGAAAGTTTAGCCTTTGTCACTAATGAAACCACTAAATAAAGACATAAATATAAAAATCTTAAGATTTTTAAAATGCATGACTTTGCTAAAATTTATTTGAAAATAAAAACAATTACAACCGCCAGGGGAGAGAGAGAACAGGGGAGGGATGTTGGTTTTGCATAAGGGGCGGGGCTATGGAAATTAGGTCTGTTTGGGAATGTGTAGTTACATGTTCTGGCTGTTTGTGAATTATCGTCGTTGAGTATGGAGTGTTGAGGTATTGATTTTGTGTAATGCTTTATGTTGAAAATTGAGGTGGATTTTGTTTATGATAAACAGGATAAACTGGGATGGGAGGAAGGTTTGGTTTTGCATAAGGGGCGGGATTATGATAATTGGAGGACTTTGCGAGAGTAAAATGGTTTGATATATTTGATTTTGTATTGTGGTTGTTATCTATGTTTTTGGTTGGTATTATGTTTATATGGTTGTTTTTGTTGGTTGGTTGTTATTATGGTTATTAATAATACGATCTATAGTTGAAATCTGAGCCTAAATAAAAAGAAAAAGCAAGTGATTAGGTTTATGAGCAATCTAATTACTTATTCGTTTAAAACGCTATATAAAATAAAGTTTATTATTAATTTGCTGCACAGAGCGGTGAATATTATTATGCATAAGACAAAGATAACGATCCTGATCAGTTTAGAAATCTGTGTACGCTGTAAGGTTTTTACTTCTTAAACTTTTAAAATACACGTTTTGAATAGAAAGAAATCCTCTTCCTGTTACAGTATGTATAGCAAACTAGCACGTCTTTTTTCTCCAATCAGAGGGGTGTCAGATGGTGTCAGCCAATCACCATTCTGCGTTGGGTAGCAACGGGTGACTGTTCTCAGGCGGAAGATGTAAACAGCTTAATGTTCGTGTTAAATAATTTTTTAAAATTCAATTAAACGGGCACAGTTAAGACATTAAATATACATATACATACTGTATACAGTACAGTTTGCATACGGTAATATGTTACGCGATTAAAAAATAAATAAATAAAACTGGAAGGTTCAGCACCAGCTGGATTCGAGCACACAACCTGCCCGTTGGTAGGCACGCACCTAGACCAGTCGGCTACAGTCAGCTCGCATGAGCAGGCAGGCGAAACAGCCCTACACAGCCCTGCCGCAGTACACGGATATAATCATACCGTTATTAAATTCTTGAGATACGCGATTCCATATTATATTCCCTTTTAATCAAATTCTAAAAGTATGCTTGTTGACTCCGGTATCACGTTAGTTAAAGACTTCGAAGCTTACAATGTTTAGGGAGAAATGGAATACCGGTGTGTATTTTTCCTTGTGATATTTTAAGCTCTAGTTGAATGATAGGTGTCGCATTTTAAATCATTTTCGTAGTTAGAAATTATGAAACGCCCTGTTAAAAGCAAGGAAGTTTTTATGCCCGTTGAAGTAAAACAAAATGCCTGACAAAGTATGGCTTGGACAGATTCCAAGTGCTTGTACAAATGTGCTAAAGAAATTATACTTTGAGTATACAGCTTGTCCAAAGTCATCCATTATTAATACTATTAGTAATATCTTCGGTAAAGGCTTTGATGCATAAATATTTCTGATAAAGGTAGGTTGTGTACTTTTGTCCAACTGAGCAATCTTGCTTTCATAAAATATACCAACATTTTAATGACTGAAGATTAACATGCTGTAATACACTGTTCAAAATTAAAGGCTCAAATGCTGTACATGAGAGGTTAAGCTCCCCCTGGCGGTTTTACAAGGTGACGCCGGATAGTTTCCGGCAGAGCGTCAAATGACGCGCGATTAACCACGTCACACTGCGTGACACTGCGTGATGCCGCGACACGCCCACCGGGGTATGCCGCAAAATAACGCACGCATTTTGAATGGCTGCATCTGTATAGATTTTCTATTTTTATTTTCTTAAGAAAAGTTGATACCATTTCCTGGACACCCGTCCCCCATCAGGGTCGGTGCCCGGGGAAAAATATTTAGGGGGGCGTCTGAAATTCTGAGGGGAGCAGTGATATTTCGGTTGAAACGGAACCGTAAGTTGCAGCTACCCAAATAAAATCTCGCAACTATGAACTTGATAAGTGCTTCATGATGGAAGATAATGACAAGCAATCTGGTATTTGCGATGAAGTTCAGTTTCATATTCATCAGCACTCTCGCGATTATTGCCTGGAGCGACAAAAGACCATATGCATTCATTTTTGCAGCTACATTGAGAGGAACAAGGTTCTGAATCGTTAAGAAAAACTAGTTGTAAAACCAACAGAAAGCACAGACTGCTATAACTAGTCCTAGTTATATAATGATTTTAAGTATAAGGATAAACTACTGCAAGGAATCGGTCCACCTGAGCAAACAGGATCATAATGTTACACCCGATAATGACACTGATATGTGCCGTTCCTGGACGGATAGCCCTCCTGCACATCAAACAGTCAGAGTGACTGTTAGTGTCAGTGAGTGCTTTCTGACCATTGACAAACTACAACTATTTTTTAGGGCGCAAGTTAAGTACGCGAAAGTTTTCAAAAATCCTTTTGCCCAGAACTGAGGGGGTGACCACTCTCCCCCCATGACGCCAGGCCTGTCCCCATCCTTATATTCCATAATGTCATCATAATACCTTACATACAGATGCAGCTATTCAAAGTGCGCGTTACAGACACGTACCGGAGGTAATTGGCTACGGCGTCACACATTGTGACGCGCGGTACCGCAATACGTGATTGGTTGACCGACAGGGGCACTCGTGGTCCGTTGGTCTGTCCTAGAAAGACTTACAGTAAAAGTCTTTGCTGTGCCCGTTGTAGATATTGAATTTTACCACTGAAGGGAAATCTTAGTAGCTGAGCATAAAAAGAATAGGAGCATACTGTAACGCGTGTGAAGGCCATAAACGATATTAATTTTGGAACATAAACATACAGTATATGGCTGGTCTTGGTACTTTAAAGAAAAAATACACACCAGTATTCCATTTCTCCCTAAACATTTTAAGCATCGAAGTCTTTAACTAAAGAGATACTGGAGTCAACAAGCATACTTTTAGAATTTGATTAAAAGGGAATATAATATGGAATCGCGTATCTAACGAAATTAATAACAATATAATTATATTCATGTACCGCAACACAAGAATAGTACACGCTGTACATTGTCTGTCGATAATGTTTCTGTAGTGCTTTTTCAGCACTCAGCATGTGACTGCGCCGGTGGTGCTGTGGGTTAGGTTCCTGACTCCCATGTCACACGGTCTGTGATTGAATCCCACTGGAACTATGAGTTTTTTTTAACAAACATTTCTTTGAAAAAATGAAACGTTTCCCTTGGTCAGAGATTAAATAAAACCTCACTCGCACCAAACAAATTTATATTTCTAAATATCACAACATGATTGGATTGAAGTCTTTTTAATAACAATGAATAGTCACCTATGCGTTACAAAATAAACATTTATATTGATTTGAATTGCGTTTTGATTTAAATCGTAAACGCGTGTTTAAATATATGTGTTTAAAGGCGATATATAAAAGCGTTGATTCTTATGGAATGTGTTCCGCTGGGGATTCAAAAAATTTATTTTTTTTAATCCCGTATCTAAGGAAAATAGCAGTATAACTTTGTTCATGCACATCATTATACAGTATATCATTTTGTATTTCTATAAAAAAATCGTTTGCCCAGCCACTATTGTTGTTATTGTTTTTATCCTGTAAAGCGCTTTGAGGAGCACAGCTTTCTCACCACTTAGATTACTTTTTGACACCATCCTTACACAAAGCAGAAACTGATTGTATTTTCCGATGACATACTGTACAAGTGCAAAGATTACAGATTTTAATCGTCTTTTTTCTGAACCAGGGAAAATCTGATCATGTTTCTCTATAACAATAATAAAAAACTTTATTTTACATATCACCTTTAAAAGTTGCATCTCAAAACAATACAGTAGATGCAAACCACAGATTACAAGGTAAATAGCCTTAATCGTTTATTAAATTTAATCGTCTTTTTTCTGAACTGGTTTCACAGCGAAAGACACCTCCCCCCCCTCAAAAACCCAGTAAGTACAGTGCTAGTTAAGAAAGGCTAGGCTCCTCAATGAAATCGCTTTAACATGCTAATACGTTGGTGTAACAGTCCGGGCGTGGCAAGCTTCTAATTTCAACCTGACCACGGCGAAAGAAACCCTTCTTTCATTTGAAGACAATGAATATATTTTAGCCCTGAATGAATTAATAGCAAACATGGTTTACATAAAAGACATTTTTCCAAGAAAGTTTAGCCTTTGTCACTAATGAAACCACTAAATAAAGACATAAATATAAAAATCTTAAGATTTTTAAAATACATGACTTTGCTAAAATTTATTTGAAAATAAAAACGATTACAAACGCCAGGGGAGAGAGAGAACAGGGGAGGGATGTTGGTTTTGCATAATGTGGAGTTACATGTTCTGGCTGTTTGTGAATTATCGTTGTTGAGTATGGATTGTTGAGGTATTGATTTTGTGTAATGCTTTATGTTGAAAATTGAGGTGGATTTTGTTTATGATAAAGAGGATAAACTGGGATGGGAGGAGGGTTTGGTTTTGCATAAGGGGCGGGATTATGATAATTGGAGGAATTTGCGAGAGTATAATGGTTTGATATATTTGATTTTGTATTGTGGTTGTTATCTATGTTTTTGGTTGGTATTATGTTTATATGGTTGTTTTTGTTGGTTGGTTGTTATTATGGTTAATAATAATACGATCTATAGTTGAAATTTGAGCCTAAATAAAAAGAAAAAGCAAGTGATTAGGTTTATGAGCAATCTAATTACTTATTCATTTAAAACGCTATATAAAATAAAGTTTATTATTAATTTGCTGGACAGAGCGGTGAACATTATTATGCATAAGACAAAGATAACGATCCTGATCAGTTTAGAAATCTGTGTACGCTGTAAGGTTTTTACTTCTTAAACTTTTAAAATACACGTTTCGAATAGAAAGAAATCCTCTTCCTGGTACAGTCGCATGAAGAAAGAGGCGAAACAGCCCTACACAGCCATGTTGCAGTACAGGAATATAATCATATCGTTATTAAATTCTTTAGATACGCGATTCCATATTATATTAGCAGAAAAGCTTAAAACTACCACTTTTTCACACGCTATTTCACATGTTAGTTAAATACTTCGATGCTTAAAATGTTTAGGGAGAAATGGAATACCGGTGTGTATTTTTCCTTTAAAGTACCGATTCCTGGAATCTGACTGGCTGACACCCTTCTGAAGTGGTTCCATAAGATCTGGTATACGGAAAAGAAAGCGTTGATAAAAAAGCCTGGATTCCCATGTATCTCAGAGAGCAAGTGATCAGAAAAAGGAACAGCTGTCACATCCACGTTTTACGCTCTCTCTCTGTTGAATGAATGAAAGCATTTTATTAAAAACGCGTTTGCGTTTGTCTGGGTATTTACCTTGTAATCTGTGGTTTACATCTGCTGTATTGTTTTGAGATGCCACTTTTAAAGGTGATATGTAAAATAAAGTTTTTTATTATTGTTATAGAGAAACATGATCAGATTTTCCCTGGTTCAGAAAAAAGACGATTAAAATCTGTAATCTTTCCACTTGTATGTTATCGGACATTAAAGAGTACAACCCCCTATCTGCCGGAGTGCTGGCTGTGACGAATTAAACCGGTTTCACAGGTATTTTCAAAGTAGGAAGTACAGTGTTAACTAGTAGCTAGGCTCCTCAATGAAATCGCTTTAACATGCTAATGCGTTGGTGTAACAGTCCGGGCGTGGCAAGCTTCCAATGTCAACTCGACTCGATTGGAAGACAATGAACGTATTTAGCCCTAAATGAATTAATAGCAAACATGGTTTACATAAAAGACATTTTTCCAAGAAAGTTTATAATAATACGATCTATAGTTGAAATCTGAGCCCAAATATAAAGGAAAAGCATTTTCAGAGAGCAATCACGCTGTGTTTATGTAGAAAAAGCGATTAGGTTTATGAGCAATCTAATTACCTATTCGCTTAAAACGCTATATAAAATAAAGTTTATTTAAAGATGAATGATAAGTGTCACAGTTTAAATAATTTTCGTAGTAGGGCTTGGACAAGTGTATTTTTGCAATTTACGTTGCATTGTTCAATGTACTGCTGTAATACAGTTTAGAATATAGTAAGTCTAAACTGTATCAGCTTTATTTATGGGTTGCAATTTAGAAAAAGTCAAAAACCGCACTCAAAATGCAATTTAGAGCTTTCTGGCAAGAGGAGACACCCAAATTATAATGTAACATGCCACTGTTTGTGCATGAACAAAGTTATCCTGCAATTTTCCTTAGATACGCGATTAAAAAAAATAAATTTTTTGAATCCCACACATTCCATAAGAATCAGCGCTTTTATACAGTATATCGCCTTTAAACACATATATTTAAACAAGCGTTTACGATTTAAATCAAAACGCGATTCAAATCAATATAAATGTTTATTTTGTAACGCATAGGTGACTATTCATTGTTATTAAAAAGACTTAAATTTGATCATGTTGTGATATTTAGAAATATAAATTTGTTTGGTGCGAGTGAGGTTTTATTTAATCTCTGACCAAGGGGAAACGTTTCATTTTTTCAAAGAAATGTTTGTTAAACAATAAAGTCATAGTTCCATGGGATTCGATCACAGACCGTGTGAAATGGGAGTCAGGAAACTAACCCACAGCGCCACCGGTGCGGTCACATGCTAAGGGCTGAAAAAGCACTACAGAAACATTATCGACAGACAATGTACAGATTTGATAAAGCTATAAAATAATGTAATTAGGCACAGAACAAGTTTACAGCACAGTACAATAATAAATGCTGACCATGACTTTAGAAGCATAAATTACCTTACACTCAATTTAAACACAAGCTGTCTTTAGCCCTCTAAGCTGGTTCATACAGAAATGTAGAGAACCAGGCTCAGAACACACAGCTTCATTAGCGAATACATATGCAGGACAACTAGAGAAGACGTTTTACAGAGGATGGATTTTTAGAAACATCCAATCAGTGACATCACTGAAGTCAACTCCTAGGTACTGAAACTGTTGTGTGGATAGTTTCACAAGAATCAGACAAAGGTTTAAGCATCGCTTGTTCTAGATAAAACTGCAAAAAAAAACCAACAACCCATAATGTACTTCTTTGCGGCTCTGTTTGCCCAAATCATATATTCACAACGTGAAATTAGAAAATAATATTACGTAACCAAAATCCGCAATATGGAAACAGAACCTGTGTAATTGTTGACAGATGATGTACTCGTAACATTTTTACAAGATGAACTACAACATTTAAAAAATGACTTGTATGTACTTGATATCTCTAATCAATCCACTGCACTGCATTAAAACAAAATGAAAACTAGAACACCCTGGGCATACCGTTTCGCGCTTCTTATCAGTTGCTCAAAAGTAATTTGACCGTATGAAATGCATAATATAAACCTAGAAACATATACGTGAGCAGTATTTACGTAGTATCGGTGTCAAGACATACTTCTCAAATACTGTAAATCAAGTTAAAAATATCTCAAGACTGATTCTGGTCATAATGAAACCATGTTTCATGTATGTTTTCTTTAAAGAACCGAGACCAGCCATATACTGTATGTTTATGTTCCAAAATTAATATCGTTTATGGCCTTCACACGCGTTGCAGTATGCTCCTATTCTTTTTATGCTCAGGCACTAAGATTTCCCTTCAGTGGTAAAATTCCATATAAATATTCAATACTTAAACGGGCACAGTTAAGACATTAAATATACATATACATACTGTATACAGTACAGTTTGCATACGGTAATATGTTTATGTTCCTAAATCAATCTCTTTTATGAGCATGTGAAAGGCATGGTGAATCGATTCTCAAAAATTACTGTACTTTGCATGATTGGAAAAAAATGTGTGATTGCGAAATGCTGTGGTGTTACTTTTACAAAGATGGTCAATGAAAAAAAGAATGTGGACCAGGGCAATACTTTGAGTTTACAGCTTGTCCAAGGTCATTTATTATTAATACTATTAGTAATATCTTCGTTAAAGACTTTGATGGCTACAGCTCAAACATGAGAGGTTGAGCTTTATTAGCTCCACCTTGCGGAAATTCCGGATACTATTATTTTGCTAGAGGTATTTACCGGTAACTCGCGGTATTTACCGGTAACTCACGGTAGACTCCGTACAGCATACCGGAAAATAATACGGTATCGCCCGCGCGTTTTGAATGGCTGCATCTGTACAACAGTGACCGTTTCCTTACTAACTGCATGCGTTCAAATTGCACATCAGCACATAGCATGGGGCACATTGCTGCGATGTATTATCAATGTTAAATTGCAAACGTAATATCGACAACATTAATAAATGCATATATAATTGAAATTGAAAAATATCTAACACAACATCTTTTCCGGTTATATACCACAATGCATTGCTGATATTAGTTGGTCGCCATTTTGGTTAAATACTGTCACGTTTTTCAAAGAAGGAGAAATCTGCAAAAATCTCAGCAGTCCTCTTTTGACATGCAAGTATGAATAATAATAATAATAACATTTGAATACATACAGGTCTTACTTTATATTATTTTTATTAAAAATAGTACGTTAATAAGCAATAAATGGCACATAAAAATAGTGTGAAGGTGAACATCACACAAAATCAACTACAAATGTGGGAATTTAAAATTTTTGAGATTATAAATTGCATGTAGCCCATTAGCAACACTACAGAAATTCTAATATAACAATAGTACAAGAAAATCCTGACCTAATTCCTTTCAAATGCTAATACAAAATGTGAATGATTTCAGAGTTTCAGAAGCGGGTATTGAGTCTCCTGATAGAGATCAGAGATGAATTGAGGCGTGTGGGAAGGTATACAGAACCTGTGGACTCCCTATTCCACATCAAGAGGCTGAGCACAATGGAAGAGTTCTGTACACATGAGTGAGTCCTTACTGCTGGTATGATATTATATTATCTCTGTGATGTAGAAAATATTCACTACTAGTGTTCTAGGTTACAGATAGGTCATAATATGACAGCCTACATCTGATTAATAGGATCCATCTCTGGCATACTTTCTTATTTTTAGTTTATAATGTATAATCTTGCCTATCTTTTAATGCCAAAATGCCAAAAGATCAACAACAAAAGAGGGGCCTGGAAGACATAAATCTTTATAGAGGAATTAAAGGTATTCTTATTCTATGTTGTACTTTCAAACTTTGGGTACTCTTTAATTAGGACAGACTTTATTGCTGAATTACTATGATGCAGCTAAATTTAATACATTGGTTAAGCTTTGAGCTTAGTAAATCTTAATGGTTCTTTTTTGAGATTATATTCAAGAAGAGATTAATCATTTATTTGAGTATTAATATTATAAAATTTTCTCATAGCTGTGGTGCTGAAGTCCCATCCAACAGCAACAGAAAAATAAATAAAAGAGCACACAATGTATTATTTGAAGAATGTGTATGCAAGGCAGGGGGCCTGGAAGTCTAGACACTAAATATGAAAAGTTGCTGGTTGTAACTGTTAGGACAATTTGACAGGGCTTTGCAAATGGTGGACAGTAAAAATCATCTTAACTTCACATTGTAATAATATTTCCTTGGAAATATAGAAGTTGTACATTTTAAAACTTATATTTGAATCGAAATGTGGTTTTGAGTTAAATATTAGCATGTTCATGTAATTAGTTTGTGTTTGTCATTCCTATATATATATTGCCATGTTGCTAGAATTTGTAGCTGAAGTTTACTAGTTGTGTTGTTTTATGATGATTAGCCAAATGTTGATTATAATATTGTATATAATGTATAATTTGAACTACATGTTTTGAAGGTGTGAATGATTGTACAATATATTTTTAGAATACATTTCTAAACCAAATCATTGGCTTGATTTACTAGTTTCTACACCTATAAAACCTATCTTTGATGTATAACAGACCTTTAACCATATATGTATAATAGTCCTCAAAAGTTATCCGTATAATAGAACTCCAACCATATATGTATAATAGTCCTCTAAATTTATCCCTATAATAGAACTCCAGCATTTTATGTATAATGAACATATAATCATAGATGTATAATTTACGTATAACGATATACATATATTACAATTTCATTCTAGACGAATTACGGACCACACTTATACGTCTAAGGTATGCGTTTAATAGACATATATTCTACACCTTTTGCCCACTGGAAAAGTAATGCTCTGATCGCACTTTGAACCATCGGGTGCAGCACGCTACATTACAGTGCTTTGTCCATTACCACTACATGACAATAAAAGTTTTTTTTAAAAGAAAGGGATGTCAAAATATTAACATTAATATAACTCTCAAGTGGTATTAAATAAGTACAGCTTTTTTTTACAATAATAGCAAGTGGTGTTCTTACTACGTATTCTTAGGAAAGGATAAAACATTATAACTTTTTATGAAGTACAGTATATAAACTGTGCATACATTAGATTACTGTATGTACAGTATTACATTACAGTACTGTTTTTGTTTTCTGCTACCAAAATTTACCTTTGGATTTTCTCTATGTAAAGCTGAAAAAGTCACAGCACGTTCACAAGCTACAGCATAATAACATTTTAAAATTAATACAAATCTAAACAGTGTACAGCTTAACTTCTATAATTAGAAAAAGATTGTCTCTCAGCATAGGCTAGGATTCCAAACCAGGCTTTTTCTGGTAACAGCCCAAATGCTCCACACGTTCTGTTAAGCTTTCACAGCTCCACCTGGCAGTTTTACAAAGAACTGTAGTCACATTACTGAAAATATCTAAAATGCTGCAGACTCCCGCAATCTACCGCTAGCTCATGCAGCCACCCAACCACAAACTGCTGCAGTATCCCTTGCAAATTCTGAATGGCTGGATCTGTATGTTTCTTTAGTCCTTGAATAAATATACTGATGGAAAAAACACCGCAATACCTCTGAAGAGTGACTCATCCACGAAGAGGACCTGATGCCACTGCTGACGAGTTCATTGCAGCCTCTGTCTTTTCCAAACCAGTTGGATGTGACATCTAAGAGGTGTGAGCAGAGGACCTCTGAAAGGTCGCCTTGCTCTAAGGTCATCAGCATGGAGCCTCACTGTCCTGTCACTGATGCAGGCATTGTCTGCCGGCAGTTTCAGCAGCAGTACTGGTGGCAGATCTGAAACGATGTCTCAGATGGACCAGTCTGATGTGTCAGTCCTGCTCTGGTGTAGTCACTCGAGGGCAACAGATCTTGGGCCTTCTATGCAGTCGGGACACTGTGGAGTGGCTTATTCCATAGTGTCTGCCAACGCTGGCACATGACATGTGGCCCTCTCCCTTGCTTCTGCTGACATTCGAGGCATTATGGAATGCACAGAAAACTGACTAAGTGTGGCCTTTTTCTTGCAGTGACCTAAGCTTTCAATTAAGGCCTTTTTAAAGGTGACCTGATCAGGCATTGTTCCACCTGGACCTTGTTGGGTAAAAGTGCACCTAATGATTTTTCGTGTGATTGGCAAGTTGCAATGCCTCACTGCACAAGCCGTATTGCTGGTCAGAGGGATTAAAACAAATTGACAACTTTTTGTGAAAGTTATAACTATAGTATTCTCATTCCAGAAACTGTTTTGTTTCTTTTTTTCACCATTATATATTAAGCTTTGTTAATTAAACCTGGAAACTTTTATTTTTGAGCTTCCTATACTTTAGGAAACCTGTAGACTTATCTGGCTGCCATCAGCTTCCCGGCACACTTGTTTCTATGTCAACAAAATATGCTTTATTTCTTTACTTTTTTAAATTGTCTGCATCTCATTATCATGGTTACTTGAAATTAAATGGCTTGAAACATTTTTTTTGGTTTACCAGAGAATTCAGGAATTAAAAATAAGTACCATTAACAAATACAAGTATTGTCTTCTTCATTTAATAATTTTATTAATAATTTAATTAAAATATTTTTCTGCGTTTGAAGGTCTACTTACTTTAAGCACTGCTTCTTAAACCTTTTATTACTTAATTTCCAACATACAGTCCAGCACTGTACCTACTTTATGACATATATTCAGATTTGAAAACTGAAAAAGGTCCTGTAGACTTCATGGATATATAGATATTAAGGCGACATTAAAATGTGGATCAGTGCATTTTACAATAAATGCTGGAGATACACTGCATCACTGCTGTGAAAACTATTTTCAAGCTCAGTGATATTTTCCTCTCAGGGGCACAATGCAATCACCGCACCTTCTTATAGGACACCATAACCTTTTAAGTGTGTTTCATGCATATACTATTACTATGCTAAATATAACACACTCTAACTTTTCCCCCATGTAAAGGGGGCCTTTTATGGATAGTGTCCATAAAAGAAGGATAAAATCAAACAATTTGAGCATATTAAGAAATGTAAGCTATATAAGTATTAAAAATTTTCTTTAGAGAAAGTTTATTATAGCAGCCATATCACTCTGCAACTCACAACTGGCAACCCACTGAAGCTAAGCAGGTGTGAGCCTGGATGGGAGACCTCCTGGGAAAAACTAAGGTTGCTGCTGGAAGAGGTGTTAGTGGGGCCAGCAGGGGGTACTCATCCTGCAGCCCATGTGGGTCCTAATGCCCCAGTATAGTGATGGGGACACTATACTGTAAACAGGCGCTTTCCTTCGGATGAGACGTAAAACCGAGGTCCTGACTCTCTGTGATCATTAAAAATCCCAGGGCGTTTCTCGAAAAGAGTAGGGGTGTAACCCCGGCATCCTGGCCAAATTTCCCATTGGCCCTTACCAATCATGGCCTCCTAATAATCCCCATCTATGAATTGGCTTCATTACTCTGCTCTCCTTCCCCTTGATAGCTGATGTGTGGTGAGCGTTCTGGTGCACTATGGAGGGGAGTCCCCATTACCTGTAAGGCGCTTTGAGTGGAGTGTCCAGAAAAGTGCTATATAAATATAAGCAATTATTATTATTATTATTATTTTCTAAAATTAATTATATTTCTCTAAATTATTAAAAATTGTAACATTATTCTCTGCTCTGAATTTTGAAACTGTGCTGTTGGTTCAAATCCAGGATTTGACATGGGTTTGACAGCCTGCAATATGGTCCAGCTTTGTGGACTGACAGGAATATTGCTGACCCTTAGGCATGGTGGTGTGAGCCTGTCCATTTCCTGGAAAAGCTAAGGTTGCTTCTGGCATAGGTGTTAGTTGGACCAGTAGGGATTGCTCATCCTGTGGTCTGTGTGGTTCCTAATACTCCAGTATAGTAATGGGGACACTTTACTGTAAAAAAGACAAGTTTAGGGGTGTAAATCTTGATGTCCTAGCCTTCTTTTCCCCTGCCCTTAATCATACTCACCTAATAAATTCCCATTTATGAATTGACTTTTTTACTTTGTTCTTCTACCCACTCATAGGAGATGTGTGGTGAGTGTACTGGTGCATTTTGGCTGCCATTGGATCATCCAGGTGGCTGCTCCACATTGTTGGTGATGGAGGGGAGTCCCCATTTCCTGTAAAGCACTTTGAGTGGAAGATCCAGAAAAGCGCTATGTAAGTGTAAGGGATTATTATTTATTTATTCCGAAAAAATGTAAACACCTCAGACAGAGGTCATTGAACCAATTTTGACACTTGTCATTTTGTGCACATTTTGCTTCATCATAGAAATGACTTAATTGTAAGAGACATTTAGGCGTACAATTAAAATGAACTCTTTAGCTATTTTCCCCTTTAAACTTTTTTTTAATTGACTTTAAAAATATATAATTACTATTAGTTATTATTTCAGTAGCATGGTTAAATTCTAATGATGGAATGAGCTAACAAATATGAAGGGATAGAGTACTTAATAATTTGGCTTTAACTCACCTGGCTCAGACAATGAAAGTGCTTGTAAGAGATAAGCACTTAAGGGCAATTTTGTTCATCTGCAGGCTTATAGGAACCCAGCAGAACACGTTTGTATGTATAATGCAACCTTAAGTTTGTTTAAATGAAAAAAATTGGATATGCAGTGAAAGAGAGGCGTGTATGGTGCAGGTAGATTTTGATGTTCTGTGGTGCACACGATCTGCTGTGGTACAGAGGAACACAGGTGGAAGAAGTGAGTACAGAAGAAGAAGTACAGAGGTGGAAGAAGTGAAAGAAAAGTATGTATAGTATGCATGACAGAACATGAGGGGGAAGAGTTGTGTATTGGTACTGTACCACCAATACAATCAAGGGATACCAATCAAGGAAGGTGGCAAATGTGGCAAACATGTGGTGGAATTCATTGTTTTATCAGCCTAGAAACCAGCGCCAGGAACAGTGTGAACTGTGAATGAGGAGGCCCTGATCCAGTGCGGATTGTCTCTGTGTACTCACACCTGTGGGGTGGAGTGGGTGTCAGTAACCAAGGCTTCTGTGGTGGACAGCAAGAGTATGGAGAGGGGAGAAAGATAATAACAGATATACAGATGCAGCCACCTAGCATGTGTAAGGCATCTGTAGGCATGCTACAGTAGGCACTAAAGTGTACAGCTGCATATCATTCTGATTTTTCCCCATTTGTCAAATGCAGAATTGCACTACTCTTAAGACATAAATTTCCCAGCCATCATGCCACTGCACACTAGTGTGCTACCAGTTGAGCTCAAGAGTGCATATAAAAAACTATAAAATAATATAATATAATGCAAATGGTGAAAATGTGAAAATATATACTGAAACGCAACATTTTCTGGAATGAGAATACTATAGTTATATTGTAGCTTTTGTACTTTCACAAAAAGTTGTCAATTTGTTTTAATCCCTCTGACCAGCAATGCCAGCATTGCCAGACACTATGGAGTAAGCTGCTCCACAGTGTCCCAACTGCAGAGAAGTTTTCATCGTCCAAGATCCGGTCACCCTCGAGTGACCACACCAGAGCAGGACACACATCAGACTGGTCCATCTGAGAGATCATTTCAGATCTGCTACCTATATTGCTGCTGAAACTGCTGGCAGACACAACGCCTGCATCAGTGACAGGACAGTGAGGCTTCATGCTGATGGCCTTAGAGCAAGGGGATTTGTCAGAGGCCCTCTGCTCACACCTCCTAGACTTCACACCCAACTGGCTTGGGCCAGACAGAGGCTACGATGGACTCATCAGTAGTGGCATCAGGTCCTCTTTGCAGATAAGTCACTCTTCAGCCTTTTTCGTGCAGATGGGAGTGTGAATGAAGAGGTGTTGCAGTGTTTTTTTCAACAGTATATTTATTTATATACATATATGTTTTTTATTATATAAATATAATACTAATATATAAATATAATATATAATATATAAAAATAAATTACTTTAAATGTGTAAAACTAATAAACACCACTCAGAAATTCATAAAAATAGCATTCAAATTTAGATCAATTAATTAAAACCTCAAGAAGGGATTTAAATAGTTGGGTTTTCTAGATCACATCATGAATGCACAGTAAAATGATTTACATATATTTTTGGCCTTTAAAAAAGTGTTGTGAAATTAGATTATTTTTTTCTGTTCCACAGGTGGAAAAATATTGGAATTGTTGCATTAAGAGTACGCTATATCTGCATATGGTTGACAGACAAATAGGTACTATAGGGATTCAAAATTAAATATTTATTAGGTGGGTAGCTGCGCCAGCATGCATAGGCTGCAAATGAACAAGTAATAGGTTTACTCCATGCTGAAAAGAGAAGAAAGGAATCACAATGTTTCGGCTGTGGTGCCTTCTTCGGTGTGTGGTTAAATATTTATTAATCTGTTAGTGTTAGTGCTTTCATGCACTGATCACATATTAGTGACAAAAATTGGTCAAAAACATTGTACCTTGTATTTTGTACACATTAATGCAGAGGTGCATTACTCTGATTGGACGACTAGGTTTCTTAATCTATGTATTTAATGCCACGAGCTAAAGTAAAAACTGCAAGTGTTGCTTAGTAATACGTTTATTTGATAGGAAGTTGCATTTTCCATTACACCACAAAAAAACATTGTACATAATATATATGAACATTATATAAACAACACATAATTAAGATTAGTGATATTTAATTGCAGAGGAAGTGAAACCAAACAAACCAGAAGTGTTTCAAAATAAAACAATAAAATAAAAAATGCTAAACATAAATGTACAGAAGTAAATGCACTTCTAAAGAATGTTTTGAGTCTAGATTTGAAAGATATTAGGAAAGGTGACCTTCTGATAATCTAAGGGATATAGTTCCAGACCTCTGGGTCATAAGAGGAGAAAGGCCTGTCACACATAGACAGATGGGAGACCAGAATTAGAAGTTTACAAGGTGGGGGTAGGACGACAGCAGCTCAGACAGGTACTGAAGTGCCAAACTATGCAGAGCCTTATAGTGACCATAAGGATTTTGAAGTTAACACAAAACCTGACAGGAAGCCAGTACAAGGCCTCCAGGGTAGTAGTAATGTGACCATTTGCATTAGACCTGGTCAGGATTCTGGCTGCCAAAGTTAGGATATACTGGAGTTTGTTCAATGTGGATTTAGAAACCTCAGTGAGTAGAGCATTACAGTACTCAATTCGATAGAAGACAAATGTGTTGATCACCTTTTTAGCAAGTTAGTGGTAACATAGGACATACAGATGCAGCCATTCAAAATGGGTGAGGTATTTCGCGGTATACCCCAGTGGGCATGTCGCATCAAAACTGAGTATCACGCGGTATCACGCGGTGTATCGCGTCATTTGACGTCATACCGGAAAGTATCCGGAATCACCTTGTAAAATCGCCAGGAGGAGCCAACAAAGCTTAACCTCTCATGTACAGCATTTGAGCTTTTACATTTAAACTGTGTATTACAGCATGTTAATCATCAGTCATTAAAAAGTTGGTATATTTTATGAAAGCAAGATTGCTCAGTTGGGCAAAAGTACACAACCTACCTTACATAAATATTTTAATTATGCAGAAATATTTTATGCATCAAAGCCTTTACCGAAGATATTACTCATATTATTAATAATGAATGACCTTGGACAAGCTGTTAACTCAAAGTATTACGCTGGTCCACATTATTTGTAACCATCATTTTAAATGAAAAGACTTTATTTTTTCATCGACAAAAAGTAATAACACAGCATTTTGTTGATCTAACTAACAAGGACGGGACATTAGCTAGCCAATATGATAAAGGAATAAATTACTTTTTTTGTTTATTTCTTTAGCACATTTATTTGAACATTTCCATCGATTGTACAAGCACTTAAAAAACTGTCCAATCCCTAGTTCGTCGGGCATTTTCTTTTAGTATAACAGACATAAAAACTCCCTTGCTTTTAACAGAGCGTTTCATAATTTCTAACAACGAAAATTATTTAAACTGTAACACTTATCATTCAACCAGAGCTCAAAATATCACAAGGATCCTCAAGAGCACAACAAAGACTGTTTTAAAAGATACTTGTACCAGATACATGAGAATCCAAACTTTTTTATCTACGTCTTTAAAATTTATCACACAGTAACAAGTCAAATTTCAGGAGAATCCGTATACCAGCGATTATGGTACCGCTTCAGAAGGGTGTCAGCCAGTCAGATTCCAGGACCGGAATTATCTGTTTTATAATCGAGAATATGTAAGCATGTACAGATGCAGCCATTCAAAGTGCGCGTCACAGACACGTACCGCAGGTGACGTCGCTCAGTATGACGCAAGATGACGCGTGGCACCGCAGTACGTGATTGGTTGACCGACAGGGGCACTCGTGGTCCGTTGGTCTGTCGTAGAAAGACTTACAGTAAAAACGTCTTTGCTGTGCCCGTTGTAGATATTGAATTTTACCACTGAAGGGAAATCTTAGTAGCTGAGCATAAAAAGAATAGGAGCATACTGTAACGCGTGTGAAGGCCATAAACGATATTAATTTTGGAACATAAACATACAGTATATACTGTAGCTGGTCTTGGTACTTTAAAGAAAAAAATACACACCAGTATTCCATTTCTCCCTAAACATTTTAAGCTTTGAAGTCTTTAACTAACATGATACCGGAGTCAACAAGCATACTTTTAGAATTTGATTAAAAGGGAATATAATATGGAATCGCGTATCTAAAGAATTTAATAACGGTATTCGTGTGCTGCGACAGGGCTGTGTAGGGCTTTTTCGCCTGCCTGTTCATGCGAGCTGTCTTCTAGCCGACTGGTCTAGGTGCGTGACTAGCAACTGGGAGGTTGTGTGATCGAATCCAGCTGGTGCCGGACTTTTCTTTTAACAAACATTTCTTCGAAAAAATAGAATAGCGATATTATGGACAATAAATTGACTTTTATATTTCAAAATATCGCAACATGAACGATATTTGCGATATTTTGAACATATCTTCCCTTCTGACAGCGGTTCCTCCTTCTATTGTGTGTGTGTGTGCAACAGAGTAAATTTTTATAGAGAAATGGAGGCTGGACAGTATGCGTTACAATATAAACATTTATATTGATTTAAATCGTGTTCTGATTTAAATCGCAAACGCGTGTTTAATTATGTGTTTTTTAATCATAATCAGGCTAATGCATTTCTACATTTTCTGTATGAACCAGCTTAGAGGTTCATACAGAAAGACAGCTTGTGTTTAAATTGAGTGTAAGGTAATTTATGCTTCTAAAGTCATGGTCAGCATTTATTATTGTACTGTGCTGTAAACTTTTTCTGTGCCTAGTCACATTATTTTATAGCGTTTTTATTGCGTTATTAAATCCGGTGGCGCTGTGTGTTACAGTAGTTTCCTGACTCCCATGTCACATGGTCTGTGATTGAATCCCATAGAACTATGACTTTATTTTTTAACAAACATTTCTTTGAAAAAATGAAACGTTTCCCTTGGTCAGAGATTAAATAAAACCTCACTCGCACCAAACAAATTTATATTTCTAAATATCACAAAATACGTTCATTGTCTTCCAATCGAGTCGAGTTGACATTGGAAGCCTGCCACACCCGGACTGTTAAACCAACGCATTAGCACGTCAAAGCCCATCGAGGGTATTGAGCCAGTATTGGCTTTAGTATTCCCCCCTCTCCCCTCAATTCAATTCAATTCAAGGTGTTTTATTTGCATGACAGATGGGTACAAGCAGTGTTGGGTATGTATATTGTAACGCTTACGGCAGACAGGCACTGTGTAAGAGCCGGCGCACCAGAGCAGCGCACCGAGGGAGCGTCTGCATTTCTAACTTAGTTTTTAAAATTAGTCAAGCAATATGAAGCATCTCCTTTTACTTAGTGCCTGAGCATAAAAAGAATAGGAGCATACTGCAACGCGTGTGAAGTCCATAAACGATATTAATTTTGGAACTTAAACATACAGTATATGGCTGGTCTCGGTACTTTAAAGAAAACATACACACCAGTATTCCATTTCTCCTAAACATTTTAAGCATCGAAGTCTTTAACTAACGCGATACCGGAGTCAACAAGCATACTTTTAGAATTTGATTAAAAGGGAATATAATATGGAATCGCGTATCTCAAGAAATTAATAACGATATAATTATATTCATGTTGCAAAAGAACTGCAACGGACATAAAAACTCCCTTGCTTTTAACAGAGCGTTCCATAATTTCTAACTACGAAAATGCCAGGTGAAAGGATTTGTAAACATATTTTGTTAAAGCAAGTCAGAACCCATTCAGAGCCTACATTACATTTTAGCGTTTCATTCTGAGCAGAAGACCCTCACACCTGAAGAAGGGGGAGGTGTTTTTCGCTGGAAATCTCGCCTGCTTCTACTTTACAACCGGAGTGCTGGCTGTGACGAATTAAACCGGTATTACAGGTTACAATCACAGACCATGTGACATGGGAGTCAGGAAACTAACACAGCGCCACCAGATTTGATAACGCTATGAAAACGCTATAAAATAATGTGACTAGGCACAGAACAAGTTTACAGCACAGTACAAAAATGCTGACCATGACTTTAGAAGCATAAATTGCCTTACACTCAATTTAAACACAAGCTGTCTTTAGCCCTCTAAGGTGGTTCATACAGAAATGTAGAGATCCAGGCTCAGAACACACAGCTTCATTAGCGAATACATATGCAGGACAACTAGAGAAGACGTTTTACAGAGGATGGATTTTTAGAAACATCCCATCAGTGACATCACTGAAGTCAACTCCTAGGTACTGTAACTGTCGTGTGGATAGTTTCACAAGAATCAGACAAAGGTTTAAGCATCGCTTGTTCTAGATAAAACTGCAAAAAAAAACAACAACCCATAATGTACTTCTTTGCGGCTCTGTTTGCCCAAATCATATATTCACAACGTGAAATCTAGAAAATAATATTACGTAACCAAAATCCGCAATATGGAAACAGAACCTGTGTAATTGTTGATAGATGATGTACTCGTAACATTTTTTCAAGACGAACTACAACATTTAAAAAATGACTTGTATGTACTTGATATCTCTAATCAATCCACGGGTCCCAGCACGAAACGAAAGTAAAACGCATACCGTTTCGCGCTTCTTATTAGTTGCTCAAAAGTAATTTGACCGTATGAAATGCATAATATAAACCTAGAAACATATACGTGAGCAGTACTTAAGCACTGTAGTATCGGTGTTAAGACATACCTCTCAAATACTGTAAATCAAGTTAAAAATATCTCAAGATTCTGGTCATAATGAAACCATGTTTCGTGTATGTTTTCTTTAAAGTACCGAGACCAGCCATATACTGTATGTTTATGTTCCAAAATTAATATCGTTTATGGCCTTCACACGCGTTGCAGTATGCTCCTATTGTTTTTATGCTCAGCTACTAAGATTTCCCTTCAGTGGTAAAATTAGATATGAATATTCAATACTTAAACGGGCACAGTTAAGACATTAAATATACATATACATACTGTATACAGTACAGTTTGCATACGGTAATATGTTTATGTCCCTAAATCAATCTCTTTTATGAGCATGTGAAAGGCATGGTGAATCACTGTACTTTGCATGATTGGAAAAAAATGCGTGATTGCGAAATGCTGTGGCGTTACTTTTACAAAGACGGTCAATGAAAAAAAGAATGTGGACCAGGGCAATACTTTGAGTTTACAGCTTGTCCAAGGTCATTTATTATTAATACTATTATTAATATCTTCGTTAAAGACTTTGATGGCTACAGCTCAAACATGAGAGGTTGAGCTTTATTAGCTCCACCTTGCGGAAATTCCGGATACTATTATTTTGCTAGCGGTATTTACCGGTAACTCGCGGTATTTACCGGTAGCTTGCGGTAGACTGCGTACAGCGTACCGGAAAATAATGCGGTATCGCCCGCGCATTTTGAATGGCTGCATCTGTATCTAAATAAATTAATCATGATATTAATTTAAGGATCTAAATTTCTAAATCTATGTATCTATATAGCTGGTAGTATTACTGTATTTCACTTTCTTTGTAAACACGTTTTGTTAACACCCGAATCGGAGGTGGATTCTGTTTTTTGGTCTGTTATGGTCTGTAGCTCAAATCCTGCTTAACTAAAAATTAGACGTGAGAAGAGTATTATTGGACAATGTTGTGAGGCTCTGGCGGAATTTCTCTGTAAACTGAAGAGTTATAGAGGAGACAGGTTGTGTATCGCTTCTTTAGACACTTGTAAAAAAAAACATTCCAATGTTAATGCGACACGGAAGATAATGTGGTGTATTGGTCGTTAGTGAAAAGATTTAACCATTTAATCTCTTTACTGTGCACATTTTAATCCGCTTAGTATTGAATATTTATATGGAATTTTACCACTAAAGGGAAATTTTAGTAGCTAAGCATAAAATGCAGAGGAGCATAACGAAGGTCATAAAGGTCATTAACAATATTAATTTAGGAACATAAACATATTATGTAAACTGTATGTTGCTGTTATTGGTATTTTAAAGAAAAAATACACACCAATACTCATTTTTTTCCTAAAGTTTACTGACATTTTTTATATTTCAAAATAACACATGTTTGTACTGTATGTACAGTACACAGCGGTACCGCAGGTTGAACTGTAGGGCGCAAATCCACCCGCACCCAAAAGCCCAACATATTAATGTGCATTCGCCTGACGCTGCGCGGTTTTCATCACTCTCTACGGGAGTAGTTTTTAATTCAGTTTGAATTATAACTGTACGTACTGTCTTCGTATTTGGCCAGGGCTTTAAAGAGAGGGCGCGCCAAAATTTTTCGGTGCCGTCTTCTGCGCTTTAAAGGTACCCCTGTCGCGGAAGAATTTGACCTCGGAACGTTCACCCAGCGTAATTATTGTTTCATTGCACTTTGACAGATTGTCTTTAAATCAATTGTTGTCAGAATATCCCCACCTCCAAACAAGAACAAAATTGCAACGATTTTATTAACTGCCTGTTTCAGTAACCTAAAGTATATACAGTATTTAAAGTAATAATTTAACAATATATGTAAATGTTTTAAGATATGTTTATGTTGTGAATATCTGTAGATTTTATCTTATTTTTAGTTTTTGTTTTGTTTCAAATGGCCTTGCAGATCAGATACTGTATCAAGGAACAAAACAATTATCGCGCCCGGCTCCTCAATGGAATCGCTTTAACATGCTAATGCGTTGGTGTAACACTCTGTGTCTACAGTACATTGTGAGCAAACCGGTTTCACAGGTATTTTCAACCCCCAACCAATGTTGTTTCATCGGTTGTTATCCTGTAAAGCGCTTTGAGGAGCCACCTTTAAAGGCGCATCTCCATGCGCAAGTATCGCATCTCCATGTTCAAGTAAACACTGCTCTGTGTGCAAATGCAAATGCATTTTAAAAAAGTTTTTTTTTAAAAAAGCCACCTTTAAAGGTGCTATATAAAATAAACCCACTGGACCCAGTGGCTCTCCCGCTAGGCAGCAGCGTTGGGCCAACCTTGCCCGGAGCAGTCCCGGCGCCTCCCCTCTCCTGCCAAAACGCCTCCGGAAGGCCGACGCCAACGCCGCGTAGTTGTACCGCTGGTCCCCGGGTACATCCAGCAACGCCTGGCAGGGCTTCCCCTCCAGGACGGCAGCGAGGTGGCCCACCATCTCCACCCGATATCAGCTGTTTGCCCAGTCCGCCATCTGGAACTGGGCCTCAAACATT
Source organism: Atractosteus spatula (assembly GCF_055471065.1). Taxonomy (NCBI): domain Eukaryota; kingdom Metazoa; phylum Chordata; class Actinopteri; order Semionotiformes; family Lepisosteidae; genus Atractosteus; species Atractosteus spatula. Next base: position 9,975,546 of record NC_142718.1, on the reverse strand, counting down.
TGCCATGGGATCTCCCCATTATAACGGCTCGGTCTCACTGGCGCAGGCTGGAGCAGGGGTGGCGGGCTGGACCCCGCTGGTCTGGCGTCTCTTTCCTTCCACATGGCCTGAGGCTACCTGGGAAAGGGCCCCCCTTCCGCTGAGTAGGTCACCATGGGGAAGCCCTGATAGGGGCTGTGGCCACTGGCGGTGCTGAGGGGTCGTCCCGGCCCCTGGCGGCTGCTGCTCGCCCCCAAAAGGCGCTTTAGGGGGTCACTCAGCTGCTGGGGGAACCTGCGCTTCTCTGAGTCCGACATCATCGGCCGTTCACTGTCCATCCTCCCGCTTCTAACACCAATGTAATGAATTTGGATTCGTTGAGGACGAACACAGAGACTCAAACCTGTGGAGTTAAAAACTGCGCTTTATTTCTTCTACGTCACCACCCGCCAGCAGCACTCCCGCGCCCAGACGAGAGAGAAACACAAGACAAGCCCGCCAAGAGCGCGGGCCAGAGAGATACAGAGAGAGAGAGAGAGAGAGAGAGAGAGAGAGAGAGAGAGAGAGAGAGAGAGAGAGACACCAAGGGGTGCGGAACCAGGGAACTATTTACATGGAAAATGGGCGATCTCCCCAGACTGTACGCCCGTTTCACTGTTACCTGGATACCTCTTGGGGGATATCCTCTATATCCTCTTGGGGGAATATCCTCTTGGGGGATTTTCTAACAACAAGTGATTATAAGACTTATAAGACTACTTATTATTTTACAAAAGAATGCACCTGACAAGCTGGACAGTATGCTTCTCAAAGCGCTTTACAGGATAACAACAACAATAACAACAACAATTTACAAGTTCTGGGAGGAAAAATATGATCAATATTAATAATAATAATAAACTTTATTTTATATAGCGCTTTTAAAGGTGGCTCCTCAAAGCGCTTTACAGGATAACAACCAATGAAACAACATTGGTTGGGGGTTGAAAATACTTGTGATACCGGTTTGTTCACAATGTACTGTAGACACAGAGTGTTACACCAACGCATTAGCATGTTAAAGCGATTCCATTGAGGAGCCGGGAGCGATAATTGTTTTGTTCCTTGATATAGTATCTGATCTGCAAGGCCATTTGGCTGCAGCGAATGTGAATTCTGTCTGGCATTACCAGATTGTGAAAAAATAAAAGTATTTTAATCAAGATTCCCTTATAAAATTAACGTGAAACAAAACAAAAACTAAAAATAAGATACAATCTACAGACATTCACAACATATACTTGTCTTAAAACATTTACATATATTGTTAAATTATTACTTTAAATATATACTTTAGGTTACTGAAACAGCCAGTTAATAAAATCATTGCAATTTTGTTCTTGTTTGGAGGTGGGGATATTCTGACAACAATTGATTTAAAGACAATCTGTCAAAGTGCAATGAAACAATAATTACGCTGGGTGAACATTCCGAGGTCAAATTCTTCCGCGACAAGGGTACCTTTAAAGAGCAGACGATGGCACCGAAAAATTTTGGCGCGCCCTCTCTTTAAAGCCCTGGCCAAATATGAAGACAGTACGTACAGTTATAATTCAAACTGAATTAAAAACTACTCCTATTTGGCATTTTAGTTATGGAGGCAGAAAGATGCCCCCCCATCTCTGGGTGCCTGAGTTGTCGCCATCTTTAACCATTTCGTGTCCGAGTCGCAGCAGGTAGAGACACGTTCGAAAAAAAGTTCATCCCAGCTACAATACATTATTTTTAATATTTTTGTGGTAAGAGGGAGCAAAACATCAGTATTTACTGCTAGTAATTAGTGTACGATCTATAGTTGAAATCTGAGCCTAAATAAAAAGAAAAAGCATTTTCAGAGAGCAATTACGCTGTGTTTATGTAGAATAAGTGATTAGGTTTATGAGCAATCTAATTACTTATTCGTTTAAAACGCTATATAAAATAAAGTTTATTTTTAATTTGCTGGACAGAGTGGTGAACATTATTATGCAGAACACAAAGATAACCATTTACGTTAAAAGACATTTAATTAAACACGGGTTTGTGATTTAAATGGGAATGGGGGTGACGGGAACTCTTAATCTAAATAAAAATAAAATAAATAAAACAGGTTTCGATACTTAATAACCACTTTTTATGCACGAAACGGGTGATTTTTCTTCCTCCTGATCAGTTTAGAAATCTGTGTACGCTGTAAGGTTTTTACTTCTTAATTAAACTTTTAAAATACACATTTCAAATAGACAGAAATCCTCTTCCTGGTACAGTATGTATAGCAGATCAACACGTCTTTTTTCCCCAATCAGAGGGGTGTCAGATGGTGTCAGCCAATCACCATTCTGAAGCCCTACCGTAATCTCTGGTATAGGGAAACCCCAGAATTCTGTCCCATAGTTTAGATAGATGATAGATACTTTTATTGATCCCATGAGGGAAATAAAGTAAATCATTTTCATTTTAGGAAATTATTAAACGCTCGGTTAAAAGCAAAGGAGATTGTCTGTTATAGTGGACATAAAAACAAGAGTTTGCTGCGGCATTATTGGAAACCCAAATTTAACAAAAAATCGCTGGCATTATATCCTAGAAGTCACAGACAGGCGCCAGACCGGGAGAATGCCTGCAGCGTAAAAGAAAATGCCTGATGAACTAGGGATTGGACAGTTTCCAAGTGCTTGTACAATCGATGGAAATGTTCAAATAAATGTGCAAAAGAAATAAACAAAATAATCATTTATTTCTTTATCATATTGGCTAGCTAATGTCCTCTCTTTGCTAGTGGCTGTGTTTCTGCGTTGGGTAGCAACGGGTGACTATGTTCTCAGGCGGAAGATGTAAACAGCTTAATTTTCGTGTTAAATAATTTTTTTTAATTAAAATTCATTCTATACAGCAATCGCATATTTGGGTACCGTTTCATAAAACTTTCATGCCTAAAATGTTTAGGGAGAAATGGAAGACTGGTGTGTATTTTTTCTTTAAACTACCAAGACCAGCCATATACAGTACAGTTTACATACAGTAATGTTTATGTTCCTAAATTAATATTGTTTATGACCTTCAGATGCGTTATGCTCCTCTTCTTTTTATGCTCAGCTACTAAAATTTCCCTTTAGTGGTAAAATTTCATATAAATATTCAATACTAAGCGGATTAAAATGTGCACAGTAAAGAGATTAAATGATTAAATCTTTTCACTACCGACCAATGCACCATGAGTGCCCCTGTCGGTCATTTTGGCCAGCCAATCACTTACCGCGGTGCCCTGCGGTGGCTTGTGGGTAGTTTCCCGTACTGCGGGTTTTTACCGTGCATTTTGAATGGCTGCATCTGTAGTCTCGCAATAATTCTGAGGTGAACGAATGATGTTTGAACAATATGTTGCACATGTGGGTCAAAGTTCAAGCTTGAATAAAATATCATCCCCACATTTTTCCAATTTAGACTGAAGCTCAAGTACAGTACCATCCACAGATAGTGTTACAGCATTGGCTTTAAAAAGTTGATGGTGGGTGCCAATAAGCATGACTTCAGTCTTGTCACAGTTTAGATGAAGGACATTTTGAGACATCCATGTTTTTATGTCAGAGATGCAATTAGAGAGAATAGAGACAGCCACATTAGTATCAGGTTTGGTATGGATGTAGATTTGAGTATCGGCAGAATAGAAGTGATAAGCTGACCAAGTGGAAACCAAGTGGAACTTTTCAGTGTAAATGCTGAAATGCTGTAAGGAGCCCAGTATCGAGCCCTTAAGGAACACCAGACTTAACAAATCCAAATTCAGACCTACACTGCTGGTGAAAAGGAATTTAGTTTTTTCAGAAATTATTAAGAAGTGTTCACGCACATGCTAATTTGCCTTTCAATCATGCTGTCCTGCAGGGTCCACCGAGGCCTTATTATATATTTTAACTACTAGCACTGACATGAGGGTACAAGACTAAAGACAAATATTTACAATACTTTTGGATTTTTGCAAATTACACTTATTAATTTTACATTTTTAAAAGGCTCCATTAAATCAGAGTAGAAATTGAAAGCCTCAACAAGCACAGCATGTAGTTTTTAATTTGGCAAAAAAAAACTACATTTCCCAATGTCCCACATACTATACAATATCAATTAGATTGAGTAAAGTAATATCAAAATAAGTAAGAGGAAAGTTTCTCAGTTTAAGAATGCTGTGAATTAATATCCACAGATATCTATAAATCAACTATTACTGCCATTGTTTTGCAGAATTATAGGATGCTTGTTTTGCAGAATGCATTGATCTAGATGCAATTATTTACACCACTGTTTTGTAAGCAATTGTTAAAATAAAAATATTTCAAGTGGTGCATACCTCAGTATAACAATTCACAGTTTCAGTTGTTTTGATTAGTTTATAATCACTCCATTAATTTCCTTGATTTCGGAGTATTTCCGTGAAACCAGGCACTTTAAAAAACAAAGGTCTGATCCAGGCTGCATTCAGGTCATGTTATACCTGCATTCAGGAACTTTTCCTAAGTACAGGAAGCTTTAAAATCATGTTCTCTTCCTGTTTTGTGGTAAGAAACAGCAGAGCAAGGAAAGTGTAAGTACAGTAATTATCTCTTGACATGCTTCAGAGCTTTATTCAACCTGTTAACCATTTTGCTATAATCAGGGCAATGATTTATAGTGCTTTGACAATTATGTCATATATCATAATGTCAGAAGAGAAGTAATATATCTGTTTTGCTTGAAATGATGCACAATATAATGATGCACTAAGCTAAAAACCTCAATATGAAAATATAGCTTTGATAAATGTACTTGTGTGTTATGTTAACAAATTATTTCTACAATTATAGACAGTATAAACAAGGCAGGGCAGACAGGCACAAACACACCTAGGCCAATTTTTCCAGAAGCTAATTAACCTACCAGTACGTTTTTAGACTGTGGGATGACACTGAAGTACCTGCACCAAACCAAACAGAGCACAAGAAGAACATACACAATTGATGCAGACAGCACCCTAGGTCTGGAATTGAACCCAGGGCTCTAGCACTTCAATGCAGCAATGCTAACCGCTACTCTACTGCACGTTCATATTTTACATCATTTATGAATAAATTCCATAAAATATAGCAGTTTTCATCAGGCTTCAATTACAGGTTGGAGAATGTAAATGTGGAAGTGAAATACATTTCCTCAATTACCAATTTTCAGAAGAAAAATCTATGGAAGAAGACAGATTTTGTTGTCTTTCATCAGAAATAAAAATATATTTCTCCCTTTTCTGATAGTGTTCTTTGATTACTGAGTGCTCACATTGTAGAAAATGTTTCACCACAGTGCAGAAATCGCTAACTTGGAGTGGAGTATCTTCCTTTACACATGCAAACTAAAATCTACCCATGTTAGACAATCCAGTCTGTGTGGCACAGCACATGAAGCATAAAGATTAGCCTCCTGAGATGCTTGACTTATTGCTTACTTGTCAGAACCTGAAAATTGACTTTTTTCTTCTTTTATTTCACATGCTGATAATCTGAAATGATCAGATTCAGTAAAACAGTAGCTAAATTATCATATTCAATTGGTTGATGTAATTGTTTTCTACTTAATTATGTACATTTATTGTGGTGTTTTTTAGAACATTAAAACATCATTATTAAGTACAATAATGCAACACTGCAGTTCTGTCCATCCAAGACACTGTTTTCTATTTGTGGTTGTGAGTTAAAAGTTTGTCTTAAAATCAGAGAGACCGATGTCACGTCAGGCAATAGGAGTTACAGTCATTTTTCTCAGCTAGTCAGTTTGGTGGAAATTATTCTATGGTAGTTCTTGTTTGTTAGACTAAATGTGTAGTTAGTTCCCAAGCATTTGTTACATTCACTTATATTACTAAGGAGTAATTTACATATTTCTCCTCTAATGGTGTATATAATGTTCTTTACCACTGCTTTTAGTTAGGTCTTATGAAGATATATCTGGAACATTTTTAAAATCAACAAAGCTAAATGTTTAGATTTCTTACACCAGAACACCACTCCTCTGTAAGCAATTATAACATCATCAATTGTAATAATTTGTTTATATATTTACATATTGTATATAATGCTTTGCACTGTAATGGAAAATTCAAGCAGAGTGATGCTTTGGTAGTTCTTGCCTGCCATGCTGACAGCCTTTGTTCAATTGTGCAAGTAGTACTTTTAACAAACTGTCCCTTGGAGATAATAAAGGCTCTTTTTCTAATAATAAAATAAAGTAAATAATATGCACAGTATAATATACTGTATAATACAGTATAATACCTTAAGTATTAAATTAATATTAAAAATAAAACTAGCAGACACCCTGGGGCTGTTTCACAAAATGACTTTAGTTAGAAGGATATATAAACAATAGTCTATTGTATAGTCTGTGTGAACATGATGTGTTTTTAAGGTTTGATTTGCATTAAAATAATTTATATTTTGTTAAAATGTTAATTTAAGTAACAATGCTACTTAAAATATATAGGACAAATTATGCCATGAATGTATAAAAATGTGTATTACACTTATTATACAAGCATGAGTTTATCATTTCCCTTCCCCCACTGAAAAAGTTGTTAGAGTTGTCATTATCATGTAAATCAACCGAGAAACTGGTTATTCTTATGGCCTATTGGCTGAATTGCAGTCATAGTTATGAACTATCCAGAGTATGTTACTAATGGCAAAGAATAAAGGGCAGCTACAGAAAAAATATACAGTATAAGTATTGTAGCTTTAAATTATAAAACAAAATATTAGGATATATTTTCCTGAATTTCAGATATCATTCCAGTGTTTCATAGAGACATACTAATCTGCCCTTCATACTAATGCATGCCCTGTCATCCCTCTAGGAATGGGCTGATGAAAGTATCCCAAAGTACATTTGCATCTGAGTAAACATATTGTAATGTATTTGTTCCGTTTTAAATTATCAATTTAAATTATATATTTATATATAGTAAAATTAGAATGAAGCCTCTAGACTTTTGTATGCTACTGTGAGTCAATTCGCCATTACAGGCTGTTTCACTTGTACTTGTGTCCTTTGTCAAAAAAATAGGAGATCAAAACAGAATTTTGTATTATCTCATATATCATGTTTTCATAAACCATTCAAATTAGAGGTTCTCTGTGTGTGGAAAGGACATTTTTTTCTTTTGTTTAAACAACTGATATTTAAAAGACAATTGTGATTTTTTTTCAAAAAATGTATTTAAATAACATCTATACATTGTGTGTGAGTACTGGTCATTTTATCCAGGATTAGCTCATGTATTAAGATTTCCATATCATATAGTATTATGCTGATTCAATGTAAAACTATTATATTCTGCAACCTAAATTGGCCAAATCAGGGACAGTCAATTGCAACAAGCTTGCAGATTTAGTACAGACCTGCATTCTGAGAATCATCACCAGCTGCATGCTCAGTTGCAAATAAAAAAGCCTGTGGAACAAACTTGGAGATGAACTGATCCCATTTTTAATACGATAAAAAGACCGTTGTTGTTCTACCAACCAAGAACTGAAGGGGGTTCTGTTTCAGAATATTTGAATTAGTTAAACCAATAGGATGTGGTCTGACATTTATATTTATAAATATATAATTATTAATTTAAAGTATGTATAAACAGGTGAATGCTTGTGATTTCATATTTAATATTAGTTTTTATTAAAGAAATGCCTAATGCTAAAATAATCCATATGAGGATTATGTTCTATCAGTTTCAATACACCGTGAAACAGTACAACTATTATGGCATTGAACATGATCAAATGAGATCATTTTGCTGGGAATGTTTGCTGAGATTTAAGGGGTCAGGAGGTATTAGAACCTGAAGCTTGTGCCAGTTGTGAGCCCCTACTTGTTGTTGTGAGTTAGGTATTTCAACTTTCCTAGAGAGAGCTTGCTACTTTATGTTTCTATGGGGAACTTGGGCTTCCTACTTTCCTACTTAGCAATGCATTTCAGAATAGGGAGATAGGGTTCCATTTATTTTGTGGAATTTGGGTTTGCAGAGAGAGAGATTTAACTACAGGTTGTATTGTATTTATTAAGAAGGCAGCTTATCTCTTATTGTAGCCTCTGTAGGCATTACTTAAAAGTCCAATACTTAGTAGCAATCTGGGGTTTTCTGGGTGATTAGGATGTTAGGCCTCTAAAATGTCTTGTTTGTACTTACTATAAATATAGTAATAATAATAATAAACTTTATTTTATATAGCGCCTTTAAAGGTGGCTTCTCAAAGCGCTTTACAGGATGACAATAACAATAAATAAGAAGAATACAACAATAAATAAGAAGAATACACAAGATAAAACACAATTACAATATATAGAGGAGACCGTGGATGGTGGTACTAAGAAGAGCAGAGGGGTGAAGAATGGAACCAGTTAAGTAAAGGCTTTTCTGAAGAAGACGGTTTTGAGTCTGGATTTGAAGGAGTTTAGAGAAGGTGACTCTCTGATATCCTTGGGCAGAGAGTTCCAGAGCTTGAGGGCATAACAGGAGAAGGCCCTGTCACCCATACAATGTAGATGGGCTTGGGGGACAGTAAGGAGAGCAGAATTAGAGAGCGAAGGTTGCGAGGTGGGGAATAGGGCGATAATAGTTCAGACAGGTGCTGAGGTGCCAAGCCATGCAGAGCCTTATAGGTGAGCATGAGGATTTTAAATTCTCCACGGAATTTGACCGGAAGCCAGTGCAAGGACTCCAGGATAGGAGTAATGTGAACACTTGCACTAGACCTGGTCAGGATTCTGGCTGCTGAATTTTGGACATACTGCAGTTTGTTCAGAGTAGATTTAGATACCCCGGCGAGTAGAGCATAACAGTAGTCAATTCAAGAGAACACAAATATGTTGATCAGCTTTTCAGCCACAGTCAATGATAGCATAGGGCATAGTCTTGCGATATTTCTAAGGTGAAAAAAAGATGTTTTGATAGTATGCTGCACATGTGGGTCGAATGTTAAGCCAAATGTTAACCCCAGGGTTTTTCAATTTAGACTGAAGCTCAAGTACAGAACCATCTACAGATAGGGTTACAGGACTGGCTTTACAAAGTTGATGGGGGGTGCCAATAATCATGACTTTAGTCTTGTCGCAGTTAAGATGAAGGAAGTTTTGAGTCATCCAAATTTTTATGTCAGAGATGCAATTAGATAGAATAGAGACAGCCACATCAGTCTCATGTTTGGTATGGATGTATATTTGAGTATCGTCAGTGTAAAAAAAGCTGAGGCCATGTGATCTTAAAAGCTGACCAAGTGGGAACATTGCTGAAGAGAAGGGGGCCCAGTATTGAGCCCTGAGGAACACCAGACTTAACAAGACCAATTTCAGACCTGTACCCATTGAGAGAGACAAAGTGACAGCGATTAGTGAGGTAAGCTTGAACCATTTGTGGGCAGTGTCAGAAACTCCAAACACAGTCTCAAGATGAGAAAGTAAGATGTTATGGTCAACAGTGTCAAAAGCAGCACTGAGATCAAGAAGGATGAGTATAGAAAGAGAACCAGAATCATAAGCTATTAGAAGATCGTTGGTGACTTTGACCAGGGTAGTTTCCGTGCTGTGAAGTTTGGCTTGAGCAGTCTGTTGATGGTGGAGAAAAGATGTCTGGGGTTGTTTTGTACCTAGTACAAAGTACCTAGTGTGTTGTATGCTTTGTTTTGTGTAGAGTAGTGTTTGTCTTATTGTCATTTTTAATAAACATTTGTTTAAGAAAGTGTGCCTGGATTACTCTCTTTCACCAAAGCTGTGCCAGTGAATAAAGAATTGATGTTCCTCTAATGATACCAACTGCTTGGGTATGTTCTGGAGAATTAACTTACAAGTTGGGGGTTATGAATAATTATTGTATTTTTTGACTAAACTGCTCAGTCAATTCCAAAATTTCACCATTTTTGCAGCCCCCCATTTATAACAATATAGCGACACAATAGTATAGTTCAATTGAGAATGTTTTCTAATTTATGTCTGTGAATTTTGTCAATTTGGAGATATTGAGTCTTTACAGTGTGTATGAAAAATGGACATGATTTTATCATTTAATAAATTGTATTTTTATTTAATAATAAAATTATGTATCCATCCATCAATGAATTTCCTAATTGCTTTTTACAGTTCAGGGTCAAGGGGGACCTGGAGCCTATGCCAGCAAGCAAAACAGTAGGTGCAAGGCAGGGTATACCCTTGATGAGAAGCAAGTCCATTGCAGGACACAGACACAGACACACACAATCACACCTACAGAAGCCAACCACTACTTTTAACCTACCACTACTTTTTTGGATTGTCGGGGAGGAAACCAGTGCACCCAGAAGAAAACCCACCCAAAATGGGGAGAAAATACAAACTCCACACAGACAGCACCCTAGATCTGAAATTAAATCCAGTGCTGCAGTGCTGTGAGGCAGCAATGGTAATGAGTGTGCCACAGTGCCAGTGAAAGAGAAAATGATTCCTATGGATCATACATTCCAAGGTTTATTAACCCTGTGTTTTTTGCCACTGATTTTTTTCTTTCATTGTGATGGAGATTCCATGAATGTACACAAGAGAATCTTTCATGGTACAGCATCGTGCATCATTGTAGTCATTGCATCCTTACACAGTCATAATACAGATTTCTGATACAAAACAGAGTCATAAAAAGCAACCCACATTAGATAGATAGATACTTTATTGATCCCTTGAGGGAAATTGCAGTGCAGCAGCAGCTTAGCATGTAACAGCACAGTGTAACTAAATGATACAATAATACAACAATATAATACATACAATACAGTCAGTACAGTCAGTGAGATGTGCAGTAAAAAGTAAAAAATTGATCATACAGACTTGCTCACAGTACAGAATATACAAAAACAGACACAAAAGTACAGTACAAAAAAAGTTGTATTGCACATTATAATTATATTGCACAAATCCCTAGTATATATTGCACAAAAAAACATTTGTTAACAGAGAGTCCAAAAACAGGTCGATGTTGCCCCTGCCCAGACACACAGTGGATGAGTTGTACAGTGTTATGGCAGAAGGCAAGAATGACCTTCTGTAGCGCTCCCTGTCACACCGTGGTTGGATCAGCCTATTGCTGAACGTGTGCTTCATTCTCTCAAGCATGTCATAGAGGGGATGGGAGATTTTGTCCATGATGGTCATTAATTTGGACACCATTTTCCTCTCGGCCACTACTTTCAAGGGGTCCAGGTCAGACCCAATGACAGAACGTGCTCTTTTGATGAGCTTGTTCAGCCTGTTAGCATCCCCTGCTCTAATCCCAGAGCCCCAGCTCACCACCGCACAGAAAATGGCACTTGCCACAACCGACTGATAGTACATATGGAGAATCTTACTACCCACATTGAAGGACTTGAGCCTCCTCGAGAAGTAAAGTCGGCTCTGACCCTTCATGTAGATGGCCTCAGTGTTCTTAGACCATTCCAGTCTATCATCGCTGTGCACTCCCAGGTACTTGTATGAGTCCACTATCTCCCCCCAACTCCCATGGATGCAGACCGGAGTAGGTTGGACCCTCTTCCTCCTGAAATCTATCACCAGCTCCTCCATCTTTGCCACGTTCAATTGCAGGTGGTTCTTTCCATACCACGCCACAAAGCTATTGAGCAGTCCTCTGTACTCCTTCTCCTGCCCACCCTTGATACATCCCACAATTGGAGAGTCGTGTGAGAACTTCTACAGGTGCCGCGACTTCGAGTTGTATTTAAAGTCCAAAGTATAGAGGATGAAGAGGACCAGCATTGTCCAGGTGTGAGTAGGCCCTTTGTAGCATGTAGATGATTGCATCTTCCACACCAACATTGGGCCTGTAGGTGAACTGTAGGGTGTCCAGTGATAAACTGACCAGGGGTCTCAGGTGGGACAAGACCAGCCTCTCCAATGTCTTCATGACATGAGAAGTAAGTGCTACTGGTCTATAGTCATTGAGGACAGAGGGGCGCCCTTTCTTTGGACTCTCTCCAAGCACAGTCTCAGGTTGAACAGGCACTGGAGCACTCAGCTAATCTGATCAGCACAAACCCTCAAAACTCTGTGACAGGCGTCATCTGGTCCTGTGGCCTTACCCTGATGAAGCCTCTTCAATTCCCTCTTCACCTGGCCATGATGGTCAGACTGGCCTGGGGGATGGTGCTCATAGTTCTGTCAGTGCTGCAGGTGTTAATGGGGCAGGTGTTGGAGAGTGGCAGCTGCGGGGGATGAGGGAGTGAGTAGCTGTTGGGGGTTGTAGCTGTAGGCAGCTGTGGTTGTGGGGGGATGGAGGAAGTGTAGGGAAGTCGCAGCTGCAAGGGCTTAGGGAGCAAGTGGCTGTGGGGGGATGGAAGGTAAGCCACAGAAGGCCCTGCATCAAACCTATTAAAGAACTCGTTCAGTTCATTGGCCATCTGCAGGTTCCCCTCTATTACACCCCCAGTCTGTTTGAAGCCAGTGATCTCTTAACAGAACCTTCAGAACTTTTTAAAGTCCTGATTGATCCACATGTTGCTAAAATATTGTAAAAACACAATTCTTCCACCATACAAATATCATCAGGCTACGTCCTATGTTATCATTAACTGTAGCTGAAAAGCTGGTCAACACTTTCATCTTCTTTTCAAATTTATAATTGTAACTCACTGGGGTATCCAAATCCACACTAGACAAAATTCAGTACTGTATGTCCAGAATTTGGCAGCCATAATCCTGACCAGGTAAGTGATCACTTTACTCCCATCCTGGAGTCTTTTCACTGGCTTCCTTTCAGGTTTCTTGTGGACAAAAAAATCCTCATGCTCACCTAAAAGGCTCTACATGGCTTGGCACCTCAGTACCTGTCTGACTTACTATTGTCCTTCTACCCACCTCTCAACCTTTGTTCATCTAATACTGGTCTCCTGTCCGTCCCCCAACCCCATCTACATACTATGGGTGACAGAGCCTTCTCTTGCCATGCCCCAAAGCTCTGCAACATGAGATGTACCTCTCTGTTGTTGGAAAGCAATTTTACAATATAGAATAGCTTTGTCCTTCCTTATGTACATTTCAGGATACATTTCCAAGTATTCCAGTTATTGTGAATTTTGAAAAAAGGTTGAAGAAGACTATTATAAGATATTTTAATATTTATATAATTATATATTTATATATATAATAAGACTATTATAAAACAAGATTATAAGATTATGTGTTTAAGTCATTTAGATTCACATAAAGAATATTCCAAATATATTTTGATAAATAAAATTTAATTTTCGTATCTCAAATCTCAGAGGAAGACCCTCGTACATTAATGAAATAGTCTACATTGAATTGGTTCAAAACATTTTACAATCAAATTTAAGTCCTGCAATATTATAGAAAAGATTATAAGACAAATGAAACATTATGGACTACTGAGTAAATTTTACTTTTTATGACTTTGACTAGCTATTCCAATAATGTGGAAGTGTTCTAGAATTAGTATTTGCCTTTCAGTTTTAATGCTTTAGAACAACATACAATTATGACATTTTCTTGGCTTACAGATGCACTGTAAATGAAATAATCTTAATAGTAGGACTTTAAAAGTTCCCTTAATAGTTATCATTAATCTAATTTCAATTTAATGTTTAGCATGACTGATGGAGTATCTGACTGTTTCATTATAGATTAGGCATGCAGGACATATTCCATTTGCAGTCCAGATAATTAATTTTGACAAATTTTCATTTACTTTCTCAAAAGTCAGGCAAATGATCTTCTCTAGACCTCTAGAATGTCCCACAATACATCATAATTGGAATTCCACTAAACATGTACTAATGTATCATTTCAACAATCCCCCAAAACTACATATATATTGTATTACATATTAATTATACATAAGAAAAAATAAGCCATTTCTTTTAGGTATATACTGTATATGTTTTATTTTACATTACACAACACATGTATAATATCATCTGCTCTTCATAGTAAACTATTCATGAGCCTCTATGAGACAGGCACTACTAAGCAAGCCCTGGTTTTGGAATGAGGAAAACACAATTACACCAGTGTATAAAACAAAACACTTAGAATATGTGTGGTTTCACATTTTGTTAAATAAAGATCATTTCAGTTTAGTCTTTGGTTTTTTACCATTTTTTAAAGATTCTAATTTGCTTTATGTCTGCACCCACAGCTAGTCAATCCATCCCCATCTAATATACTGCTTTTAAGGATTGTATGGTTGTATCCACTGATATCCATATTTAACTGTGTTTGGAAAATGAATTACACATTTGAGGCTTTCCGTGCAGAATTGTCTTTCAGGAAATGACTGGATAAGATCCTTGTATAAATTAGCTGCTAACTAACAAACAGGCTAGATTGGCAGAGTAACCTCTTCTCATTTATAAGTGTCTTCTTACAAGATAATGGCGTTTGAAGAGTTGTGGTTCTTTCAGGAGGAACATGTGTTCATAGCCTTCAAAATGACAAATGTATGTTAACATTGATAAATTATATAAAATTGCTCCCCAGAATTAGGAAAATGATCAGATCATAATAAATAATTTGGGAACTTTGATGTTTGAAGGAGAAAATACTGTAAATGATTCATATACAGTTATCAATACGGTATGAAATATTTTTACAAAATAAGGTTCAGTAAAGGTTTACAAAAATTAAAGAAACTGTTTATCATAGCTAAAAGCTAAAGAGACGGAGAGTAATTTTGCGATTTACTAATAATAGACTTGTTTTATGGACACTAAAGTCAAACAGGCTGATTGTTATAAGACCGCCCACAGCTGTAACTCATCTAACCATCAATTCTGTAAAGCTATGGCTCCCTAAAAGGACATTGGCTGCCAGTTTGTCACAGAGAGGTTTACACGAAAGGTTATAATAGTTTGGAACAAGTGTCCAGCCATGATGTTGAAGCAGATGCCCTCACACTCTTTTTAGGAAATAGTTGTACTAAATCCTAAGTTCAATTGCATACTAGCAACTAAAGTAATTTGCGTGAATTTTTTTCTTTCTTTTGTAACCTTTTGTGGTAGGCTTGGTCAGAGATTGAGACTTCAGATGAGCTGGCAACAGCCATTAATGGTCTCTCAGTAAATATACAGAGGTGAATTAAAATAATTAGATAATAGGTTAAAGATGGAGATTCCACAGTCGTAAAATTGGTATTAAGTTGGTTTGATATATAAGAGGGCTTCACAATGGTAACTGGTGTAGGATTTTTGAAGAGCAAGGCTTTATTTGTATGTTGGTAGATTTTGCAACTATAAAGATTTGTGCACTGAAATTATTATGACATTGTGAGTTTTAATCTACAAAATCCACACCTTTCTTATATTCTATTTTTTATACATTGTGGAAAGTATCCAGTCTTGTAAGCCAATATTTTCACATTTCAAACAAGGAACAATTGTCACTATGTACTTTTGAAACAGGGACAGCTGCAATGTTACAGTAAATCCAACAAATCCTCAGTTTCTGTGGATGTCTTTTTCTCAGGTCCAGGTAAATTGGCTGATTTCTTACATGGCTTGGCAAATTTAATCTTGAATATCTATTGCTAATAGACAGTTACAAAATTCATTTGAAATTACATGAAAACAAATAAAGTAGGAGTGCAAGTTTAGCAAATAACTGTTGGTGCCTAAATTAAACTTGCACTTGACTATGTGCTGATAAGGAGAATAAGTTCTTTAGCCCATTTTCTCTGCCTGGTGAGCTTACTGTTCAAATCAGCATACCCTAAACAATTACTCAACTGGCACTGCATCATTCTCCACCATATTTACAGATGCACCCATTCAAAATGCACGGTACAAACCCGTACCACGGGCAACTATGCGTGAGCCACTGCGCCACACCGCGGTATGTGATTGACTGACCAAAATGACTGACAGGGGCACTCGTGGTGCATTGGTCGATCGTGAAAAGATTTAATCATTTAATCTCTTTACTGTGCACATTTTAATCCACTTAGTATTGAATATTTATATGGAATTTTACCACTAACGGAAATTTTTAGTAGCTGAGCATAAAAAGAAGAGGAGCATAATGCATCTGAAGGTCATAAACGATATGAATTTAGAAACATAAACATATTATGTAAACTGTATATTGCTCGTATTAGTATTTTAAAGAAAAAATACACACTAGTATTCCATTTCTCTCTAAACATTTTAAGCATCAAAGTCTTACGTGTGGTTATTTCGGAAACGTTTTTACGTGCTCCTTCTGACCATATTACTGTACGTTTATATACGTTGTGAAAAGTGATCGTTTTAACCTTTCCTGCGGATATGCTCGTTATCGGAGTAAACAAAGCATAATTTTTAGAATTTGATTAATAGGGAATATAATATGGAATCGCGTATCTAAAGAAATTAATGATATAATTATATTCATGTACTGTAACACAAATAGTAGTATATACACATACTGTATCTGTTGATATGTGTAAGGCTGTTTCACTGTTTGTCATGTGATGGTTTAAGTGACTGACTTATAAGCAAGAGGTTGGGTGTTCAAATCCAGCTATCGCCACAAGTTTTCTTTGAACAAAAATTTCTTTGAAAAACTAAAATAGCGATAGCAAAATAGCAATATTATAGACACTCTATTGACTTTTATATATTTCTAAATTTCACAATATGTTTCAATCTAAGGCTTTTATTAATAACAACAAATAGTTTCAAACTGCTACTGATATCATTATGATCAATATGTGAAAAAAGTGAATTCTGTTTTTTGTGGTCTGTAGCTGAAATCCTGCTTAACTAAAAATTAGACACAAGAAGAGTATTATTGGACAATGTTGTGAGGCTAAAGAAGTCAATAATGATATTAATCCTGACATTAGAGGGTGTGTCTGCTCGCCTGCGTGGTGACGTCACCGTCTTTCCCTCTGGATAGCTTGCAGGGACCTGTGCCGTGTGGATCCCTTTAGATCTCCCTTCTGATTTAAAAGGATATTAATAACATCTTCAGTGTCGCATTAACATTGGAATATTCTTCCAAGTGTAAAAAGAGAGATACGCAACGTACCTCCTTCATACATTTTCAGTTTACAGACCGTACAAGATCATTTTTTATGAATAATGTCTTCCGTATCGCATTAAAATTGGAACGCTTTTCACAGGTATAAATCCACCTATTTTCTAACCACTTTATCCAGGACAGGTAACAGTTTCACAACTCACCCTCTCCCCTGCCTGTCTGACATTCTTTTTAACCCTTCTGTGCCCGAATTGCAGTGGGTAAGACATTTTTCCAAGAAAGATCTGATGACGAGGAAGACAAATCACCCGTTTTTCATGCACAAAAAGTGGTTATTAACTATCAAAACCTGTTTTTATCACTTTTAAAGTCATGCAATTTCTATGTTAAGCAGGAACACATCATTACATCTAACTTTAAATTATTTTTTTTAATTAAAAAATCCGATTGCCCAGCCTAAAGTGTGTTTATAATATTGTGGCATTATTATATAGGATGGACACAGTGCACTCACGGCACTCATTGAATGAAAAACAGCTGAGTACAGAGAGACACACACACACACTTTTTCATATATAAGATATATTATATCTTCTTCATATATAAGATATACTGATGTGTTCCTGCTTAGACATTGCACAACTTTAAAAGCTATAAAAACAGGTTTCGATAGTTAATAACCACTTTTTATGCGCGAAACACGGGTGATTTTTCCCAATCCCAGGTCTTTTTTTCCCCAATCAGAGGCTCACCACAATTCACACTCAACCACATCACAGATCTGCCACACATGCCTCAGGACAGTGACGTCACTGCCTTTCATATGAATCCTTTCATATGGAAACATTTTGACACTAAGCTTAACAATCTGAGGAAGATCACAAAACAAGCCTGTTAGCCTGGTTTTTGCCTAAAAAAATCACGCCCGAGAAAGTGAAGTAGCACTAACTAGCAAAGGTGTTTCGCAGACGTACGCATAGTACGTAATTCAGGCTTTATGAACTCTAATAATTAATAACCCTAATTAATCGAATCCTAGGTGTGAGTTCATAAAGCCTGAATTACGTACTATGCCTAAGTCTGCGAAACACCTGATCATCTACTCTAAAGATTTCAGTGCTTTGTGTATATTCTAATCGCAGTGGGGGCAGGGTGTGTGGGGACAGGTTTGGTTGAAATTGCATTGGGATCTGTGTTCTTCACAACTGAAACATTTTCTCTGAAAGCGTTTTCTTCCCAGTTTAGCTGATCTTTTGCTGCCTACACATGCTTACACAGCTCCCTGGGTAAATTATCATACTTGACTGAGAAAGCTTTAGAGAACTTAACATTTTTATTATCAACAAATTGTAAATACGACGTTTACATTGGCGTTATTAATTTTTCACTTGAGTGTATGGAGGAGTGTCAACTGTCAATGAGAGCAGACCCCCCCTCTTAGGCTGGGCAAACGATTTTTTTTTAATTTTTAAAAAAGAAATAAAAAATTAGATATAATGATATTAACATTTACTGCAATACATTTACTTTGGTGGGTAGCCGCGTCAGCCTGCAACGTTTCGGCTGTGAATCCTTCTTCAGGTGTGAGGGTCTTCAGCTCAAAATGAAACGCTTGGAGTTTGTAATGTAGGGCGCTCTGAATGAGTTAAACTTTAATGCAGGAAAAATGTATTTCCCAGAAGCTATACTGATTTTTTTGGAAGCCCGTTTCCGCCAGGAAGTAAAAAAAAAACACGCTATGGTATTCTCTCCAATGCAGTGCAGTTAAAAAAATATCTCTGATGCTGTTCATAAATTAATATTGTTTATGACCACCAGACACTTTATGCTCCTTTTCTTTTTTCCAATGGATTGAACAGGGAGAGGCATTTCATTATATACTTTTCACTGATTAAACACAACAGTGGCTCTGGAACAGTTTTCAACCATGTCGTTTTATAAAAAGGGGAGATATGTGAACAAGCAAAACCCAAAACATCCACCGAAGGTTAGCCTATTCTATTCTGTGAAGAGTAGATGGGGTGGAAAGTGCCCGCAGTGATTTAATTAGTATTAAAATTCGCACTGATTCCCTTGTGAAGATATGGACATAAGAATAATTGTGCATGGTCAAAAAAATGGCATAAAAATGACAAAGTGAAGGCTGTGAAAACATTCACAATGTACTTTATACACAGAGGAAGTGTTCTCACAACTCTAGGAGGTTTTGTGAAAATGCTAGAGGCGTGCCAAAATTGTTTTGAACTTCAAGCTACTTTTACCCCGGTTTTCATTGTCAGATTGTGAATTTAATTAAACACGCGTTTGCGATTTTAATCAAAATGGGGTTAGACCATTAGACATGCAATACACTTCCTCTTGATCATGTTAGAATCTTTGTGTAAGCTTTAAGCTTTTCTTTACTTTTTAATTATACACTTTAAACACTTTAATTTTGTAAACGCAACACGCATTCTGTACAGATACAGTACAATCACATTCTCCTGTCTTCCTGTAAAACGAATGTAAAATGAATTAGCAGGTGATTGAGATAACTATGCACCGCCCACTGAGTGGAATGTTCTCATTTGTTCTCAAGTGTAAAAAGAGGTGATAATTCTTAATAATTCCGTGTCGCATTAACTAACCTCTTCAGTTTATTCCGCCAGACAGTACATGAATATAATTATATCGTTATTAATTTGTTTAGATACGCAATTCCATATTATATTCCCTGTTTATCAAATTCTAAAAGTATGCATTTGTTAGATAACAAGCGAATTCACAGAAAAGGTTAAAAGACTATCACTTTTCACAAAGTATATAATCTTAATATGGTCAGAAGGAGCACGTAAAAACGTTTCCCAAATAACAACATGTAAGACTTTGATGCTTAAAATGTTTAGGGAGAAATGGAATACTGGTGTGTATTTTTTCTTTAAACTACCAAGACCAGCAATATACAGTACAGTTTACATAAAGTAATATGTTTATGTTCCTAAATTAATATCGTTTATGAGCATGTGAAAGGCATGGTGAATCGGAGATTCTCAAAACTTACTTTGTATGATTGGAAACGAATACGTGATTGGATCAACGAAAAGCTGTGGTGTTACTTTCTGTCAATGAAAAAATAGTCTTTTCGTTTAGAAAGACGGTTACAAAGAATGTGGACAAGGGTAATACTTTGAGTTTACAGCTTGTCCAAGGTCATTCATTATTAAAACTATTAGTAATATCTTCGGTAAAGACTGATGCATAAAATATTTCTGCATAATTAAAACATTTATGTTAAAGGTAGTTTGTGTACTTTTGCCCAACTGAGCAATCTTGTTTTCATAAAATATACCAACTTTTTTAATGAATGATGATTAAGATGCTGTAATACACAGTTTAAATTTAAAAGTCTATAAAAGTATACAACTTAAATTCCCTCAGCAGTGATCGGTATTCGAAACCGGCATTTTCTGGTGACAGCTCAAATGCTGTACATGAAAGGTTAAGCTTTATTAGCTCCTCCTGGCGGTTTTACAATGTGATTCCGGATACTATTAACATTATCAAATTTGCATATGGTAATTTGCGGTATGACCGAAAGGACGCGTTATACCGCGTTTAGATGCAACACGCCCACCGCATTATACCGCAGTGTACCCTGCTTGTTTTGAATGGCTGCATCTGTACCCCCATAATGCTGAAAATAGTGTTTGAAACAATGTGTGTCAATAACTTAGTTTCTCATGTTCTTGAAAACTGCTCAGACATTCTTGATAAGAATGTTTTTTTTCTTAATTTGTATACTTCATTAAAACAGGTCTTTTAAAAGCCTGAAAATGCATTGCTGATATCTTGATTCTGTTATGTATTAAAAACAAATTCTCACAAGATTCTCTAGTATTCTCAGGAATAATGGATGGTTACATTTCACTTACCCCAGTTTCATTCATTTTGCTGTCTTTTAGGTTTTACAGCCTTCACCTAATACACTAGGAACAAATGGTTTTCTTGTTTTATTATTAGACCATATTATTTTTTGATACAGGATCAAGACATTATATATATATGATAGCGATGAAAACGCTATATTTTATGTATTTATGGTATTCAAGAGTTCAAGAGTTTGCATGGCAGCTAACCTGTGACTATTAACCATCTTATTACTGTCTGTTGAATGTTTTTTGTATTCTCATGAAACAAGCCTTGTCGAAGACAGATAATATATTGTTTTGCCTGAGTAATTTCAACTTGGATAACTCAATTATCAAAGGATCTATTGCTATTTAAGCTGTCTCTCACAATTGCTAGCATACTGCTTGTTAAGTAGACAAAACCCACTGTTTTACTTTTTTTTCTGCATAATGGATTTCCTGTGCTCTGCTTGACAACAAAGTTGCTGAAAATGTTTTAAGGCCTACTTGCCTCTAGCTACACGTCCTTTGTCTGCCCTAGAAAACATTTTTGAGTCAAATATACTTTTCAGGCTTGACAGAAAATTCTTTCAAATCTTGCTTGATCCAAAATATAATTCCATGAAAACAGGAACTCAATCATATTTTTATTTCCTATGTATAATGTAATGGTTCAAGAAACCTGTTTTTCCTAATTTACAAATTTTTATTTTTTCCACAATAATTGCCACTAGTATTTTTCTCACATTTCTTGTGAGAATACAGTGCCTTGCAAACTAATTCTGGCCCTTCATGTGGTCACATTTTGTAAAATTACTAAAATATGCATATACTTTTTTCAACCTTATATTTTATGCAAAACCTGAATAAATACATAATCTGAACGTTATTATGGACAGCTTTCTCTCTTATTTATTTTAGGAATCCTCACACTAAAAATATTATTTTCAGGTTGGTGACGCATTTTAAGAAATAGGGGAATAGGGACATATGCTTGATTGAATCCCATTATCTTTTGGGCATCCATGTTGTATGACAGGAGGTTTAAATATGACAAGTTTTTTTCATTACGATACAAGTTTCTATTTCTCTTGTTGGCCTCTTTGTACAACATATTGGTTTCAGATTACCGCAGAAGAATTCTGGGTTTTTAGGCCTCTGGAAAGCTTAAAGCTATACAAATCACTTACTGTGTAAAACTGTGTAATTGTATTAATTACTTTTACAAATAGTTTTTGTCTCAAAATGTACCTAATTAATGTACCTAATTAAAGATTAATGTACCTAAACTTTCACCAAACACTACGGCTAGATTTCTTTTCCCTCTATGAAGGAACACTACAAAGGATATAGGCTGAATTATAAAATAATAGCAGATTCCAGACTAAGAACATTAAATAGAAAATATTTTCTCAGTCTTCATAAGATTATTTACATTTGCAAAATTAAAATATTTCATATTGTGGATATATTTTCAACTTAACAAAATAAGAGAATTACCAGGTACCTAGGTAGAGTTACTAGTGCATACATAGAAAAAATGCAAATATGTCTAGTAAAAGCTGGGGGGAAAACTGACAGAGCCAGTTTTGTTCTAAGGAAACTGGTGTGTTGGTTCTCTATTATATTTCTTTAAACAAAAAAAGGAAAATGAGGTCTTCCCTGTGGCTCATTGTCACTGTTCGTTTATCTCTCTTACTCCCTCAGTATCTGAGCTTTCGCACAGAGCCCTAGAGGCTGGCTCACCCTCAACCCTTTCCTGACTACTGTACACCTGGTAAGAGGTATCACATATTTAAATAGAGAGCAGCTGTCAGGTATCAAGATCACAAAAACCAGCAGCTGCCTCCTAACAGATGGTAATTTGGATGACTGCCTGATATTTAAGAATTTAGAATAATATATGTTTTAACCGGGTGCTCTGATTTCCTTTCACAGTCCGAAGACATACTGATATGTTAATTTGCTTCTGGGAAAATATCTGACACATACTAGGACCAATTTTCCCAGAAGCCAATTAACCTACAGTAACAATATATCTTTTGACTGTGGGAGGAAACTGGACCACCCAGTAAAAACACGGACGACATACAAAGTCCACTCAGATAACAGTCAGAATTTCCTAAAAATAAACAGGTCAACTGATGTTCCTATAGAAGCTGGCTAAATGAGCTTCCTAGTAATTGCCAGTCACTGTTGAATGTTTACTTCTTAATTTGGTGGTCCTTAATTTGGTGATTCACTGTGAAATAACCAGTGTAAGCCATTATCTACTCTCTTTGATCACCTGTGTCATATCCTATGTTAACTTGCCTCCTAGTCTGAAGACAGCTAGGTAAATACAGTAAACATAAACTTTGTTACAATTCTTTTGAATAGGGCGATACAACTAGAACTGCAAACATTGATGAACTTTGCAACTGCCCAATCACAGCATTATACCTACACACTTGTCTTTCCATTGTCTATAAGTGTATTCATTTACTTATCCTTTACTATATTATTATTATTATTTATTATTATTATTATTATTATTATTATTATTATTGTTACTATCTCCAAATTGTAAATGCTTTTACCAAGAAGATACCCAAATGGCTGATACAATTAGATGCACTTGAGTTCTTTGTTCTCTGGCACAGCTTTGGTGAAAATAATTCAGGCACAATGGGTTAAACAAGTGTTAATCGACAATGACACTACACACACTAACCTACAATAAGCATAAACAACACATACGTTACACTATTTATACATTTACAAACAAGTTATTCAAGAGGCCTTCCTCCCAACCACTCAAAAAAAACAGACAGCTACCAAGTATTTAAACTCTCATGTAATGCCTACAGAGGCTGACATAAGAGATAGAGCTGTGTTCTAAACCAAACAGAATAAGTCCAATGTTCAAACATCTCTCTGTAAACCCAGATGCTACAAAATCATTGGGAATCTTTCTCCCTATTCTGAAATGCACCCACTAACTAGGAAATGCTGGTTTTAAACTGAAGGGTTCTTACTCAGGACACAGGAAAACAGGAAATTAACGTTTCTAACAACAACAGAACAGCAGGCTTTCTTAACAAGATTCAAATGATGAACTTCAATCTGGTCTTTCTGGATGATCTGGATAAGGAGCTCTATCCTTTTGTACCTTTCCTTCTGTCTCTTCTTCCTGTACCTTTCTCCCTTCTGTCTCCCTGTTTTATGCTTTTTTCCTGGACTGTTGATGTCACTTAATATTATACCCAGAATTTATTTCTAAGATAACCCAAGGTAAACTTTATGATTGCTTGGATCACTGAATCTCAGACCCCTACATCTCAGCAAACATCCCCTTGTTTTGACATTCCTGAGAACTAGAAATGTTGACATAAGCCAGGAGTTAAAGACAAATGCTTAAAGACAATATTCATAACAATGTAAATTCATAATAATCTGAATGAATAATAATGCTATCAATATTCTTTTTTTTGGAGATTGGTTCTTTTCATATATGTCAAAAATAAAACTTTCATTTTCTTAAAATAAATGTCTGGTAGAATGGCTCTGTGATTGTGTATCCTAAAATGGGATAGAGAACTAGACAAAGATGGTAGTATAAATTGGGATATTATCTGGAATATTTTTTCAAAACTTTATCACACCACCTAATCTATATTTAAACTTGCACAAAATATATACTGTATGAAACATACCAGCAGTTCCAGGTAAAAGAGTGCACTCGATCTTCTGTCACAGATGCACTCAGGGTGTTACTGGCACCTTCTTACATGTGTTAAGATTTTTCAGTGATAAAAGTGCTTTTGGATCTATGCGACACAATGTTCTCTCAGATGTAATTTGTCTGACTGTGATGATAAGCAGCAGACTGCTCTAGCTCAATAATTCTGAGGCTACTGTCAACCTTCAATCACAAAGACGTTTACTGGTGGGATTAACTGCAGCCAAGAAATCTATTTTGTGAGGCAGTGTGGAGACAGAGATACCACTGACTTATACTTGAGTGCATATATTTGTAAATGTTGTATTTATTGAGAAAAGTTCAGGTAAACTTTTATTGTGCTGGTAATAAAAAACTTTGCCTTGACAGGTGCCTTATTTTCATTTTCCAAATCTATTCCCCCTTTCCCTTAAATTAATATTATATGAATTGCTGTATGTAATGTATTTAATAAGAAAAAAAACATATAGATAGATAATACTTTATTAATCCCGTAGGGAAATTGATGTGTTACAGCAGTCCAGCCCAAGACAAGCAAAACAGACATCAGAATAGTTATAAAACAAAAGACAACAAAATAAATAAAAATAAATAAATACATAGGTGTGTGCAAAATGTGCTGATCATAGTCACTGTAAAAACAATAAAATATGTGCAAAATGTGCATAGGTTTATACAGACTGATTGTCCAAAAAGTACGATGGAGTAAACATGCTGTCCATAGACGAGCAAATGAAGGGCTAACAGTCCTAGCCTAGGGCAGCGTTATACACCCTGACAGCCGACGGGAGGAAAGACCTGTGGAAACGTTCCCTTGAACACCGTAGCTGGAGCAGTCTGTTGCTAAAAGTGCTCCACTGCCCAGTAACAGTCCCATGAAGTGGATGAGAGGTGTTGTTCATGATGGCTGTGAGCTTGGTCAGCAGTGTTCCACACACACCAAAGGACCTGAGTCTCCTAAGAAAATAGAGTTGGCTCTGACCTTTCTTGTACAGGGCGTCAGTGTTACCAAACCACTCCAGCTTATCATCCAGGTGTACCCCTAAGTACTTGTAGGAATGTACGCCCTCTATGTCCTCAACCTGGATGGAAACAGGGTTCAGCGGAGACTTATTCCTTCGAAAGTCGAAGATAATTTCTTTGGTCTTGCTGGTGTTAAGCTTGAGATGGTTAAGATGACACCACTCCACAAAATTGGTATTCAAGCTCCTATATTCCTCCTCCCTCCCCTATCTAATACACCCCACAATTGCAGAGTCATCTGAAAACTTCTGCAGATGACATGTCTCAGAGTTGTACCTGAAGTCAGAGGTGTAAAAGGTGAACAGGAATGGAGCAAGGACAGTCCCCTGTGGAGCCCCAGTACTGCTAACAATCTGTTCGGAAACACAGCTCTGTAGCCGTACAGACTGTGGCCTGCAGGTCAGATAGTCTATAATCCAGGACAGCAGGGGAGTGTCCACCTGCGCCGCCCTTAGCTTATCTCTCAGTAAAGGTGGATGGATGGTGTTAAAGGCACTGCAGAAGTCAAAGAACATAACTCTCACAATGCTCCCCGTCTTCTCCAGGTGAGAGTTAGCTCTGTGTAGCAGATAGATGACTGCATCCTCCACTCCCAAGTGTGACCGGTAGGTGAACTGCAGGGGGTCCAGTGCTGTACTCACCAGGGTTCTGAGGTGGTCCAGTACAAGCCTTTCCAGAGTTTTCATTAGGTGTGATGTAAGTGCCACTGGTCTGTAGTCATTCAGTATCATTCAGATATAGTATCACTTCTGTAACACAGTGGAAAGGAATGTGAGTTGTGAGACTAATTTTAGGTGTGGGTTAATTTTATCTACTGGAAATTTGCAATCCTTAATAGAATTACAAATATTGTAATTAAAAATAGTTCAGGTGTGTAGCTGCATCAGCATGTGTAGGCTTCAAAGGAACAAGTAATAAGTTTATTCCATGCTGAAAAGAGAAGAAAGAAAACACAATGTTTCAGCTGTGGAGCCTTCTTCGGGTGCCACACTTATTTACTACTTACTATTACTTGTAATTAAAAATTACCATTATCTTTTGTGAATACATTATTTAGGTATTCTCATTTGTTATATGTTAATGTGTATATACAATATGCTATATAACTACAATGCTATGTAATATATCCTAGGGACATTTTTTTAGCAAAATGTCTGCTAGCTGCAAATGTTTAGAAAATAATGGTGCACGTTGTAGGCTAAATGCTATTTAGTCTCAATTTATTTAGCTCTTGTATGCTCTGTATATAAAATGTGGAATATGTCCTTGAAATCTGCTTTTGTTTCTGGAATGCAAAGTTCCTATATGCTATATAACAATCTAGTTAATTGAACAGAAAGTAAGAGAAATGGAATGTAAGAGACCACAATTCTCACACAACACAGGTTAACAAAACACTAATACTGTTAAATGATGGCTTTGAGGACATCTAGCTGATTTAAAAGCTTTTTAAATTGTTTTTTTAGTTCATTGGACTCTTTTCAGTGTGCCATACTGAACCTTTGATCTATGATTAACACCACTTGGTATAAAAACATTCCTGTACTCTCAATAATGTTGAAAATACTTCACTGCACAAGAGACTAGAAATCCTGTACTACAGTGTATAAATTAATGAATACGACCACATTAGGCTTAGTTGTAGAATATCATGGTAGTAAAGTAACAATGCAGTATAACCTGCTCTGCAGTGTCCAATCAAAGTAAGTGGAGAGAATCAAAATGTCTCATACAACTTTCCTGATGTACCAGGTGTCCACACTTTACAAAAAAATGTGAAAAAAATTAAATATAGAATACTCACACAATGTCTAATCTTAACATATGAAGGTTGGTACCATTCTAAGCAACCACAGACTCTTTTTAAAAAAGTCACATTTTGCCATTGACAGTGTATCCCTGAGCAACCTTTCCATTCTAGGTGGTTCCCACTCCATGTCTGTTTCTCATTTATCATCAAAATTAAAAAAAACATATGAAATATAATACTTTCACTACACAATTGATATTCACCACATATAGGTTTCATTTCACACCTCTCTACACCTATTCTGACTTCACACCTCTTGCTTGGCCTCTCTTTCTGTCCCCTGCTCCCGCCTCTCGCTCCTCCTCTCTCCCAACCTTTGTTCTCCCGCTACATTACCATTGCTTACTGCCTTGTCTTTCTCACACCTCACGGCTCCATGGCCGAAACGTTGTGTTTTCTTTCTTCTTTTTTTTCAGCATGGAATAAACCTATTACTTGTTCCTATCCACCACATATATTTGGTTGATTCCTGTTATCAAGCATGTCCATATACAGATTGTTGATGTATTTTAATAACATTTCCTGAGCCAATGTAATGGCAAAAATAGGTACAAAGTGTTCATTGCTGCTGAGTCTCACTAATAAAAGGATGAGAACGCAAGGACCATTTTCCAATTCACATACAAAAAGGAGAAACACTTCAAATTTAGCTTGAAACAAATAATCTGTTTTGTAATAGCATGATATTACAATTAAAATGAAATGGCATGCAGAGGCTTTTCAATAAGTAAAAATCAGCAGATGTTAGCTTGATAATTGATAGAAACACAAGTCATTAATTCTGGAGTTTATTCTATGTTTAGCCAAACAAAAATTAATATGCAATAATACCATATATGCACCATAACCAGATCAGACACAGAGCTGACAGTGCTGTAGTTCCAGAAAAAAAAAGTTCCCTTAGAAGTCAAAGCCAAAATTGTCAATAAGACAAACATCTTTAGCAGGTCCATTTCCTTAAGGTCTGTCAACTGACAATTTTTGCAAGAGTCTCACCCTTAGTCATCTATTTCCAGATGTAGATAAGTAGAGTAGTGCAGACATTACGAATTCATCACCATCACCACAAAGGAACTGATTACTGATTACCACACCCCCTCAACCCACTATAATTGATGGTCAGCTTGTTGAAATTGTCGATGACTATAAGTACTTGGGACTGGTCATTGACAATAACCTACAATGGGACAAATGTTCTAACATGAGCTATAAAAAAGGCCAACAGAGACTCTTCTTAGAAAACTCAGGTACTTTAAGGTGGATAAAACTACTCTTACACTTTTCTACAAATCATTAGTTGAAAGTGTCTTAACATACTGCTTCACTTGTTGTGAATTCACACACCTCTGTGCCCCCAGGTGTAAAACCAGCAGATTAAGAAAATCTTTCATCCCCACTGCAATCACTCTCTTAAACAATGCAAAGTAACTATCTTGTCTCTTGTCTCTTGTTTCTTTCTCCTGTAACACTGCTGTATTCTCTTCCCTTTTGATAATGTGTATTGTCATTGTGTTGTGTTTGACTATGCCATAAAACAAATTTCCCCTAGGGGACAATAAAGCTTCAATTGAAATTTGACTTTAAAATGTAAAGTACAGTGCTTTGGCAAAAGTGTTCAGACCCTTACACAATTTTAAGCATTTAATTGGTTTAAAGTTTGAAGTCATGACACTGTGGAGTAACAATCCATTTTTGTTATATACATAACCTCTACTCCTCACATTCAGAGTAAATATCAGAAAGAAGTAAATATATACAGAAGCAGCCATTCAAAATGTGCGGTACAAACTCGCGGTACGGTAAACTACCCACAAGCCACCGCAGGGCACAGCAGGGCACCGCGGTAAGTGATTGGCTGGCCAAAATGACCGACAGGGGCACTCATGGTGCATTGGTTGGTACTGAAAAGATTTAATCATTTAATGTCTTTACTGTGCACATTTTAATCCGCTTAGTTTTGAATATTTATATGGAATTTTACCACTAAAGGGAAATTTTAGTAGCTGAGCATAAAAAGAAGAGGAGCATAACGCATCTGAAGGTCATAAACGATATTAATTTAGGAACATAAACATTACTGTATGTAAACTGTACTGTGTATGGCTGGTCTTGGTAGTTTAAAGAAAAAATACACACCAGTCTTCCATTTCTCCCTAAACATTTTAAGCATGAAAGTTTTATGAAACGGTACCCAAATATCCGATTGCTGTATAGAATGAATTTTAATTTTAAAAAATTATTTAACACGAAAATTAAGCTGTTTACATCTTCCGCCTGAGAACAGTCACCCGTTGCTACCCAATGCAGAAACACATCCACTAACTAGCAAAGAGAGGACATTAGCTAGCCAATATGATAAAGAAATAAATGATTATTTTGTTTATTTCTTTTGCACATTTATTTGAACATTTCCATCGATTGTACAAGCACTTGGAAACTGTCCAATCCCTAGTTCATCAGGCATTTTCTTCTACGCTGCGGGCATTCTCCCGGTCTGGCGCCGGTCTGTGTCTTCTAGGATATAATCCCAGCGAACTCTTGTTTTTATGTCCACTATAACAGACAATCTCCTTTGCTTTTAACCGAGCGTTTAATAATTTCCTAAAATGAAAATGATTTACTTTATTTCCCTCACGGGATCAATAAAAGTATCTATCATCTATCTAATCTATGGGACAGAATTCTGGGGTCTCCCCATACCAGAGATTATGGTAGGGCTTCAGAATGGTGATTGGCTGACACCATCTGACACCCCTCTGATTGGAGAAAAAAGACGTGCTGGTTTGCTATACATACTGTACCAGGAAGAGGATTTCTTTCTATTTGAAACGTGTATTTTAAAAGTTTAAGAAGTAAAAACCTTACAGCGTACACAGATTTCTAAACTGATCAGGATCGTTATCTTTGTCTTCTGCATAATAATGTTCACCGCTCTGTCCAGCAAATTAATAATAAACTTTACTTATTCATTTAAAACGTTATATAAAATAATTAGATTGCTCATAAACCTAATCACTTATTCTACATAAACACAGCATAATTGCTCTCTGAAAATGCTTTTTCTTTTTATTTAGGCTCAGATTTCAACTATAGATCGTATTATTGTAAACTTTCTTGGAAAAATGTTTTTTATGTAAACCATGTTTGCTATTAATTCATTTAGGGCTAGAATATGTTCATTGTCTTCCAATCGAGTCGAGTTGACATTAGAAGCTTGCCACAATTAAAAGAAACGATTAAACACAGCGTAATTGCTCTCTGAAAATGCTTTTTCTTTTAATTTAGGCTCAGATTTCAACTATAGATCGTATTATTATAAACTTTCTTGGAAAAATGTCTTTTATGTAAACCATGTTTACTATTAATTCATTTAGGGCTAGAATATGTTCATTGTCTTCCAATCGAGTCGAGTTGACATTAGAAGCTTGCCACGCCCGGACTGTTACACCAATGCATTAGCATGTTAAAGCGATTTCATTGAGCCTAGCTTTCTTAACTAGTAAGTACTTTATTTCCTTGGTTTTGGAGGGGGGAGGTGTCTTTCGCTGGAAATCTCGCCCCCTTCTACTTTGAAAATACCTGTGAAACCGGTTTAATTTGTCACAGCCAGCACTCTCGCAGAGAGGGGGGTTGTACTCGTTAATGTCTCAGCCGGAACACATCATTATATCTCATTTTGTATTTCTATAAAAAAATCATTTGCCCAGCCTAACACTATTGTTGTTATTGTTTTTATCCTGTAAAGCGCTTTGAGGAGCACAGCTTTCTCACCACTTAGATTACTTTTTGATACCATCCTTACACAAAGCAGAAACTTCTTGTATTTTCCGATGACATACAAGTGGAAAGATTACAGATTTTAATCGTCTTTTTTCTGAACCATGGAAAATCTGATCATGTTTCTCTATAACAATAATAAAAAACTTTGTTTTACATATCACCTTTAAAAGTGGCATCTCAAAGCAATACAGTAGATGTAAACCACAGATTACAAAGTAAATACCCAGACAAACGAAAACGCGTTTTTAATAAAATGCTTTTATTCATTCAGCAGAGAGAGAGCGTAAAACCTGGGCGTAACAGCTGTTCCTTTTTCTGATCACTCGCTCTCTGGATAAACGTCTCACCTGTCCTGTTCTTTGTTTTCCTAATTTGCTGATTATGCCTTCTGCGATCCACTCCTGCCCTCACACCTAAAGAAGACTTTTTTAAATTTCTTTCCGCGGTCCATTGTGCAATTAACCCTTGTATGTGCTGTCCTTAAGGTGATATCACATAAAAGTGATATGTAAAATAATGTTTTTTATTATTGTTATAGAGAAACATGATCAGATTTTCCCCGGTTCAGAAAAAAAGATCTAAAGTATACTAGTTTGTCACTAGTATACTTTTAATACAGTCTTTGCTGTGCTCTTGAGGATCCTTGTGATATTTCAAGCTCTGGTTGAATGATAAGTGTCGCAGTTTAAATCTCTCTCTCTCTCTCAATTCAATTCAAGGTGCTTTTTTAGCATGACAGATGGGTACAATCAGTGTTGGGTATTTACTTTGCTTTGAGATGCCACTTTTAAAGGTGATATATAAAATCAAGGCTTTAACTTGCTTTAACTCCGCAAGTCTGAGTTCTTGTGTCTGTCCTATCCGAACTGAAAGTATTACAATATGTATCTTTATAGCAGGTGGTGTACAGCTTTTTAGTATAGATTACACTTTTCTAAAATGTATTTAAAAAATAAAAACGATTACAATCTAATCTTTCCACGTTTGATCCCAAGATCCCAAGAAAAATAAATCTAAGCGGGGAGAAAGCTATGCTGAAAGTTTATTAAGATACTTAGAAGATAAAGATATTAATTTATGTTGCATTTGTCTGATTGTGAATAAAAAAACACATATATTTAAACCCGCGTTTGCGATTTAAATCAAAATACGATTTAAATCAATATAAATGTTTATATTGTAACGCATAGGTGACTATTCATTGTTATTAAAACGACTTAAATTTGATCATGTTGTAATATTTAGAAATATAAAAGTCAATTAATTGTCCATAATATTGCTATTCTATTTTTTCAAAGAAATGTCGCAGTACACGAATAAAATCATATCGTTATTAATTTCTTTAGATACCAATCCCATATTATATTAGCAGAAAAGCTTAAAACTACCACTTTTTTACACGCTTTTTCAGTTAGTTAAAGACTTTGATGCTTAAAATGTTTAGGGAGAAATGGAATACTGGTGTGTATTTTTTCTTTAAAGTACCAATTCCTGGAATCTGACTGGCTGACACCCTTCTGAAGTGGTTCCATAAGATCTGGTATACGGAAAAGAAAGCGTTGATAAAAAAGCCTGGATTCTCATGTATCTGATACAAGTATCTTTTAATACAGTCTTTGCTGTGCTCTTGAGGATCCTTGTGATATTTTGAGCTCTGGTTGAATGATAAGTGTCGCAGTTTAAATAATTTTCGTAGTTAGAAATTATGAAACGCTCTGTTAAAAGCAAGGGAGTTTTTATGTCCGTTGCAGTGAAAGAAAATGCCTGACAAAGTAGGGCTTGGATAGATTCCAAGTGCTTGTTCAAATGTGCTAAAGAAATTATACTTTGAGTTTACAGCTTGTCCATAGTCATTCATTATTAATACTATTAGTATTATCTTAGATAAAGGCTTTGATGCATAAATATTTCTGATAAAGGTAGGTTGTGTACTTTTGTCCAACTGAGCAATCTTGCTTTCATAAAATATACCAACTTTTTATTGACTGATGATTAACATGCTGTAATACACAGTTTAAATTTAAAAGCTCAAATGCTGTACATGAGAGGTTAAGCTTTATTGGCTCCTCCTGGCGGTTTTACAAGGTGATGCCGGATACTTTCTGGCATGACGTCAAATGACGTGATTTACCCCGTGATACTCCGTGATACTGCGTGATACTGCGACACGCCCACCGGGGTATACCGCGAAATACCCCACCCATTTTGAATGGCTGCATCTGTATTAATATTAATGAAAAAATGGAAAAGTCATGAATTGGTCCTCCCTAAATTTCCCCTCTACATAGCAGCCGCCATTGCAAAAGAGAAGCAGTGTAAAGGAGTGCAGCTCACTTTGTTATTACCTTAAGGATACAGGGCGTGCTAGTCACTAGATGTGGAAAAGCAGGTAGAGAAAGCAGGAAAGGGTGCGGAGAAGGGTGCGGTTTGGTGCGAGAATGAGAAAAGGGGGACAGGAGATCACTTATTTATAAAGAAAAGAAAAATGGAAAGTGAGTGGGCTAGGGGTGAAGTCCTCAGGTTTTCCAGAGCAATGCAGTTAAAGAATGCTACGCTGCCATCCCCCCCAACCTCTCTTGCTGGGTGCAGTCTGGGGAAGAGGCAGAAGCACAATTTTAGTGTTTACAGCTACTGCTGGAGCTGCTGCTGGTACTGCTGCAGACCTGACAAGGGCTGGAAAGAGAATCTGGGCTAATAGTGGCATTAGCTCCTCCCTTGTACAGGGCCACCTGATCCTCCCAATTTACACCCAGCTATGGCGCTTTACTCTCTTTGGCCTGAACACCCACATTTGCTCCCGAGGCTGGAAGGGTCAGCCTCTGGGTTTCACGTTGTAACTGGGAAGCACCCTCCAGCTGCAAGGGTCTGTTGGGCTGAACATTCATGGGCAGCCCACAGATACTCACAAGGTTATGCTGCGTACCTTGGACCATCTAAGGATAGGGGGGTTGCCAGGGGGCTGCCAAAGGCCAGCTTAGCAGGGGTACTGAGTTCCCGACCAAGAATCAGCAGAGCTGGGGTGCAGGAAGTGCAGAAAGAGTCTTGTACTGTAGACCAACAGGCCAGAGGAACCAGAGGAAGTTGGACTTTCAGTCCTTCTGATGTGCCTCTATGATGAGGGACAGCTGGGTACCCAGGGTCCTGTTGAACCTCTCGAACAGGTTGTTGCCTTGCGGGTGCAGGGGCATGGTCCAAGTCTTCTGGATCCTCAGGAGCTTGTACATGGCCATGACAAGCAATTTAGTTGCACAAATGTACCTAAATGGTCCATACAATTAGTTGAATAGCCTCTGTGTACGATAATAGGGGTTCATATGATTTCAGAATATATACACCTCTCTCTGTCCCTCAGTCAGGTAGTAAATTTCAAGAAAAGATTCAAATGTGAATCCTAAGAATCTTTCAAAACAACTCAGAGAACTCATATAATGGCACAGTCCAGGACAAGAACGAGGATATAAACACATTTCAAAGATATTTTGAGTATTTTAACAATACTTTGTTATGCACTCGTCACCTGCAGTTCATTGCTGTGGTAGGTTTCACAGGCTGAAATCCAAGTGCTGGGCTTCAGGTTTCTCTGTGGAATTCTAATGACAGCCGAGACAGAAGATATGAAGGAGAATAGGCTAGTTCAGGAGTCTTAAACTCAAATGTATATGGGGGCCACATTAGATAAAATGTGCTAATCGGCGGGCTGAATTCATACTTACTAGAACTGTTGGGAGAATTAGGTGGTATTAATCTCATTAAGATGTGACTTTGATATAAACAAACTCTCATTAAGACTTTCCGCTTTTAATCAACAAGTACTGTTATATTGGAAAATAGTATATAACCATAACTTCACCCCTCATAATTCTATTATATGGAACAACAGATAAAAAATAAAAGCATATTTTAATATTCCTGGTTTAATAAAGGTATTTGGTCAATTGTGCATCTATTAGAAGCTAATGGAGAAGTATATAAATCTTGTGATTCAGTTAAGAAATACGACATCGAGTGCAACCCAAAGCAATTTAAAGAAATTATTGATGCAATACCACCTGCTCTACTGGCTTTGGTAAAAAATTCCACAATCCAAAGTAATATACTTCCCCTACAAACTGGGATTGGTAGTTGGTCCTTACAATATGATAGATAGAAAGTACAATAATAAATACATCCGTACAATTATGGCTGAGAGATTTTTCCCAACCATCAAGGAGAATTCTCTCCACGCCACCAAAAACCAAAGATGTTCGTTTTAAAATACTAAATAACATATACCCCTCCAAAGAATTTCTGAGAAAAAGGTTCAACTATGATTTTAACACCTGTATCTTGTAACACCTGTACCTGCGAATCAGATATTGAAACAACGGAACACATTTTCGTCTCATTTCACTATTCAACAGCCTTCTGGAACTTGATATTTTCTAGGCTAAATAATAGTAATTTTCATGTACATCTAACTTTCAAGGATATTGTTTTGGGTGTTCCGAATCCAGACAAAGTTCGTATAATGTTAAATGTCATTCTAATGTTAGCAAAATTTTATTGTACATACATTCGTGTAGAGTTAAAAAAAACTGCTATGTGCTTTAAAGAATTCTCTAACTCACTTAAGCTATACCCAAATTCACGAAAAGTATTTTAAAAATAAGCTTGGTGAGTTGATCTACAAAAAACTGCTGGCATATAAATTCATTTAATGTAACCCTTAACAACACAGAACCTCTGTACTGTGGAAAACGTTGTTTGGGGGTTTGTTTTGTTTCATTCACTTGATGTTACCTTCATTCTATGATGTTGTGACATTTGTATATTTGTATGTATATACCCCTTTTTGTATTTCAAAAATAATTTTAAAAATAACTGTTTTGTACAGTATGTAACAACTGGTGTTGTCACTGGAAATAAAAACAACAGCAGCATAAAAAAATAAATAAGTAAAAATAATATTTCCATGGCAATATTTGAAACAGAAAAAGAAACAATAAAACAAAAAGTGTATTGTAGCATACATGGCCTGCATGCAGGAATAATCAAGACAACGCTCTTGATTGCATTCAGTTATTTTACTAACAGTACTCTGTCAGCGAGAAATCAGGCAACAGAGACATACACACCAACTCAACTTGTGTAAACACACACAAGGGCTATGAATAGGACACGTAGGCAGGTTTAGGGTGGTTACAAGACAAGGGACAAAACAGGAGTAAACAATTAACTGCTTTTTCATTAAGTGTAATAGTATCTATTTACATCGACAGGGTGACCTAGTGTTCACGCAGCAGACCC
The DNA here is from genome assembly GCF_055471065.1 of Atractosteus spatula. Lineage (NCBI taxonomy): Eukaryota > Metazoa > Chordata > Actinopteri > Semionotiformes > Lepisosteidae > Atractosteus > Atractosteus spatula. The sequence goes on along the minus strand of NC_142718.1, from coordinate 9,939,032 downwards.
AAAGACCATCCCTCGCTACACTTCCCAGCATGCATTATCCAGGTGTGCCTCCGCTTCATTACCTGGCGAGGGCGCTACATTATGAAATGACCAAAACAACAGAATTTTATTGGTAACTTTTTGTTAATCCAAGTGAGTCATTGCAGGCCGCATGTTTGAGACCCCTGGGCTAGTTGGTCCAGGGCTGCCCAGGATACAAGCAGACGGGCTTACTGGACTGGGGCTGCCTGGGTTGCAGGCAGATGGGCTGATAGGTGTGAGGCTGCTGAGGAAATAGTCACACAGGATGACAGGAGCAGGGCTTCCCAGGATACAGGTAGACTAGCTGCCCAGGGAACAGGCAGAATACTTCACTGCTGGGCCAGTGCTGGTAATTAATAATAATAATAATAATAATTGCTTACACTTATATAGCACTTTTCTGGACACTCCACTCAAAGCGCTTTACAGGTAATGGGACTCCCCTCTACCACCACCAATGTTCAGCATCCACCTGGATGATGCGATGGCAGCCATAGTGCACCAGAACGCTCACCACACATCACCTATCAGTGGGGAGGAGAGCAGAGTAATGAAGCCAATTTATAGATGGGGATTATTAGGAGGCCATGATTTGTAAGGCCCAATGGTAAAGTTGGCCAGGATGCCGGGGTTACACCCCTACTCTTTCATTTTTAATGACCACAGGGAGTCAGGACCTCGGTTTTAAATCTCATCCAAAGGACGGCGCCTGTTTACAGTATAGTGTCCCCGTCACTATACTGGGGCATTAGGACCCACATGGGCTGCAGGATGAGTACCCCCTGCTGGCCCCACTAACACCTCTTCCAGCAGCAACCTTAGTTTTTCCCAGGAGGTCTCCCATCCAGGTACTGACCAGGCTCACACCTGCTTAGCTTCAGTGGGTAATGTCTGAATGCGTTCCAGTTTTTATTTTCAAATTTAACATGCTCATAGAAATATTAAGGATGTCTCGGGTTACGAGTGGCTAGGAGAAGTTGTCTTTGCAGGATGTGCAAGCAAAAATTAACAGAGCTAAATGACACACTAAGCACAGTAACTCAATGTTTGAGCACTGCTAAAGCAGTAAATCAAGCTTTAAATGTGGTGGTCAAATTGGTGGATTGAGTTAAAGATTGGCTGCCTGATTGAAAGGGAGCCAGATGAAAACACAAACAACCCTATCTTGTCTTCATAGGGTCAGCTTAAAGGTGAGTGCTTATGAGAATGCTGCTGTTACTCATGGCAACCACAGTTAGCAAGCCACTCGTAACCCGAGACATCCTTAATATTTCTATGAGCATGTTAAATTTGAAAATAAAAAGTGGAACGCATTCAGACATTACCCTTCGAGTTGCTGCATTCTGTGACTCTGTGAGGTTTGTGGCCTTAAAGACTACTGTTTTAATAGCTATTACAATCACTTACCATTTGAGGAAACTGCAAATGATTATGTTTTGGAAGATGGCTGCATCTCAAGACATATTTCCTTACAGACTCTCTACCTCTGACAGTTCTAGACCGGACACTGTACCTTCTCTTCTATACTGCATACTGTGATCCGTGGAACACTCAGATGGCTTTTAAGACATTGCACCTCTTTCTGACAGAACACCTCGGGGCACTTGGAAGATCCCTTTTGATTCCCAATCTTTTTGGTTTTCTTTTCTTTTATAAGTGTGTAGCGGCGAGGCTTAATAATAAGGCAGAATTAAGTGTTTCTGAGCTTCCCAAATGAGTCCCCATTTCTCTGTTCATCTCTGTGGTGCAGCCACAGAGAGACCATTAGTGCAGGGTGATTTAAGGTCCTAGGACAGCTCCCAAAGGGGGATGCACTTAGCTAAGTCTGGCTATCATGATCAATGGTCATCCATTGGCGCCTATCTGTCTAGGGAGTGCCAGATGGACATCTGGACTGCATTCCTAGGTGTCAGGAGTAAATGACTCATATCTCACCTTGATCAACCAATCAGGGACTGGTAGGGCCGAGTAACCCACGTGGGACTCTGATGCCCATGGAACTTTCAGCCAATGAATGAGCTGAAGTTCCTCCAGGTAAAAACAGGCAACACAGAGAGCCTGAGAGATTCAGATTCGGGAGATTCAGTAAGATTCTGGAGAGGATTCTGTGGACTGTTCTAAAGGGAATTCAAGGAGAATTCCAGGGCAGGACGGCCCAGGAGCAGAAGGCTCCCAAGGGCAGGACATTCTCGCAGCGCGCCTCCTGACCATCCTGAGACTCAGCCCGGACAACCACGGAACGGCCAGTGTGTCCGAGTGCCAGTACTTTCCTTTGTTCTAAGAGTCTAGAGCGGAGGTTGCCAAAGAATAACCAGAGGATCCACCCGAGGTTAGCATCAGCAGCAAGTCTCGTGAACAGGTCGGAACTGTGGATAGCTGAATCACTATTCAGAACTAGCGCTTCATCAGGAACGAACCGGTCCTCTTCCTGACTTGCTGGGACCCACAGTCATCTTTTCTCCTGTGCACAAACTTTGCTAGTTAAAGCCAACACTAACTAGTCGGTCAGTGAGCATCAGCAGCGCACCGTTGCAAGCCGCACAGCACAGCCTGGCACGGAGCCAGAGAGCGCGGATTGGACAGCAACAAGCCTGCAGCTGATTGTTTGTGCCTGCAGGAGATATGAATCCCCAGAGATTGGATGAGTATTCAACTTCAATGCATTACAGCTCGAGAATTCAATTGTTATCCCAACCAGTTGATATCAATTTAATTCCTAAGAGTTATGTACTTGTTTTGAGTATCTAATGTAGAAGTTATAACCAAGTTCATTTACGAAACGGTCTTAATGAATGATATACTGAACGTATGTCCTCTTGATATATGTAACTCTTCGTAACTGAATGAATATATATCTTTTGTATTCTGATAACCCTCTCGATAAGATCTGTTAGGTTTATATGCATATTCTATGTATTAATAAATGTATCCTCGTGTATTAGTACCTGTGTGTGTGCGTTGTTTGAGTTATGTCGCATGGTTGGATTCTAAAGCCATCAAAAGAATTAACTTTGTGATTTACTGCTACAATTAATAATTGTCACAGTAAATGCCCAATCCCTACAGAACTGGTGCCTTCAGAGAGCCACTATGATTACATATTTGGCGTCCCTGAACGGCTATGAAACATTACAAGTGTTTAGATGAACGTTTTAGAGTTTAATCTTCCAGACACTGCCATTCAGAAGGCATACGAAATATCTTGCAATAAAAGTCAGCTTGCTGAACTTAGCTTTTTACTGTGTAAGATGACCAGGGGAAGGGTCATTCGTAACAGGTATTTTTGGAATGACCTACTTAAAATACTAGATATGGACCTAAGCAAAATGGCTGCCAAGAAGAATCAGCTGACCCGTATATGGAAAGTGTCTACCCTGAGAAACAATGAGACACAGCTAAGCCCCATTAGGAACCGAAATATAAGTGCCCCAGAGGCATTGAACAGGGTGGAAGCCGATAAGGTGAATGCAGTTTGGAGGAAGAGAGAGGAAAGAGGATTGTGTTAAAGATCGGACTAGAGGATAACGGACTACTGAAAGGAGAAACGGTTTATGGTTTTTGGATTGCGGATTGTGGATAAGGATACATCACGGATTGGCTTTATTACAGACTTTTGGAATTCGGATCGGTTCAGGATTAAGAGAACGAATTACAGACTGGATTTGGAAGACGACTGGACAGAAGAAACGCCACGGAACACAAGAAAGAAAAGTGTGGTGTGAGTACTTCTCTAATTTACATAAACTTTCCCCCGGAGACACCACAACTGGTCAAGGAAGATTGATAAATGGCCCTTGTGGTTAATCTGCATTCAATCTGCTTTATTACTTCTTTTAATCTACTTCATATGAAATATTAATATGAAATTATGTAACTAAGTGGAAATTTTGGTAACTGAATATAGCATTCAGGTAGCAGAAAATCAGAAAGTGAATTGTCAATAAGTAGAATATCATAGCCCCCAACTTGTAAGGATTTTGCCAAGAATATACTCGAGTGGTTGGCATAGTTAGAGGCACATTGATTCTATGTTCTCTGACATAGCTTTGGTGAAGAGTAATAATCCAGGCACACCGAGTTAAACAAATATTTATTAACAATGATGATATACACATTACACAACATACAACATAAACATACAGCATACTAGTTTTCCTATGTACATTACAGATTTACAGACAAGACATTTCAGAGACCTACATCTAGACCACACAGAAAACCCCAGACTCCTACCGAGTATTTGACTATTAAATAATGGCTACAGAGAACAAAGAAGGGATAAGCTGCCTTCTCAAATTCTCTTTCTACAAACCCGGATGCCAAACAATAATTGAAGCCTATCTCCCTATTCTAAAATGCACCTATGAAGCAGGAGAGCCTGTTTTAACCAAGGGATATTTCAATCTCCTAAAACTCCCTAAAATCTACAGAATAACAAGTTCTCTTAGCAAGGCTCAAATACCTAGCTCCAATTGGGTCTTTTCAGATGATCTTTAACAAGGTTCTTTTGCCTAGCACATGCTTCATGTTCTCTCTTCCTGTGTCCTCTCTCTTGTGGTCTCCTTCCCTTTTCTGTCCTCGATCTTTTATCCTATACTTTTGACATTCTTCATCATTTCACCAGAACTTTAACAAAGTTAAATTAGAAGATTTCTTTTGATCAATGTGTTTCACACCCAGCACACCTTAGTACACATCCCTTGGTTTGAAGCTCCAGGAAGTGGAAATATAACCACTAGTTATGTGTTATTGCATTGTGTCTAGATTCATAAAGAGCCTTCTAGACCCCTCTGACCTTCTAGAGATTGTCCTCTGCATTCAATGACAAGAATATTAATAATATAATAATATAATATGTCAATAACAATATTAATTTCTGTATGTAATATATTTATATATCTGCTAGTGCTATCTAAAAATTAGGTACACAATGGTATTCCATCTTCTTTATAAACATTTTCTTCTCCTAATTCTTTAACTTGGTCACCTGATGTGGTTATTTTGGAATTTTTTATATGCTCATTTTAACTAAATTTTGCTGTTGCTATTGTAGTGATTGAAAATGAAATGCTTATACCTTCATTGAAACTCTTGTAGAAAATGGGAAAAAAGCAATGCTTGTAGTTTTTAATTTAGCTCATGCAAGCAGAATGATGCTTTGGTTCAGTGGAAGAATTCTCACCTGTTATGTGGGAAGTATATGTTCAATTTTCTGTCATTGCACGAGTTGTACTTTTAATAAAGACCCTTTATCTAATAATAAAATATAATAACTTTGTGTACTAAATTTACATTTTTTATTATTTTTATATATCACATTTAACATTTAATGGATATTACATTACACTACATTACAGTCTATGAACATTTCATTGACTATTACAATGATAAGGGCAGCAAAAGTCATTAAAAAAAATGTCAAACTGTTTCCAAAATATCCAGATAAGATTTCCAGATAAATCCATATGACTTTAAAGCCACTACAGAACAGTAGGTAAAATTTAAAGTTTACTTATCCTGATTACTAATTTCTGTAATTTGCATTAAGACACTATCAGATTCAGCCATTCAGAATGCGTCATTTTGCAGTGTGCATGCCCCAACACACCATGACACACCCCATTTTTAAAAAAATCTGTTTTTGGACTGCACTACTTTGTAAAACTGTCAGGTGGAACAGTGAATGCTTAACGTACCATGTAGAAGCATTTGGGCTGTCGCCAGAAAATGCCTGGTTTCAAATACCGATCAGTACTGAGGGACAATCTTTTTCCAATTATGAAATTTAAGTTGGATACTGATAAAACTTTTATACATTTTAACCTGTCTTGTAAACTATTGAAATAAAAATATTGAAATCAATATTGTTTTTTATTTACAAAAAAAATGATTCCATTTGATATAAAAACATTTATAATTGTACTGTGGCTTGTCATGAACGCGATGTGCTTCCTTCAGGTTTACCTCCGTATTTAGATCATTTATATTTTGCCTTAATGCAAATTTCAGCAATGAATACATTTTGATTATAAAAATATGTTTCACATACAGATGCAGCCATTCAAAGTGCACGTTACAGACACGTACCGCAGGTGGCGTCGCGCGTTGTGACGCAAGATGACGCTCGGTACTGTGGTACGTGATTGGTTGACCTACAGGGGCACTCGTGCTCCGTTGGTCTGTCGTAGAAAGCCTTACAGAAAGCGTCTTTGCTGTGCCCGTTGTAGATATTGAATTTTACCACTGAAGGGAAATCTTAGTAGCTGAGCATAAAAAGAATAGGAGCATACTGTAACGCGTGTGAAGGCCATAAACGATATTAATTTTGGAACATAAATATACAGTATATGGCTGGTCTTGGTACTTTAAAGAAAAAATACACACCAGTATTCCATTTCTCCCTAAACATTTTAAGCATCGAAGTCTTTAACTAAAGAGATACCGGAGTCAACAAACATACTTTTAGAATTTGATTAAAAGGGAATATAATATGGAATCGCGTATCTAACGAAATTAATAACGATATAATTATATTCATGTACCGCAACACAAGAATAGTACACGCTGTACATTGTCTGTCGATAATGTTTCTGTAGTGCTTTTTCAGCACTCTGCATGTGACTGTGCCGGTGGCGCTGTGGGTTAGGTTCCTGACTCCCCTGTCACACGGTCTGTGATCGAATCCCATGTAACTATGACTTTATTTTTTAACAAACATTTCTTTGAAAAAATGAAACGTTTCCCTTGGTCAGAGATTAAATAAAACCTCACTCGCACCAAACAAATTTATATTTCTAAATATCACAACATGATCGAATTTAAGTCTTTTTAATAACAATGAATAGTCACCTATGCGTTACAAAATAAACATTTATATTGATTTGAATCGCGTTTTGATTTAAATCGTAAACGCGTGTTTAAATATATGTGTTTAAAGGCAATATACTGTATAAAAGCGCTGATTCTTATGGAACGTGTTCCGCCGGGGATTCAAAAAAAATTTTTTTTTTAATCGCGTATCTAAGGAAAATTGCAGTATAACTTTGTTCATGCAAATCATTATACAGTATCTCATTTTGTATTTCTATAAAAAAAAATCGTTTGCCCAGCCACTATTGTTGTTATTGTTTTTATCCTATAAAGCGCTTTGAGGAGCACAGCTTTTTCACCACTTAGATTACTTTTTGACACCATCCTTACACAAAGCAGAAACTGATTGTATTTTCCGATGACATACTGTACAAGTGCAAAGATTACAGATTTTAATCGTCTTTTTTCTGAACCAGGGAAAATCTGATCATGTTTCTCTATAACAATAATAAAAAACTTTATTTTACATATCACCTTTAAAAGTGGCATCTCAAAACAATACAGTAGATGTAAACCACAGATTACAAAGTAAATACCCAGACAAACGCAAATGCGTTTTTAATAAAATGCTTTCATTCATTCAACAGAGAGAGAGCGTAAAACCTGGGTGTAACAGCTGTTCCTTTTTCTGATCACTTGCTCTCTGAGATACATGAGAATCCAGGCCTTTTTATCAACGCTTTCTTTTCCGTATACCAGATATTATGGAACCACTTCAGAAGGGTGTCAGCCAGTCAGATTGGTACTTTAAAGGAAAAATACACACCGGTATTCCATTTCTCCCTAAACATTTTAAGCATCGAAGTATTTAACTGACATATGAAATAGCGTGTGAAAAAGTGGTAGTTTTAAGCTTTTCTGCTAATATAATATGGAATCGCGTATCTAAAGAATTTAATAACGATATGATTATATTCGTGTATATTTTGATATTTACACCCGGCGCGGCACCGAGGGAGCGTCTGCATTTATAACTTAGTTTTTAAAATTAGTCAAGCAATATGAAGCATCTCCTTTTAATTTTAAGTCCCTTAAATACATTGAGCACAGCTTTCCCACCACTTAAGATTACTTTTTAATACCATCCTTACACAAAGCAGAAACTTTCCGATGACATACAGTACAAGTGGAAAGATTACAGATTTTAATCGTCTTTAATTTTGTTACGTTATATGTTTTAGGAACATTTAATCTAAACAAACACCACAAAACTATTCTCGATTGTATTTCTGAATGTTATGTTACACCTACAGTAGTTCACTGCTTTAAATACATCGAATTAAGAAAGTAAGGTGTAGCACTTTAGATCTTTTTTTCTGAACCAGGGAAAATCTGATCATGTTTCTCTATAACAATAATAAATAATAATAATAATAATAAATAAAACTTTATTTTACATATCACCTTTAAAAGTGGCATCTCAAAGCAATACAGTAGATCGAAAAACAGTTAAAAGGGACCAAAGTAAATACCAGACAAACGCAAACGCGTTTTTAATAAAATGCTTTTATTCATTCAGCATTCAGATTTTCCCTGGTTCAGAAAAAAGACGATTAAAATCTGTAATCTTTCCACTTGTATGTCATCGGACATTAACGAGTACAACCCCCCTCTCTGCGGGAGTGCTGGCTGTGATGAATTAAACCGGTTTCACAGCTATTTTCAAAGTAGGAAGTACAGTACTTACTAGTTAAAAAGCTAGGCTCCTCAATGAAATCGCTTTAACATGCTAATGCGTTGGTGTAACAGTCCGGGCGTGGCAAGCTTCCAATGTCAACTCGACTCGATTGGAAGACCATGAACGTATTTTAGCCCTAAATGAATTAATAGCAAACATGGTTTACATAAAAGACATTTTTCCAAGAAAGTTTATAATAATACGATCTATAGTTGAAATCTGAGCCTAAATATAAAGGAAAAGCATTTTCAGAGAGCAATCACGCTGTGTTTATGTAGAAAAAGCAATTAGGTTTATGAGCAATCTAATTACCTATTCGCTTAAAACGCTATATAAAATAAAGTTTATTTAAAGATGAATGATAAGTGTCGTAGTTTAAATAATTTTCGTAGTAGGGCTTGGACAGATTCCAAGTGCATTTTTGCAATTTACGTTGCATTGTCCAATGTGCTGCTGTAATACAGTTTAGAATATAGTAAGTCTAAACTGTATCAGCTTTATTTATGGGTTATAATTTAGAAAAAGTCAAAAACCGCACTCAAAATGCAATTTAGAGCTTTCTGGCAAGAGGAGACACCCAAATTAATAATGTAACATGCCACTGTTTGTGCATGAACAAAGTTATACTGCAATTTTCCTTAGATACGCGATTAAAAAAAATAAATTTTTTGAATCCCCGGCAGAACACATTCCATAAGAATCGGCGCTTTTATACAGTATATTGCCTTTAAACACATATATTTAAACACGCGTTTACGATTTAAATCAAAACGCGATTCAAATCAATATAAATGTTTATTTTGTAACTCATAGGTGACTATTCATTGTTATTAAAAAGACTTAAATTCGATCATGTTGTGATATTTAGAAATATAAATTTGTTTGGTGCGAGTGAGGTTTTATTTAATCTCTGACCAAGGGAAACATTTCATTTTTTCAAAGAAATGTTTGTTAAAAAATAAAGTCATAGTTACATGGGATTCGATCACAGACCATGTGACACGGGAGTCAGGAACCTAACCCACAGCGCCACCGGCGCAGTCACATGCAGAGTGCTGAAAAAGCACTACAGAAACATTATCGACAGACAATGTACAGATTTGATAAAGCTATAAAATAATGTAATTAGGCACAGAACAAGTTTACAGCACAGTACAATAAGAAATGCTGACCATGACTTTAGAAGCATAAATTACCTTACACTCAATTTAGACACAAGCTGTCTTTAGCCCTCTAAACCAGCATTCCGTCTCTTCACAGCTATCTGTTCCAAGACCAGGCTCTCTAACCACCTCACACCTGAAGAAGGCTTTACGGCTGAAATGTTGTGTTTTCTCTCTTCTCTTTTCAGCATGGAATAAACCTATTACTTGTTACTTTGCAGCCTACGCATGCTGACGCAGCTACCCACCTGAACTACTATAGCCTAACAATGTGATTTAACAACATGTAATACAAACTATTCCACGAATAAATAAAAATGCGTGTTCAATTTAATGTAACCCCAAAAAACACAACGCACAACATACTAATAATCACAATTCTAAAAAGTACAGTTTTTTACTGCAATAATGAGCGCAAGTGTTCATAATAAAGGTTTAAATGTTATTGCGCTGTATATAAGGTATATAAACTTAATATAGCCAGAAAGAGCACATCAAAACTTTTCCAAAATAACCACAAGTGCCACCTGTCGATCATCTTTTGCCAGAGAATCAAATGCCGCAGTAAAGTGCAGCCCCAATAACTCATTATGGGGTTTTAATGTGCATTCTGAATGGCTACATCTGTAGATTATTTCTATATGGATGTAAACCTGAAAGAAGCACATTGCGTTCAACACAAACTATAGTACAATAATAAACTATTTTTAATATATCCAACTGAGTAATTTTGTTGTTGTAAAATAGCCTTACTTTCTTTTTTTAATTGATGTTATATTTAACATTCTGTAATACACAGTTTAAAATGAATTGAAGTATAAACAGTATACATCTTAAATTCTATAATTGGAATAAGATAGTCTTAAGGGGCTCAGCATTGACCAGGATTCAAAACCAAGTGTTTTCTGGCAACTGCCCACATCTTTCTACATGCCACATTAATCATTCACTGCGCCACCTGGCAAGAGGAATAAGGATTGCCTTGGCCAGTTATCAAAGAAAAAGAATAGGTGAGGCATGAGGTTCTGAGGTGAAACTGTCTCTCTGCTTCCCACCTAAGCTGATCAACTGAAATCTGGGAGCCTTGGGTCTTGGAGTGTCCTGATGTCCGCTTCGGAGCAGATTTCTTCTCCCTAGTTCCTGGAAAGAGGGGGTAGCACGGGTCTGGGGGGACCCCCTTTAAGTAGCCACAGATGCAGTCCAGCAAACTAGCAGACTGGACAGAAAAAGATCAACTAGGGATCATGTCTGTGCTTTACCCCTAAGGCTACACTGAGAGGAGGGGTCTCACTCAATTCTGGTGAGGCAAGAAACTCCACTGGTGATTGGTGATCTAATCAGAGGGTCTAGCAGTTGATGATTCAAGGCTTACACATTAATTGGGGGGTCTCCTCCGAAACCAGGTCAGGCATGCACTGTCAGCCTTGTCTTCCAGGTTCATCAGTCTGATGGAAGGGCCCAGGTGTGAGCAGGATACACAGGTGCCCGGTTTTTTCACACATGTGAAAAAACCGGGAAAGACAATTGCTAGACCCATTCTTTAGCTCCCTCTCATCTTCCACAGCCCTGGGTCAGCACAGCTGCTAGGAATGTTCCCAGTCAGAGCACGAGAATACAGGAATCCTCAGGGAGCTCGGGCTAATGGGGTGTTGCTTATAAGGCTTCAAAGCAGTTTCCTAATGCCTGGCTCCCTTGGAAGGAGAAAGAAAGAGCCTTGACATGCTGGAAAACAAAGGCTACACTGAAGAGAAACCGGGAAAGAGGCAAGAATTCAGGTCAGGTTTTCAGTACAGAATATGGGCTGCTTAGTCAGAAGATTAAAGCAGTATGCAGAGAGACTCGGGATTCTGGACAAGGTATGCTACCCCATGCAGAGAAAAGAAGACTGGAGTGAAGGGTGCAGGGTGAAGATGTGATGGGAAGCATAACCAGGCTGGTGAGTCAGAGAGAAGCACTGAGCTTGCTGAAGACTCGAAGGGAAGTGTGGTCAGGCTGATGAGTCAAAGAGAAGCATTGAGTAGGCTGTACAGTTGAAAGGAAACACTGTCAGGCTGAAGACTTGAAGATTCGAAAAGAAGCACTGAGCAAACTACTGAGTCCAGAGAATTAGTGCAGGCTGCTTCAGCAGCATAGAGACACCAGACGCTGCCCCAGGAGCTAACATGGGCAATTGATGATAGGTAGGGGCCAGCGGAAAATGGTTTGAGTTCCAGGATTTAGGAGGAGTCATAGAAAGCCACTGAAGATTCAGCCAACAGCAACAGCGAAAACAGGGTGCATGAGGGCTGTACTGTCAGGACGGAGGTTAGAGGAGAAATGGAATAATGACAAAGCATCACAACAGAAGTACCTCTTGTTATAAAGGAAAGGGGGGAATTGGATGATTTGGATAATAATTAATAACTAGAACAGATCTCCTGAAAAGGGATACAGTTTGAGTGACAAGCAATGGAAAACTGTGAGTCCTCATGAGAATGTTTCAGTTTCCCAGGGCAACCATGGGCCAAGAGACACCACAAGACAGCCATCATAACAGATATTTTCTATTTCATTTGTATATCTAATTAAAAAATAATGTGATAAATGCATATCAATGGATAGAAATAACTATTTATTTCCACTATTAGAACTGCAAATTTCTTATTAAGGCTTTCTTTCTTATTTATGATATCTCCAGGGATACTGGTAAAGATGTGAAACGTTGTGAAACTTATTTATTCCATATTATTCTCTAACAGTGCAGCCTCTAATTCCATGTGCTCCACATACTTTCTAGAACTAAATTTTATAGGCTTCGATCCTTCAGCCAGATTCATAAAGTGGTCTTTGAGAAAACGAGCTAAGAGATTTACATAACTACTATATTAACATTTTTACTCCAGGGCTTGTAGAGTACAGACTGCATATTTATATCCATTACTGCATTACATTTAGATGTAATGACACAATTTATATTTCAATCTAATCAAGGTGCTGAAGTGACCTTATTTTTTTCTATGTAAATATCTTGTTTTATTTTATCTTACAGAAACGTATGGAAAATTTTCAACTAGTACAACAGAAAAAAAGTGAATAAAAGGAGGTGATGAGTTGTTAAGTATCTCTTCTAATAGAAATGTTTCTAGGATGTAGTTACCATAAAAGAGAGTGAAAAGAAAGATAAGAAATAACTAAAATAAAAGTTAAATTGACAAAGTCAGCAATTAAAAACACTAATTTAGAGCCTACTGTAGATTTATTTCTGTTGACCAGAAGCAGAAAGCATACTGTACTCCAAAGTAATTAATAAGGACTGTTAATACTTCGGCACACAAAAGACTTTATCCGAACATGCCCATTTCACTAAACAGAGATGTTTTCTGTGTATTCCCTAACATGTATTAACTGAAATTATATTTTCTAATCAAACAATCATATAGTGATTTGATCAATCATGTTATAAAGATGGTTTAAGTATCCCATGAAAACATTAACATTTAAAATAATATAAATGTTAAAAATAATATAACTTTAAATAATTTAAAATAATATAACTAAAATACAGTATATCTTTCATGAATATCAATAACTAACAAATCATGTATATGTATATGTATATGTATATATCATATATATAAAGTTGGACCATCTTCTGTAGATATATTTATTTGTATTCAAATTTTCTTTATAAAAAAACTGTGACGTCCCCGTGCATGTCCGTTTTTTTTCCACCACCATTACTGCAGTGCTGACAACATTATCTCTACTCCCGGCCAATCAGAACCCAAGATATATAGTTTAAATAACTGAAGAAGTTTAGACTCCATTAGCTTTCAGCTCAACTTCGGTCAACTTTTTCGGCTCGGAAAGGTTAGACCTCACTGTATTAGCTAGATCCATTTGGTTTTGTTATTTTCTTTCCTTTGGCACCACTCCAGTTCCTTTTCCCTGTGTGTTATTGTGTCCTGTATATGTACCAGTCACTTATTCACTTTTTTTAATAAATTACTTTTGCACCATTTTTTGTCATGCTTCCTAAGTCCCTCACCAGAAACCCACCTGCATCCAAACCCATCCTAAATGTTTCACCCTTTTACCCCTAGACACCTGGGGTTGTAACAAAGTGTAGCGGCACTGCTTGTTAATAAGACAGAATTAAGTGTTGCTGTGCTTTCCCAAATGAGGCCCCATCTCTCTCTTCATCTCTGTGGTGCAGCCACAGAGAAACTATTCATGCAGGTTGATTTAAAGATGTTTTCTTTTGATAAGGGACAGCTCCCAAATGGGGGTGCACTTAGCTAAGCCTGGCTATCATGATCAGTGGTCATCTATTGGCACCTATATGTCTAGGGGGTGCCAGATGGACATCTGGACTGCATTCCTAATTGTCAGGAGTAAGTGACTCATATCTCACCTTGATCAACCAATCAGGGACTGGTAGGGCCGAGTAACCCACGTGGGTCTCTGATGTCCATGAAACTTTCAGCCAATGAACGAGCTGAAGTTCCTCCAGGTAAATACAGGCAACACAGAGAGCCTGAGGGAGACTATTCTAAAGAGAATTCTAAGGAGAATTCCAGGGGTGCGAGACAATTCCAGGGCAGGACGGCCCAGGAGCAGAAGGCTCCCAAGGGCAGGACATTCTCGCAGCACGCCTTCTGACCATCCTGAGACTCAGCCCGGACCACCACGGAACGGCCAGTGTGTCTGAGTGCCAGAACTTTGCTTTGTTCTAAGAGTCGAGAGCGGAGGTTGCCACGAGTAACCAGACGATCCACCCGAGGTTAGCATCAGCAGCAAGTCTCGTGAACAGGTCGGAACTGTGGATAGCTGAATCACTATTCAGAACTAGCGCTTCATCAGGAACGAACCGGTCCTCTTCCTGACTTGCTGGGACCCACAGTCATCTTTTCTCCTGTGCACAAACTTTGCTAGTTAAAGCCAACACTAACTAGCTGGTCAGTGAGCATCAGCAGCGCACCGTCGCAAGCCGCACAGCACAGCCTGGCACGGAGCCAGAGAGCCCGCAGGAGATCTGAATCCCCAGAGATTGGATGAGTATTCAACTTCAATGCATTACAGCTCGAGAATTCAATTGTTATCCCAACCAGTTGATATCAATTTAATTCCTAAGGGTTATGTACTTATTTTGAGTATCCAATGTAGAAGTTATAACCAAGTTCATTTACGAAACGGTCTAAATGAATGATATACCGAACGTATGTCCTCTTGATATGTGTAACTCTTGGTAACTGAATGAATATATATCTTTTGTATTCTGATAACCCTCACGATAAGATCTGTTAGGTTTACATGCATATTCTATGTATTAATAAATGTATCCTCGTGTATTAGTACCTGTGTGTGTGCGTTGTTTGAGTTATATCGCATGGTTGGATTCTAAGGCCATTAAAAGAATCAATTTTGTAATTTACTGCCACAATTAATAATTGTCCCAGTAAATGCCCAAACCCCTACAGAACTGGTGCCTCGTGAGAGCACACTACAAAAGACATAAGGTCAATCCACTGTTGCTCAATCTATTGCGTATCAAAGTGTTAAGATAGATAAGACAAAATTATTTCCTCTTTATAAGCACACTAATATTGTCATCATGTTTACTAGATATGTGGACTTTCTCAAGTGAGGTATTTGTATGATTTGTTTCAACCAAATGAGCAGCCACTGGAAAGTCATGTTACGTCACCTTAAGGAGCTACAGGTTTAGCTATTCTTTGTTTTAATAGACTTTTGGATTTTCCACATGGACCATATGAATCACACTCTTTTGTAGTGAGCATTAAATCCTTTTAAAATAAAATATTATATTAATATTTATTTTCCTGTGTCAGCATTTCTAAAGTTGTCTCATTTCATGGTGCCATTAGATTGAGCACAAGATTCACATTGGTAAGTACTGTAATAAACAGATGTGCCAAGAGTTTGTTTAGATGAGGGTAAGAAAATCTCTTAACCAAATGATCCCTTAAGTTCGGTCCACATTTAAAAACAACCAGGAGGTAAACTGGTTTGGAGGTGGCTCAGCTGCAGGGAGTTGGTGCATTTTTTGGTTGCATCGGAGAATTTCCCTATTTAAGCAGCCTGACATCTGGGAGAATTTCAGTTTTTGAAAGCACAGATTGACAGTAGCACCAGATGGTTGTTATGGAAAGATAACTTCTTCTGAAGGAGAAGAGTCTGAGGTGAAAAGGCTTATCTGTTTGAGATAAGTTAGCCTGGGGTATATGAGAATGAGTGTTTATTATTTAACGCAAACCAGCCAGGCATGAGAGAGTGCTGGCTGCACCATGTGAGTGAGTTTAACTCAGTCTAGCTGAGTGCAAGAGGGGCTCTGGCAGCTGTGAATTTGTATTTGATGCAGTTTGGCCCAGTACATGAGATTTGCCAGCAGCTGTGGGATTGTTTGAATGTTTTTGTTCACTGGGGAAGCAGTGTGTCTGGGTAGGAAGAACAGAAAATCAGCACTGAGTATTCTGTGTGAGCTTTGTAACTGAGGTTGGTAGGTAAGCAGAGAGTTTATGTAGGTGTTTGGTAATGAAAATGCTGTAGCCTCTGAATGCCATGGCTGTGAAATACGTACGTAAAAGTGTTTGATGTCCGCTTTGTGTGCTGAGGCTCTGAGGAAGAATCCAGTGAAGTGCATCATTGTAATCAGCAGAAGGCTGATAGAATGAGCTGTTTCTCAATATTCTTACCCCATGAAATGATTTATCCTCCACAGGAAAATTCACATTGGGTCTCAGCAAAGAGCACCAGAAGCACAAATGAAACAAACAAAAAAAATAAAGCACAAGAAAAAATAATATAATACATAAATAAAAAGTTAAGGACAACTCAAACAAAATTTAAGATGGCTTTGTCTGTAGCTATTTTGGTTCCATTCAGTAGTTTTTCTTGCTCTCTGAGCTTGAGCTATTAGACACACATTTTAAAAATGCAGTGTACAGCACAGGCAGCTTTTGCTGATTGTAATTCTATCCTTGTCATCAGTTCTGTCCCATTAAATTATAGCTTTAACTAGAAGAGCCATCCTACAGTGTACTTAGTCCAAGCAGGATATCCCTGGCTTGCTATTCAACAGCAGCCCCTTGGACATGCCAGCTATCTGTATGCTTGCATTGTTGTCAGTGTGAGCCTCATTATCCCTTGGAGCAATATTTACCAAAAGCAAATCTGGAAAATATTTCTTGTTCTACATGCACTCCGCTGAAAGTACCGTTTCTGAATATACAAAATATAACAATGTTAGGTTCAAAGAATATGAATTTAATGGATATCTAGGAGAGATGGAATAATATTTATTTTTCTATGAATATCCTTTTGAGGCTGGGAAGAAATAGAGATATCAGACCACTAGAAGAATTATAATTCACAGCAGAATTGATAACACTTGACTGAAAAATGGAGGGCAGATATAACTGGATAAAACAGAGTGTAGATGACACATTTACATTCTATCTAGGCTACATCTTTAGCCTTTTTGATGTCATTAAACACAATCAAGTTTTTAAGACAATGCACAGGTCCGTACTCCCTGGACTTGACTGGCACATTGATGCCTGAACTAACTGTGAACTGTGAATTAACAAAAATATTTTGTAATCACAAAATCACAAAAAGAAAAGTCTTTCTCTTGAAGCTGAATATGATCCTTCAACTGTAAAGAAATACTGCTGAAAAAATGACAAGAAATTATAAAATGAAACAAGAAATGTAATTATTGTAAATTAAATTATTGTAATTGCCTTTTGAAGTCTTCAGTTACTTCTGAGAAACCAAAGGTCTGTGTATCAAGTACCTAATTCTTGGCTGCTGCTTTGAAGTAGAAGGTTGGGTTAATTAATGTACTGTATATAGATAATGGAAGAATAGTATCTGAGTAACATCCTAAACTAATACTTATGGATCTTAACTCAAAAAAGTCTTTAAGATAATAATATAAATTATGTAATATAAACTCTTGATTAGTCACTGATTGGCTGAGATTGTTTTATACTTTCTTCCAGTAACATTTACCCTGAGCATTTTGATAAACTAGAATGAGCTATTATAATGTGAATAGAAATAACACTGCAAAATTGCCACTGTATTTCAAAACTGATATGGAAATGCAGGGCATGAAAAGCAAGTCTGTTCACACTGTTCTCTCAGAGTTCTCTAAGGTATTTCTTGTCATTTACAATGGTTGCTCTTAGTGTGTGTCTAAATAATGGGTCTTTTCATGAAATGTAGAAATTTTTGTGTATTTCAGGCAATTAAACATCATAAGCAAGCTTTTTTACTGAGTGATCATTTTCCCTTACTTTTCATCCATGAAAACATTTCTTGTCCATCTCTAAAAGGTTTTCCAATGACATCTGTTATCTTTTGGGCATCACTGCTGTACTTGAAGTGGCTGTGACCTTCATCTTCTCTTTACTGAAATGATCCCTTCTAAAAGCATTTGGCTTCAGTGCAATCTGGTTCCATCTTTTCTCTCTCAAAACAGAATCTTTTTGAAATTTCTAATTATGTTTAATTGAGAAATAAATTAATTTTAATTTTGCTTTTTGTTACACACCTGTTCTATGTGGTACATTGAAAGAACATTGTCTGAATCAAAAAGCTCAGCATCCATGTTAACATGTCACAAGAAATCATTTTTTCCTGAAAAAATTTGTGTATTTTGTTTATATTTAAATTAGAATTGACAATGTTGTTATAGTAAGAAAGTAATCTGTACACCATTTTTACCGTTTCTAGAGGTTACAGGGCACATTCATGTACATGGGATGGGAAATACAGATGCAGAGAATTGTATCTATATGAAATTCTCAGACATGGAAAATAATTAATTTTTCATAATTAAAATTAGTTTTTCTGGCAGTGCTGTGTCCCATTAAACTTTAAAGATACACTACATTTTAGATTTCTAAGCTGTCATGTTATTTCATCTAAGTTGCTTGTCTGCAGTGAAATGGATAATGAAAACATATATACAGGTAGCAAGTGTTCAGCATTATGAATTTCTAAAAACCTACATGTTATTTAACATCAGTATACAAGCAAAACGAATCAAAATGGTAAAATGATGGAAATGTACCATTGCAATACAGAAAGTAGTGAAAGGAAAGATGCACATAAGTATTAAATCCTAGAAAGAAAACTTCTCATGTCAGAACATTTAGGCATAGATGCCACTATTTATTAAGCTCTGGATTAATAAATTAAATAACTTATAGGCTTTATCCTTTTTCCAGCTTCCCATTGGCTAAATGCTCCTCTCTCAAAGATAGCAATTTTATGATATTCAATGGTGTCTGTGTGTAGAGATAAAGTGCCAGCAAAAAGAATTAGGTGAAGATTATATTGCAGCCTATATACTTTAAACAATGTGACCCAAAATAATACTGAAAAACTGAAAAAGGAAATTAACAATGTATTAATTATCCTAGCTCTCTACCTGTGCAATAAAAACTCTTTTCCACTACACACTATACCATTCAACAAAAACATTAGGAACTGATCCTTCCTCTTTTAATGAAAAATGGGTTTAGCTGTTGTATGCACAGATACATTTTACCAAACTTCTATAAATAGTATAAATAACAGAAAATGTAAATATAAATTCAGATGTTAGTGAAATTATTTTTTCAGAACTCCTATCCAGATCGCAGAGGGAAAAAACATGACAATTTGAATTGAGTTAATGAATGACTTCATACTGTGGTTGTATTCTATCTTAAAGTAATTATGGAACATTCTGTTCTTTACAGAGCTTTTACAATAAGGTCCAGAGGTTGATTACATTCATAAGTAGTGTGCATATCGACCACTTCATTTGGGCCTGTCACAAAAACAATGGATTAGTAGTTTGCCTGTAGTAATCTGTTGGTTATCTTATTGGACTTATGTTTAATTATTATGTTACAAACCAAAATATGTTAGAACATCAGGAACTCTGTGTGGGGAGTGCAGTTTTATTCCATTGGGATAAAAGCAAAAGAGAATTATACCATCTATGGTGCAAATAATTATAACAGGTCCACATTTGTGACAAAACAAACGTTTAAAACGTTGATATGTACATTTTTCATTACATCTCTGCATTTGTTCTGCATAACTACCTGTCATGCAGAATTCATACCATAATCACAGAACAGCCCCAAAGCTGTTTTGCAAACATACAAAGGTTTGGTCTGTCTTTTATTTTGGAGTAGTTTGTTTGCATCTAAAACCCACATGCTGCAAACATATTTTCGGATTTTTCTGTGACAGTAAGAAATTGGCATTTGCATTTTTATATAGTAAATTTATATAGTAAAAGCATATTTTATCATTTAAAAAAATTACATTTTAAGACCTGGGTTACACATTCCCAGTCAAGTATGAACTTTTTTTTTTAGTTTGAAAAAACAACTTATTGTAAATAAGGAATATTAATACATTTTCATGGTATCCTCAATAATTCAGTTTTTCCAGTTAGGGTTATATATTCTATGTGGCAAATAAACATCTAGAAACAGAAACACAAATTGATCATATTCAACAGTAACACATTTATTTTATTTTATTCTACTTTTTAGGTCAGCTTTTGTCATTAGGAAACAGTACAATGGAACCATTTATCATCTTAGTCAACTTCATGTAAATGTTATTCACATTCCTTTAAAATTGTGAGACGTTTTAGTTTTTCATGTTTAAATGCAGACCGCCTGACTTCCCAAAGTGCCTAATTGTCCTTAAATAACCTATAAAAACACTTTGATCAATCTGATTGTTATAATAATTTCACTTATTATCAAAAAATAATAAGCTTTTAATAAGAGTAATACACTTTCTATTGTTGTCAAAACTCATCATGTAGTCTGTCAGCTTTAAGAGCTTATACTAATGCTTTGAGTTTAATCTGTTCCAACTATTAAAACTTTTTGAAAAACACTAAGTTTAAATAGGGAGTTGCTTATCTTAAAAATAATAAAAACAGATACAATCAGACCCTTGACGGATGATCTACTGTTCCAGGTGGTATTTGGACTGTTCATATTTGCTGTTTATTTCAATTTATTTTCTGAATTTATTTGAAATACTAAAATTAGTTATGATCTGTAATACAAAATTGTGCTTACCAGCACAATAAACATTAAACACTAGCAGCATTAAAAACCTGTGCCTGTTACACCTTTACCTCTCTTATGCTGCCTTTCTGACTTTAAACATCTCACTTTCACATTCTAAATTTAGAATTTAATGTACAAAAACAAAATTGTATTAAAGACTAAAAAATAAAATTTCTGACAGGCCCTGATTTTATGTTAGTTTAAATTTATGTTTCTAGTGATTTTATGCTGGAAATGGATCTATAGCAACTAGGAACCATTCAATTAAATGGGTTGCACAAGATCAAACACAACAGATGAATGTGGAAAATGTATTATTTTAAAAAGGTGAGATGGAGTATTTTGGTGCCTTTTTTGCTGTTAAATATTCACTTTTAACACATACATAATATATTAAATAAAATATTTTGGCACACATGATAAATGGAATTTTGAGATGTTGTTTACTGTGAAATAGAATAATGCAATGGAGTTTTCATACAAAACATACTGTAAATACCATTATAAACTGTACATTATATGAAATATATTTAAATCTAAATATAGATAATGTTAATAATATAGATTAAATTATAGATAAAGATAGATCTATATATAATATAAATAAATCTAAATTTAGATAATGTTGATCTAAAATAGATCTACATTATCTAAATGACCTTAAAGCTGAAGGTCCAGTTAAATACGAAAGAAACAGTATATCTACACTAAAAAGGAAACCTTTTCCACTATGTGAAAAATGTAAAAAAATAGTGGAAACTAAATTTGAAGTTACCTGAAGTTGGTAGTTACCTTGATGGTGTGGTGTTTAAAGGCAATAACTAATATGTAGTCTGATGGCATTACAGATTCAGTCATTCAGAATGCATGGGAGATAATGTAGTACTTTGTATGTCAGACACTGTGTTTCACTGCAGTTTTATAAAAATACTCAGTTGTGGGACTGCACTACTTTGTAAAAATGCCAGGTGGAGTAGTGAAAGCTTAATGTAGCATGTAGAAGCATTTGGGCTGTTGCCAGAAAATGCCTGTTTTTGAATCCTGGTCAATGATGAGGGATAATCTTTTTCCAATTATAGAATTTAGGTTGTATTCTGTTGAGACTTTTATCAATTTTAAACTGTATACTACAGTATTTTTAAAAAAATATTGAATTAATTAAAAAAAGAGAATAACATTACAAAAACAACGTTACTGTGGAAATAATGTATGTTATATACTATCCTGTCTAAATGAATGATTCAATAAACTATTCCTTTATCAAGTATCATGTTCCTTCCAGTGATCCTGTCAACAAGAAAGGGGTTGTTCCCAGAAAGAATTCCAGAATAAATCCTGTATTAGGACAGTTATTATAATATTAAATAATTTACACTTGACAGAGCAATGATGTAGTGGTAAGTAATTAATGCACTCTGAGATTAAACGGAACAATTGAGGTTTTTATTTGTAGGCTCATATCCCGGTATCCAAACCTAATTCGGTCCTGAAAATCTGTTCGGAAGGCGGGAGATTGTAAATTGGAAATCAAAAATCCATTATTTCTTATGGGGAAAATTCCACCCCGTTCCGAACCGAAGACAAGTTTACTCAAAAACCACCCTAAATATAAAATACTATACAAACCATTATAGAAAGCTCAGTGAACAACACAGTTCTACTCAAATAAGCCAACTATAGCTGTAAAATAATTAATGATATCAAATTTACATTTTTCATTCTTTTGTAATAGATCGCTATCCAAGTGATTGACTAGAATGATGCACACACTATTATTGACTATTAGGCTAAATCATTTTTTCTCTTCCTTAAGACCTCTTAATGAACAGCAACAAAAAAAACACAAAAAACATTTGGATATGAGAGCACAAGCTTTCGCTGTGATCGTAACAAAAACACTGCTGCCTCACGGTGTCCACACAATGCCTTGCGCCTGCGCAGAAACAAACAGCTGTTTTTTGGCGCTGAATGCAAATCATTTTCAGCCAAAATCGGTCACTTTTGAACTTTAAAGCTCAGATTAGCTAAATTTCATTCTTAGAACAAATTACAAGGTACAAATTCGTCATGTTTGGAATAGCTAAAATTTGTATACCAAACATTCTTATACCAGGGTATGAGTGTATATTATTTTTAAATACTAAATCTTAAAGACACTATGTATAATATTTTTTATAATAATAATTATATACACATTTTTTGTAGCTGCCCATTTTTTATTTACCATTAGTAACACACTCTGGATAGTTAAAGAATAACAAAGCCTGCAGTTTGCTTTCTCAGTCTACCCAGGGGCAATTTTTTTTCCCAAACGACATAACCAAAGGGTTAACTTCCCTGTATACGCTTGGTTCCTGGAGGGATAAGTTATCAACATTGTGTCACTGATTATAAAACATTAATTGGCAGTTCAGGAAACTCAACATTGAACCTGCAATTTTATTAGCCCTCAAGAGTTTTGGGAATTACACAGGGGCTACATTAGTACTTTCCACAAAATCTAGAAAAGCAAAAGGGGATCCAAGGAGGGGAACCATGATAAAGGTGCCCACTGTTGTTAGTCATAGAAAGAATGCTTTGGGTGGGCATCGATCAGTGCAGAAAGACAGAAAAAGAAAAGTTGTAGATGTGACAAATGAAATATAGTATAAGTATAGGGTGCACCTTCTTCCAAATAAACGATCTTGAAGGACATTTCATAACTTGAGTGTGACAAAGAAAATTTGATCAGAACCACTCTTCTAAAATGGTAGATACTGTATTAATGAAAATTTCTGAGGGAGATGACATATGTCAATGGTCAGTCTTAATAATTATCAATGAACTTCTATAAACTGAAATGCATAAATGATACATAAATATACTGTACGTATGAAAAATATTCAATTGCTTTATGCTTTTGTATCTGGTTATGAAACACACTATTGAAAAGTTTAGGTTGTCCTGTATCTTATATATAGTCTGTGATGTTGTTTTTTGATTTTGCTGGAAAAAATATTTATAATACCCTCCTTGTGCAGTTTTTGCCTGAGGTATTGCTGTCAGCATTATACAATTGATTTCTTTGTTTTTTACAAAATAGTTGTGCTGCTGTGAAAACAAAATACCTGTTCTGTTATAAGGAAACAGGAGATCATTTGCATGTGCAATATTTTGAGAAATGATTATTTTTTTAACCTCATAAAGACTAGAAAAAAGATAGGATGTTTATATACTGTAGCTGGTAGTGGTAGCTAAAAAGAAAAACAAATCCACAACGGTGGAATGAAGATTCTACCTTCATAAACATTTTCTACACTAATTCTTTTACTCAGTCACTTGATATTGGTTATTTTGGAAAAGTTTTTACATGTTTGTTTTAACTACATTTCCTATGAAAACTTGCTGTCATTACCGTTGTAATAAAAAATGAAACGCAAATCATAGTAACACTTTGGCGGTTCAGTGATAGAATACTTGGCTGCCTTACCTTATTGCAGCATTACTCTTAGTAAATCAATGATTTTTTAAATTAAAATTCTCAGATGAAACAATACTGACAACCCGTTGAAATAGATCAAATGTCATTTTTCAATAATTTTATTGAAAATCACACTGCTTCTCTAACTGACATAAAGCAACTGGCCTGACTACAGCTGTTTACAAGAAATATTGTTTTAATACTATTCAGTCATCATGGGCAGAGCCGCCTAAACAAGTTGATTTGCTTTTAACTCTACACTTTCCATTATTACTGCTACTAGTGGAGTTGGTGGACCAGAAGGTCAAACAAAAAGCTCCACAATGTTGATAAACAATACTATGCTATAAGGAGGTGCTATCCTTTGAGTGAAACCTTAAACCAAGGTCCTTACTAGTTGGTCATTAAGGATCCCATGGATTTAGGTAAACAATAGGTTACTCAAAGTTCTCCCTTAATTCAACTGGCAAAACAATTTATCTTTCTTCTTTACCTGATACAGTATGCTAAAGATGTTTCAGGGACATTTTTCCCACAAATCTGCCCTAAAGTGACTTCAGTGTGAGTAAACACAACCATTATGTATAATCTCTGTTATACCCCATTGTTAATTCAGCAACAATTAGCAGGTTATTCATATCTAAATCAACAGCTGGAAATAAATTAAGTGAAATAAACTCAATATCAAAAGGGTTAAAGTAATTTAATGTTTTTTACAACTACAGCAGAGTTTAAATGAGATGGTATATTTTCACATCCAAGGTCATAATTATGTTATTGTAAGGAGTGCACTCCTGACAATTCTCTTCAGAAGCTCATTGCTGAATTACCAATTGGGGGTATTTGGAGGTGAAAAGTAATGACTCTGGAGATTGTACAGCATAACATTTAATAAGTAAAGTTCTGTCTAAAGGTCAAATGCTTGGTCATTGTTATTTCACTGCTGATAAATCAAAATTTACTGTGAAATAAATAATTTATTTTCAACTAGATTCATTTATATTTGGTAAAAATCTGAATTGATTTAATTGTTATGTTAAAAACCTAGAAATTTGATGTTTAAACAGGTTATTATTTGCCTTTTAGTTAAACATTTAAAATACATCTACTGTATATGGATATAATTCCTAATATCAAATGTTTTTGTTGTCAAATAGTACAAACTTTGTTTTACCCATATACAGATGCAGCCATTCAAAATGCGTGCGTTATTTTGCGGCATACCCCGGTGGGCGTGTCGCGGTATCACGCAGTGTCACACGGTGTCACGCAGTGTCACGTGGTTAATCGCGCGTCATTTGACGCTCTGCCAGAAACTATCCGGCGTCACCTTGTAAAACCGCCAGGGGGAGCTTAACCTCTCATGTACAGCATTTGAGCCTTTAATTTTGAACAGTGTATTACAGCATGTTAATCTTCAGTCATTAAAATGTTGGTATATTTAATGAAAGCAAGATTGCTCAGTTGGACAAAAGTACACAACCTACCTTTATCAGAAATATTTATGCATCAAAGCCTTTACCGAAGATATTACTAATAGTATTAATAATGCATGGCTTTGGACAAGCTGTATACTCAAAGTATAATTTCTTTAGCACATTTGTACAAGCACTTGGAATCTGTCCAAGCCATACTTTGTCAGGCATTTTGTTTTACTTCAACGGGCATAAAAACTCCCTTGCTTTTAACAGGGCGTTTCATAATTTCTAACTACGAAAATGATTTAAAATCCGACACTTATCATTCAACTAGAGCTCAAAATACCACAAGGATCCTCAAGAGCACAGCAAAGACTATATTAAAAGATACTTGTATGAGATACATGAGAATCCAGGCTTTTTTTTATCAATGCTTTCTTTTCCGTATACAGTACCAGATTTCATGTTACCACTTCAGAAGGGTGTCAGGGCTGTAGGGCTGTTTCGCCTCCCTGTTCATGCGAGTTGTCCTGTAGCCTACTGGTCTACGTCCCTGGCTAACAACTCGCGGGTTGTGTGTTCAAATCCCGCTGGTGCTGGACTTTTCTTTTAACAAACATTTCTTCGAAAAAATAGAATAGCGATATCATGGACAATCAATTGACTTTTATATTTCAAAATATCGCAACATGATCGATTCTAAGTCATTTTTTATAACAATGAATAGTCACCTTCTTCCCTTCTGACAACGGTCCCTGCTTCTGCTTCCTTCTTCTATTGTGTGTGTGTGTGCGTAACAGAGTAAATTTTTATAGAAGAAATGGAGGCTGGACAGGATGCGTTACAATATAAACAGTTATATTGATTTAAATCGTGTTCTGATTTAAATCGCAAACGCGTGTTTAATTATATGTGTTTTTTTAGTCATAATCAGGCTAATGCAACATAAGTTGATACAGTATCTTTGTCTTCTAAGTATCTTAATAAACATTCAGCATAGCTTTCTACTAGTTTAGATTTATATTTCTTGGGATTTAGGGATCAAACGTGGAAGGATTAGATTGTAATACGTTTTAGAAAAGTGTAATCTACAGTATACCTGCCCAGACTGTACGCCTTCCTAAACTAGTGTCCTGCCCTTCCCCGCGCACCCCAGCCGGGCGCTCTTCGACCTGTGCCCGGGACGAATGTATATTTTGATATTTACACCCGGCGCGGCACCGAGGGAGCGTCTGCATTTATAACCTAGTTTTTAAAATTAGTCAAGCAATATGAAGCATCTCCTTTAACTTTTAAGTCCCTTAAATACATTGAGCACAGCTTTCTCACCACTTAAGATTACTTTTTTGGTATCATCCTTACACAAAGCAGAAACTTTCCGATGACATACGGTACAAGTGGAAAGATTACAGATTTTAATCGTCTTTAATTTTGTTACGTTATACGTTTTAGGAACGTTTCATCTAAATAAACACCACAAAACTATTCTCGATTGTATTTCTGAATGTTATGTTACACCTACAGTAGTTCACTGCTTTAAATATATCGAATTAAGAATGTTAGGTGTAGCACTTTAGATCTTTTTTTCTGAACCAGTGAAAATCTGATCATGTTCCTCTATAACAATAATAAAAAACTTTATTTTACATATCACCTTTAAAAGTGGCATCTCAAAGCAATACAGTAGATCGAAAAACAGTTAAAAGGGACCAAAGTAAATACCAGACAAACGCAAACGCGTTTTTAATAAAATGCTTTTATTCATTCAGCAGGGAGTGAGAGGGACATCCAGCAGAGAGAGACACACACACCGGTTTCCATTGACAAAATTGTTTTTTTTTCAATTCCTCTTGTCTAACAGGAATGTTTTGTTTGTGGACAGACTGTTAGACTAGAGGAAAAGAGCGCCTCCTTGTACGAAGCATTTCGTTGATCCGATCACGAATTCTTTTCCAGTCGCACGAAGTAAGAGTTGAGAATCTCCGATTCACCATGCGACTAATGGTTTCCCGGAGATTGCAAGGCAAGGCACTTTTGCCTCTGGACCCATCGAAATTTACAGACGTTGTCCACCCCCAGTAAATTTCAAAAGTCACAAGATTTCGAAACACGAGGGCGGCGTAGCGGTCGGCTCTTGCTTTCCCGTCTATGCCAATGCACTGCAAGTACAACCCCCCCTCCATCTCCTGAGTGATGGGTAGCAGTTGGATATCTGGGAGAATTATTCGTCCCACTGGCGTCTGTGAATTCCGCTCTGTGAACGGTGCTTCCTGGGGGGAGATAGACAGCGGGGACAGCATCAACAAATTCCTGCGCGGTGGTGAGTGGAGAGGCCGGGATGGAGTGTCCTGAGGCGGTGTGTGCTCTGTGGGGGGCAGAGCTTCTGCCAGGCATTGCAACCTGCGCGGCGGGGAGAGGCACTTATCAGGAGACAGCTGCTCAACTGTTTGACTGCCGGAACATACTGTCTCCTTCCTCTGCATTTTCAGGAGTGCCTCTAGCCTCCCAATCCTCCCCAGTAATGCATCGTACTGCTCCCGCTGCTGCCGAAATGTCTCCACACAGATGCTGCTTCTACATGTTGGCACCCTGGCCAGTGGCCGAGAGCAGAGACCCACGGCCTGTGGCAAAATAAAATTAATGTAAGAAATAGTCACACAGTAGTATTCATCAGTCGCGGAACAGACGTCAAAACAAACTTTTCTTTTTTTCCGTCTTACCGCTTTCTTTTTTACTGTCCTGGTGGTAGATTTCGAAGATCGTTTCGCCCGTGCGGTGTTTTCTTGAAGAACAGGCTACCAAGAAATAATTATAATTGAATTTAAAATTCAAAACGGCAATAATACCTTGTAATATGCGCTGTAATCGCGTATTTCAGATGAAGTCTGCTGTATTTGCTTACCCTTCGCTCTTTGGAAGCTGGGGCGGCAGAAGCACCCCGTCTCTTCCCGTAAAAGGTCTTGGTCTCCATACTGTACTGTGGTCGCTGTAGTGCAGGATCGCAGTTTTTTTTGTGATGGGAGCTCACCCAATCCCTTGGTGTATTTATGCTATATTCACGTGTACGGCTAGAATGTTCATTGTCTTCCAATGAAAGGCGGGTGCCTTTTGCCGAAGTCGGGAGACATTAGAGGCTTGCCACACCCGGACTGTTAAACCAACGCATTAGCACGTCAAAGCCCATCGAGGACCCGGGCGCAATAATTGTTTTGTCCCTTGATTTACTGATCTGCATTAATTATGGAAATCGAGTTCCTGCTCTTTGCAGACGACCTGGTCCTGCTGTCGCCCACAGAACAGAGGCTGCGCCAGAACCTGGCACTGCTGGAGCAGCACTGTCAGACCTGGGCGCCGACAGTCAAACAACAAAACCAGAGTTATGGTTTTCCAGAAAAAAAGCCAGACCTCAGGGAAACAGGTACAAATTTACACTTAACAACACATTAACACCTAACAACGGGAGCAGGGACGAATTAGGCCAGTACCCACTATTGTTAAACATACAGAAAAGGATATTAAAGTATTGAATATTAGTATTGGCTTTAGTATTGGCCATACAGAACATTAAAGTGCCCCTTTTCCATTCAGCGGGTGCCTGAGCCGCTGTGTCCTATCTTCTGACAGTCGCCGTTGTGAATGTCTGTAGAGTGTATCTTATTTTTAGTACTATATTTTTGTATTATATTCCCTATTAATCAAACTCTAAGAGTATGTATCGGCTTGTCCCCTCCTCCTCCCCTCTCAAGTAATAACTTAACTATATGTGCAAACGTTTCATATGTTGCTGTTGTGAATGGCTGTGGAGGAAGCATTCATAAGAATGCTTCAAGAACATTCAAGAACATTCCATAAGAATCAGCGCTTTTACAGTATATATCGCCTTTAAAGGTGGCTTCTCAAAACGCTTTACAGGATAAAGACAACAAGAACAGCAACAACAACAATATTGTATTTCATTGCACTTTGAAAACCAAGTAATAACTTAACTATATGTGCAAACGTTTCATACAGTATGTTGCTGTTGTGAATGGCTGTGGAGTGAACCGTATCTTATTTGCCTTGCGTCCTGGTTATCAATTCAATTCAATTCAAGGTGTTTTATTAGCATGACAGATGGGTTCGATCAGTGTCGGGTATTTACTTCGCTTTGAGATTCCACCTTTAAAGGTGATATATAAATTTTTGACTAAAATAAATTGATATCTTTGTCTTCTAAGCTCTCTGTGTACAGTAGAGCCTCCTGTCCAGCCAGCACATGTCCACAGACATACACAACAGCGACATATCATAAAACGTTTGCACATATAGTTAAATTATTAGTTGTTTTTCAGGAAGTAAAAAAAAACACTTGAACAACTTATCCAGTCTCTCGAAATAAAAAAAACTAATAATAATGTAACATGCCACTGTTTGTTCATGAACAAAGTTACAGTATACTGAGATTTCCTTAGATACGCGATTAAAAAATAAATAAAACTTTGAATCCCCGGCGGAACACATTCCATAAGAATCAGCGCTTAAATATATCGAATTAAGAAAGTTAGGTGTAGCACTTTAGATCTTTTTTTCTGAACCAGGGAAAATCTGATCATGTTTCTCTATAACAATAATAAAAAACTTTATTTTACATATCACCTTTAAAAGCGGTAGTACCTTTTTTAGTACTATATTTTTGTATTATATTCCCTATTAATCAAACTCTAAGAGTATGTATCGGCTTGTCTGTCAGGTCTTTTTTCTCTATTTGAATTGTCGTTTACACCTCGCACGACTTTAAAAGCTAGCAAGACAGGTTTCGATTCACATTAGCTGGCGAGCCTTGTTAACAAAAAAACTAATAACAATGTAACATGCCACTGTTTGTTCATGAACAAAGTTATACTGAGATTTCCTTAGATACGCGATTAAAAAATAAACGTTTCATATGTAGCTGTTGTGAATGCCTGTGGAGTGTCTCCTATTAAGCTCTAAATTGCATTTTGAGCGCGGTTTTTGACTTTTTTTAAATTGCATTTTGGGCGCGGACAGCACATCCAAGGGTTAATGAACTGCGCCAAGAAATTTAAAATAGTCTTCTTTAGGTGTGAGGGTAGGAGTGGACCGCAGCAGGCATAATCAGAACACCAGGAAAACAAAGAACAGGACAGGTGAGATGTGTATCCAGAAAGCGAGTGATCAGAAAAAGGAAATGGTGTTACGCCCAGGTTTTCGACCCAATTGTTTTAACTTGCTAATGCATCAGACACATTTCCTGGCGTATTGTGTTTTAAATAAAATAGGAGTGTCTTTCCCTGGCATTAGCTCATCGGTATGGTGTAAGGTTTATCTGTACCATACCATACAGTATATAGGTACAGAATTCAAGCTGCACCACTGTATCGCTTTGGTAGGGGGACGGACAATGGCCAAAATCACGAAGACTCTCTCACACCAAATAATGAAGATGAAAAGAAACGGGAAGTCAACACGGGACATTGTACAGCAGTTGGCTTCGATGGACATCTTCGTTTCTGAAAGCACAGTGAGACGGCATTATAAAGGGGAGAGGAGGCAAAGAGAATCTAAACCAAGGACGATTCAAAGGTAAATAAATTTCTAAAAATACCTTTCTTGCATGTAAATACAACTACGCACATTGTTTTTAAAACTAACTGCTGATCTCTTTTTTTTCAAGTCCTATTGTGCGAGCTATCGACAACCTGACCGATGAAAATGATGAGCTACCGGCGATGCAAGTCCAAAGACGGCTATGGGCTGACCTCGGTGCGAATATTAGCCCGACATCGATAAGAAGAGTACGCAGGAGGCTTGGATGGAGATACAGAAAAACCAACACATGCCCGATGATAAGGCTAAAAAACAAAGAGGAAAGACTCAAGCAAGCGCTCCAATGGATTGAACAGGGGGAGGCATTTCAGGATGTACTTTTTACCGACGAAACAACAGTGGCTCTGGAACAGTTTTCCACAATGGCATTTTGCAAAAAGGGGAGATATGTGGACAAGCCAAAGCCCAAACATCCACTGAAGGTTCACGTCTGGGGGGGTATTTCTAGAAGAGGCCCGGGACCACTTCTTATTTTTGAAGGAATTATGGACCGTGTATTTTTTGAGGACGTCGTGGTCACACAGCATGCTGCCCCATATATCAGGGAGCAGTTTGGATCAAGGCACCGTCTCTTTCAAGACAACGATCCGAAACACACAGCAGCAAGGGCGAGGCTTATAGCAGAAGGAGTGAACTGGGTGAAAACTCCAGCCGAATCCCCAGATCTAAATCCGATAGAGATGGTTTGGCATTCGTTGAAAGACTACGTTCGGAAAACCGCTAAGCCCGCCACAAAGCAGGAACTGATCGATGCGATCTATAAATTCTGGGAGGAAGAACTGACCGAACAAAATTGTAACAATTTTATTAACAGGCTGTTTCGTGTTCTTCCTAGGATTGTTGACCGGGGCGGGGGACATTCGGGAATGTAAGTCTGGGAAAGACAGTCTGTCCACAAACAAAACATGTAAAAAAAACAATTACTTTTTGTCAATGGAAACCGGTGTGTGTGTCTCTCTCTGCTGGATGTCCCTCTCACTCCCTGCTGAATGAATAAAAGCATTTTATTAAAAACGCGTTTGCGTTTGTCTGGTATTTACTTTGGTCCCTTTTAACTGTTTTTCGATCTACTGTATTGCTTTGAGATGCCACTTTTAAAGGTGATATGTAAAATAAAGTTTTTTATTATTGTTATAGAGGAACATGATCAGATTTTCACTGGTTCAGAAAAAAAGATCTAAAGTGCTACACCTAACATTCTTAATTCGATATATTTAAAGCAGTGAACTACTGTAGGTGTAACATAACATTCAGAAATACAATCGAGAATAGTTTTGTGGTGTTTATTTAGATGAAACGTTCCTAAAACGTATAACGTAACAAAATTAAAGACGATTAAAATCTGTAATCTTTCCACTTGTACCGTATGTCATCGGAAAGTTTCTGCTTTGTGTAAGGATGATACCAAAAAAGTAATCTTAAGTGGTGAGAAAGCTGTGCTCAATGTATTTAAGGGACTTAAAAGTTAAAGGAGATGCTTCATATTGCTTGACTAATTTTAAAAACTAGGTTATAAATGCAGACGCTCCCTCGGTGCCGCGCCGGGTGTAAATATCAAAATATACATTCGTCCCGGGCACAGGTCGAAGAGCGCCCGGCTGGGGTGCGCGGGGAAGGGCAGGACACTAGTTTAGGAAGGCGTACAGTCTGGGCAGGTATACTGTAGATTACACTTTTCTAAAACGTATTACAATCTAATCCTTCCACGTTTGATCCCTAAATCCCAAGAAATATAAATCTAAACTAGTAGAAAGCTATGCTGAATGTTTATTAAGATACTTAGAAGACAAAGATACTGTATCAACTTATGTTGCATTAGCCTGATTATGACTAAAAAAACACATATAATTAAACACGCGTTTGCGATTTAAATCAGAACACGATTTAAATCAATATAACTGTTTATATTGTAACGCATCCTGTCCAGCCTCCATTTCTTCTATAAAAATTTACTCTGTTACGCACACACACACACAATAGAAGAAGGAAGCAGAAGCAGGGACCGTTGTCAGAAGGGAAGAAGGTGACTATTCATTGTTATAAAAAATGACTTAGAATCGATCATGTTGCGATATTTTGAAATATAAAAGTCAATTGATTGTCCATGATATCGCTATTCTATTTTTTCGAAGAAATGTTTGTTAAAAGAAAAGTCCAGCACCAGCGGGATTTGAACACACAACCCGCGAGTTGTTAGCCAGGCACGTAGACCAGTAGGCTACAGGACAACTCGCATGAACAGGGAGGCGAAACAGCCCAACACAGCCCTGTCGCAGTACACGAATATAATCATATCGTTATTAAATTCTTTACTGTGGATACGCGATTCCATATTATATTAGCAGAAAAGCTTAAAACTACCACTTTTTCACACGCTATTTTACATGCTAGTTAAATTTAATTTATTTATATATTATATATTTATAGCTCTGACCAAGGGAAATGTCTCATTTTTTCAAAGAAATGTTTGTTTGTTGATTGTTATCAAAAATGACTTAGAATCGATCATGTTGCGATATTTTGAAATATAAAAGTCAATTGATTGTCTATAATATCGCTATTCTATTTTTTCGAAGAAATGTTTGTTAAAAGAGAAGTCCAGCACCAGTGGGATTTGAACACACAACCTACAAGTTGTCCTGCGAGTTGTTAGCCAGGCACGTAGACCAGTAGGCTACAAGACAGCTCGCATGAACAGGCAGGCGAAACAGCCCTACACAGCCCTGCCGCACTACACGAATACCGTTATTAAATTCTTTAGATACGCGATTCCATATTATATTCCCTTTTAATCAAATTCTAAAAGTATGCTTGTTGACTCCGATATCGCGTTAGTTAAAGACTTCGATGCTTAAAATGTTTAGGGAGAAATGGAATACTGGTGTGTATTTTTTTCTTTAAAGTACCAAGACCAGCTATATACTGTATGTTTATGTTCCAGAATTAATATCGTTTTTGGCCTTCACACGCGTTACAGTATGCTCCTATTCTTTTTATGCTCAGCTACTAAGATTTCCCTTCAGTGGTAAAATTCAATATCTACAACGGGCACAGCAAAGACGTTTACCGTAAGTCTTTCTACGACAGACCAACGGACCACGAGTGCCCCTGTCGGTCAACCAATCACGTACTGCGGTGCCGCGCGTCATCTTGCGTCATACTGAGCGACGTCACCTGCGGTACGTGTCTGTAACGCGCACTTTGAATGGCTGCATCTGTAAATAAGTTTGTAGAAAAGTTAATGAGAACAATTGTACTTTATATTTTACATTGTGAACCAGAAGATTTGGTTACAAAAAGTATGCTTGAAGTAAAAGTTAGTAGTTAGAACTTGCTAATTGTGTGATTTTCTTTCAATCAGAAATTTCTTTGATGACTTTCCCAGCACTATCCCAGCACAGTATTTAAGAATTAATTTTA
Organism: Atractosteus spatula; assembly: GCF_055471065.1. Lineage (NCBI taxonomy): Eukaryota > Metazoa > Chordata > Actinopteri > Semionotiformes > Lepisosteidae > Atractosteus > Atractosteus spatula. The sequence continues at coordinate 9,904,296 of NC_142718.1, read as the reverse complement.
TCCATGTATAGTAAGTTGAAATCTATACAGTTTTAATATTGAAGAAATTATGTCTTGTTATTTCTGTAATACAAATTGTCAATATTATTTCACTTATGAGCAAAATGGCAAAATCCCTAACACAATAAAACTAATTGGCATAGAAATTATGTAATTTACAACTTCCTAGAAATGCCTGCTGGAATCAGTGCAATACCATACAAAGTACCATGCAAAACCATCTTTTATTGAACATATTATTATTTTTTCAGTTATGTTAAAAGACAGTTTTGAGGCTTTCAATTGAGAATTAGAAAATACAAGATTCAGTGCAGTTGATGGAAGATCTGTAAGACAAATATAATTTTTGCTTTAACTCACCTTAATTAAATGTGAAGCTTACTGTATGAGGTTAATAATACTGTTTTTTCCAGGGACAACATTCATCAACACAATAGTTGTCTGTAATCCAAGATACATAACTTCTACTACTAAGTCTCATGCCCTACCTACACACATTAAAGCATAGTTCTGACCCCTTGAAGAATACAATGGTATTTCTCACAATATTATTTTTTTAAGAATAATAATTCCTTACACTTATATAGCACTTTTCTGGACATTCCATTCACAGCAATTACAGGTAATGGGGACTCCCTTCTACCACCAACATTATTTTATTAATGTTTCTATTATTAATTGAACAAATAAGCTTTTTATTTAATTTCCACAATGTCATTTACCTGGATGTAAATTGTAGACTTTTAAATCAATATACTCTCTCTCTCTGGCTCGCTCGCCCTCTCTCAATTTCAATTCAATTCAAGGTGCTTTATTAGCATGACCGATGGGTACAATCAGTGTTGCCAAAGCAAATAAAATAATGAGATTCACGTGAAACAAAACAAAAAATAAAAGTAATATCAAATCTACAGACATATTACAGACATTTACAACAAAGACATATTATAAAATATTGACATATACTGTAGACAGAAGGAGCATTATTGGAAGACAGGCTCACTGTTCCTCAGGCTGTGACAGGAGATCACATACTGGGCTGCCAGTTCCACTGAGTTCCCTCCTCCCTCTCCCAGTAGGATTGGGACCCATTGTGATTCTGGCAGGTGTGAGAACTCTGGGATTGAATTCTGAATTTAGGGAAGAATGTTTCTCTAATACCAGAGTATCTGTCACAGTGCAGTAGGAAGTGAACATCTGTCTCTATTTCTCCCTGCTGGCAGTGGGAGCACAGCCTGTCCTCTCTGGGCAGCCAGGTCTGCCTGTGTCACCCAGTTTCTATGGCCAGGCTGTGGTCACTGAGCCTGTATTTCGTCAGGGTCTGTTTCTTTTTGTTGTTTCTTATCTTGGTCAAATATTCGGCTAGTGTGTATTGTCTGTTTAGGGTTCTGTAGCATTCCACATGGCTGGGCAGCTTGTTCCCCCCTCCCGCCCCTCTCTGTGTACAGTAGAGCCTCCTGTCCTGACTGGTGGAGCTCAAACAGGTGTGTCTGGAGAGAATCCAGGGTATCAGCTTCAACCACACGGCTGGGCAGCTTGTTCCCCCCTCCCGCCCCTCTGTGTACAGTAGAGCCTCCTATCCTGGCTGCTGGAGCTCATACAGCTGTGTCTGGAGAGAATCCAGGGTATCAGCTTCAACCACACGGCTGGGCAGCTTGTTCCCCACTCCCACCCCTCTCTGTGTACAGTAGAGCCTCCTGTCCTGACTGGTGGAGCTCAAACAGCTGTGTCTGGAGAGAATCCAGGGTATCAGCTTATGAGCATTCTGTGATTAAATTAATTATCTTTACATTATCATTCCCACTGTGCATAACAAGGAAGATTAATAAACATAAGGTTGTTTAATGACAATCTATTGTATATCTCATGGCTAAATAGTCAAGTCTAGCCAAAAGAGAAAACATTGACTTTATTTAAACCCAAGTGAAAGTATTAATGGTTTTTAATTACCATACTTTTATGGTAGATGACTTTGCTAAAATGTATTTAAAAATAAAAACATTTGCAATTGGCACGCCTGTAGCCTTTTCACGAAACCTCCTAGAGTAACGAAATTCTTGCGTTGTACAGCTTTTCAGCTAAATATACAGTATTTATTGCTTACTCCTGAAATTGGAGCTGCTCACCGCGCGGTGAATAGCGACTAATAAGCAGTGAAAACATTTGTCTGTCTTTCTGTAGGGGGAAGGGAATCTGATCTGATCTGCAAGGCCCTTTGGCTACAAAACTAAAAATAAGACACACTCTACAGACATTCACAACAGCGACATATCATAAAACATTTACATATATTGTTAAATTATTACTTGTTTTTCAGGAAGTTAAAAAACACTTGAATTACTTATCCAGTCTCTCAAAATAAAATTATTTTTCAAGCAATGTAATGCAAGATGTTTTCGAACGTCGGGCAATGTGTTTTTTTTTAATCTAACATTGATAGATTAAAAAATCATTCCTAATAGCAATTATTTACCTGCATAAACTTATAAAGGTTGTATTTTCACACAGTGAAGAGGTCTTTTTTAGTTATACAGTAGTTGTGCAAGCTCTGGTAAGTGTGTCTTTTTTGATAAGTTTCAAAGGGAAATAGGTTCGTATTCGTCTTCCCTGACGCAAAACAGGGTCAGAATGTGTTCATTGTCTTCCAATGAAAGACGGGTTCCTTTCGCCGAAGTCGGGAGACATTAGAAGTTTGCCACACCCGGACTGTTACACCAACGCATTAGCAAGTTAAAGCTATCCCATTGAGGAGCCGGGCACAATAATTGTTTTGTTCCTTGATTTTCTGATCTGCAAGGTCATTTGGCTGCAGCGAATGTGAATTCTGTCTGGCATTGCCAGACTGTGAAAAAATAAAAGTATTTAAATCAAGATGGGGGGTATGGGAGTCGTCTCTATGACACTCTCCCTTATAAAATTAACGTGAAACAAAACAAAAACTAAAAATAAGATACAATCTACAGACATTCACAACATAGACATACCTTAAAACATTAACATATATTGTTAAATTATTACTTTAAATATATACTTTAAGTTAATGAAACAGCCAGTTAATAAAATCGTTGCAATTTTGTTCTCGTTTGGAGGTGGGGATATTCTGACAACAACTGATTTAAAGACAATCTGTCAAAGTGCAATTAAATACAATATTACACTGGGTAAATGTTCCGAGGTCAATTTCTTCCGAAATTTTTCTCTTGAAATTTTCAGAGAACACGTCAGGGCTGTAAAGATTAAAGATCTCTCCAAGCCCATTGTTTCTCATTTCACCTCTGACGGCCACGACCACTCTAATCTCTCTGTCTGTGTTCTCAAAGACGGTTTTCCAAACTCATACATCAGAAAGACCACCGAAACTAAAATTATTCTGCAGCTAGGATCACACCTTCTCCCTTGCCTTAACGACAGACTACTGTTCTTTTAAATTTTCTCCATTCATTGGAAGTTTCATTTCACACCTCTCTGCACCCATTCTGACTTCACACCTCTTGATTGGCCTCTCTTTCTGTCCCCTGCTCCCGCCTCTCACTCCTCCTCCCTCCCAACCTTTGTTCTCCCGCTACTTTACCTTTGCCTACTGCCCTGTCTCTCTCACACCTGAAGAAGGCTCCACGGCCTAAACGTTGTGTTCTCTTTCTTCTTTTTTTCAGCATGGAATAAACCTATTACTTGTTCCTTTGCAGCCTACGCATGCTGACGCAGCTACCCACCTGAACTACTGTGATAAATTGTTGCACTTCCACATCTAGTAAAAACATTAATTTGCAAGACTGTGTTCAAACATATGTTAAATCTGACTATCAAAAAAACGCTTTTTTTGTGTCTCTCCCTACTCTCTCTCAGCCGCTGCAATTTGGACACAGAACGGTTAAAAATGGGAACAGGTCAGCCGAAAACGTTTGGTGCGTCTTCTCCACTTTAAAGGTACACTTCTTGTGGAAGAATTTTCACCTCAAATGTTTGCCCACCAGCTAACACACAGAAACAAACTGTATACAAAATGTACTTGCAAGAATAGTGATTAAACATTAAAAAACTTGCTTTATACTGTTATACTGTACAGTGTATTAAAACACTCTATGGCCACTACACTGTGAGTAACACTGCCCACTAAACCTCTATTTTATCTTGCCTTGTGAAAGCAAAAATTCAGATATTTGTCAACATATTTAATAAAACTATCAATCTCGGTAACTCACTGTGTTAGTCTCACTGTACGCCCCAGTACTCCCTCAATTTTCACACAAGTAAAATTAAAAAAAACATTTTCTGAATTATCACCTCACACCAGGGGGGAAGGAAAAGTGCCCGCGTTCATTTTTTTCATTGACAAAGTTTATTAAAACTCATTCAAAAGCTTGTGGTGTTAACACAAACTCTGCTTAACAGAGCTGCTTGTAGGTGCAAGATGACTTTCTGCTCAATTAAATAAAGCTACAGTATAGACAGATTTTAAATTCTTCAAGCAAAATTAGCTGTTTGTTAAAATCAGCTACTTTGCAAGCAGTACACGACTTCTCAAAAGGTACCCTTTGTCTCTCGTGCAAACTCAACAGAGGTTTATTTTTTATAATTCCAAAATTTGAACAATATGCCCCAGGGACTCATTATAGTATAGTAGCGAATACGGTTCGCACAGGAAAAATACCCCCCCCCCCCCTCCCAGCCGGATCTTGCCTTCCCCTGTTCCAAAGCCGTATGTTTTCAAAGTATGTGTGAAATATCTTTTCTTACTCCAGTTATTAATCCATTCTATTTTTACTCATCCGGCTATGTAAAATATATAGCTAAAAGGATCACTGTAAAGGTTAAATTCCAAGCTGAAAAGACAAGACTCAATGTGTCTTCTCTTACTCTTCAGTTTACAGCTCATCCATGGTCATTCATTATTAATATTGTAACGAACTGCAGGCATACAGATAATACAAGCTGGTTGCAGCGGGGTGACAGTACAGCCTTCTACTCCCCTGCGCATTACAGGGCTGTTGGACACTGGTGCTGAAAGAGGTCTTCTGTAGCTCAGCTGGAAAAACCTCTTTTGAGCAACACAGAAGACCCTGGTTTAAGCCCATGCAGTGAAGGGTTAAGTGGGACAGGAGCAGCGAGGGCACAAGCCCAAGAATCTGAATTTGTTACAATGTTATTTATAATATATTCTGTAATGGAATTTAAATTGGAATGTTTTTACAAATAATAGAAGAGGAGATACACAGTGTGTAAATATAACCCTTTTCCCTCCTTTAACTTAAAGAATTGCATGAAGAAATCCTAAATCACGAAACCATCACTTATAATAATTCATCCAGATACACACCCACACACCGTAGCCAACAACAAGCTATAATAGTGGACTATTTTTATATATTTGGCTATGTAAGAAACAAAGTAATTCCCTGATCGGGCTTTGAACCGCCTGGGTGCAGCGCACTACATGACAGTCCATTGCCTATTACCATTACGAGGACAATAATATACTGTATATGTTTTAAAAACTAAAGTCAAATGTTTCCAAAATGTCCCCTTGTGATATTTTGCTGCTTATTTACACGACTCCATATTAATACTATCAAGAGGTATTAAATTAGTACAACTTTTATTAAATTCAAGTATTTTAAATGTTTAATTAAAAAGTAAAAATCTTACAGTATACACAAAGATTCTGATCATGAGGAAGAAAAATGACCTGTTTGTAGCGCATTAGTGTTTTTTAACTATTTAAATCAGTTATTTACAGCTTTTAAAGTCATGCAATGTTTGAGGTAGGCAGGAACACGCTATTGTATCTTGTTTTTTATTTAATTTTTTTTTAAAAAATCATTTTCGCATCGTTTTGATAAATGTTTCTCGATTACTGGCAATTGTAAAAAATAATCATTCCCCCCTCCCCCATTTAATTAAAAGATTTCCGTGAAGAAATCATTAAACATAAAACCATCACATATAATAATTTATCCAGCTGGTTCCCTGTTGAATGACGCTGATGGACCAGGTTTAATTCCAGGCGGTGTACAATATAGTACAAGTTAAATTGTTGGCTGATTACTGGCTGCTGACATTTGGATTAAGACAAAATATAGATTTTCTCCATTTGGGTGTAAACCTGAAAGATACACATCATGTTCACAATAGGCTATAATAGTGGACTATTTTTTATGCATTTGGCTCTAGGAGAAAAAAATTGAAAGTAATGCTCTGATCGCACTTTGAACCACCTGGGTGCAGTTTGCTACATTACAGTGCTCATTACCACTACAAGGACAATAAAAGGTTTTTTATAAAAAGAAACGAATGTCAAAATGTTTCCAAAACGTTCACCTGTGATATTTTAGCTGTTTAATTATACGATTCCATATTCATATATCTGTCAAGTGATGTTAAATCACTACAACATTTACCTTTTTACAATAAGAGCAAGTGGTGTTCTTACTACATCCAGGTGGATGCTGCCCATTGGTGGTGGTGGAGGGGAGTCCCCATTACCTGTAAAGCGCTTTGAGTGGAGTGTCCAGAAAAGGGCTATATAAGTGTAAGCAATTATTATTATTATTACGTATTCTTAGAAAAGGATAAAACGTTATAACTTTTCATGAAGTACAGAATATAAGCTTTGTAATGTTAGAACAAGCACGTTAAGACCAGAACCCATGTCTTACCCATGTAAGACTTTGATGCATAAAATATTTATGCATAATAAAAATATTAATGATGAAGGTGGAAGGTTGTGTACTTTTGTTCAACTGAGCAATCATTGTATGCGGTATAATGCAGTATATTGTGCCACGCCCACCGCGTTTTAACGCAGCGTACCTCGCGCATTTTTGAATGGCTGGATCTGTAGCATACAGACTTTTTTCTGTTACCTTCTAGGTCTTATCAAGCAACAAGTTACAGCATATTCAAAATCATTAGCTTGGATTTTAACCAAAACTTAACTACAAGAGCATACATCACTTGTTTCCTTCCACTGACTCCCCGTGCATTTCAAACTATAATTCTAAATATTGCTGCTCACCATTGGGAGCTTGAAAGGTTTAGTTCCTGACTTAATCGCTGACCTGTTAATTCCCTGCAAACCCACATGTTATTTGTGCTCTCCAGACTCTGTCTTCCTATATGTCTCAATACAAGTCTATTAACACTGGGAGACTGTGCTTTCTGCACTGTTGTACTAAGACTTTGCAGTGATCTACTTGCCCACATCAGACTTTGTAATCCAGTCAGCACTTTTAATTCTTGACTTAAAACTCTTATACATCTTAATTATGTTTAATATCTGATTCATTGTTTATTTTTATTGTAATATACTGTGAGATTATGCATCATGATTGGTTGCCTAAAATTATATTAGATGGGTATTAAACCCTGCAATGGGTGCATTATTAAAATAGCCTTACAGAATAAATGGATATTAAGTCTGGTTACGCTCTGTTAAGCTTTGAAAAACACAGAATTGTTTACCTGTCTACTATATTAACCATCTGTTTTTTCTCCAAAACATTAAACATGTAGAATAACTTTCACTACTATCATTATTATGAATCTGACCAAGTGGAAGATTATTAAGACACCCTAAAAGAATACAGACATTTAGAATGATATTTACAGTAGCATCAAAAGCATATATTCCAAAAGCTATATGAATGTAAATTCCACTTAACCCTACAAAGGAACGAAATTGAATGTAAGTAGTGGTTATATCAGGCTTTCCCCCCTCTAATAATACACATTTTAACCTTTCTTAAAAAAAAACATGTTTTGCTCCCATTCAAAGAATCACTTTTGTATTGCAATAACTACTAGACTGAATGTTTGTACAGAGGTAAATGTATATTGATTAAAGTTAGGCTTTCAGAAAAAAACCTGTAAAGATGCAACATTATGCCTTTCAGGGAATTTACTAAAATAATTATTAATTGGGGCAGCACTCGTGTCTTAATATTCACATTATAGACCTAAACGAATTTAATGTGTTCTGGGTCACCTTTATTATACTTGAAGGCACACTTCATTTGAATAAAAAATAAAGTACTATAAATTGCCTACTCAGATGGTATATAGATACAGCCACACAGAATGCTTGAGGTGTAATGTGCTGTACCACAACAACATACCGTGGTACATCGAAAGGTAACACCTTTTTATTTTTTTTCAAATAATCTGTTACAGGACTGCACGACTGTAAAACTCTGTAAAACTGCCAGGTGATGTAGTGAATCCTAAATGTACCGTGTGTCAGCTGTGTTTTTCAGATGCCAAAAATTTAATTTAACAGCAAAAATTATTTTTTTATTAGTCCGTTAGTGATTTCCTGTGCTAATCATATTGTTTGATAATGCTAACTTGAAAGGCTTACCATCACATACCGTAAGTTGCATTGTAGCTAATACAAGTCTGAACTATATAAAGGGTTTTCTTTAAAGAAACCATAGTTTTGCCACAACAAAGTTGCAATAAATGTGACAAAATTTGGTTTCTATTCCACCATAAGCAATTGTAACATAAGTAATTTTAATTGTGTGTTATTTCTACAGTATATATTTATATGTTATATAATACTTATTTTCAGTAAGGCAATGCTTTAGTTGGTAAAATTCTTGCCTGGCACTGTTACAGCCGGTTTCAATTCCCTTCCCATGCAAAAGTTGTGTTTTTAACACAATTGGGATAATTATGACTCTTTCTTTAATAATAAAATACAATAGATAATGATAATAATAAAATATAATATATTACATTTATGTTTTAGTGATTTTATAAGTTACAATATGTTAAATATTATAATAATGCTAATAAAAGCATTGACATGGATGAACAATATAAACATGAAACATATAATTCTCCCCCAACTCAAAACGTCATCTGAGTTGTTTTAATGAGGTAAATTGACCCAGTAACTAGTTATTCTAATGACCCACTGGCTGAATTGTTGGCTTGGTTATTACCTGTCCAGTATGTGTTACTAATCAGAAAGAAAAAAGGGCTACCCAAAATACAAATATATAAAAATAGTTCAGGTTTTAATTATAAAAAAATATCAGCATATTTGTTTCTGAATTTCAGAAATTCTTACATAGTGTTTCACACAGACATGCTCATCATCCTTTAAATCATGCTGCCCAGCACCCCCCTCTGTGCCCACAAAAGAAGCCCAAAGTTTACTTGCTGCAGGCTTGGTTTTTGTTCTTTTTCACCAAATTAGAACATCAAGAAAACAGTATCTTGGTGTCATCTCATATCTCATGTTTTCTTTCAGTTTTGTAAAATAAACCATTAAAATTTGAGGTTCTGTGTGTGTAGACTGGACAACTCTTTATTAATGCTCCTGTGGTTTTGTTTTCTTTTAGACCACAATGTGTTTTAAAAGACCACGATTTGTAATTATTTCACAAGTGTTAATTAAATATGCTAATATGACCTAATTGCAATTTTGAAAGCTTAACTTTTTGTTTTTGCACAGTCATCAGTTCATACTGATAGAATTACTGTTCAACAGTCACTCAGCCCCTTACGATGGTGTATGAGAACCTAACTGGTCTCATTTGTTAGTGCTGTGTTTGTGCAATCGAAAATAGCTTTCCTTTATTCCTGTGATATAATGTCTTCTGTTTAGGGTAATCACATGACTGTCTATACAAGAAAGTATTTAAACTTTTCCCGTTTAAAACCATTTTTGTGCTATATATGCCAGGGACCTGTGCAATACATTTATATTAATAGTCATATTGTGCAATACGACTTTTTTGTGTATTGTTCTGTTCTGGTTTGTTCTTTATGTGTTCTGGACTGTGAGTAACTTTTCTTAGTGCACTTCTCACTGTACTGATTGTATTGTATGTATTGTATTAATATTATTGTATCATGTCTGTGTTGTCTGTGTTAAGCTGCTGTTGCACTGCAATTTCCCTCACAGGATCAATAAAGTATCTATCAATCTATACAGTTAGTAACACTATAATAGATCATGTGCTTTTAATTACTTGTTTTTGTTTTTTCTCTTACAAAAATGCCTTAACTAGGATATCACAATACTTCATAGCTGTGTCAATATTTTTAAAACTAAGGAAAAAATAAAAGCAGTTTCTCATTGTATCCTTTTTACTTTTAATTTATTGTCATGTCAACAAGTTGATTGGAATTTGCTGCAGTGCAGCCAATTAAAAAAAAGACATCTTACACTTATACAAACCAACAAAAAAAACACATTACACTTACTGTACATATACACATTACAAATTATTAAATAAGTGCAACAACCAAGATCTACAAATTAAGGTGCCTAAAGGCCTCTAGATAGGTGGTAAATATTTGTTTAATCAAGTGTGCATTAATTACTACTCTTTTCACAAAAGCTGTGCCAGAGAACAAATAATTCATGTATCTAACTATACCAATCATTTGTGTATATTCTATATATTTTTGTAACATCCCTCCCCATTTGTAACAATTGATGTCAGAATGCCATTCTCTGGTTTAAACATTTTTGTGTAAGAAGAGAAGTAATTTACATAGGTAGATTTTAAATTTAACCAACAGTTGACTTTAACCTTACAAGAGCATTGACACCAAAAGATATGGATATATGTATGCAATTTCTTAAACTCTAGAAAATCAGTTAGATAATTGTTCTTTAAACTTGGAAGAGGTACTGTAGATGTAATGACTGTGAGATAAGAGGAGAGATTGGTAGCTTTAGAGGAGTAGACAGATGTTTCAGTGAATGTGATTAGCAAAAAGTTGGAGTTGTGTGATCACAACCCCCCAATTGTAACAATAACTTAGTCAAAGTTATTTTTGTTATTATAAAATTTGAATTCTTAGATTTAACGTTTCACTGGGGAAATCCAGTGAAAAAATAGTATAAAATCAGATATGAAATATACAGTACCAGTCTGCAATTTGCAGATGTAGTCTGTATGTTTCAAAATACTATATAAGAGCACATTTCTAATCTCAAGTATATTTCTGAGCCTCCACCAATAACAATACTACATAAAGCTAAAATAAAAAGTTATATAGGATGTTGGGCCCAAGGTTCAATTTCTAAAAGCATAATATAGCTGCATTTTGCTCTGTGTTATACTCAATCTAAGCCTAAAATGAATGCAACAGGGGTATATAATTACTGGCACCACTGCTTGAAAATATGACTAATATGCTCTGAACTACAATATTACATTGACTATGAGTTTTTGTAACATATTGGATTTCCCATTTAAGGCTCAGAACAGATACATTCTAATATGTTATTCAGCAGAATGTAGAAATAAAAAAAACATATTTTATACTCTGCAACTGTAACAATACACAATGCATAATAATGGGTGGAGCAACACCAGTGTAAACGTCATGCCATGGCAAGGAACCACAGTCTCATAAATTATTTTTTTATGCTTCCACAGCATCATTCATATTTGTTTCCTGTTTCTTTGAATACTTTTCTCCACACATTTTGCACTTATGTAATATATAACCTGCAAATTGTCTCTTGAAACTGCAACAATTTAGGGTGGCATCATCTTCATTTGGGTCTGCCCTTTCATATATTGAAATTTTTGTTAAATACATTTGGGAATGACTGTACCTGTTTTGTCTCAGTCCTTTCCCCAATCCTCCTTTTTGTTGCGCAGTCACTCCCAGCCACTCAGAACGTGAGTTAATTCTTGTTGGCTGTACAGCAGTGTATTAGGGTGTATGATGGATAGATGGATCTATAGGTCAAAGACAATCAATAAGTGGCACTTTTGGTGTGTTAGATGTTAGTGAAATGATTGCTTTGTTTAGTCCATTTCCGTACTGGTTATCATCTTGAAATCTACGTAATATATTACAATTTTTTACATATTTCATTACAAGACTTGGACTTTAAAAATAAGATAAAGAAACCTTTGAAGCACTATTGACTAGAATTATTGGCTCAACAATACTGACTGAACATTGACCAGGATTTGAAACTAGGTGTATTCGGGTGATTGGCCAAATACTTCCAGACTCCACATTAAGCATTCACTGCACCACCTGGCAGCTTTACAAAAATAGTGCAGTCCTGCAACAGAATATTTAAAAAAACACAGAAAAAAACTTGGAATGTACCATGAACACTGTATTGTATTACATTTTTCACTCTGAATGGCTGGACCTTATGTATAACATATGAATCTTTGTAGAGTTATTCCAAATAATACGACCCTTCTCATAAATACTACATACTGCACATAAGACAAATTAATATTTTCAAAATCTTTAAAAACTTAACTACATTTTTTTGATTGAGCACTTGCCCTCAAAGTAATTTAAGTTTAAAACACAATAGAAACCTTATGTATAGAAAGATTTTGAAACTAAAATCTTTCTCAGAAAAAAGCAGTTTTGCATGTGATATATGCCAGACCATTGTGATTATTTGTGTTATTTTATATTGATAAGACTTTTATATTTTCATTGAAACATTGTAGAATCCAATTAAGAAGATTTTCACATAGATATAAATAATGCATCAAGTTTTCTTTATGTGGAATATATCAAGGTACCTTTTTATCAAGACTGTGAAGTATTTTCAGTAATTTATGAAACAATTTTGAACAGAGGTCCTTGCAAAATTAAAAAAAAATTAACATAAATCATGCCATGTCCTCAATAAAGTTTGAAAGTGACATATTTTAATGATTGCAAGAAAGTAAAAGCTGATAACAGAGAGAAAGGAAGCAAAGACAATCAAATAAAACTCAGTCTTCATTTCAGATAGATGACTGTCAGGATTAAATATGAGTGCCTGAAAATTGCTTTGGAAGAAATGATCTGCGTATATACCATCTCTGTTTTTAAACTCCATTACATGTTTTCCTGTTTTTTTAAGATTTACCTTAATTTGCAGACACTTTTATTGTGTGAAATAAATAATAATTTGTTTGAAATAGGTGAATAATTAGTTTAATTTAAAACATTTGCACATAACATATACAGTATGTATGCCAATCTAATATCTAGGTATTTACAGTACATATGTGAATACCTAGGTATTAACATTAGAATACATTCCCAATATTATAAATGAGAAAGACAAGAGAATATTCAAGACACAAAAATGATAAGGAAAGCAGGACTGAGGACCATAAACCTCACAAAGAGGGTTTTCCAGAGAAAATGTTCACTTACAAGAAACATTGCTCCTCAAGAGTGGTTTGAACTCACGCGACAGCCTAACGTAACCAATATACAAATATCAGATATTATTAAAGTAGATTACTGTAAATGTATTATTCTTTATTTTATTTTTGCTTTGATATCTGGGAAACAATTGGCAGCCTGTTAAAAGTAACTGGTTAAAAATAAAAATGAAGAGGGCCAGCTAAACACCTCACCAGTGGAGGTACCTGATTTACTGCCTTCTGGTTGTCATTGTGATCCAGATTAAACTTCATAAGGAATAACACCACTTAGTTATAAAATATTGTTATAAATGGGGGGTTACAAAAAAAGTGAAAATCAGAACTGAGCGGTTTAGTCAATAAGTAAAATAATTATTCATAACCCCTAATTTGCAAGTATTTTCTAGCAATATACCCGAGGTTGGTATAATTAGAGGCATGTGCATTCTTTGTTCTCTGTCATAGCTTTGGTGAGAGGAGTAATAATCCAGTTCAATAAATATTTATTACAATGACAACACACAAACTGCACTACACACAACAAGACATACAACACGCAAGTTACTCTATGTACAGTATTTACAAACAAGGCGTTTCAGAGGCCTAACATTCTGGTCATCCAGAAAACCCCAGACTGCTACTAAGCATTACAAACTCTTAATGCCTACAGAGGCCCCATAAGAGATTAGCTGCCTTCTAACTAAATACAATGCAACCTGTAGTTAAATCTTTCTCTCTGCACCCTGGATGCCACAAAATAAATGGGAACCTATATCCCTATTCATAAAAATGCACCCTAAGCAGGAAAGATGTTTCTAACTGAGGTATCTTTACCCAGGAATCCCAAGTTCCCGAAAAACACAGCATAGTGCATTCTCTCAAGTTCAAATACTTAGCTCCAGTCAGGTTTGGATGATCATGAAATAGGGGCTCTCGCCTGCCATAAGCTTCAAGTCCCAACTCCTGTGGACTCCTCTCTTTTCTCTGCTTCTTCTTGTTTCCTCTCCTCTTTTCTTTTTCCCTTCTTTTTTCCTGTGTCCTACGACTGAAAGCCAACCTCCTGGCTGAAATACAAGGAAGACAGAACACCCATACAAAAAGAGCTACAAAGAAGAAGATGGGGTGATGGAGGGACGCAGAAAAATTAATGTTGCAATAGAGAGAGGTTTACTATGGTATTTATATATTTTAAGGAAGTGATGTCATGTAGAATTATGAATTAGATTATCAGAGGTGAGAAACACTGGTTGTTGTCATCTTTCCAGTGAGAAGATACCTGGTGCTACAAACATGTAGCTCACACCTAGCCAAAACATTGTGTGTCCTTTCTTCTCTTTTCAGCATGGAATAAACCTTTACTTTTTCAAATATATGAAGTGATGCTTTTAGAATTTTGCCACTGGCTAGTAGTATTTTGAGGCCTTGAGCCATCGTACAATTTTAGAGTGAAATAATTAAAAAAAAGTTTAACATCTTCCCTGAATAAATTCTTAATTGTTACAAGGCTTAAGATAAATGTCACTACTGAATCAATGTTACCCTCTAAAATAAATTATATGGCAAGGTTATCCTTCATGCTCTCCCTTATCATGAAACAATGAATATTTAAATACCCTAAATACAAATTTAACTGAACTGAAGCCAAAACAGAGAAAAATTTGAAATAAAAGATTTGTTAGTAAATGTAGGGCCTTTTGTTTCATGAATATTTCTTACCTTTCATACAACGGCATATGATAACATTTTTCTGTGATTTTCCTTAAACTCAGTGCCAGTTGGCAGTTGCCATGGACACCAAGAGGAGATCCAGATCACCTGGAGTTAATTACCATTTCACCTGACTCGGTGATTTGGGGATATTTAAGGGCTCTTCAGTCTCTGCTCAGGGCTCAGATATAAAGTTCGGACTACAAATTTCTAGTGTTTTTATTAGCTTTGTCTGCTGTGCATTGATCTGTTTCCTGACCTTGTTTTGTTTTCTCAACCACAATTTCTGGAGCCCCCCCTTGATTCAATACATTCCCTGTGTACAACCTGGATCATCCAACTCTTTCTCCAGAGCTACGACTTCAACTTTACACCTGCCTGACCTGGTGCTTAAGCTTTTCCCTACCTCAGAGGTATGCCTGAAGTTCTGCAACCACAACCCCATCTGAGACTTTGAACCTCTACCTACATGCAGCACCATACTGCAGCCACTTCTTCTGCACTGCCCGCAGTTACCCTGGGTCTCATTTGCTCTTTGCCCTGCAAGTGGGTTCATTTTGTGATTCGTGATCCACTGCTAGTTCCACTGAGTAGCAGGATTGTTACAATGAATATGTGGGATATATTTGTACAGTTGCTTTAAGACATGTGACACAAGATAGATGTCTATAAAACCTTAATATTTGAAAATCAAATATGTTCTCTAATGCCATGACATTTTTAACCAAACCTCAAGTCACTGAAACATTCAACCTTATTGATTCAATTTTTCACTTTAGAAAATGTTTAAATGTTTAAAGAAAATGTTTTGAACACTTGGGTGGTATGATAGCATGGTGATTAGCTTTAAATTCCTGCCTGGGGGTGTTTGTATGTTCTATGTCTGGCCATGTATATGTATCCCACAGTATAGCTGCCTGTCTGTACATACCTCTACTTTTCAAACAGAAACCCAAACATCTAATTAATCACCATATTTAAGTCCAAAACCCTGGTATTCACTTTTCTGACATGAGTTACTGGACTAGTGCAGTCCCCTGCATGCTTCAATATCTTGTCGTTGTGAGATCCTGATTCTACTAATTGTCATTTTCCTTACAACCACTTTTTCAGTGGTAATAAATACCTAATAAATTACTCAGGTTAACTAACTTCACTGTAAATCATTAAATTAACTGTATGAGAGAGCACAGCCCTGTCAGGACCTTTCCTTAGAAACCTCTGAAGAAATTAGCTGCTGCTGTCATATAGTGTTTGAAGACAATTGGTCAGGTACTGTAACTAAATTTGCAGGAATTTGAGTCTCACTGGGTGTTACTCTGTTGGAGATATACTGTATCTGCTGTCTAAAGGGCAGAAGGGAGAACCTCTCTATAAGCCTTTTATAGGAGGGAGAAGGACTGACCATGGCCCAAGGATTTCTGTGAGTTTTCTTATGAAACTGTACTGTGGGTTTTGAACATTTTGAAAGTTTTTGAAAAGAATCTCAGGGGAGACTTCTGAATTCTTTATTTGATCCTGGTATTTTCCTCAAAGTTGGTATGCAGTTATGGTATGTTAGAGACAGAGATGTCTAGAGGGCGCTCCTACCCTTTTCTTTTATGATTAGGTTCTATTATTTCCCAGTGTGTCTCGTGTGTATTTGGTTTAAAAGCCTAGCATTTCTGCACTTCCTGGCTCAGCATTGGAAGACGGTAGCCCTGAAGCCCGCCTACCAGCGGGTCCAGGAGTGGCCTGATGGCAGAAGCTTCACCCCGGCGTCCTGACCTACTGAGTCTGGGGCTTGGAGCGCCTGGTCTTGTTAAGGTTTTAGTTCTCTGTGTCCCCAGTCTCGGTTCCCCTTCCTAGGGATTTTAATTGTCTTCAACTTGGATGTATCTCCTGGCTTTTGGATTACGTTCTGCACCCTGACTTCCTGTTTTGGATTTACCTGGATTTGGTTGCTTCCACATTTTCCCCCGTGCACTGGATCATTACAGTCACTGCCCCCTGTCTGTCAACCCAATGGGTTGACACACTGAAAGCATAAATATTCAACAGTGACTGGGTCATTCCAATTAATGTCATTAAGCTGTACTCCATTAAGTATGAACCATAGCATAAATACAAAAAAGACATACAAAAAAGAACATCATCATCACCAGGACATGGTGCTATGGGAGAATGCCGCTTTTAATTCAAGCTTGAAATATGAGTTTTCCCAGGTAATCTGAACACTTAAAGATTATTGTTCCTTATTATAGAAGAGTGCTTGCTGTCTTATCTATGCATCTATCCATTTCCTGACTGCTTAATGCAATTCTGTGTCATTGGGGAGCCAAAGCCCATCCCAGCAAGCAACAGGCACACAGCAAGTCACACCTTTGACAGAGTACTATTGCAGGGCAAACACACAGATATAGAAACAGCCATGCACACACTCACAGTAGGGTCAGTTTTCCCAGAATCCAATTAAGCTATCAAAATGTTTTGGGCGGTGGGAGAAAACCCCAGGGAACACAGGGAGAACATAAGAATTCCACTCAGATAACACCCCCATTCCAGAATTGAACCTAGGACCCCAGCGCTGGGAGGCAGCAATGCTAACCACAGTAACACTGTGCTACCCCTCTCTTATTTATTCTAGGAAGTTCTTATTATAATAATTCTTATTATAATAAGATTTCTTCTTATATGAAATCCTAAAATGCCCGTTTTGTTTTAGTGATGCCTTTGTTTAGAAACAGGACATTGGTTCCCATTAATCTGGAATCATCTGTTTAGAGAAGGAGATTTAGTCCTTTTATGAACCATTTTGTTCATTAGGACAGTTTTTTTTGTCTTGTTAAGGTGTTTTTTGTATTTAGATTATAAAGATAGAATTTGGATAGTCTATGTCTATATAGCATAAATGGGATAAGAGAATTCATTAATCTAAATATTTGTTCATTGTGGTAACCATTTTGTGTTGTCTAACATTGTGTTGTTGTTGTTATTATTATTACTTAATGTGAATAAATATTATCTAATTTGAGCCTTTTTATTGCCTATTTTAAACTGTGCTGGAGAATATAGGACACATGTGCTGTGTAAAATTCCATAACTTAAAGCATGGAATTATTCAGCTTTACAATTTGCTTGCATTGCTAGATGGCTTCAGGACTTGATTTGTATATTTTAATTTTAACACCCTCTCCCCCATTCATTGCAATATATTTAAATAACCTCTAGATACTATTTTAAGAAAGACTTGTCATATTTTTGATAAATGAGTCTCGTTATTCGCATGGGGGTATACATTTATTGATTGTAATGTGACTAATTGTGCATTTCAAAAGACATGTTAGCTTTGACATTTTGAAATACTAGTATGGCACAAACACTTTCAAACAATACATTTTCCTTTCCTGACTAGTTTGTATAATATAATATATTTTTTATTGAATCTGTTACAAATAAGAATGTCACTGAATTATTGATAGATGGTACAGAACACTGAGGTCAAAGTTTGTGAGTGGCTGTAGGATGAGTTTATCTAATAAATCATTTAATTGTTTCATTAGCCATAATCTGTCTTTTATGTGTTAAATATAATGTCATTATTTATATATTTTGCTAACTTCTAAATCAAGTTGTATTCTTATACAGAATAACATGACTAGAAAATAACTAAGACAAATTTAAAACTAAGGAGTACATACAGTACTTCTTAAAAATGGCATATGGTTTTGATGTGACTAAATATATATATATATTATGTGCAAGCTAGAGCACTGAATTAAGAAGGTGCAGGTAGTTTAGAATCTTTATAGGTTAAACTAGAAAATTTAATTTTTAAAGTCTCGACACTAGGTGTGTGCTATAAACCTAGGTTGTCTACAGATATACAGATGCAGCCATTCAAAATGCGCGGGCGATACCGCATTATTTTGCGGTACGCTGTACGCAGTCTACCGCAAGCTACCGGTAAATACCGCGAGTTACCGTAAATTCTCCTATAATACGACAAGCAAAATAATAGTATCCGGAATTTCCGCAAGGTGGAGCTAATAAAGCTCAACCTCTCATGTTTGAGCTGTGGCCATCAAAGTCTTTAACGAAGATATTACTAATAGTATTAATAATGAATGACCTTGGACAAGCTGTAAGTGTAAACTCAAAGTATTGCCCTGGTCAACATTCTTTTTTTCATTGACCATCTTTGTAAAAGTAACACCACAGCATTTCGCAATCACGCATTTGTTTCCAATCATGCAAAGTACAGTGATTCACCATGCCTTTCACATGCTCATAAAAGAGATTGATTTAGGAACATAAACATATTACCGTATGCAAACTGTACTGTATACTGTATGTATATGTATATTTAATGTCTTAACTGTGCCCGTTTAAGTATTGACTATTCATATCTAATTTTACCACTGAAGGGAAATCTTAGTAGCTGAGCATAAAAAGAATAGGAGCATACTGCAACGCGTGTGAAGGCCATAAACTATATTAATTTTGGAACATAAACATACAGTATATGGCTGGTCTCGGTACTTTAAAGAAAACATACACGAAACATGGTTTCATTATGACCAGAATCTGTCTTGAGATATTTTTAACTTGATTTACAGTATTTGAGAGGTATGTCTTAACACCGATACTACAGTGCTTAAGTACTGCTCACGTATATGTTTCTAGGTTTATATTATGCATTTCATAAGGTCAAATTACTTTTGAGCAACTAATAAGAAGCGCGAAACGGTATGCGTTTTAGTTTCGTTTCGTGCTGGGACCCGTGGATTGATTAGAGATATCAAGTACATACAAGTCATTTTTTAAATGTTGTAGTTCGTCTTGAAAAAATGTTACGAGTACATCATCTATCAACAATTACACAGGTTCTGTTTCCATATTGCGGATTTTGGTTACGTAATATTATTTTCTAGATTTCACGTTGTGAATATATGATTTGGGCAAACAGAGCCGCAAAGAAGTACATTATGGGTTGTTGTTTTTTTTATGCAGTTTTATCTAGAACAAGCGATGCTTAAACCTTTGTCTGATTCTTGTGAAACTATCCACACGACAGTTACAGTACCTAGGAGTTGACTTCAGTGATGTCACTGATGGGATGTTTCTAAAAATCCATCCTCTGTAAAACGTCTTCTCTAGTTGTCCTGCATATGTATTCGCTAATGAAGCTGTGTGTTCTGAGCCTGGATCTCTACATTTCTGTATGAACCAGCTTAGAGGGCTAAAGACAGCTTGTGTTTAAATTGAGTGTAAGGCAATTTATGCTTCTAAAGTCATGGTCAGCATTTATTATTGTACTGTGCTGTAAACTTGTTCTGTGCCAAGTCACATTATTTTATAGCGTTTTTATAGCGTTATCAAATCCGGTGGAGTTTCCTGACTCCCATGTCACATGGTCTGTGATTGAAACTTGTAAAACCGGTTTAATTCGTCACAGCCAGCACTCCGGTTGTAAAGTAGAAGCAGGCGAGATTTCCAGCGAAAAACACCTCCCCCTTCTTCAGGTGTGAGGGTCTTCTGCTCAGAATGAAACGCTAAAATGTAATGTAGGCTCTGAATGGGTTCAATTGTGATTTGGGCTTGATTAAGGTCGCTGCCTTTCATCTAAAACCCTACTTGAATCCTTCTAAACTAAAAATCAGTGTTAGTGAGTTCTAAATAAAGAGGTATCCAGGTAACAGTGAAACGGGCGGACAGTCTGGGGAGATCGCCCGTTTTCCATGTAAATAGTTCCCTGGTTCCGCACCCCTTGGTGTTTCTCTCGCTCTCTCTCGGGTCACCTGATCATTAGCTCGAAAGATTTGAGTGCTTTGTGTATATTCTAATGGTAGTGGGGGCAGGGTGTGTGGGAACAGGTTTGGTTGAAATTGCATTGGAGATCTATGTTCTTCACACCTGAAACATTTTCTCTGAAAGCATTTTCTTCGCAGTTTAACCGATCTTGTTACAGCATGTTACAGTTTACTATTATTAACCATATTAATTTTAAGTGCTTAATGTAAAATCTTGTAAAAATATATTTTCATTGTTCAAATATACATTAAGTCTGACTATCATATAATAAGTTAAATACAAAACTAAAGAAAAAATAGGGTTAAATATAATTCAAAATATTTTGCTAACAATGTTAACTGTTTATGAATAATAAAATGTATTAGCTAAGGAGTAGGATGGCACAGTTGTTAGTATGTTTTTTGTTTTGTTTCTTTTTCATAAATACAATAGTAGTACCTGATGTCTCAGTGGCTTTCAAAATTAAATTATGCATGCAAACCTGTGAACTAGAAAGATAACTAAGATATCCATCCATTTATAATGGTGGCAAAGTGGTTAGCATTGCTATCTTGCAGCACTGGGGTCCTAGGTTCAATTCCTGCCATCCTGTGTGTGTGGGGTTTACATGTTCTCTCTGGGTTACATGGTTTTTCTCCATATGTGTGATATGACTCCCTCTCGCACTCCAAAACATACTGGTAAGTTAATTGGTTTATGGGAAAACTGGCCCTGGTGTGTGTGTGTTTGTGTCTGTCTGTCCTGTGATGGACTGGCGCTATGTCCAGGGTGTATTCTGCCTTGTGTCCGTTGCTTACTGGGATAGGCTCCAAATCCTCTGTACTGGATAAAGAGATTAGAAATGGAAGTAAAGGCACTGTGTGGATGGAACTATACACAGTGTTAGAAACCCACTATGAAATGGCAGCATCTCACTGAGAATAAAATATTTTATACTGCTGGCTTAAGGAAACAGCCTTTCCACCTCTCTTGCACATCAGTATCCATACCTAGTTATTTAAACAACTTGCCTCTAATTATAAACATCTTAATATGCTGGCTCTGTGGATCCGCATCAGCTATGTTTGCCCATTCCTTCAATTCATGTGCATCCAACACACAGTTCAATGCCAGCAACTACACATAATCTAAAATACAATCCTTATTTCAGTATCTATGTAAACATATAGTCTGTTAACTTCATCATCTTCATCAAAAGTATGCCTAACCCCATTAGGAAGTGTTCTTGTTATAAGTGTATTCCTCAGCTTTCCCCAAACTATCTTCTTCTTGCCAACATCTCTAGTCTTTTATCCTGCAATAACTCAGCCAACACTTAAATCTCCAAAAGCTGCTTGTGTTAATTTCTTTAAATCACAAATATCATGTGTAAATACTGGCCATGTAATACTCTGCATTGTGGAATAATAGTTTATTTTAAAGGGAACTAGAGAAACTAAGAACTAGAGAAATCTAGTTTTTTTCTAGAATTAATAAATGCACATCCTGTTCACTGAGGAAATTAAATCCACACTGAGCAATCTTCAATATGTTCAGAATATGACAGCAAGAATCCTATCAGGGATGCATTACACCTGTTTTCAAGTCCTTGCACTGGTTACCTATCAGATTTCGAGTCAACTTCAAAATCCTTATCCTCCTTATATACTGTCCTACAACTGTTATTATTGATCTCCGAATTATTGTACTTGACATGACTTCATTCAGCCTTTCCTGAACGTCTATGACAGGCAGAGAGAGTGCTGTTTCTGGTGCGATCTTTTACAGCTGACATTTCACTGTTTTAAACGAACAAGAAATTAGATTGCTCATAAATCACTTATTCTATATAAACACAGCGTAATTGCCCTCCGAAAATCTTCTTTTTCTTGTTCGTTTTAGAGACCTTGATCGAAACTGATTTTAGATGTCAGAAAGGATTTATTTTCTCTGTATTTCCTACATTGCTTTGTCGAGATTTTAACTTTATATCTAACTTTATATCTATGCTCAGATTTCAACTATAAATCGTACAGTAATTAATAGCAGTAAATACTGATGTTTATACATAAAAAAGTCATGCCTTGGAGTATAGACCCCCAAAGGAATGCCATAGACTCAAACTGCAAAATAAACACATACAGAAAGAAAGTATTTGTATTGTAATTGCAAATCCTGGTACTGTATGAGTGATTGGTATGACTTTCCTCATTACAAATCTCTTATTAGAATTTAAATTTCTCTGTAACTCCAGGTCAGAACAGAGAAAATGTAACTGCCTTAAGGAGTTTACGATTATGAAAAATAGAAGGATAAGCATGATACGTATGTCTTCTGTCATTTTCTAAATCATGTTACTGAGCACCAAATCTTATTGAGAATATGAATCCATTTAAGGTTTATACCATTAAAGTAACGGTTTATTCCATGCTGAAAATGCTTGTACCAGACTTTTTTGAGGCCTGTTTAATTGTGTCTGAAGTCTGATGTTGTAAATTTTATTGTTAAAAAGATCCATGAAAATGTCACTACTAAAGTTAGCTGGTACTGTTGGTACTGTAAGTGGCAAGTAGAGCTCATATTTTAGATTTTGTGTAGTTGCTAGCGTTGAACTGTGTGTTGGATGCACATGAATTGAAGGAATGGGCAAACATAGCTGATGCGGATCCACAGAGCCAGCATATTAAGATGTTTATAATTAGAGGCAAGTTGTTTAAATAACTAGGTATGGATACTGATGTGCAAGAGAGGTGGAAAGGCTGTTTCCTTAAGCCAGCAGTATAAAATGTTTTATTCTCAGTGAGATGCTGCCATTTCATAGTGGGTTTCTAACACTGTGTATAGTTCCATCCACACAGTGCCTTTACTTCCATCCATTTCTAATCTCTTTATCCAGTACAGAGGATTTGGAGCCTATCCCAGTAAGCGACGGACACAAGGCAGAATACACCCTGGACATAGCGCCAGTCCATCACAGGACAGACAGACACAAACACACACACACCAAGGCCAGTTTAAATCTAACCTCAGAACCTTTCTTTTCAGAAGACTTAGTGTCTGTATCTGCTTCATTTTCTAATTTTGGTAGCACCTCTAACTGCTTGTCTTTCTTATATGCATTTACTTTGTAATCTGTGGTCCTTTTATCTGTTTTTACATCTACTGTATTGCTTTGAGATGCCACCTTTAATGGTGATATATCAAATAAAGTTTTTTATTATTGTTATAGGGAAACATGATCAGATTGTCCCTGGTTCAGAAAAAAAGATCTAAAGTATACTAGTTTGTCACTCTTCTAATTCCCTTTGCTAAATGACTTTTCATACTAATCTGATCAATCTAACTGCCAGTTTTCTGTGCTTTCTCTATCCTGCTAGATTTGCAATTATTCTGAAAATTTTCATCTTGAAATAACTCATTTCTAAATACCTTTTTCACTGTTAACATCTTGCAGCAACTCTGCGACAAAATATACACTCTGACAGTTCATCCTGCTACCAACATTAAATAGAACAAATCTTAAGATTTCTATATTTATGTCTTTATTTAGTGGTTTCATTAGTGACAAAGGCTAAACTTTCTTGGAAAAATGTCTTTTATGTGTTGTGGAAAAAACTGACTTGCTTTAACAAAATATGTTTACAAATCCTTTCACCTGGCATTTTCGTAGTTAGAAATTATGGAACGCTCTGTTAAAAGCAAGGGAGTTTTTATGTCCGTTGCAGTTCTTTTGCAACATGAATATAATTATATCGTTATTAATTTCTTGAGATACGCGATTCCATATTATATTCCCTTTTAATCAAATTCTAAAAGTATGCTTGTTGACTCCGGTATCGTGTTAGTTAAAGACTTCGATGCTTAAAATGTTTAGGGAGAAATGGAATACTGGTGTGTATTTTTTTCTTTAAAGTACCAAGACCAGCCATATACTGTATGTTTATGTTCCAAAATTAATATCGTTTATGGCCTTCACACGCGTTGCAGTATGCTCCTATTCTTTTTATGCTCAGGCACTAAGTTAAAGGAGATGCTTCATATTGCTTTACTAATTTTAAAAACTAAGTTAGAAATGCAGACGCTCCCTCGGTGCGCTGCTCTGGTGCGCCGGCTCTTACACAGTGCCTGTCTGCCGTAAGCGTTACAATATACATACCCAACACTGCTTGTACCCATCTGTCATGCAAATAAAACACCTTGAATTGAATTGAATTGAGGGGAGAAGGGGGGGATACTAAAGCCAATACTGGCTCAATGGGCTTTGACGTGCTAATGCGTTGGTTTAACAGTCCGGGTGTGGCAGGCTTCCAATGTCAACTCGACTCGATTGGAAGACAATGAACGTATTTTAGCCCTAAATGAATTAATAGCAAACATGGTTTACATAAAATACATTTTTCCAAGAAAGTTTATAATAATACGATCTATAGTTGAAATCTGAGCCTACTTTAAAAATAAAGGAAAAGCATTTTCAGAGAGCAATCACGCTGTGTTTATGTAGAAAAAGCGATTAGGTTTATGAGCAATCTAATTACCTAATCGCTTAAAACGCTATATAAAATAAAGTTTATTTAGAGATGAATGATCAATGTGGTAGTTTAAATAATGTGAGTCAGGAAACTAACACAGCGCCACCGGATTTAATAACGCAATAAAAACGCTATAAAATAATGTGACACAGTACAGCACAGTACAATAATACTGACCATGACTTTAGAAGCATAAATTACCTTACACTCAATTTAAACACAAGCTGTCTTTCTGTATGAACCTCTAAGCTGGTTCATACAGAAAATGTAGAAATGCATTAGCCTGATTATGATTAAAAACACATAATTAAACACGCGTTTGCGATTTAAATCAGAACACGATTTAAATCAATATAAATGTTTATATTGTAACGCATACTGTCCAGCCTCCATTTCTCTATAAAAATTTACTGTTGCACACACACACACAATAGAAGCAGGAACTGCTGTCAGAAGGGAAGATATGTTCAAAATATTGCAAATATCGATCATGTTGCGATATTTTGAAATATAAAAGTCAACTGATTGTCCATAATATCGCTTACCTATTTTTTCGAAGAAATGTTTGTTAAAATAAAAGTTCAGCACCAGCTGGATTCGAACACACAACTTGCCAGTTGGTAGTCACGCACCTAGACCAGTAGGCTACAAGAGAGCTCGCATGATCAGGCAGGCGAAACAGCCCTACACAGCCCTGCCGCAGTACACGGATATCATCATACCGTTATTAAATTCTTTAGATACGCGATTCCATATTATATTCCCTTTTAATCAAATTCTAAAAGTATGCTTGTTGACTCCGGTATCACGTTAGTTAAAGACTTCGAAGCTTACAATGTTTAGGGAGAAATGGAATACCGGTGTGTATTTTTTTCTTTAAAGTACCAAGACCAGCTATATACTGTATGTTTACGTTCCAAAATTAATATCGTTTATGGCCTTCACACGCGTTACAGTATGCTCCTATTCTTTTTATGCTCAGCTACTAAGATTTCCCTTCAGTGGTAAAATTCAATATCTACAACGGGCACAGTAAAGACGTTTACAGTAAGTCTTTCTACGACAGACCAACGGACCACGAGTGCCCCTGTCGGTCAACCAATCACGCACCGCGGTATCCCGTGTCATCATACCTGCGGTATCTGTACCGCGGTGTCTGTGCCGCGCACTTTGAATGGCTGCATCTGTAGCCACCAGTAGTTTACTTTATGATTTCAGACTTTTGACACATAAACTGGGATTTTGCAGTGGAGAATACAGAAACTGAAAATAATATGATTAAAATAAAGTACATTTTAGGGAAGTGCATCATAATATACTAATCTTTTCAAACAACTAAGATATTATCAGAGGAATTGACACCATTGTGAAATTTTTGCCTTATAATATGATCATAATACCCTTGAGGTTTCCCTGAAATCTCTAAAACATGCACCGAAAATTGTTTTATTATGTATTTTTAATTTTATTTTTATATTTATTATAAATAATAACATGTATAATTTAAGAAAAGCAGACTATGAAGAAATAAGTTATAGTTTACACAAAGTGAACTTGCTTCTGTCAGATACAGTGTCAATAGAAGAAGGATGTTCTCTAGTAGGAAGGCAAAATTCTAGGATATATACTGTAGTAAAAAGATGTTTAACGGGTTAAACAAAAAAAAGTTTAATGTGTTGTTATATTAAAATAGCATAAAATAATGTTATGAACATAAGAAATAAGAACATTTACAACTGACAGGAGGTTATGCAGCCCATTTGGTAGTTTGATAGTAATTAATTGATCCAAGCTGATGATCTCACCTTTACAGAAGGTAGAGTGTAATAAAATAGGCAACAATTTTGGCTTGGTCCATACTCCCACATCTCTTTTGGTGACTTCTGTTCTTGTTTTTAAATGCACCTCCACATAGTTCCCACTTGTCCCCACCTATGCCCTACAATTAATGTTTCACTACTCATTCTGAAGAAATCCACTTGGTAGATTTTGTCAATGCCTTTAAGGATTTCGGTCAGGCTACTTCATAATCGGCTCAGATAAATACTAAAAAAAGTTTAATTCCATCAATTAAATCCATCAAAATCATACACAATATTATAAATGAGGCCTTAGTGCATTATACAATTTTAACAGAGCAGTAGTCCTAGAACAGATCTCTGTGGTAATCTACTAGCTACATCACCTTGGTTTGTCTATTCATCCCTTATCTGTACCCTTTATTTTCTAATTAGTAAAATAATGTCTAGCCATTGCTGTTGTAACACGTTGGTGAGCCTATACTTACCTTTTCTAAATCTTAAGATATTCATAATTGAAATACTATTATTTGTGTAGCCTATGAAGTGCTCACATCCACCATCATCCCATAGCAGTCCTAACATGCATTCAATGAGATATAGCAAACATAGTTACTTCCTCATTTCAAAATTGTAAGAGATAAGGGAACTATTACCAGTATTGATTAAACGTTTGATGAATCACACCCATTCAAGAATAATAATAAATGGTCTAAACCCTTATGATGTATTATCTAACTTGCTTTATTGAAATCCATATATTCATGCCAGTCCTTTGCAAATACTGATTTTAAATTTATTATCTAGCAGAATGGTACTCCCAACAGCTCTCTGAAAACAGAGATTAAAACTGATAAATGGTTAATTAAAAGGACTGTGTGTATTTAGTATAATTAAAGAAGTATACACTGGGAGCTGGTGCAGTGTAAATTGAAATTACATGACAATGTTCCAGAAGAAACCAATATTTAATTGTGGTTCTAAGGCTATTAGCCTTTAGAGATACATTGATTTGTAGGTTAAATATAAAAATTCCAAATTGACATATCAAGGTAATGAGCAAGTACAGTTTCTTGGAAAAAGAGACACTTACGATTTGTTTAAGAGGAAATAAGCATCTCATTTGTTTGCAGGGAGCAAAGCAGAACAAAAGGAAATATTAAATTTTAATATAACAAAAATTAGGGGACAAAAAATGTTCACAGTGTTTTCACTAAGTACATGATTTACAGGGGTACTGCCTGTAGAATTTTCTGTTTTAATGTATTATTATAGAACTACATACAGTATTCATTAGGCACATGTTTAATTTAATACTTTTTGTCTTTTCTTAAGCATTGTTTTTCAAACTTGCATAGTCTATCTATTACCCTGAAAAAGCCTGGTTCTGAATATTTAAAATCAATACTGCCCTTTACCTTATGTGTCAGTGAAGCATGAGGGTCCAATCACCGGCCTGGATTAACAAATGGGACTCCCTATAGTGACCCTGCATTGAGTTCCCTAAAAACATCCACCATGTGCAGAGTAAAATGCCAAACAATGTGTGCAGGGAATTAGGCAAATATCCACTGCCAATCGATATAAAGAAAAAAAACATAAAATATTGTCTACTCCTAAAAATTTGAGCTCTTACCACTACAAGTGGTAAAAATGCCACAGAGCACTAAAATAAAGGACTTACAAGACCTTGTTAAGTCCTTTATTTTAGTGCTCTGTGGCATTTGAGTTTCAGGACAAGCTGGCTACCCAGAGAGAACAGGTTGTGCTACTGTACCACTGCAGACATAGAGAAGGAGAGAAACAGATTCACCTTCTGAAGTACTGCATAGAATACTCCAGGATAAGACAAACATTCATTTCTAAAATAATCTTATCCCAGAATTCACACGCAGATTCCAGTCCTAGTGGGGGGAAGGGTTGGAAACTTGATAAAACTGGCAGCCTAGTATGTGATATATGTCACAGTTTGAGGAACTCAAATCATAATGTTTTTGTTGTACATGTCTGTATATCCCTAATAATAACAATATGATTTTGCTGTGCATCTCTGTATATTTTGCTAAATTATATTGCTTTGGAAATACAACAGTTATTCCAGTAAATCTCTTTGAATCTGATTTTGAAATGTTAACTCTCTGCACATATGTCATTCCATAACAATTGAGCAGTCCAAAGAAAGCTGGCATCTCCATAGTCGACAAGCTCAATATGGATTTTACCAGCCATTAAAACTTCTCATCAATACATATCACTACAAACACAGATATTCTGTAATTCATATTGCATAATTCTAATAATTATCTTACAGAGATGTCTTACAAAGATCAGCCGCCTGAGTTCGCTGGGCTCCGACAGCCAAGACAATATCATACCTATCTCACATAGCACTCACAATCCTGAGAAGAACTATTCCTAACACACACATATTTTCTAATGCTAGTGCAACCACAGATTTCTTGATGGGTTAGAAAGCCTATCTTTATTCAGGTATATATATAGTTTTACACTGACTTGTGAAACAAGGACACAGGATCATAAACGAAAACTTAAGGGAAATTCCTAGCTACTTGCCTGAGGTCCAAACTCTGGGCAAAATTTTAAATTCACTTCCTAAACTACCAAATGAGAAATACGGTTCATATGGTCCCTGTAGTTTGCAGTGTGTTCTTTTGTTCTTTTCCTTTACACACAAATTAATGAAGCTAGCTCAAAACCTATTACAACATGATTTTCTAACCTAATATTGATCAGATATTGCTATTTCATATTTTGTATTATACAAATATACTGTACTTAGTTTTTAGTTTATACAAATAGTTTTTTTTTTATTTTTCTGTTCTACAAAGCTGTTCATAACATAACTTAAACCTAAACTAAATCAAACCCCTAACCCACAAATCAGTGTCAACTCACAAATCAAATCAATTTAAAATCTTTTTTTCATACTTTACTAGCCAAGTAAAAGTCTGTCACTAAGTTCTGGGTCTGCAGTCTTTAACTAGTTAGTGGATTCAGGCCATAGGTACATTGGGGATTTTATCAATATTCTTTTAGGTACTCTGGCTGTGCAAGGGCAACATCTTTAAAAAGATGTCAACCGCTGATATAATCTGGAATAATATTGTCCTCTTTTTCATATTAATCATTTGAAACAAAGAATGTTCTTTATCTTCAGTAATAGTGGATAAACATGAATTGATACACCATACATCTGCTGATTATTTACAATCACATTTTGATGGTATGTTCAAAGGTTTTGTGTTACATTGGTCATACTTTAAAATGTAGTAAATCCACTACATTGTTTTTTTTTCTTTTGTAGTGTTTGCAGTTATTGCTGCTGTATGGAATTAAGTGTATGCTGTAATTAAAAACAAACACAAGTTGCCCTGTTTTGCATCCTTTAATTTTAAGAGCTTTATTTTAAGAGCAATAACCGTATATATAATGCATTTCAGGCTTTTGTTTCTGTTAGGATCAAAGCAATCCATTCAATTTTCAAATGTAGGTCCATTAAAGTTTTAACACAGCCAGCTTCTTAATTATTACATTGTTTGTTCTTAACTCAACTTAATATCCAATATAAAGAACTGTCCTGTAATTTAACTGATGGGTAAGAACCTCATTTCAATTTGCAACTCCTTAAATAATACCAACACGTGAGTACTTGTAGTTCATAACATGTTGGCATAAGAGCTTCAATAAGTTATAAAGATTTTTGTATATTGTATTTGGCCTACTGATAAAATATGTTTTGTCCTTCATACACTGTCCTAAGTGCAAAAGGAGGGGAATCATGTGTTTGAAATGTATTTATTGGAATCAGTGCTGCAACTAAGAGGTCTCAGCTATTTTTGGGGAAGTTTTCAGAGGAGTACATAACATGCATTGCTGTGATAGGAAGAAAAAGAAAGCTGTTTTTTTCATGCTGATCAGAAAAATATGACTCCAACAGCTGGTGTTTTCCATGAATCCTCATTAACCTGTAGGCTTTGGAATGGTGCTGAATTGTTAAAAAGAGGAAAAAACAAAAATATGTCTGCCATTAAAAAATACATGTGAGGCCTGAGTCAGAAGATGCGTGAGGCCATGGTTTGTAATCATGCTAATTTAACAAAATTGTGTTTCTCTTCAAGCTTTTCTTCTTATCCATTGTTTTTTTTACAAAGTACTATGGAAATACTGTATGAAAAAGGACAGAATTCATTTGTAATAATGACAATTCTGTCATATTTAAAATATATGATTACAATAATTTGATTGTATTGCAGATGCATTTATTTATAATTGTGAAGTCAGCACAAAATGACAGGAAGTAAACACATTAATGAACACATTATTTTGAGAAATAATTTACTGAGACTGGTGTTCTTAATGACAGTATCTGTAGTACTTTTCAATTTATATGTGTATTTCTGTATCCCATGTTATATTGCAAAACGCAATTCAGTCAGCGCAACAAAATGCATTCCAGTCTTTTTAATAACTTATAGTTTGCTTCTCCGTGAGTCTGGCTCTAGGTTCTAGACCTAGCTCCTGCTATGACTCATATATAGTATTCCAATGGAGAAGAGGAGAAGTAAGAATTTTTACTTTTTTTTAGAAAGACTATTTTTCTTGATACAAACTGTGATTCAGCATATATCTTTAGCAAAAATAAAACCTTAATGTATACTCCACAGTTATATTATGTATACTCCCGTTGTGTACATAATGCATGACATAGGGTCTGTTTTCCTAAATAAAAAGATAATTTTATGTAGAAAAGCCTGAAAGAATATAGCCATAAAGATAAATGACTATTTTGTTTATTCATGGTGTGATTTAGACACCTACATGTTCCCAATGTGGAAAGATATTTTGCCATGAAATAACGTAGTGTGGGTCACAGTCATCTACAGTATGAGTGTCTCCAAGATTCAATTGACCTTTTTCAACATTCAGATTAGAGCCCAGCATTTGCACTGCAGTTCTCAAGAGTTTTATCACTGCAGCAAATGTCTTGCATAGCCCTGAGCTCCCTTTTTTAATAGAGTGTAGCTTGAGCCTGCATTTGAGTGATACAGGATTGGAAGAGAGATGCCACTGTATAAAAATTGATTACATTTTACTTGCAGTTAAATATAGAACTAAGATTAAGTGGCAGCAGAGAAAGTAATGCTGACTTGAAAAGGGCTAATTCTGAAAATGTTATTATTGATTGGGCTATTATAGTTGTTGCTTCAAATTGACATTAACACATTTTTTAAATTGTATTAAAGCATATTTCTGTATCTTTTTCTTCTAATTTTCTCAACTCATGCAATTGATTTTATTCCAGTGAAATGAATTAATTCTTCTCTTATCAGAAAGTTTATTGTATTGGAGAGAGTTGTGGCCCCCTGAAGGCTCTTGTAAGAACAGGACCCAAGACAGGACTCTCAGCACATCACTGCTCATACTCTGGCAGGACACCAGTCCATCACAAGACCACCAGAGAAAAGGTTAATTTAAAGGAATAAATCAAATACAACCTATCTTTTGGAGGTGGGAACAAACTAGAGCACCCAGAGACAAAAACGTGTGGAGGGCATGTTAATACCACACAAAAGACAACGTAGGATGGAATCAAAACTCTGATCCTCTGATAAAACTCTGATACCTGCAATATTGTGGAGTTAACTGCACTGTGCTCCTCTTCAATAAAAGTTTAAAATTTGTATATATTGCCTCAAATATTCTATGCCCACTAGTTCATGACCCATGCTCTAGTCAAAGTTACATTGTTGTAAAAATGTCTTGACAATCTTATGTATTATGAGCTTTCTGTGTGATATTTGTATTCTGTGCTATCCAGGCTCTTCCAAGGAAGACCAAAATTGCAGATTACCATGTCCATAACTTCTTCTGATTCATGATAAAACATCCGTCATATTTATTCTTCTTTGTCTGGCCCATATTTGGTCGAAGGTTAGTGGGCAAGATCATAACCATTTCAATAAATGTGTTATTCCTATTGAGTGTTTCCAAATATAGTTGTGAACTGCGGTTCAGTTACTTCAATCAGAAGTTAATTAATCTACACAAGTGCAAAGTACTGCACCTATGAGATATCACATCACATTCTCAAATACTAGTATCTCCTGTCACCATTTAATCTAATTTCTTTCAACAGCTTAATTTATCTATCCAACTTCAAGATGATGGTGACGATTATTATTATTAAACTTTATTTTGTATAGCCCCTTGAAAAGTGGCTTCTCAAAGCACTTTACGGTAAGAGAAAAAAGGACAAAAGGCAAGGAAAAAGCAGATGTTACATAATTACCGAAAGGGTTTTGAATGCAGACACAGAATCAATTAAATAAAAGCCCTTCTAAAGAAGAAGGTTATGAGTTTTGATTTTAAAATGCACAAGGAAGGTGACTCTCTGATATCCTTAGAGAGAGAATGCCAGAGCTTTGGGGCATAGTAAGAGAAAGCCCATAGAATGTAGACAGACTTACGGGACAGACAGGAGACCAGAATTAGATGAACAAAGGTTGTGAGGAAGATACAGTAGTAGCTCTGACAGGTACTGAGATGCCAAACCATGTAGAGCGTTATAGCTGAGCATGAGGATTTTGAAGTCAACACAAAACCTGATAGAAAAGCAGTGCTAGGATTCCAGGACAGTGTAATGTGATTTCTTGCACATGACCAGGTTAGGATTCTGGCTGCTGAATTCTGAACTTACTGAAGTGTGTTCAGTGGTGATTTAGATAGCCCAGCGAGTAGGACATTACAGTAATCAGTTCTAGAGAAGACAAAAATGTTAACCGGCTTTTCAGCTACAGTTGGTGAGAACATAGAATATAGTCTGGCATTATTTCTGATGTGAAAAAATTATGTTTTTACAATATTTTGTGCATGCGGGTTAAATGTTACCTCTGGATCAAACATCACCCCCAAATTCTTTAGATTGAAATTCAAGTACAGGGGTATCTACAGATAGGGTTATTGCATTGGCTTTACATAGTTGATGGGAGGTGTCAAGAAGCATGATTACAGTCTTGTCGCAGTTTAAATGAAGAAAAGCAATATAACTAATATATAGGAAGGAAACCTAACCCATATCTCTTGATATAAGAGACCTTAACCTTGTTAAAGTAATGCCTTCAGTATTTTGTCTGTTTCTAATCTTCCATCTGCATCTTTCCATTGTCAGGCAGGATCCCAACTGTCTGTTCAACGCCCTCCCCACAAGAGTCTGCAGTGGGTCTGGGCTCTTTGTTTATATTGCTAACTACCCAAAGTACCCCGACTATGGTTCTTGCTGTTACAGATGTTGATAAAGGCTTAAGCCACTGCTGGCATATGGTGTAGTGTCAGCTTTTCCATTTATGGCCTTGGTCAACTGATCAGTGCCCTGGATACCTACCTACTAAAGAAATGGTTTGCAGACATTTGACATTGCTAAATACCTCCGATTCACCTTTCTGTATATTCATCAGCATTGGTAATGGGATTCGTTATTTCTGAGGGGAAGGGCCTTCATGGTGCCAAGCTGCTGAAGTGCTGCTGCCAACTCTGCCTCATTCAGAAGTAATATTTCAGTAACTCTCATTACCCTCACTCAAGACAATATTCTTATATTTTTGAGAGCACTTCTCTCACTCTGGTTGGCTTGGGAATGTTACTAAGGCTCCCATCAAATTGTTCATTCTGTTTTCTTTGCTTTGTTAAATATTTCCAGTTTCTATTCTTAATTCTAATTTTATCTTTGTAACTGAATTCTGCTTCCGTGTTATGGGGTGATATTATGTTCTTATCAGTGTTCTGACATCTTTTCTGGTTCCCACAGTTAAATCAGTAAAGTCAATTATATAACTATTTATGATAATACTTTGCTTTGATTAGTGTTTTTCCAAACTACTGAAATAGCGTTTTTTTAAATGTTACCGTAGCTGGAGGTAGGGACTTTACAGTCCTACAGTATTTCATTGATCTATACATTACTTGAATTGCTTTTGCCACTTTAACCCATTAGTGCAACAAGAAAATAAAGTTAAGAATGAACTAATTAACCTCAAATTACCATCGTAGTGTAATATATACAGTAGTGTAATTTAAAAGTTCTGTACATTTGATATTTGAACACAGGTGCAGCGACAGTCAAATTAAGTTTAGGGAACCCCTGTCAGAGGTGATTTTTTATTTTATTATCTAATATATATATAGTTTTATATGTTACTGAAAAATGTTTTTACGCATTGTTTTTAAACTCAAACAGGATATGATTTTCATTGTCATTATTACTAAGTTTCACTTTATTTATGCAATTACGGAAGACTTACATATTGTCCTATCTACTATTGAAGTGTACGAGAGCTTTTCTGAAGTTCTGGTTCATTAGATGTTGTTAGCTACAATGTATAAAGCACAATGTGTTGGATAAACTTCCACACTTTAGACATCTATTAGAACAAGGTTTTTAGATGCACTGAAGCACAAAACAAATGAAGAAGAGGGTAATAAACTGCAGTAGAGAGCATTACAGAGATTCTGTTCACTAGCACCATGTTCACAGTTAATGGAAAAGCCTGACATTGTCAAATCTCTGGAAATTGAATCAGCGACAGATGGGCAGGGTTCAACAGCAGAGTAAAGGGTTTATACTGGAGAGGAGATATGGCAGCAATGTAGGCTTCCCCAGCAGAGGAGAAGATGTCTATAGCAGAGGAGCAAGCTGAAACTACAGTAAAAGAGAAACAACCTAGGAAATATACATAAAGAAAATGCTTTTTCAAACAAAGCCATTGCCAACCATTCTAGCTATTTCTTTTTTTAAAATGAATAGAAAATGTCTGCCTATCAACAGTGAAGGAGTGAAAATAAGAGTAAATGTATCCGTATTATTGATTATTGAGAACAATTCAGCATGTTCAAATAAATTGAATATTTATGAAGTCATTGAAGAGTTAGTCATATGATAAGAAAAAAAGTCTGTTTTAAAGGCTATTTAAAAATAATGATTCTAAGCCATTGAAAAACATTTGTACAATGTATTATTAATTACAATTTTTGATAATAATATCATTCCTTAAAATGCATATATTTAGATACATGTATCATATTGTTACAGATGTTGGAAGTGGCTATTGATGTGTCAATATGAATCTAGAAACAATGGTCAAC
Organism: Atractosteus spatula; assembly: GCF_055471065.1. Lineage (NCBI taxonomy): Eukaryota > Metazoa > Chordata > Actinopteri > Semionotiformes > Lepisosteidae > Atractosteus > Atractosteus spatula. The sequence goes on along the minus strand of NC_142718.1, from coordinate 9,868,182 downwards.
ACCATGCTAGTGCAAACATTTGAATTTGTCAAGAGCAGCAAAACCAGAAGAAGAAACTGAGGTGTTTGCTAATTTGTAGGGGATCTGAGACACATAGATCAAAAGAAATCTCTGGTTTACCTTAATTAAGTTATTGATAAATCATTAAAGTAATCAACAGTCCAGAAAAACATAAAAAGGAGAAACAGTAGGCAAGAGAGGTCCTGTTTCTGATCAATCGTAAAGTCCAGCACCCAAACCAGATTCGGATGCAAGGTGGAGTGTACCTTGAACGGGACACCAATCCATCACAAAGCACACACAGATACAAACACTCTCACACATTCACACCAGGACGTAATTTCCGTAAAGAATAAGCCTACCAGTATGTTTTTGGACTGTGGAGGAACCCCAGACAAATATGAGAAAACTAACTCCACACAGATAGCACCCCAGATTGTTAATTGAATCCAGGCCCCCAGTGCTGTGAGGCAGCAATGCTAACTACAATGCCATAGCATCACCTTTCTAATAACATCTTTGACTCAAACATAATACTCAGGAGCAGTAACATAAGTATTTTGCTGTTAAGTGTCAATCAATTTTTTTCGAAAGTAGTTGCTTGTGCTGATCTAGTTAGATTTATCATTTAGATATAACAGCTGTTCCTCTTGAACTGGGTACATCATAGGTTGATGTCTTTTTTGTAATAATATTATTGCTTATTTTTGTATGAAATAAACAACAATATTATACAGTTTAAGAATTGCCAAAGCTGTACTTTATTATTTTAATACATATCATGACCACTTACGTTATTTGCCTATGTCCCTATAAAACATTATGCATGTACTGTAATTACAAAGTCTGGAATAGCACTTATGAAAGGATAATGAAGCCATTTTGCAGTAATATTCAAATAAAACATTATCTAATATTCTCAGTATGCAGGCTGGAGTCTAAATCTGGTGCTTTCTGTATTTTCATCATCATTAATAGCAATATAAAATATCAATATCTTACATAAAATGTACAAAGAAAGCTGACCTTCTAGTTCATGTAAAATACTTTTCATTATATGAAAAGAATATACTATGACAGTTTTTAGTTTGTTAGCTTGTTCTGCTGTTTGAAATGTCACAGATGTAGTTTAGTGTCTGACTAATGGACGTTTGATTGCTGACTAGGGTATGCACAGTATTGCCAATCATCGTATAATAAAGATTAGTCTGCTGGCTGACAGGGCAAGTCTGAAGAAAGTCTAGCAAATTAAGAAGCTTAATTTCAAAGACATATTCAAATGCATTCAAAACTGCTGAATATTTCTTTCAACATTTTTTCCAATGAACACATTCTGTAATAAATAACAGACATAATTTTGAATGTGTGCCTGATACTGCAGCACTTTGCAGTGCGCATGCTCAACCGTGACATAATGCACCCCATTTTAAAATATAATTCTGTTTTTGGATTGCACTACTTTGTAAAACTGCCTGGTGGAGCAGTGAATGCTTAGCATGTCATGGGGAAACAGTTGTGCTGTTGCCTTAAAACACCTGGTTTCGAATCCTGCTGAGGATTTGTCTATTTCTAATGATAGAATTTGAGTTGTATATTATTTAGATTGTTTTATTAATTTTAAAAAGGATGGAAAAATTAAAAGTTAAATTAAATTAAAATTATTAATTACAGGATGGAAAATAGTAAATTATTATTGTTTTTATGTATTTATTATAAAACCACTAACATTGACACAGGTGCTGCTGCTGTACATAGCCTCACAATAATTAACAAATGCACTGAGCTCTGCGACAAAGCACCCCATTGAATGTTTAATACCTTTATCACCCTTGTCTGTCCAAAGGGCTCCGCTATGAGAACATGAATGTAAATTGAACCTGTAAATACTGCGGTATATAGAATGAATACTCTGATACAACTAGCTATACACATATATCAAAAATTAAGAAGCTTCGTACTTCGGAAACGTCATGATCTACACAAGAAAGTGAGACGTGACAGTTTGTCACAGTTATGATAAGGAAAAAAAAAGTGGTATTTTTTTATTTATTTGTGGCTGATGCATTTTGTGTTATTCTGCTCCAGCCTTTGCAATGGCTGGATAGTTAACCCTTAACTGCTTTGTCAGTCTGTCCGGGGTTGGTGGGGCTGTCTCCTTAACATCTGATACTCCTGAGTATGCTTAACTGACGGTGAAATAAATATACTGCGATAAATACATTATTTATTTTCAATTGGTTTCATTTGCCATTACACTTCAAAATTGGATCACAAAGAAAAAAAATGGTTGTAAAGTGCTCCAAAGCCTTCCCAGGCAAGAAAAGAAAGTACAAATAGGTAGTTGCGTCAGAATGTATAGGCTACAAAGGAAGAAGTAAAGATTTATTCCATGCTGAAAAGAGAAGAAAAGAAAGCTTCCTTCAGGTATGAAGAACAGAGAATGCCAATTCAACTGCAGCCTAAACCTTCCCCCACACACACTCCCCACCCACTGTGATTAGGCAATGTACAAAGAAAGCACATGGAAAGCACTGAAAACACTTCAACTGACAATCTGTTAAACGTATAACTTGCGTTTTGGCTCTTCAAGGCACTCTTCAAAGCATGTATCAGTGGCCTTTTTAATACAACTTTGTTATTCTAGATTATAATTATAAAATAGATGTGTACGATATTAAGGCTTGTTTTTACCCCTGCCATTTACAGTATTCACGTTTGCAAACTTTTTCATGTTCATTATTAACATTATTAATAATATCTTCCAAATTGCATTTAAATTGGAAATTTTTACAAGTCTAAATCCACCTGTCCATCCGTTTTCTAACCACTTTATCCAGGTAGGGGTGCGACCTACAGTATGTTACTTTTTTTTACATTTTTGAGAGACTTCAGAAGGCTTCGACCGATGTGTAAAAAATGTAACATAATGTGTGCTGTGGTGCAAGAGCTATTGAGCACAGAACATCTTTCCTCCTGTCAAATTAATTCCATACGTAATTTATTCTTATCTGAGTAAAAACAGAAAATACAGAAAGAGTTTCACATATTAAAGAGAGGTTAAACCCAAGGAGCTTTTGTTATTCTGCTTTATATGGTCAGGTGTTTCGCATACATACAGTAGCTTTTGAATAGCAATTCTCACATGATCTTGACAAAATCTTCACAAATGGTGATCTTTGAAATGCCTGTGGTTTGAAGGCTGTGCCATTTGTTCTCAATGTTATTGATATCTGAAGCATCATGTCTCAAAAATGTGTATTTAAATAAAAATGTGAAGGTTGTAAAAACAGTGACAAATGACCCTGAACTAAATACAAATAGTCTGAAATTGTTATTTACAACCATTTATTGTATTATTAATAATTAATATATTTAATCATGATTTAATACCTTATTATAGTTTCAGTGGTCTTTTTAATACCACTATGTTATTATTAGACATATTATTATTAACATATTATTATGTTAGAACCACTATGTTATAATTAGAATTATATGATTTCGTTTTAAGGTTTGTTGTAAAGGCTTGTGTTAAATTGCCCCACTAAAAAGGCTATATTTTTGGACAAAAGTCGAATTGTATTCAGTAATCAAGCAGTGCGCAGTGGTAGCTAGCTGGTCACAAGATCCTGCTACAGGCTAGACCTTGGGCAGAATTTTGACTTTATGTAGGGCTTACTCTCTACCTCATTGTTTCTGAAAAAAGTTTAAGTCCCACAGTTTAGACAACAAGTCTGGCAGGCACATAGTTCTTTTGTCAGTCAGCCAAGTTGGTTCAGCGGAGAGAGGCAAAGTTAGAGGTGATGCACACCGCTTTTTAACTGGGTAAAATACATTCAAACTTCTAATATCAGTATTTTGTTTATTTAACAGTTGATTTTCACATAATTTTAACCATTTGAGGGTATTGTTGTTTACCTAAAAAGTAGTATTTACGAAAAGATTGTGTCTGTCTCCAAAGCCCTTACCTGTTTGTTTTTTTCCAGGACATTAGAAATGTGAAAAAAGACCTAAGGATTTAGAACTCAAAACCAAAGCTCTAAAAATGTTAGGAGTTATGAGTCTAAAAATGCCATGAACATAGTATCAAAGTTGACAAAATTACATAAACAAATTACAGAAAGACAGATCTTTATGAAGTACACCATTCCCAATGAATCAAATATAAAAGACATTAAACTAGAAAAGGTAAAAAATTATTAATTTGGTCCAAGCTTAATATCACCTGTAAAAATAAATATCTGAGATGTAAATTAGAGAAAAGCTGAGATGGTCTGGAAGAAAAAATAGATTGTGGTTTGACTTAGGAAATAAACTGAATCCCAAATATCCAAAAACCAAGAAGAGGGCATATGAAATGTCATTTCCAGGAACAACTTAAATTAACAATATACAAAACATAAATGTATGGAAGAATTGTGAGAAAAAAATGCAGATTATAATGATTATATAAACTTTTATGTTACTATTATGTTACTATGTTTACATTATGAAACAAAAAGGAAAACAAAAAGTAGCAAAACACTGTCTCTTTATGATTCAGCTCTAGCACTAAGAAAGGTCAAGTGATTTTTCTTTGTATTCTTTTTGAGTAACACATTTAACTGACACCATCTTGCTATGCAAGCAAATTAAGATTAATAAGAATCCCACCTCTTATTTAAGGAATTCCAAGCGATTAATACAACAAGATTTCTATAATATTTAACACAGCTTGAGTTAAAGGAGGCAAGCATAAACAGTAAAAATATTTATGATGATAAATAATTTAAAATAAAATATTTATTACAATAAATAACACATGAAAAAAATATGCTGTTCACCTACTATTAGTTGGATATTCACAATTCTGAGTTCTGAACTCAGAGTTCCAGAGTCTGGTTTTCTACATATATAGAAAATCCATAATTCTGTCCCTTAAATCTAAACACAAAGACTTTAACAGGCCAAGAAGGAACAAAGAAAACAATCCTGAATAGCACAACATCTCCCTTTCTAAATGGATGCTCACAAATTAGAGGGAACTAATTTCCCTTTTCTAAAACTAACCATAGAAAGACATTTTTAATCTGAGAATTTTACAATAAAAGAAATAAGAATGTACAAGTCTAAATGTGAAAGTAACCCACCTCTTTATGAAGAATAAGCATTCAAATTACCTGGACAAAACTTTGAAATCTTATGAAAAGAAAAGCTCTCTGGAAGCCCAATCTTCTCTGCTATCTCCCATGATGATAATGATGATGGTGATGGTTTATTTTCTTCTTCTCTGTTGTCTTACTTTTTTTTCTTCTTTCTTTGTTGCCGTTGTGCATTGTTTTTTTCTGACTTGAAGCCTGCTCTTTTGTGGCTGCTTTAATGATCTAACTGAGAATCGTCTGATCACTGTTAAATATGTATGTTCTAAAATTGCTGACTTATAGATTTAACAGTAAATTAGTTTAACCTGAGTAAATGTCACAGAGGGAAAAAATGGGGGTGGGACAAAAGGTATTGGGGTCTACTCGGACTCTGAGTTTGCAGTCAGAGTTTGGCCAGTGTGTCCATAAAGGTTGATGTGTTTCTGTTGCAAGAAGAAAAAGGCGAGAAGAAGAATAGACAATGCACCTTTACAACTGTCCATACAGTCAGTTTGTTAATTAGCCCTGAGCCATTAGCTCTGCCCACACCAAAGACATAAAACTACAACATCACTCCCCCCCCCCCCCCCCCCCTTTGGCATATTGGTTTTTGGTAACTGGGGGATCTTTTGCTGGTCTGTGAGTGAGTATTTGTTATGCATAATTTGTGTCCTATGTTCTGTGTGTTATGTAGGCAGTGACAGAATGTCATGTCATAGGTCCTATGCAATGGGTTAACTGTTAAAATGTAATAATATGGGTAGCTATGAAATCTTAATGTGAAATGAAATGTAATATTAATTCATGTTCAAGTTTATTGTCATTATACTCATATACAGGTATATGGTATAACAAAATGCTATTTAGCTAGCTCTCTGATAGTAAGAACTACAAAAAAACAACAACAATACAATTGTATAAGAAAAGAAAGATAAAGATAACAGGCAATGTGCAAAACATCAGCAGGTAACAGGTAATATGCAAAACAACATCAGATGTGCAAAATCATACATCAACAGAATGAAATAATGGATAGAAAATCATGGATAGTGAGCTTCTTGACATTTGAGGTAGAGGTAGGTTTCAATGTGTGTTTGAGTTTTGGTAAAGAGAGAAGGCCCTGTGAGGGTTCAGATCGTAGGTGAGAGAGGCTGGGAGTTTAATAGTTTGATAGTAGTGCAGGGATAAAAAATGTCTCTGAGTCTGGTGGTCCTGGCCCAAATGCTCTGGTACCATTTCCAGATGGTAGAGGGTCAACCAGTCTGTAGCTGGGGTGTGTGGGGTCTTTGATAATGTATAGAGCTTTCATCAAGCACCTCAAAGTTTAAAATGCTAAAAATATCGTGCATTAATTAGTCACAATCTCTGATGCTTACTTTTAGTATGATCTTGTATACAGCAGGTTAGACTTCTGCAATGCCCTATTATCAGGGAGCACTCACCACTTATTCAACACCTTACAGCGAATTCAGAATGCAGCAGCTAGAATTGTTACTAGGAGCAGAAAGTACGACCATATAACCCCCATACTTAGCTCTCTTCATTGGCTTCCTGTCAGGTACAGGGTGGACTTCAAAATCCTTATACTTACTTACAAGGCTCTCAGAGGTCAGGCACCTATCTAATGGAACTTATTAATGTTTACCATCCAAGTCGTTTGCTTAGATCACAGAATGCAGGTCTTCTTCATATTCCACGAATTAATAAAATAACAGTTGGCGGTAAAGCCTTTAGTTAAAAGGCCCCTAGCTTATGGAACAGTGTCCCACCCCATATTCGGGATGCCGAGTCAATCTTAGTATTCAAATCCAGACTGAAGGCCTATTACTTCAGCCTAGCCTACTCACACCTTACATTATAGCCTGCTGCAACCATGGCTGCTGGTGCTGCTGTACATGCCACTGTTGTGTCTCTATGTTGGCCCACCAGGTAGATACATCTGTTATGACCAAACTATTCTATTCTCCTCCCCACATGTCCGGATAGTGCCTGGACTGGGTACCATCTGAGTTGGATGCTGTATCACTGCCATGGATCCAAGAGGGACATTGTGGATATAGCTATTGTTTAGGATTAATTTACTGGTCTACAGAGATCTACATGGAGTACTAACACACAGAAGACATGATGGCTGGATGGATTAATACCCTCATCATTTCCTTTTTAAATTATATAATGTTAGCATGCCCAAAGGGGTTGGGCAACCAGTTGACCTTGGACCCCTAGAGTTTTTTTTTCTCTTTACTAAGGAGTTTTTCGTTCCTCTCCTCCATTGTCTTCTGTCCTGTATTGACAAAATGTATCATCATTTGTATTGTTAAGCACCTTGGGGCAATCTTTTTGTGAAAGGTGCTATATAAAAATACATTGAATTGAATTGAATATACTGTACTGCAAGTATTTCATGCCAGTGACCCCACCACCACAAGCTCCAACAATAAAATGCAGTTCATGTAGTTATTATAAAACTCACTAATACTTCAAGTAATAGAATAAGTCATTTCCAACTACCAAGTGATTGTTAGTTCTGAGTAATGTACATGCATGTGTACATATTCCACTCCTGGTGTTTAATCTTTTTTTCCAGAAAGATCAGAATCCAATGAAAAGTTATTAGAGCAAAGATAACGTTCCTCATCAAATTGAAAAGTATGACCTACACAGATTTAATTAAAGAACTGAAGTCACAAACTAAAAATTACACAATCATGAAAAATGAAAATTAAACTACAAAAGAATAACTTTAACATGCTTGTTATTCATAGAGAATATGGGTGCAGGGAACCAATTCTTGTAAAGAATAGTTACAGCCTGGTATTAAAGCAATTGCAGTAACCTTCATCTATGCTCTCAATTACTATTTAAATGCACTCATCTATCAATGTGGCACCTTTTCCTCACTGTCACAGCTATGATGAAAAAGGGCCAGATTAGGACTTGTTTTCCATGTTTTTGTTTCTCTCATAGTGAATTCCTCTATTTCTTTTCTTAAACTGCTTAGTTACAAAAATAGTCCAAAAAAATGTTTCTGAAACAAGTCAGTACAGCTTGAATAATAGATAAGAGGTATCAAACAGTTTAAGTAAAATGTTGTGCGATACATGTTTTGTGGTCATTTTAATCAGATTGCTGTACTACTGCTATTCATGTATTGATCAACAACTGAAATAAACCAACTTACATAATTTGATTTCTCTCACTATAAATCTTACATTCCAATGATCTAAAACCACAAATGTGTAATATCTGTTCTTTGCATTGTTCATCTTTATGCTAGTACATTCCTGTTATTTAATTGATGTACAAATAATGGTAAAAATGTAAAAATGAAGAAAATACTAAATAAGTATGATTCATTTAAAGTTTTCAATGATAGTGTCTCATGTTATTCTTGGTTTGAAATACATATTTAAATATTTTAGTCCCAGTTTACATTTCATAATATATCATTAGGCTATAACCCAATAATTAGTTTAAAATGAGGTACTGTTTGTGAGTTATGGCACATACAGATGCAGCCATTAAAATTGCATGGTACAAACCCATACCGCGGGCAACTCACTATGTTATACTGCGTCATAACGCGTCATACCACAGTACATGATTGGCTGACCAAAATGACCGACAGGGGCACTCATGGTGCATTGGTCGGTCATGGAAAGATTTAATCATTTAATGTCTTTACTGTGCACGTTTTAATCCGCTTAGTATTGAATATTTATATGAAATTTTACAACTAAAGGGAAATTTTAGTAGCTAAGCATAAAAAGAAGAGGAGCATAACGCATCTGAAGGTCATAAACGATATTAATTTAGGAACATAAACATATTATGTAAACTGTATATTGCTGGTCTTGGTAGTTTAAAGAAAAAATACACACCAGTCTTCCATTTCTCCGTAAACATTTTAAGCATCAAAGTCTCACATGTGGTTATTTCGGAAACGTTTTTACATGCTGCTTCTGACCATGTCAGTACTGTACAGTATATAAACGTACAGTACTTTGTGAGAAAAGTGATAGTTTTACGCTTTTCTGCGAATACACTCGATACCGGAGTTAACAAAAGCCTACTTTTAGAATTTGATTAATAGGGAATATAATATGGAATCACGTATCTAAAGAAATTAATAACGATATAATTATATTCATGTACTGTAGCACAAACAGTAGTTTAAGACTTTCTTTTGATATGTGTATGGCTGTTTCAGTATTCAATATGTCATTGCGTCTGTGGTGTAATGGCTTAAGTGATTCACTTATAAGTGAGAGGTTGGGTGTTCAAATCCAGCTATCGCCATGAGTTTTCTTTTAACAAACATTTCTTTGAAAAACTAAAATAGCAATATTATGGATACTCTATTGACTTTTTTATATTTCTAAATATCACAACATGTTCGAATCTAAGTCATTTATTGATTTTTATATTTTTTAAATAAAAAAAAATTGATTGCCCAGCCAAAGGGGCATTTATAATATTGTGGCATTATTATATAGGACGGACACAGGACTTCTGCCAGGCATTCTATATTCTATATTTATATGTGTGTTGCTGTTTCAGGGTGTGGTATATGACTTGCCTTGGTGGTGTGACAGTTTAAGTGACTGATTTACAACCCTGAGGTCAGGTGTTCAAACTCAGCTGTTGCCATGAGTTCTCTTTTAACAAATAAACATTTCTTTGAAAAACGAAAATAGCAAATATTATTGGCATTATATTGACATTTTTTATATTCCTAAATATCACAACATGTTCGTACTGTATGTACACAGCGGTACCGCAGGGTGTAGGGCGCAAATTCACATGTGCCCAAAAGCCCTACATTTATATTGTGTATTCGCCTGGCTCTGCGCGTTTTTTGCATCTCTCTCTCCCTCTCCCTCCCCCCACCCCCCGGTGTGCTGGCTGTGCTGAATTTCACTCCACTGTCTGAGTCTGTGTCTACATTGTTTGTAAACACAATTCACACTCAACCACATCACAGATCACAGATCAGTCCCAGTATATGAGATATTGCTGTTTGATCTTTGGTCTGAGCTTTAATAGAGAACTTATCTCTATTAATATAACTATTGAGTGGTATTAAATGCAACTTTTTTGTATAAATGACACTTTTCTAAAATTTATTTTAAAAATAAAAATGATTACTCCAATCTTTTCATGTTTGATCACATGAGGAAGTAGTATACGCTCCTGCTTTGCTTAACGATGGTATGAAGAATAAATCTAAATAGCGAGAAAGCTATGCTTAAAGTGAATTAAGCGACTTAGAGTGCAAAGATAATGATTTACATTGCATTGTCAGATTGTGAATCAATAAAGGCATTTAATTAAACACGCATTTATGATTTTAATGAAAATGGGGAAAATGGGGTTAGACCATTAGACATACAATACACTTCTTCGTGATCATCTTAGAATTGTTGAGTAAGCTGCAAGTTTTTTTTATACATAACATTCAGAAAGACAATTGAAAATAGTTTTGTGGTGTATGCATAGATGAAACTTTTCTAAAATGTATAACAAAATTAAAGACGATTAAAATCTGTAATCTGTCATCTTTCCACGTGTAATGTCATTAGAAAGTACAATAAGTTCCTGCTTTGTCTACATGATCGAAATAAAGGAATCAGTGAGAATTTTAATACTAATTAAATGACCGCAGGCACTTTCCACCCCCTCTACTCTTCTCAGAGTAGAATAGGCTAACCTTCAGTGGATGTTTTGGGCTTTGTTCACATATCTCCCCTTTTTATAAAACGACATGGTTGAAAACTGTTCCAGAGCCACTGTTGTTTCATCAGTGAAAAGTACATCATGAAATGCCTCTCCTTGTTTAACTGCACTGCATCGGAGAGAATACCATAGTGCATTTTTTTTTACTCCCTGGCGGAAATGGGCTTCTATAACCCGTAGAATTTAGAGTAGAATTTGGTTTCAGAATAAGTATGGTACAAGCATGGAGAAAGAGGAGGCAATTAAAGATATTCCTTCTTTTCTGTTCAAGTTCAAAGTTTATTTATCAAATGCACATTAATACAACATACAACAATAATTGATGGCAATGAAATGTTTTTTTGGCAAGCTCACCAGAGGAAATATAATAAAAATTAAATGAGTTAAAAGTTACAATATAAAGTTACATAATAAATAACACAAGGATTGAATAAAATAATAGAATAGAATAAAATAAGATCAAAAAGTGCAATATACAATATGCCAAATACAATGAAAATACTACATATCCATGTGACCTTGACCATTTATCAGTGACCATTAGGGTGATTTGCTGATAGTGACTGCAGCTTGGCTGTTTAGCAGTCTTACTGCCTGGAAGTAGAAGCTAAGAAGTAATCTGTTGGTCTTTGACTGAATGCTTCGATACAGTTTGCCAGACGATAGGAGAGAAAACAGTTTATAACTAGGATGATTGGGATCCTTGAGAGCAGACCTGGCCTTCTTAAGACATCTAACTCAGTAGATATCCTGCATGTTTGGTAGTTCAAAGCCGGTAAAGAGCTCCACTGACTTCATCACACTCTGCAGTACATTGCTCTCCAGGATGGAGTAGCTCCCATACCAGGCAGTGATGCAGCCAGTCAGGATACTCTCAACAGTGCACCTGTAGAAGTTAGCCAGTATATATGATGGCATGCCAAACTTCTTTAACCTACAGAGAAAGAATAGGCGCTGCCGTGCTGTTTTGACCACGATGTTGGTGTGGTGGGTCCAGGTTAAGTCCTCTGTGATGTTAACTCCCAGCAACTTAAAACTGCTGACCCTCTCCACTAAGGTCCCATTGATGTAAATAGGTGTCTGTTCTCCTCCCTGGTGTTTCCTATAATCTATGATCATCTCTTAGTCTTACTAATGTTCAGATAGAGATTGTTCTCCTGGAACCATGCTGCCAAGGTTTCAACCTCCTCCTTGTACGCAGACTCTTCACCATCTGTGATCAGGCTGATGACTGTTGTGTCATCCGCAAACTTAATGATGGAGTTTGAGTTATGCCTGGCGACACAATCATGGGTAAAAAAGGAGTAGAGGACAGGGTTAAGCACATAGCTTTGGGGGGCTCCAGTGTTTAGAGTCAGAGTAGAAGATTGTTGGTGTCCACCCTCACCACCTGTGGACGTTCTGTCAAGAAGTCAAGGATCCAATTACACAGGGAGGTGTTCAGTCCCAGGACCTTGAGCTTGATGACAAGCTTTGAGGGCACTATGGTATTAAATGCTGAGCTGTAATCAACAAACAGCATTCTGACATATGTTCCTTTCTTATCTAGCTGTGAGAGGGCAGTATGGAGGGCAGTGGCAATAGCATCCTCTGTTGACCTGTTCTGGTGATACGCAAATTGCATTGGGTCTAAGGTATCAGGCAGTGAGGAGGTGATGTATGCTTTGACCAGCCGCACGAAGCACTTCATGATAACTGTTGTGAGTGCAACGGGGCGGTAGTCATTCAGGCAACTGACTCTGGGTTTCTTAGGGACAGGGACGCTGGTAGGAAGGAACTATAGACTGAGCTGGAGAAAGACTGAATATGTCCGAGAAGACATCTGCCGGCTGGCCTTCAGAACAGAGCCAGGGATAGCATCAGGGCTAGGAGCCTTGTGTGGAATGGTCTTTTTAAAAACTTTTCACATGTCCGCTCTGGATATGATCAGTGAGTTTTCGTCTTGGATTTCTGGAATCTTCCTGGCTGGTCCTGCATTACTGACCACAAACCGAGCATAAAATGAATTTAGCTAATCAGGAAGAGAGGCAGACTGTTGTGTGATATAGCTGGGCTGCGTTTGTAGTCTATAATGGTGCGTATACCACTCCACATGTTCCGTGTGTTGAAGCCTTGATAATATGACTCTAATTTAACGCTATAGCTGTATTTAGCTATTTTGATGGCTTTCCTGATGTCGTATCTGGATTTTTTGTATTTATCCATATCGCTAGAATTGAAAGCAGCTGTCCTAGCTTTAAGTTTGACACGTATCTCTCCATTTAGCCATGGTTTCTGATTTGAGTATGTGAGAACAGTAATACTGGGAACGATGTCTTCAATGCATTTACTGATGTAGCCAACATAGTCCGCATACATATTGATATTATTTCCAGCAGCTTTGCGGAAGATCTGCCAGTCAGTGGTAGCAAAACAGTGACTTAATATAAAATCCGATTCATCCGACCAACGTTGAATGGTCCTTAACACTGGCCTCTCCTGTTTAAGCTTCTGCTAGTAAATGGGAAGTAGCAGAATGGAGGCATGATCGGATTTGCCGAAAGGAGGTCGGGGGAGGGCTTTGTAACCATCCCGGAAGGGAGTGTAAACATTGTCCAACATGTTTGTTCCACACGTCAGGCAGTTGATTAGGCATTGTTTTTTTCAAGTTCACACTGTTGAAATCACCCACTATAATGAATGCCCCCTTAGGATATATATTCTCGTGTCTGTTAAGGAGACAGTGTAGTTCATCAAGTGCCCTTGTGAAATTTACCTGCGGCGGAATATACACCACTGTGAGAACTACCGATGTGAACTCCCTTGGGAAAGGGTGACATTTTATTGTCAGATGTTCAAGATGTGTAGAGTATGATGTTGTAATCTCCACGTCTGTGCACCAGGAATTGTTTACCATGAAGCATATCCCGTTTCCTTTGCTCTTACCCGAATCCGTTGTTCTGTCCTGATGGTGAATAGAAAATCCTCCCAGGAGGATAGCATTTTGAATGTAATTAACAATATATACTTTATTGATATAAATAATTGATATAAATATAATATAATTATATAGCTAGTAAAGATAGCATGTTCCACTTTCTTCATGAACTTCAGTCTGCATCAAATTCTTTAACTTTGTCACTTGTTGTGGTTATTTTGGAAACGTTAGATGTACATTTCATAATAGAAAATGAAACACTTGTTGTCTCATTAAATAATTATAGAAAATGGAAAAAGTAACTATAGTGATTTTTAATTTAACTTGTCCAAACCAAGCGACACTTTGGCAGTAAATTTTCAGCTGCCAGATAGGTTTGATTTTTGGCCAATGCACCTGTTGTATTTTTAATAAATAAAGACTCTTCTCTCTATTAACAGTAAAATAAATTATGTATACTAAATTGACTTTTTTATTCTTTTTATATATTACAGTTAGTAATAAATAAATAACATGAATGAACATGAATGACTAGCAAATCATGAATACTGTCAATGGTGGGAGCAAAAATTTGTTAAATTAGTAGTGAAAATAAAAATAACAATAATATGGATGAAACTGCATAGTGAATGGGGTCAACTGGATGTATATAAAAACAGTTTATTTTTTAGTAGGCTGTTGTGAAAGCAATGCATTTTGGTAAAAATCTCTTTCTGGCTTTCTCTCTCTCTCAATTCAATTCACAAACTTTATTGGCATGACCGATGCATTACATTGTTGCTAAAGCATGTACAGTACAATGTACAAACAACATTTACAAACATTTATATTACCTACTATTGGACATTTACATGCATAAAACATACAATATTATTGAGAGACAGGCTCACTGGTTGTTCCTCAGGCTGGCATGACAGGAGTTCATATGCTGGGATGTCAGCTTTATTGAGTTTCCTCCTCCCTCCCCCAGTAAGATTGGGAATTTTTCTGATTCTGGCAGGGCTTAGATTTATTTTGGAGTATCATGTTTGTCTCACTAGCCCAGGGTTAATTTGCATCTGAAAAAAACAAGTTTGTAGAGAAATACATTGGACTACTTTTATATACATATATTACTTAATAAAAATACACATATTATTTATATTTATTTTTTATTAGAGAGTCTAATCCTAATAAAGGAGAAGATGAGAAGACTTTGTAATGTACCCTGTATTATATAGTGTGGTATTCATATTTTGTATTATATTTTGTTATTCTTAGCATCACACTCCCCTGTTCAATTAAATTGTTTTATAATCAGAAAATTGACCCCCCCTACCATCTTTGGAATAACACTAAAAATTATTTTAATAATAATCAAAATTTTCATCAGTCTGCTCTTCTTCCCATGGCTTCTTCCTCAGCCATGCAGATTGTGCATCAAAATGAGAGTTCCATACCGCTTTATACTACCAAAAGAATATTTACCGGCTAAAGAACATTGATATGTGGCACTTGTGGTGCATTAGATGTTAGTGAAAACTTTAGCTTAATTTAATATGTAATATGGGAGAAAGATTATTCCCAAGAGGCTTGGCAATGACAGGAAATGGAACCAAGTAAACAAGTAATCATTTAACTAACGGGAAATATTGGCATATTTATTTATGGATATAATATATAGTATAAAAATATAATTATCTAAAATATATTTATACAACTTCAAGTAGGTAGCAGTGTCAGCATGTATAGGCTACAAATGGACAGGTAAAGATTTATTTAAAATGTAATAGAAAATCAACACGATCTTAAGGCTGGGGAGCCTTCTTCAACTTGTGATAGTATATTCCACCTTCTTCATAAACATTTGCCTTGAATTATTTAACTCATTCACTTGTGGTTATTTTGGAAACGTTTTGACATTCATTTTAACAACAGTTTGCTGTCATTGTTGATGTAATGGAAAAAGAACTGCTCATAGTTTTGTAATGTTTGTTGCCCAAACTGAATGATGCTTTGGTACAGTTGTAAAGTGCCCTGGTCAGGGCACACATTTTATTTGTAGAAAATATAGACTTTCTCTAAAAATAAATATATAATGATAAATAATGATAAATAATATGTATACTATATTGACATTTTTATTATTAAACATGTTCTTAAGTATGAATATACAGTACATTTCCGGATTTACACAGTCTATCCTTGAAAACAGGATTAGTTACAATTGACTCAACAAAACAAAAAGTTTAAACAGTGGGCTCCGGTGATAAATTAATACCTGAGCAAAGTAATATCAAAATAGTATGAAGCCATTTGATTAATCCTGTTTCTCATAAGTACTGTATAAGCACATACAGATGCAGCCATTCAAAGTGCGTGGCACAGACACGTACCGGAGGTAATTGGCTACATCCTCGCGCATCACCACGGTACGTGATTGGTTGACCGACAGGGGCACTCGTGGTGCATTGGTGGGTCATAGAAAGATTTAAATGTCTTTACTGTGCCCGTTTAAGTATTGAATATAGTAGCTGAGCATAAAAAGAATAGGAGCATACTGTAACGCATGTGAAGGCCATAAACGATATTAATTTTGGAACATAAACATACAGTATATGGCTGGTCTCGGTACTTTAAAGAAAAAATACACACCAGTATTCCATTTCTCCATAAACAGTTTAAGCATCGAAGTCTTTAACTAACATGTGAAATAGCGTGTATAAAAAGTGGTAGTTTTAAGCTTTTCTGCTAATATAATATGGAATCGCATATCTAAAGAAATTAATAACAATATAATTATATTAGTGTACTGCAACACAGTAATACACACTGTACAATGTCTGTTGATTCTATATGTGTAGGGCTGTTTCACCTCTGCTCATGCGACCTTGCTGGTAGCCTGGTGTTCTAAATGCTGGATTAGGAACCCACAGGTTTTGTGTTCAAATCTAGCTGGTGCTGTGACTTTTCTTTTAACAAACATTTCTTTGAAAAAATAGAATAGCAATATTATGGACAATTAATTGACTTTTTATATTTCTAAATATCACAACATGATCGAATTTAAGTCATTTTTAATAACAATTTTTAATAACAACACCTTCTTTCCTTCTGACAACTGTCCCTGTTTCTGCTTCCTGCTTCTATCGTGTGTGTGTGTGGGGGGGGATCCCTTTAGATCTCCCTTCAGATTTAAAAGGTTATTAATCATATCTTCGGTGTCACATCTTCCCAGTGTAGCTGATCTTTTGCTGCCTGGGTACTTCCATCCATTTTCTAATCTCTTTATCCAGTACAGAGGACTTGGAGCCTATCCCAGTAAGCAACGGACACAAGGCAGAATACACCCTGGACATAGCACCAGTCCATCACAGGGCAGACAGACACAAACACACACACACACCAGGGCCAGTTTTTAGGAAATGGATGGAAGTAAAGGCACTGTGTGGATGGAACTATACACAGTGTTAGATTTAAATCTGTAATCTTTCCACTTGTATGTCATTAGAAAGTACAACAGGTTTCTGCTTTGTCTAAGGATGGTATCAAAAAGTAGTCTAAGTGGTGAGAAAGCTGTGCTTAATGATAATTAACAGACTTAAAAGTAAAAAGAGATGCTTCATATTGCTTGATTAATTTTAAAAACTAAGTTATAAATGCAGACGCGATTGGTGCATTAAGCGCTCCAGGCAGCAGAACTGAGCTCCGCGCCTCCTCCCTCTCTCGGTGCCAAACCGGGTCTAAATATCTAAACATATGTATCTATATAGCAGGTAGTGTCACTGTATTCCACTTTCTTTGTAAACGCGGAAAAACAGATTCACAACGCGACGCTGTGTCACAGTG
The DNA here is from genome assembly GCF_055471065.1 of Atractosteus spatula. Classification (NCBI taxonomy): domain Eukaryota; kingdom Metazoa; phylum Chordata; class Actinopteri; order Semionotiformes; family Lepisosteidae; genus Atractosteus; species Atractosteus spatula. The sequence continues at coordinate 9,850,581 of NC_142718.1, read as the reverse complement.
TAAAAAAAAACGGTTTCAACACTCTATATTGTAATGATCTGCTGAGCTACTGTAAGAATAGGAGATCCTGCTGTCAGAGGGGCTGGAAAGTGCCGGGGGTCATTTAATTAGTATTACAATTCACACTGATTGAACCCATTCAGAGCCTACATTACATTTTAGCATTTCATTCAGAGCAGAAACCCTCACACCTGAAGAAGGCTTGAGTTTTCTCTCTTCTCTTTTAAAAATGTGTACAATGCTGTAATACAATTTAAAATAAAAGTTTAAACAGTATCAACTAAACTCCATTAATATAAGTATCGAGTGGTATTAAATAAATACAGTTTTTTAGTATAGATTACATTTTTCTAAAGTGTATTTAAAAAATAAAAACGATTACAATCTAATCTTTCCACGTTTGATCCCAAAATCCCAAGAAAAATAAATCTAAACGGGGAGAAAGCTGTGCTGAAAGTTTATTAAGATACTTAGAAGACAAAGATAACAATTTATGTTGCATTTGTCTGATTATGAATAAAAAAATACATATAATTAAACACGCATTTGCGATTTAAATCAAAACGCGATTTAAATCAATATAATGTTTATATTGTAACGCATACTGTACAGCCTCCATTTCTCTATAAAAATTTAAAAGATCGTTTGCACAACCTAAGAGGGGGGGTCTACTCTCAGTGACAGCTGACAATCCTCCATACAGTCAAGTGAAAAATTAATAATGCCAATGTAAACATCGTATTTACAATTTGTTGATAATAGAAATGTTAAGTTCTCTAAAGCTTTGTGATAGTTTACCCAGGCAGCAAAAGATCAGCTACACTGGGAAGATGTGACACCGAAGATATGATTAATAACTGTTTAAATCTGAAGGGAGATCTAAAGGGATCCCCACGCACACACGCACACACGATAGAAGCAGGAAGAAGAAGCAGGGACAGTTGTCAGAAGGAAAGAAGGTGACTATTCATTGTTATTAAAAATGACTTAAATTCGATCATGTTGTGATATTTAGAAATATAAAAAGTCAATTAATTGTCCATAATATTGCTATTCTATTTTTTCAAAGAAATGTTTGTTAAAAGAAAAGTCACAGCACCAGTTGGATTTGAACACACAACCTGTGGGTTCCTAATCCGGCACTTAGACCACCAGGCTACCGGCAAGGTCACATGAGCAGAGGTGAAACAGCCCTACACAAATAGAATCAACAGACATTGTACAGCGTGTATTACTGTGTTGCAGTACACTAATATATTTATATCGTTATTAATTTCTTTAGGTATGCGATTCCATATTATATTAGCAGAAAAGCTTAAAACTACCACTTTTTAGACACGCTATTTCACATGTTAGTTAGACTTCGATGCTTAAAATGTTTAGGGAGAAATGGAATACTGGTGTGTATTTTTTCTTTAAAGTACCGAGACCAGCCATATACTGTATGTTTATGTTCCAAAATTAATATCGTTTATGGCCTTCACACGCGTTACAGTATGCTCTTATTCTTTTTATGCTCAGCTACTAAGATTTTCCTTCAGTGGTAAAATTCCATATAAATATTCAATACTTAAACGGGCACAGTAAAGACATTAAATTTACATATACATACTGTATACAGTACAGTTTGCATACAGTTATATGTTTATGTTCCTAAATCAATATCTTTTATGAGCATGTGAAAGGCATGGTGAATCGGAGATTCTCAAAAATTACTGTACTTTGCATGATTGGAAACAAATGCGTGATTGCGAAATGCTGTGGTGTTACTTTTACAAAGATGGTCAATGAAAAAAAGAATGTGGACCAGGGCAATACTTTGAGTTTACAGCTTGTCAAAGGTCATTCATTATTAATACTATTAGTAATATCTTTGGTAAAGACTTTGATGGCGACAGCTCAAACATGAGAGGTTGAGCTTTATTAGCTCCACCTTGCGGAAATTCCGGATACTATTATTTTACTTGCGGTACCACATGGTATCATGCGGCACTATGCGAGAATTTACAGTATTAATACGGTAAACTGCGTCAAGCGCACCGCAAAATAATGCGGTATCGCCCGCTTGTTTTGAATGGCTGCATCTGTAAATACCCGAAGAGTGCAAGAAAAGTTTTTTTTAAAAAGCGTAAAAATGCTTTTTTAACTGCAAACATTATAAGAAGCCTATAGGACCTGCAATAGTGAAATACAACAGTAAAATAGTAAATAATTTTTTCATGAATTGTATTTTTATTTTAACAACAATAATAATAACAATGTAAATAAAAAATATTTTTTTATATACAGTACTGTGAGTAATCTTGCTTTGTGAAACAGCCCTACATTTATTTTTAATATAAGTTTAATATTTAACACAATATGATATCTAAAATTAATACAATAAAAAACTAATTTTAACTAATTTGGTATGTTTTTAACACTATTGTATAATATATTTTACCTTCAAAACCTAAAATAAAATTATGTTTTCTAGGTACTATTTGTACACAGATTCTAATAATTCTGTATGCTAACAGATTTAATGAGAAAGAATCTTTTAGTGTTACTGTACATTATAACTAGCACAGGAAAGCATTAATGGGTTAATACACATTTTATTATTATAAGATTAACTGTTACATTTACACATGGCTCATTAAGGATTCACTGTGCCACCTGGCAGTTTTAGAGAGTAGTGTACTTCTGCACCAGAATACTTAAAAAAAAAAATACTTAAAATGTGTTACCTTTCAGTGTAATGTGGCATGTTCTTTATGGAATGCCACAAACACCTCAAACATCTTAATGGCTGCATCTGTAGGAACATTCAGTCAATACAGTGTTATTCAATTTCACTATTACTGACATTTTAAAAAGTCAAATAAAAAGATATATTATCTTCCAGTACCTTGGGAAGTAGGCTGGGCTTGGGTCTGAGTATGAAGTTGTTTATTTGAGTTCAGGTTAAAACATCCAAACTCAGGACTTAATTTTGCTTAAAAAATCTACATTTTTTTGGAAGACAACTCTGTAACTGCTTCTTCCCCAAATAAGAAATTAAAGGAAACCAAATAAGCTTTCTCCCATAGTCATTTAAGGAGTATGCACTGATTATTAAAACTGATAGAAGTTTTAATAGACATAAAAGTACAATGCTAAGGTAGATATAGACTTAACATCTAAGATGTCAACTATTCAACCCCAAGAGAAACTGAACATCCCTGCCCTTCAAACTTTGAATTGATGTTATAGTAACCCCGGTTCAGAGAAAAAGGAGTTTAGCCACTACTCTCTCTAGTTACTTTAACATAGACTGGTGAATTTGCTCCTGACATTGCTCAGCAGAAGGGTGTAATGTAACCTGTCCTCATTTATAATAACTAAATTCATTTTTTTAGGAACTGGTGTTAAGAACCTGCAAAGCCGTTTCCCCTCTTTTCATCCCAAAATTGCAAGGCAGATAATGGATAACTTTAAAGTACAGTAAAACAGTGATATCTACAAGTTCTACACTTATAGTAGTAGAGTAGGAGAGTTTATTGCCATATGTACATGTACATTAGAACTTTTATTCTCATTGATCTCTCAGGACATGCACAATATAGCAGATGACAGTACAACAGACAAACACCACACAATATAGACAGTACATTACAAAACAGTACATAATAAATAGTAAAAACCAGAACAATGAATACATTGTAGAGAACAAAAAATATGTGGTAGAGAAAGAAAAAAAACATGGTAGTCCAAGTTAAAAGAGCATAGTGGAGAGGTGCATTTAGTTCTGAGGCATTGCACAGTTAGCTGTTAAGGATGGACACTTAAGCTTAAGCCTTGTGGTCTGAGTTTTAGTGGTGTGGTACCACTTGCCGGAGTGCAGGGGGAAGAACAGTCTGTGGCCAGGCTGGGATTCTGAATCATAGATTGGGGTTTGTTGTGACAGCGGATGGTGTGAATCTCATCGATTGCCGGTAAATTACATCCTATACTCCTCTGTGCTTTTAACACAACCCTTTGTAGTGCATCTTTATTTGCATGGTAATATTGCTGTATCATACAGTGATACAACTAGTGAGGACAGTTTTTTTTGGTGCTGTGGGAAGCATGAGTAGCTGCTTCCCCATAACACATTTCTTTAGGCTTACCTATAATTTTGATTATTTGCATACAATTATTAGTGACCACTTTTTCTGCATTTGCAAACTAAACTGGTTAAATAAAAAATGAGAAAAAACTAAAAACTCAAATGTCTCATAAGTTATTACAGTCTCGTTTCTTGATTATTATATGGAAAATGATAACTTTTTTAAGGAAATAAGATAAAAGTGAATTTGATGGACCAAAAGTTAGTTTAATAAGTGGGGAGGGAGTTAGTACACTTAATTTACTTTGGTCATAGTAATAAAAACATAGTGCAAAAAATAAAGAAAATTTGTTCTACTAAGAATTAAAAAGGGAACTCTAATAGAGAGTAAGCTATAATATCATAATAGTGATCTAATGTATTTGTTTGCACATGCAGAAACGTGAATTATAGGGGGACACATTCATTTCTTTAAAGGAACAGCATTAATTTTAATTCAAAATACTACCAATGAATACTGTTAAGGATATTGAAGTGTCTCAGAAAGCAATGATCATGGGGGTCAGTATTTGCAGTTCTCAGCTTCAAAGCAAGAAGTTGGGGGGCCAGGTGTTTGACTAGGAGTTGTAGACAGTCTGAGACACATTGATCAATAGGAATCATTTGTCTTACCTTAATTGAATTCTTGGTGAATCATTAAGAATCTTAATGCCAAATAAGAAACCCAAGATAAAAGAAAGGTAGGCAGAAGCAGGGGGGAGAAATGATGGAAAGAATGACACAAAGAAGAGAGATACAGAGGGACACATGGGGAAAGAGGAAAGAGACAGAGAGAAGACAAGAAGCACAGACCAGGCAAGAGGACCTTGCTCAGATTAATTTTAATTTTAGATTCTGGTTACCCATTTGAAGCTTGTTTTCTCTCTGTTCTGTCATTTAAGGAAACTCTGATTTTCTTTATAAAGAATCCACAATTTAAAAATGTTCTCTTCTGGATAGTGGATACATTTTTAGAATAGGGAGATAGGATCCTATTCAATTGGGGCATGCAGATTTATAGGAAGAAAGGTTTACATCTGTGTTGTATTTTGTTTTGATTGAAGATGCAGGTTTATGTCTCTAATTGGCCTTTTAGGTGTTATATTGGATTCTTGAATATTGGGTAGCTCTCTAGGTTTTTCTGGTTGGTTAGAACATAGGCTCTGACACGTTTTATTTGTAAATAGGGTAACTTGTATGTTTTATGATGCATTGTGTATTGTTTAGTGTGTGTTATTGTCATTGTTAATATATACTTGTTTGTCCCAGTTTATCTGATTTTATCAGTTTATCTCCTTAACAAGAGCTGTGTCAGAAAACAAAGATGTCAAGTGCCTTGGTATTTCCAAATTTGTAATCCCTATATTTTTAGCAAACACTCCTTCTGAAATAGTTAATTTTTTAACAAAAATATTACTACAGTGATACTTGTTTTGCAAGATGTGGAACCATACTCTATTTTCCCCATAAGCTATTAAGTTACACATTTGTGAAATCACCATTTTAGGTATCTAGCACTCTTGAATGCCACGTATTTCCTTTACTTAGTTAATAAAACAGAAAAACAATAGACTAAATAATAGAGTATTTCTACATTTCTACTAGATTAAATATCTTAAACAGCATTACTTCATTGCTCTAACACAAGACTTAAACGATTACACTGCCCTTAAACCAATTCATCCAGACTACTATTAGGTTTCACAATTCACAGGACTTAAAAGTGAGAAATAAAGGATTTAAAGTACTTTTAAAGTACTTTTAAAATGGGCAGAGTAAGTAAAGCATAAACATGCATAGACATGCATAAAGTAAGCAATTAAACAGTCACTCTATAGAAGTAACAAAAATGCAATTCCATGCTGAGAAGCAGAAAGTAAAGAAGAAAAAAAAGACCCCTAGACAAGAAATTCCCATTCCCAACAAAGCACTAATACAGGTAATCTAATTGCTATATTATACCACTCTTCATTTCCGAAATTCAAATTGAAAATCCACAAATGTCAGGGATACCAATGTGCTCCCTATTACATTATCTACTGTATATTCTAATTCAAATTAGGACTTACCTATTCTGTAAATGGATATAAAACAGAATAAATACATTCAAATAACTGTCAGTTTCAGTCACTTTGACAACATATCTGCATTTCAGTCATTTCCATTTATCAGCTAAATCTAGAACTTGGTCACTATCTCCCTCCTCCCTCAGGCCACAGTTGTGGCTTTTTATTTTTCATGAAGATAGTTTAATGCAGAGAAAAGAAGCATATTTAAGCAAAAAATAGCAACAATTGGTGACTTACAATATCACACAATACAGAAAAACAATATCTAACCTTTCATCCTTGAAAAATATAGTTATATATAGTTAGTTGATAAAACAATAAACCACAATACAATAACCACATGAATCATTTATTTTATTTTTCCCGTCTTATAAGGAACCAACTGTAACATGCCTGACCAATTATAATATAAATTGAATAGTGCTGCTTTGTTTTACAATATTTAAAGCCCAAAACAGTTTCAATACACTACAATCCCAAATTGTCAGTCAGAATTTTCAAAATTGCAAATAATGACTAAAGTTTTGCACAGTATTAAAACGGTAAACATCTTACTTCCACCACAGTAAAATGCGAAGACAGAACATCATGTTTGCAAGGGTTCATAACCAAAGGCTGTTCCAATAATCAATACAAACTTGATCAATATGATTATTACGACTGTTGTGTCAAAGTCCAAAAATCTCTGATTGTTAAAAACACTTTTATTATAGAATGGGAACTTCGTCAGATCTAAGTTATCTAAAAAAATATTACAAAACCTAGCTCTGTACCAGCAGGAAAGCCAGAACAAGTTGTACCCAAGGTACTCTGAGAAGTATAGCAACCTCTGTAGTGCTTGCAGACAAAAAGCTGTAATTCTGTTAAAGACATCAATCAGGCCTAGACCACCCACAGTTAGTGACAGATGGAATACACTCTGCCTTTACCTCAATCTCAAAAACAATCCACAAATACAGACTGAATCTGTTACATTAAAGGTTTAGGAGGCTTTATACATATCAACAGATACCACAAACGTAAAGTAACCAGCACCCTCACTCGATATAATATTGATCATAGTTATATCCCTCACACTAATTATGAATTATTTTCTATTGACCCTTTAAATGTTTTTAAAGATTTTTAAAGACTATAAATGCAGGCAAATAAGATTTTTGGAAGATCTTGTAGCAAATTAATTTTAGTATTATCTTATTTCTACTATGACATTAAAATGTAGACTCTGAATCTTTTGAATTTTGGTCATTTCAAGTATCCCTTTAGGAAAGTCAGGTTTGTTACAGAGATTAATTTCAACAGACAGCTCTGTTTTTTTACCAGCGAAGAGCCCAGGTAATCAGCCCAGAAATCTCCAGCAGAGTTAACGTGGTCCACAGGACACTTGTACTTTTAATATGATACCTAAATAGGGCAAAGGGAGACATCATAAATCCTTGGACAGATGCTCACAAACAGTGGAACATCATGAAACAAGAATCAGCAAATATCATACAAAATATGTGGAGCTACTATCATCATGTACAGATGCAGCCATTCTAAATGCACAGTACAAACCCGCGGTACGGTAAACTACCCACAAGCCACCGCGGGGCACCGCAGGGCACCGCGGTAAGTGATTGGCTGGCCAAAATGACCTAAAGGGGCACTCATGGTGCATTGGTTGGTAGTGAAAAGATTTAATCATTTAATGTCTTTACTGTGCACATTTTAATCCGCTTAGTTTTTAATATTTATATTGAATTTTACCACTAAAGGGAAATTTTAGTAGCTGAGCATAAAAAGAAGAGGAGCATAACGCATCCGAAGGTCATAAACGATATTAATTTAGGACCATAAACATTACTGTATGTACGTAAACTGTACTGTGTATGGCTGGTCTTGGTAATTTAAAGAAAAAATACACACCAGTCTTCCATTTCTCCCTAAACATTTTAAGCATGAAAGTTTTATGAAACGGTACCCAAATATGCGATTGCTGTATAGAATGAATTTTAATTTAAAAAAATTATTTAACACGAAAATTAAGCTGTTTACATCTTCCGCCTGAGAACAGTCACCCGTTGCTACCCAATGCAGAAACACATCCACTAACTAGCAAAGAGAGGACATTAGCTAGCCAATATGATAAAGAAATAAATGATTATTTTGTTTATTTCTTTTGCACATTTATTTGAACATTTCCATCGATTGTACAAGCACTTGGAAACTGTCCAATCCCTAGTTCATCAGGCATTTTCTTCTACGCTGCGGGCATTCTCCCGGTCTGTGTCTTCTAGGATATAATGCCAGCGAACTCTTGTTTTTATGTCCACTATAACAGACAATCTCCTTTGCTTTTAACCGAGCGTTTAATAATTTCCTAAAATGAAAATGATTTACTTTATTTCCCTCACGGGATCAATAAAAGTATCTATCATCTATCTAAACTATGGGACAGAATTCTGGGGTCTCCCCATACCAGAGATTATGGTAGGGTTTCAGAATGGTGATTAGCTGACACCATCTGACACCCCTCTGATTGGAGAAAAAAGATGTGCTGGTTTGCTATACATACTGTACCAGGAAGAGGATTTCTTTCTATTCGAAACGTGTATTTTAAAAGTTTAAGAAGTAAAAACCTTATAGCGTACACAGATTTCTAAATTGATCAGGATTGTTATCTTTGTCTTATGCATAATAATGTTCACCGCTCTGTCCAGCAAATTAATAATAAACTTTATTTTATATAGCGTTTTAAACGAATAAGTAATTAGATTGCTCATAAACCTAATCACTTATTCTACATAAACACAGGGTAATTGCTCTCTGAAAATGCTTTTTCTTTTTATTAAGGCTCAGATTTCAACTATAGATCGTATTATTATAAACTTTCTTGGAAAAATGTCTTTTATGTAAACCATGTTTGCTATTAATTCATTTAGGGCTAGAATATGTTCATTGTCTTCCAATCGAGTCAAGTTGACATTAGAAAATTGCCACAATTAAAAGAAGCAATTAAACACAGCGTAATTGCTCTCTGAAAATGCTTTTTCTTTTTATTTAGGCTCAGATTTCAACTATAGATCGTATTATTATAAACTTTCTTGGACAAATGTCTTTTATGTAAACCTTGTTTGCTATTTATTCATTTAGGGCTAGAATATGTTCATTGTCTTCCAATCGAGTCGAGTTGACATTAGAAGCTTGCCACGCCCGGACTGTTACACCAACGCATTAGCTTGTTAAAGCGATTTCATTGAGGAGCCTAGCTTTCTTAACTAGTAAGTACTGTACTTCCTTGGTTTTGGAGGGGGGAGGTGTCTTTCGCTGGAAATCTCGCCCCCTTCTACTTTGAAAATACCTGTGAAACCGGTTTAATTCGTCACAGCCAGCACTCCCGCAGAGAGGGGGGTTGTACTCGTTAATGTCTTAGCCGGAACACATCATTATATCTCATTTTGTATTTCTATAAAAAAGTCGTTTGCCCAGCCTAACACTATTGTTGTTATTGTTTTTATCCTGTAAAGCGCTTTGAGGAGCACAGCTTTCTCACCACTTAGATTACTTTTTGATACCATCCTTACACAAAGCAGAAACTTCTTGTATTTTCCGATGACATACAAGTGGAAAGATTACAGATTTTATTTGTCTTTTTTCTGAACCAGGGAAAATCTGATCATGTTTCTCTATAACAATAATAAAAAACTTTATTTTACATATCACCTTTAAAAGTGGCATCTCAAAGCAATACAGTAGATGTAAACCACAGATTACAAAGTAAATACCCAGACAAACGCAAACGCGTTTTTAATAAAATGCTTTTATTCATTCAGCAGAGAGAGAGCGTAAAACCTGGGCGTAACAGCTGTTCCTTTTTCTGATCACTCGCTCTCTGGATAAACGTCTCACCTGTCCTGTTCTTTATTTTCCTAATTTGCTGATTATGCCTTCTGCGATCCACTCCTGCCCTCACACCTAAAGAAGACAATTTTTAATTTTTTTGCGCGGTCCATTGTGCAATTAACCCTTGTATGTGCTGTCCTTAAGGTGATATCACATAAAGGTGATATGTAAAATAATGTTTTTTATTATTGTTATAGAGAAACATGATCAGATTTTCCCCGGTTCAGAAAAAAAGATCTAAAGTATACTAGTTTGTCACTAGTATACTTTTAATACAGTCTTTGCTGTGCTCTTGAGGATCCTTGTGATATTTCGAGCTCTGGTTGAATGATAAGTGTCGCAGTTTAAATCTCTCTCTCTCAATTCAATTCAAGGTGCTTTATTAGCATGACAGATGGGTACAATCATTGGGTATTTACTTTGCTTTGAGATGCCACTTTTAAAGGTGATATATAAAATCAAGGCTTTAACTTGCTTTAACTCCGCAAGTCTGAGTTCTTGTGTCTGTCCTATCTGAACCCGAAAGTATTACAATATGTATCTTTATAGCAGGTGGTGTACAGCTTTTTAGTATCGATTACACTTTTCTAAAATGTATTTAAAAAATAAAAACGATTACAATCTAATCTTTCCACGTTTGATCCCAAGATCCCAAGCAAAATAAATCTAAACGGGGAGAAAGCTATGCTGAAAATTTATTAAGATACTTAGAAGACAAAGATATCAATTTATGTTGCATTTGTCTGATTGTGAATCAAAAAACACATATATTTAAACCCGCGTTTGCGATTTAAATCAATTAAATGTTTATATTGTAACGCCTAGGTGACTATTCATTGTTATTAAAATGACTTAAATTCGATCATGTTGTGATATTTAGAAATATAAAAGTCAATTAATTGTCTATAATATTGCTATTCTATTTTTCAAAGAAATGTCGCAGTACACGAATATAATCATATCGTTATTAATTTCTTTAGATACCGATTCCATATTATATTAGCAGAAAAGCTTAAAACTACCACTTTTTTACACGCTATTTCACATGTTATTTAAAGACTTCGATGCTTAAAATGTTTAGGGAGAAATGGAATACTGGTGTGTATATTTTCTTTAAAGTACCGATTCCTGGAATCTGACTGGCTGACACCCTTCTGAAGTGGTTCCATAATATCTGGTATACGGAAAAGAAAGCGTTGATAAAAAAGCCTGGATTCTCATGGATCTGATACAAGTATCTTTTAATACAGTCTTTGCTGTGCTCTTGAGGATCCTTGTGATATTTTGAGCTCTGGTTGAATGATAAGTGTCGCAGTTTAAATAATTTTTCGTAGTTAGAAATTATGAAACGCTCTGTTAAAAGCAAGGGAGTTTTTATGTCCGTTGCAGTAAAAGAAAATGCCTGACAAAGTAGGGCTTGGACAGATTCCAAGTGCTTGTACAAATGTGCTAAAGAAATTATACTTTGAGTTTACAGCTTGTCCAAAGTCATTCATTATTAATACTATTAGTAATATCTTCGGTAAAGGCTTTGATGCATAAATATTTCTGATAAAGGTAGGTTGTGTACTTTTGTCCAACTGAGCAATCTTGCTTTCATAAAATATACCAACTTTTTATTGACTGATGATTAACATGCTGTAATACACAGTTTAAATTTAAAAGCTCAAATGCTGTACATGAGAGGTTAAGCTTTATTGGCTCCTCCTGGCGGTTTTACAAGGTGATGCCGGATACTTTCCGGCATGACGTCAAATGACGCGATTTACCCCATGATACTGCGTGATACCGCGAAATACCCCACCCATTTTGAATGGTTGCATCTGTATGGATTAGAAATGTCCAATCATCATTGGTATTGCAACACGTGGAAAAGTATGGCATACATATTTAAACAACCTGTAGTTAAGGATAACGATTCCTTACACTAGGATAACTTTGCCGCTAGCTCCCAGTGACTGAAAACTATCATTTAAAACCTCTCTATTAATTTAGAGTTTTCAGCTTTTCACATTTTTCCTTGAATTTGTCTTCCAGATTTAAATTTTTCTGGATACTCTTTCTCACTGGCCTTGCCCATTTTCACATACTCTTTTCTATGTTCTTCCGTCTCTTTGCTTCGGATTTTTACTCCTTTATTCTTTTCCCCTCACATACAAAGTAGACTTCACAGACAATACTATGTTTTCTTTCTTCTTTCTTTTATCAGTGTTGAATTAACCTCTATCGTTCCTAAAATAGATAAGTATATAAAGTAGTAGCAGTAACTAATTTGCATGGTATAAAAAGCGCTCAAATATTTTACTTCAGTGAAAGAACTGTTACTTAGAAAAATATGTTATAAAGTAAACACATCCTTCTAGATTATCAAAAGCACAAAAGTATTTAGGAGCTGCATTAACATTTTACAAACACACACAGTTATTTAAATCTCAATTAAGGTATCTCAGTTACTGCTACCATAAGTCATGCCCGGGCCAGGTCCTACTTCCGTCCTGCTGTTGCCAGGGGAAACATTCCTATGAGTTCCCAGGAATGTCATTCAAACTAGATCAGGACACCATTCAATTAAGCCAACCCTTTCTCAGTCCTGCTCCCAATCTAGTTCTCACTAATTAGAAGCTCTATTTACTTTCTTCAAACCGCTGTATCGTCGCTAAGTCATTAGAGCCTCTGTGCGAAAACAATCGTTTTTCTTTGCTTCCCTGCTTGCTTGCTTCCCTGCTTTCCTGCATTGTGACACAGAGGTTTCCTGTTTATTTTTCCCTATTAGTCTTGATAATTTTTTCTTTGCTCCCTTTTTTGTTTCCCGTTCATTCTCCTTTTTCTTTATACTTTTTTTTTCCTTTTTTGTGATACTTTCTTTCTGGTTTGGCTCATCATTATTAGTTTTCCAACTAGATTGCTCATCTAATTCCCCCCTTTATTTTTTATCTGGGAGCCCCTTTATTTCCCCCCTTTAGTTCCCCCCTTTATTTTTTATCTGGGAGCCTCGCCTTTTTCTTTAGTCATTTCTTAATGAACTGACCAGGTTCCAGACTGCATCAACTCTTGTTGAATCTCCTGATCCCGACATCTATCTTAAAAAGCGCATTGAAATCCATACTTGAGCTTCGATCAACCTTCACGCTGCTGCACAGTTTACTACCAACTGCAGCATAACACCATGTCACTTAAGAAGTCAGAGTCAGAAGCTACTAGACAAGTCCATATGATTACTTATATAAAATCCGAAGCTTTGGCAGTTGGGTCTGGAGCATTCAGATTTGTGGTAACACATCATGGTCAAAAGATGTCTGTGACTGTCTCAGAAAAATAATTATTTCTGCTCATCAGTCTGAGTTATAAAACCATTTCCAAACAATATGAAGTCCATCATTCTACAGTGAGACAAGATAATTTACAAATAGAGAAAGTTCAGGTCTGCTGCTAATCTACCCAGGAGTGGGTATTCCTGTAAATACACCCCAATATTAGACTATATAATGCTCCTAGAGATTGCAAAGAACACCAAAGCTATATCCAGGGATCTATGATTCTCTGCTTATAGGGTAAACATTAGAGTTAAAGATTCTATGATTAGGGAATAACTGAACAAAAATAGCTTTCATGGAAGGGCAGCCAGGACAAAACCCCTTCTCTCCAAAAAGAGTACTGCTACATGGCTTAGGTTTGCAAAACAGCAATGAATCACAAGGCCAAAGTGGAGAATCACAAGACCACAAGATGAGACCAAAGTGGAGTTGTTGGGCCATAACACAAAAAAACATGTTTGGGGAAAACACTGTGTATCACTACAAAAACCTCATACAACCTGTCAAACATGGTGGTGGAAGGGTGATGATTTGGATTGTATGTATAGCTGCAGGACATGGCTGCCTCATAATCATTGAGTCCACTATGAATTCCTTTGTATACCAGTGCATTGTAGAGGAAAATGTGAGACTATCTGTCCATCAGCTAAGGCTTATCTAAAAGTGGATCATGCAAAAGGACAATTATACAAAACACATCAGGAAATCTATGACTGAATGGCTAAAAAAGAAAAGAATCAGGATTTTGGAATGGCCAGGTCAAAGACCAGACCTCAAACCCATTGAGATATTGTGGCGGGACCTTAAGGGAGCTGTGCACAAACAAATGCCATGCAACATAACTGAGCTGAAGCACTTCTGTAAGGAGAAATGGGTCAGAATCTTATAAGCTTCAAGTTATTGCTCATTAAAGGGGTTCCACATATTACTGAATCATTGGGTGCAGTTACGTTTTCACACAATGACTACTGAATGTTAGCTGATTTTTGTGTTAAATAATAATTCCTTACACTTTTACAGTGCATTTCTGGACACACAAAGTGCTTTACAGGGAATGCGGACTCCCCTCCCCCACCACCAATGTGCAGCATTCTCCTGGATAATGCGACGGAAGCCATAGTGCGCAAAAATGCTCACCACACATCAGTTGTTAGTGGAGAGGAGAACAGAGTGAAGAAGCCAATTCATAGATAGGGATTTTTAGGAGGCCATGATTGGTAAATGCCAATGGGAAGTTTGACCAAGTCACATATCATGGCTAGTACTCTTCATATAATGTATATATTATAAGTTCTAATAACTGAGTGATAACATAAATTGTAATGTGTATTTAATATAATTTTCTCTGCACTAGAAAACACCACCTCAGCTATAGAATATTACAGTTTTGTTTTCTAATGTACAGAAGTGAAAATGTGAATCAGTCCACTCTTCTACTTTGACAAGCATGCAGGTCAAAAGCCAAGTTCTACCATCGTATATCAGCATTTGTTTGTACTACGTTTACGTGTACTGCCTCTTCAATTATAATCTGTGCTGCTTTCCTTCCCTATACTTTGCATTTTCTTTTTTATAGTAAGTGACACTCGGTCCCTCTACAGTTGCCCATGAGAAGTGAACCAGTGTCATTCATTTGTGCTACATTTGTGCTATTTTGTATTGCTAAAAGCTGCATTTACTGTATGCTGCTTTGGATTCTGAGACAATGTAAATAATTCTTTCCTGGTGTGACATCACTCAGCCTGTGAATTTGCCCCCCCTCACCCTCAAACAGCACAAAACTAATTTAATTGAAATCTATTTAGGGCCAAAATGCATACCATTTTTTTCTGTGGTTTGATACAGTGCATTTAGGAATGTTCAGGTTTCATGTTAGTGCTCTCTTGACTTCTTCTAGGCTGTTTCTAACCCAAATTCGTGCACCTTGCTGAGCTGTGTCAGTGTGTCATTGGCCTGCTGTGCTCTTCTGATGTACAGTGTAATCTGTCTGTAGTTAGAGAGGGGTGTTTGTGGCCTGACAGTGAACACATTAATAGAAGAGGTATCCAAGTCAGTGACAGCATAGTTCATTATGCTAATACCCAGAGCTGAGCTATAATTGAACTTTCCCAAAAAGTCCACTTCAATTTAAAATGTACAGGGCCAGTCCTTGACAGATCTGCAGAAGCTTACACCCGCTCTTGTTAATTTCAGCATTATGGTTATATCTGTGTGAAGTGACAGGTGTGTGGGACAGAGGGGATTATCCAAATATATCAGTGTTTCTCTCTGTGCCAATGAAGTGTGACTATTCAAGTGTTGAGATTTTTGCAGATCAACACATTTTTCTGTTCCTGGAAGTGGAGATTTGGGGGAAACTTCTTCACTGTGGTGGAAGGATTTTGTAGGGGGAATATAGACTGTGGGAACAACCAATTAATTTGCTTTATGTCATTGAAAACAGCACTTGTATTTCTTTGGTTTCTATGTTCTTACAGATTCTATTTTAGAGGGCTGTCCAGTGGTAGGGGATTGTCTTCTTTTGAAGTGATAGCTGTAGATTAATATTTGTTTATGAATAAATAATAAAATTAAAACAATTCATAATTCATAAAAAAATAAGAAACACCTGCATTTACTGAAAAAAAAATTAACTAGCAAAACTTTTAGGTATGTTTCATAGCAGTAATATTGTAGATAAATGTGAAGAACTGTTTAACTTGCTAAGCACTTGTGTGTTGCATGCTTAAATACTTGAGCAAATGCCTAAATGCAACTCCTTATTAAAAGACTAATGTTTTAATATGGTGTTTTCTGCACTGCTAATACATAAACATAGAAAGGTAAAAGAGTAGTGCAATACAGTATACCGTAGGTCCATTTTGGTTCTGACTCTAATATGTACTGAGTTGACTGTATGTTCAATTACTTCCTCACTACCCTACAAATGCAGACAACAATATTTCAATGATTCTGAATTAAAATACAAGCCATTCATGGGTGAAAATGTTGACTAAACAGTATGTGGAAAAAAAAACACTTCCACATTTCTTTGAATTGTAATTATTTTTACAATTTATGGTTAAAACAGATGTTGGTAACAGAATGTGTTGCATTTGTTATATATAGAGAGTTTAGATTATATTTCTATGTGTGCTTAGTACTGTATGGATATATATCTAGTTCGTTGTCTTGACTGTCTTGCAGTAATTGAGTAATTGATGCTTGCAGTAGAGAATGCCTTGCCACACTGGATAAACATTGGTTCTATTAGGCTCTTACCCTCTTAGAGCTCTACTGCACCATTATAGTGGTTCTGAGTCACTTCACTATCCACAAAAAAGCAGGCACTGTATATCAGGAATGAAAACAGCACAAATGGTATATTTAATGGCACAAAGGTAGCAAAGGTGAATGTAGTGGGAGCCATTGGTTGTGCTATTCCTATGAGGGCCAGCTCCATATAATTCACACAGCAGTTTTCATTATATTTCATCAAAAAGATGATTTGGACCAGAATACTGAAGAATAAAATAAAGAACCAGAGAAAGAAGCTGATGAAAAAAATTATATTGTATTACAAAAAATTGCAGGACCAAAAATTGTCCTGCATGTCCCCCTGGACATGAATAATAGTTTTGGGTACCAGCTATTCAAAAACAGCATTATGCCTGCCACCTGTTACAGATGGTATCATCTGTAGAAGCCAAACTTAATCTAGAAGACAAACTAGAATTACAGCTAATAAAGTAAATTTAAATAAAGTGTACATGTAGCCGGTATTATTTTGAGGCATTTGAATTCTGGCACATGAGTTCTTTATATTCTCTGGCAAAGTCCTGGTTGATCAATAATAATTGCAGAGTCAATCTTGGATGAAGAAACAAATATTTATTTACAATAAGATATCACAATTTCATAACACTAAACAAAAATATGTGTTTCAGAGGACTATGTTCTACAAATCCAGAAACCCAAAATGCTGTCCATGTAAGTTGAAACTTCATGCAATTAAACAGGCTGCAAAGAGACATGCAAAGGAACAAGTAATAGGTTGATTCCATGCTGATAAAAAGAAGAAAGAAAACACAATGTTTCGGCCATGGAGCATTCTTCAGGTGTGTGTATCTTCACACCTGAAGAAGGCTCCACAACCGAAAGATTGAAAAAGATCTGATGTGAAAAAGACAGTACACCACCTTGCGATTCTATAGTTCTAAATATTAAGACATATCTGACCTTCATCTAGGTCTCACCAAGTCCTCAGTACATGAGACTAACCGCACCTAACAGATAAAACACACAAATTATACTTCATCATTATTTATTATTTATATAGCCAGCAGCCATATCACCCTGCAACTCACAACTGGCATCCCACTGAAGCTAAGCAGATGTGAGCCTGGTCAATGCTAGAATATGAGACCTTCTGGGAAAAACTAAGGTTGCTGTTGGAAGAGGTATTAGTGGGTCCAGCAGGGGGCACTCACCTTATGGTCAGTGTGGGTCCTAATGCCCTAGTATAGTGACGGGGACACTATACTGCAAAAAGGTGCCATCCTTCAGATGAGACATAAAACCAAAGTCCTAACTCTGTGGTCATTAAAAATCTCAAGGTGTTTCTTGAAAAGAGCAGGGGTGTAACCCCAGTGACTTGGTCAAACTTCCCATTGGCATTTACCAATCCTGGCCTCCTAAAAATCCCTATCTATGAATTGGCTTCTTCACTCTGTTCTCCTCTCCACTAACAACTGATGTGTGGTGAGCATTTTTGCGCACTATGGCTTCCGTCGCATTATCCAGGAGAATGCTGCACATTGGTGGTGGGGGAGGGGAGTCCGCATTCCCTGTAAAGCACTTTGTGTGTCCAGAAATGCACTGTAAAAGTGTAAGGAATTATTATTTAACACAAAAATCAGATCAGCTAACATTCAGTAGTCATTGTGTGAAAACGTAACTGCACCCAATGATTCAGTAATATGTGGAACCCCTTTAATGAGCAATAACTTGAAGCTTATAAGATTCTGACCCATTTCTCCTTACAGAAGTGCTTCAGCTCAGTTATGTTGCATGGCATTTGTTTGTGCACAGCTCCCTTAAGGTCCCGCCACAATATCTCAATGGGTTTGAGGTCTGGTCTTTGACCTGGCCATTCCAAAATCCTGATTCTTTTCTTTTTTAGCCATTCAGTCATAGATTTCCTGATGTGTTTTGTATAATTGTCCTTTTGCATGATCCACTTTTAGATAAGCCTTAGCTGATGGACAGATAGTCTCACATTTTCCTCTACAATGCACTGGTATACAAAGGAATTCATAGTGGACTCAATGATTATGAGGCAGCCATGTCCTGCAGCTATACATATAATCCAAATCATCACCCTTCCACCACCATGTTTGACAGGTTGTATGAGGTTTTTGTAGTGATACACAGTGTTTTCCCCAAACATGTTTTTTTGTGTTATGGCCCAACAACTCCACTTTGGTCTCATCTTGTGGTCTTGTGATTCTCCACTTTGGCCTTGTGATTCATTGCTGTTTTGCAAACCTAAGCTATGTAGCAGTACTCTTTTTGGAGAGAAGGTGCCCTTCCATGAAAGCTATTTTTGTTCAGTTATTCCCTAATCATAGAATCTTTAACTCTAATGTTTAGTAGTACTAGTACACCATGATAAAGAAGATACTGTATAAGAAGAAGACGTGTGAGGACAAGCCAAACACACATAGTTTGCAAGCATGGAGATAGAGAGTGAGAGAATCTGAATAAATAAAAGCATGCAATGCACACTTGTATAGTGATCAGGGTGTACAGAATCCCATATAATAAGCTTATCAATAAAATCAGAGAAATGGGTGTGAATGAGGACCTGTAGCAACAGGACACATGGTCACACGCCACAGAAACATCACAGTCCTACCAATTCATTTGGAATTTGTATGGGATGACAACAAACCTCCAGCATGAGAAAAAACAGTGTTTTGCTTTGAGACAAACAGCTGCACTGTTACACTAATCAAAATCCCTTTTTGGCCTACGTACTGTATGTAGCTGTTACGTCCCAGTGTGTGTTCTGTGTGTGTTTTTCTGTTATGTCCACACTGCGGACCCTTGATTGTTCTCCCTTCCCCATTGGCACACCATTACACCACACTCTCAGTATGACATCATCATCAATCAGCCTCTCAGCCAATCAGAGTGCATCTTATTCAGTATATAACCTGGAGGTTTTCAGCAAGGAGAGGCCTTTCGTTTGACTTCGGTCCCGTTTGGTTATCGCTTCGCTTCGCTTCGCTTCGCTTCTGGTTATTGCTTCGGCTTAGTTGGTTGGTTTGTTTTGCTTTGTGTGTGTATATTTTCGTATAGCTTCGGCTTTGTTGTTTTGTTGGTTTTTTGTTTGTTTCTTTGTATTTTCGTTTGTTTGTGTGTTCATCCTTGTTTTGTCATTACCTTGCCCCAGTGTTACATGTTCAACTTTTGTGTTCTTTTTGTACCCTGCTCCTGTTTATTACTCTTGTTTTCCCTTATTTGTCTTCCTGGTTCACTTGTGTTTTTGTGTGAACTTTTGTATATAAGGTTAGTTTAGGTTGTTGGGTACACTTACACACTTAGTTGATTTTGTATTAGTACACTAGGTTAGTACGGGTGAGTGCCATTTGTCTTGTATGGTTTTGGGTAGTCAGTGCAGGTTAGCTAGGGTGTTGAAGACGCCGAAGACCGTGTGTTTCGGGTTTTCTTTTGTAGTCAGATTAGCTTTCCCTCACTGTCCTAGCCAGCTCCATTTTTGTTTGTTATTTTCTTTCCTTTGGCACCACTCTAGTTCCTTACCCTTGTTATCACGCTTCCTAGTCCTTCACCAAAACCCCCCCTGCTTCCAAAAGAATTATCCTAAATGTTACACCCCTTTTCCCCTAGACACTTGGGGTCGTAACAGTAGCATGATGAGTAAACACGTTACAGAGATGTTTCTACCAAATATAGAAAAATCTTTTCTAAACAAAAATACTTAAGTAAAAGTATCCCCAAATAACATCCATAAGTAAAGTACAGGTCTCAGAGAAAAGTACTTAAGTAGTACTGCAAAGCTTTTCTACTTTGGACAATGTATTATACCAGGGGTGCCCAACCTTTTTTAATGTAAGATCTACTTTTTAATTTGCCAGTCCAGTGCGGTCTACCAGTGTGAATCTGAAGCTCTGATATAGGAAAAACTGGCTGTGGGCACATCAGTACAATAACAATACCCATCACTAAAATTACAGCAAATAAAAGCAAGTGACTCATGCTAAAGTGAACCAGTCATGTTCCCCATTTTAGAAAAAAGAATATTGTACCTTAATGTGAGCATTGGCACTGAGAAGCTTACTTGAGAACACTGCTGATTATGTCGATTACTTTTTTATTTTGTCCCTGCAGCTCGACATTCAGCTCATTTAGCAGTTCAGTTAAGTCTGTGAGGAATGCTAAATCCTGAAGCCACTGGTCATTCTTTAATTGGGCATATTCATCATGTTTAGACGACTTGAGAAACTCTTTGATTTGAGGCAACAGTTGTCTGAACCTTGCCAAAAAATGTTTGTTTTTTAAATCTCCAAACAGCAAATCAGCAGCCTCAACAAATGCTTTTTTTATTACTTCTCAATCCCTGAATGACTTTTTGTGTTTAGCCAAGACGTGGCTCACAGGCAACGATGCAGATTGCCGCTTTCCCTCTTGTATTAGGCCTCGTGAAAACCAACTGTTGCTAGTTGAAATTTTAATTTT
Source organism: Atractosteus spatula (assembly GCF_055471065.1). NCBI lineage: Eukaryota > Metazoa > Chordata > Actinopteri > Semionotiformes > Lepisosteidae > Atractosteus > Atractosteus spatula. The sequence continues at coordinate 9,829,465 of NC_142718.1, read as the reverse complement.
TCCACTTTTCTTTTCCGTAACTTACTTTTATCAGGAAAGTCCACATCATACATTTTGTGTGCAGTTTTGAAATGTTCTATATTTCCCTTTTTTGCATAAACGCTAGCATTGCGGATTTGATTGTGAAATTACCAAAAAATAATCATGCTCCCATTCCGGAAAGTGCTTCATCATTTTTGCTCAAACTCTACAACTATTGAAAATAGGCAATCAAACTCATCAAACTGTTGGTGAATTTGTCACGGCCAGTCTGTTTCCCTCCACTATGCACTGTAGCGAATGTGGGGTTCGTGCGGCAATAACCAAGAGAACGTGGCTTCTTGGGTGGCACATACAACACTATTTCAGAGCTCCTGTAGCCTTTTTTTCCATGTCAGCCAGCACTCAGGGAAGAAACTTTTACAACTTTTACTTTTATAGCCCATTTTTTTTGCCAAACATTCTTGCGATCTACTGGCAAGCAGTCCGAGATCGACTGGTCGATCGTGATTGACTGGTTGGGCACCCCTGTATTTTACACTATGGTTATTGTTGGGGCTTCAGAAATGTTGTGATTTCATTACGTCATAAAGGTTCTGTACCAGCTATCACACATGGTGCTATCATCACTTTTTTGTTCCAGTGGCTGAAATAACATACAAAAATAGAATGACTTATGATTACCTGACAACGTTGGCCTACATGTTGTTACATCCCTCCTACATCAATCCTGACATTGCCAATACACAGTCTTACGGTATTATGTTTTAAGTGGCTTCCCATTAGTAAAACCTCACTCTCTAAAGGGACTCACACACTCTCTTTTTCCAGGCTTTAGCCTACACATTGACTGAAAACCTTTACTTCCCAACTGATCTCATAAGCCTCCCAGAGGAGTGTCTAATTCCAAAAAAGAGCCTTTCCTGACAGCTCCTTTCCCTCACATGGACGACCACTCTCTCTGACTGCAAAAGACTCAGTCTGACAACCTGTGCCTTTTTCTGCATTGTTTTTCTACTAACAGGTCGCCATCTTGGCTCAAGCCCAAGCAATTTTGAGCCAAGATGTTAGTTTTTTTTTGGTGGCTTTTTTTTAACAAAGCCCTCTCTCACTACATCACAGATTATTATAATGATGATGTAAAGTTTAGGACATTACATACTTCTTTAGGCTGTCATTTCTAAATTCATATAAGTGAATAATTTTAATAAACAGTATTACTTGCCATCTTAAACAACATATTGCAGTTTACCTCACAGTAGAACTGGTGGAGAAGTAAGAAATATTTTTCAAGTTTGCAATACTTATTATCACATGCCAGCTATGGTACCATGGTACTGGTACCAGATAGTTCAGGAGTCTAAATCATATTATCCACTAAGGAGATACCTCTGGGAATAATGGCAAAGGTGATCCACATAAATTGGTTTTCTCTGTGATTCCTTGATATAAGGACTGTGAGTTATATAAACACTATCATAAAACAACTTTGTCAAGTATCAATGTTCATTAAGCATGATATCTGGGAGATGACATGAAAATCCATGTCCTGAGACAGAATCTACAAAGTCCACAAAACTGAGAAAAGCAAGAAAGAGTCATTCAAAAAGGACTACATCCTTTTAGAAGGTAATGTTATAAGAAAACAGACAAACATACAGTACCTTAAAATCACCATTATACACTGAATCTAATACAAACTAAGTTTTTTTTTCTTTTGGTAGTAAGTAAAGTTACTTGTAAAGGGCTTTGAGTGGAGTGTCCAGAAAAGCACTATATAAGTGTAAGCAATTGTTAATTATGCAAAGGAACACGTAATAGGTTTATTCCATGCAGGTGTCACACCTGAAGAAGGCTCCATGGCAGAAACGTTGTATTTTCTTTCTTCTTTTTTTCAGCATGGAATAAACCTATTACTTGTTCCTTTGCAGCCTACGCATGCTGACGCAGCTACCCACCTGAATTATTAATTATTATTATAGATGTAGAAATTAATGCAAATGGAAGGAATCCAACTTAGGCTCTGGGATACAGGCTGGTGACCACAGACTTGGAACTCAACAGAAGCAGACGTTTACTACAATTGCCTGCAATCTGACAGGGCTGGACAGCAGGGGACTATAAGCTGCTCAAATCTCTGTGTGTGTTTGAGTGCTGTGAAAACACAAGAAATATGGTGTGGCCTGGATGATTGGCTGGCTGTTGGGAAGACAACAGTTTGGAAGACTCTTCCCATAATGGAAAAAGTTCTCACTGTCTGTGAACATATTACGACAACCAGAGTGTTCCTTCTGCATTCTGATGGAACACCACACCGAACCAGAGAGGTGCATGACTGAAAAGACCCCATGTTTTAAGAGAGAAGTGGCAGAGGGTTCATGTCAACTGATGGCTCTCTGGCAGCAATTATTGTCTGGCTTGGCTCCACTGCAGCTATAGAGAAAGTATGAATGAGGAAAACGTTAGCAATTCATAAATCTAAATATTCATTTCGTGAGTCTCACACATAAATGTTTTTAAGATGCAAGAAATGTTTATGTCTAAGCTAATACTGTATATAGCCAGAGGAAGAAACTAAAAGTTGGAAAGAAGGAGAACTAGAGAAGAGCTCAACTGGATAAGGGAAGCAAAGGTCAACATATCACCCCACCCTCTCCAGTCAACAACAGAACAGATGTTGCCACTAGGAGAGGTTATCAGAAAATATGGTGTCGACTTTCAATGCTAATTTCATGATACTCAGATCTATCCTCATACATCAACAAAACCTCAAATTGCTTGCTCAACACTAATGAAATGTCTTCAAGATATACGGCTGTGGATAGCTCAAAATTATCTCCAATTAAACAAAAATAAGACTGACGTTTTTCATTGACTCTCCTCATTAAATCTCGCAGTAAGACTGTCTTAAACACACTTTTGGTGCTACACAAATTATTTCCTCAAAATCTATTAAAAACTTAGGGGTGATTATGACTCTTGCCTACCTTTCGAATCACATGTACACAAAGCAAGCAGCACATCCTTCTTCCATTTATAAAACATATAAGAACAATTCTGTCTTTTACTGATGCTGCTACGGTTGACATCCCTTCCCTAGAGGGTGCTCAATTTTACTCCTGTCAATAGCTCCCTGTGATCGTTTATATGTGCTCCAGGTATGCCTTGTTGTATCTCCCCCTAATTATTCTTAGCTCCTCCAGGGCTCGGGGCTCAACATTAGGGTACGGGGCCCGCCTAGCACCAGGATACCCTACATCAGTCTCCTGAGGGCATAGGCCTCATCCCTGACACCTCCCGTGTTCTGAGCCTGGGGTCTGGAGGACTTCGCCCCGTTATTCCAGAAACTCCATGTTGGTTGTCTGTTCGTGTTTTCCCCATTTCAGTGGATTTTAACCTTGTCGTGTCTCAGGATGGATCTTTTACTAATAGACTCTTGGACTGTGCCCTGACCCTCCTTCGGACCTGCTCAGATTTGGATGCCATTCTTTGTCTCCTCCACTCACTGTCTCACGGACTGTCACTATTATTTTGTGCAACTTTAAACCCCAATGTGTTTTCACATACCACACATCCTTTTTCCTCCAGATTTTACCGCATTGAACTGCATTGTCTACTACAAAACCGACACGGACTGCAGACCCTGTCTGTAACATATCTCCTCAAGACAAGACTACTGTAAAGCTTGGCTAGCTGGATCATTCAATAAATTACTCCAGATACTACATTATGTCCAGGACTGTGCTACTTGAGTGCTGATCAGCTCTAAAATATTCTAAGATATTTCTTCTGTTTTGAAAAATATGCACTGGCTACCAGTGTCTTACAAGATTGACTTTAGAATTCTTATGTTGACATACCAGGTGCTACACAGTCTATCTCCTGTGTACAGTACCTTCAAGAGATACTAGCCTGTACATCCCAGTTTATTCACTTCATTCAGGCCAGCAGCCATATCAATCCGCAACTCACAACCGGCAACACACTGAAGCTAAGCAAGTGTGAGCCTTGTCAGTACCTGGATGGGAGACCTCCTGGGAAAAACTAAGGTTTCTGCTGAAAGAGGTGTTAGTGAGGCCAGTAGGGGGTGCTCACCCTGCAGTTCTTAAGATGGTCTTAATGCCCCAGTATAGTGACAGGGACACTATACTAACAGGCACTGCCCTTTGGATGAGACATAAAACCGAGGTCCTGACTCTCTGTGGTCGTTAAAAATCCCAGGGTTTTTCTCAAAAAGAGTAGAGGTGTAACCCAGGCGTCCTGGCCAAATTTCCCATTGGGCCTTACCAATCATGGCCTCCTAATAATCCCCACCTATGAATTGGCTTGATTACTCTGCTCTCCTCCCCACTGATAGCTGATGTGTGGTGAGCGTTCGGTGCACTATGGCTGCCGTCGCATCATCCAGGTGGATGCTGCACATTGGTGGTGGTGGAAGTGAGTCCCCATTACCTGTAAAGTGCTTTGAATGGAGTGTCCAGAAAAACACTATATAAATGTAAGCAATTATTATTATAACTATTCAGCTGGCTCTTTGTTTTTAAAACTCATTTATTATACACATACAAACATAAAATAAAATAAGTTATATTTTTCAATTTCACTTTGCAGTTTTAGGCATGTAGCTGAAATGAGCAACAGAATGTCTATTTATATCGACTATTTCCCAATAAGATGGAAGTGAATAATAATTGAAAGTGACTGAATAAGTCATACTCATAGCTTTTTAAGTCTGTGAACTGATAAAATTAAGGCTGCATTTTTAAAATTTGCCTTTAGTTATTTCCTAGGAATCAATCAGAGGCACTGTCAAAGTTTCATCAACTGTATACAGACAGCTATTTAGAATGTGTTTTATTTTATATGAATTAATGAATAGGAAGTAGAACAATTGTACAAAATAAGATATAGTATGTCCTCTGAATGTGAAGTTAAAAGAAGTTATTTAAAACCTTAATAGTTAAAGGTATTATTTGAACTGGCAGGTTGTGCAATATACAGTAGGTAGTTATTCTACAATCAATTGTTTTAAGGAGTATAATATCATTCTGCTGAATGTGCACATTTCTCCTAATATTTGAAGGAATACTTACAAAGCATTACAGTAATCTACTGTACCTGTCGTAGAAGATTTGTATTAATAACATAAGCTTTAATGAATTAAGCTGATTGATGGAACATTGTAATCATTTTTAGATTTAAAGTTATAATAACATGAATAAGAGCTAATGCCTTACTATAAAAAGAAAACAAACTAATATGTTCAGTAGACTCATTCTTGTTGAGAAACTTTTGTAACAAAACTGGAGTTTTTTAAAGGGTGAATTGATTTAAGATTCTGCTGCATAATACTAAAGCATTCATTACAATACTTTGGAGGGTGAATTCAAATGGCCATTATATTGCTTGAATTCACATCATGAAGGGACCAAAATCCATCATTGCAAGCTGCTGCTCAGTGACTGTGTTCCTCTAGGCTTGCTATGATGCTCAAAATTTTATTAATTGTATACATTAGCAAACACTCGAAAGGCGTGAGCCATATAAGAGATAAACTGTTTCTGACTGAAATCTGGCATATAGAACAACCTGGTAGAGGGAACTGTGAATGCCTGTGTGCAGATTTCTTTGAAAACTATTTCAGGTTCAGAAATGCCATTCAGGTTTTGAGTAAGTAAGCTTTTATCAAGAAGGGAATGAGACAATGAAAACCATATATAATATTTTAACATAGTCTCACGTTTTCAAACATTAGACACTAAAAATAAATATATGAAGGGGTGTCTGCCTTTGAGGATATTTTGTAATGTAATTAATTTCTGCTCTTATTCACTTAAACATGAAATACGGATAAACTGGGTACCTACATATTTGTTTTCTTTCATTATTTTCTTATCAAGATTCAGCAAGCCCATTTGGTTTGCTTATTAACAACTTTTTTGTAATGCTTTTCTAATAACAGCTGAAGTAAATTGCTACACAACTCTCGCTTAATTAAGCTTTCCCACTAGATGGGTCAGAGCACAAATGCTAGACTGCAGTTTTAAATGCAAATGTTGCTGTGATGTTCTTTCCTTTGAGCAGAGAATGTACTAAATAACTTTTCTGCTAGAATAATTCAATTAGAAATGGGAAAAGGTGATGCCCAAAACATGTGCATTGGTTTGATTTATTAATTTACTGGTGACCTGACCTAAATATGAAAATAGTTTCAGCTAATGTATTTAGTGGACTGATCCCAGTATGCTCTCCCTCAGATTATCACCTGAACCTGTTGGTGAACTGTGTGTCAATAATTCCTTCAAATTGCAGCAATCTTCTATTGTGTATACCAGTAATTTATACAAAAATAAGTTATTTCTAAATGATTCTGTGCAATTAGCATTGTGAAATACTTTAGTTTGTTTACACAATTGAAATCTACATAAACACAAAATAACATTTAATAAAGATAAATTAATTGCAATGTCACACTATAAACAACAGAACTACAGAATTAAATTCTTTATAGCAACAGTTATTTTGTGAAACTTTTAACACTGTGAGCAGAAATGCATCCTTGATATTCTGAAGCAAGTGTAGGTATTTCAATTATAACTCAAAACCCTTTTTTTAAAACCAATTTAAAAGTTAGACTAATCAAGGTAACTTTTTTGCAAACTTTCTACAGTGGTTAACAAAGCTTTCAGTTTTTAAAACAGCACTTCTGTTGTAACTAGGTTTTTATGAATAGCTATTTACTTTTCTTTTTGACAACACCTGTCATTTAGTATTGAAATTAAGATTCCAGTGTTGTCTTTAGCATATGTTTATCCTAAGGTGTTTGAAATAAATTCCATAAAATAAATTGATTATCTAGTTCAGGTGGGTAGCTGCATCAGCATGCGTAGGCTGCAAAGGAACAAGTAATAGGTTTACTCCATACTGAAAAAGGAAGAAAGAAAACACAATGTTTCGGCTGTGGAGCCTTCTTCAGGTGTAAGGGTTTACTAACAGGTATTTAAAACACAATGCATTAACTTGGTGTCATGTTTTATTAACCAAGAAAAAAAATAATGATTGATTTTTGTGTTAGGCAGGACAAATGGACTGCACATAATGTCGGTGCATGTACAGTATGTCACATTAATGTTCAAAACTATTATCAAATCAAAGAAATATATAATAATAATAATAATAATAATAATAATTGCTTACACTTATATAGCGCTTTCTGGACACTCCACTCGACCAATGTGCAGCATCCACCTGGATGATGCGACGGCAGCCATAGTGCGACAGAATGCTCATGACACATCATCTATCAGTGGGGAGGAGAACAGAGTGATGAAGCCAATTCATAGGTGAGGATTATTAGAAGGCCATGAAAGGTAAAGGCCAATGGGAATTTTTTGGCTAGGATGCCGGGGTTACACCCCTACACTTTTCGAGAAATGCCCTGGGATTACAGAGAGTCAGGACCTTGGTTTTACATCTCATCTGAAGGACAGCGCCTGTTTACAGTATAGTGTCCCCGTCACTATATTGGAGCATTAGGACCCACATGGACCGCAGGGTGAGCGCCCCCTGCTGGCCCCACTAACACCTCTTCCAGCAGCAACCTTAGTTTTTCCTAAGGTTTGTGTGGTCCTTTTTTCCATGAATGAGTTCAATATCTTATATACTCCATCTGCTGCTTGTCCATTATTGCAGCATTGTAGACGGCAACATTTATTATACTTGGCATTTGATTCCGATCATCATACAATGGCTTTCATTAAATATTAATATTTTTAGGATGGTTGCAAGTATATTCAAGGACTGCATCTGGAAAAAAAAGCTATTGTGCATGTACAGCATGCTATAAATAAAATGTGTGTTAATATAAGTAAAAAGTTTATCTCTTCAAGTCATAAACAAGGGTGTCACAGGGAGGGCTGGAGGGGTGCCCAAGGGAGTTCTTTCAAAGTAGAATGATGACTCAGCCGCAATAGCACTCACTTGGGCAGCCCTCCTGTGACATTTGGTAGCAGCAGTGGAATAACATGTGTGGTGTACTGTACTGTCCGCGGACAGTGACAGAGATCCCTCTGTCACAAAGAGCAATGTACTATGTGACAATATTAGAAGAGAGAATAGACTAATGGTACTGTACATGGTATGGTCAATGTTATGGGCACACAAAAAGAATAGTGGATCAGATCTGTACCAGGAAAGTACAAAACTTCGTCCCATGAGAGAAAATAAACAACCAGGTAGAAGATGTACTGTGTAATTATTTCAACTTGTAGGACTGAGTTGAAATTGATGTTGATTACAAATATACAGTCACCTTCAAAAAAAGGCAGTATAGATTAAACAACAGATGTAATGTACTATATTGTAACTTTATAACATATGGAATATACTGTATTTCTTCATTAATGATTCATCAGAATCAACCAAAATTCTACATTTCGCAAGATATATATTTATTCAAAAAAAAATAAGTGTTCATTATTGGCAACACTATTTTCATTACATTATGTCCCCTCCCCTTGCAAGGATAGCAAAATGGAGGATATATTGGGGGGGTCTTACAGTATACGATTCCACCATAAAAAGTTTTTCCACGTCCTTGATATTCTTCTGTCTACGTTTATGGACTACCTCTTCAAATCAAGTCACAGGTTTTCAATGGGGTTCAAGTCTACAGACTGAGAAGGCCATTGTAAAATGTTGAGTTAGTGGTTAAATATTTCTTTGTGTATTATGAATTATATTAGGAGTCATTCCCTTGCTTTAAGATCCACTTGTGATGAAGTTTAAGCCTCCTAGTGGAGACAACTTTTTTTTGGTTAAATATTTTGGTTAAAACCTTGGTATTAGGTCAGGTTTGTGATATGATGACCTTAACAAGTGCACCAGGACCACTAGAAGCAAAACAGCCCCATAAGTTCTACCACCACATTTTACAGTACAGTAGGTATGGTGTTCATTTCTTTAAACACTTCCTTCTTTTGATACCAAACCCACCACTGGTGTTTGTAGCTAAAGGTCTCCATTTTCAGTTTCATTCAGCCAAGTTTCCAATGCCATTTAGCAAACTTCAGGTGCTTACTTACCTTAATTGGTCGCTATCAATAAGGATTTTTTCTGCTTTCCCTTCCAAATAACCTATTTGCATAAAGGTGGTGTCTAAGTGTAAATTTGGAGACTTGGTGACCCCAAGATGCAACCAAAGTTCAATACTTTTCTGGATTTTTCTTGCCTCCTGTATCCTCTTCCTCACTGTACATGGGGTAAGATTTGTGTACTCTTCCAGTCACTTTTACCAGTTACAGTGGTTTAAAATCTTTTTAATTATTGCTATAACAGTGGTAAGTTATATTTTTTCTATTTCTGCTTCGTCCCCATTTCCTGATTTATGAAGGTAAACAACCACTTGTCTATTTTGTTTGTGAGTTCTTTGCCTTTGCCCCTTGTGATGGATGACAAAGGGATTTTATATGGTTATTACCTAATTTTTATACCCCAGCGAAAGAGGAAGCCATGTAAGACCAGAATATAGTTCCTTAAGACTGTAATAAACACAAAGTTAATTCAAATTTAAGTTTGTTTGCTTTTATTTACACACATCTTTAGGGGTGCAAATGATTGTAACACCTATGTTTCTGAGAAATAAAACTATTAGTTGTTAATAAAAAAAACTTTGTTTGAGCAATTGCATTTGAATACAAGAATATAGCTTTTCCATGTTTTTGAGCATAAACTATAGCTCATTACCTTGTTACCACTGTCTTGTTTATTTTATTCAGCCTTTTTTTATTTTCTTTATCAAGGGTGACAATAATTATGAAGGTGACTGTATCATTTTTAGGGTGGTCCACAGCTCAGTAAACAGGGAACGGACCCTACGGGTTCCAAGGTCACAAAACACTAAATGAGGGAAATCCAAGGCCAAGTCAAAAGGCGAGCGGGAGTCCAAAACCAGATGGAGAATTCTAGAAACAAGGCACAGGAACACGATCCAAAAATCAGAGCTGAGTAACAGGTCGAAATCCAAAAACCAGGCTATGAGTCCAGGAGGAAAACAAACATCAAGGGCTGTGAACACCAAACTGAAGAAAACCAATACAGAAAGTGTAGCGGAACTAGTTTGGATACGGTGACGTCATCGCTCTCCCTGTGCGTAGCAGGGTCCTCAGCTGCCTAGGCTCAGGGAGGTCTCCTTTAGCTCATGTGGCTGGTTCCCTGTTGCATTACGCTGGAGACCCAGGTTCGTGCCCAAGTGTTGCGGGACAAAATGGGAGGCGGAGGGCACGAGCCCGTGTGGAACTGCAGCGGTCATTGTTTCTCATTTCACCTCTGACGGCCACGACCACTCTAATCTCTGCGTCTGTGTTCTCAAGGACGGTTTTTCGAACTCATACATCATAAAGACTACCGAAACCAAAATTATTCTGCAGCTAGGATCACACATTCTCCCTTCTCTTAACGACAGACTACTGTTCTTTTAAATTTTCTCCATTCATTGGAAGTTTCATTTCACACCTCTCTACACCCATTCTGACTTCACACCTCTTGATTGGCCTCTCTTTCTGTCCCCTGCTCCCGCCTCTCACTCCTCCTCCCTCCCAGCCTTTGTTCTCCCACTACATTACCTTTGCCTACTGCCTTGTCTCTCTCACACCTGAAGAAGGCTCCACGGCCGAAATGTTGTGTTCTCTTTCTTCTTTTTTTTCAGCATGGAATAAACCTATTACTTGTTCCTTTGCAGCCTACGCATGCTGACGCAGCTACCCACCTGAACTTTACTGAAATATACTTTTAAAAAATCTACAAAATATTATAATGTGATGTACAATGAAAGAATAATTTAATCTATCTTTATTTTGTTGCTTGTGAGTTGTAATACTTACTTTAAATATTCATTACGTTTGAGGGGTATTTGAGACCTCTGGCAAATATTTTTCACTTTTTACTCAAATTAGGGATTAATTTTAATTTAAGAGCAGCTGCATAAGAAACATAAATAATTCAGAAATGCAAAACCACATTTCAGAAAAATTATTGAAAGGCTAATATGTTTTTTTATATATTCTTGACTCAGCTGAAATAGATTCCTAAACAGAGTGACACTTGAATGTGAAGACATGGGAGTTTATGTCAGGCCACACAGAGACATCAGAGACAGCAGACTGAAGCTGACAGTTTGAAGTTGACAGCTTTATTATAGTGCTGGGAGACCACCTTCTCATTGTATGTCAGGTAAAGAGTATTCTCAGCAAAACAAAGAACTACAAAGCTTTAGAAAGACACCCTCACTGGGGTGTGGGTGTTGTTACAGTCATCCCTCGATTTACAAACCTATATAATGAAAACTGTTCATAAAGTGAAAATTCATATATTGAAAACATATTTTCCACAGGATTCCCTGTTAAATTTTCTAACTCATAAGTATATGACTCCCCCCAAGAGCACCCCCAATACTATCCATACATTAGAACAGAACAATGAGAACCAGACGATAATATCAAGCAGTTTTGACTCTAAATAATTCATATAAATAAATCTCAACAACATATACAAAGCACTAAAAAAGCAGTCAAATCATATTAACCAATCAGGTTAATAGTGAGATTACTCAGATAAGTTTAGTAAATATATTGTCCAAAGTCTTGCTTTTCAGGTTCACAAAGCAAGATCAAATTGCATCTATAGCAAACTAAGCCTGACTTTAAGGTTAAGAGCTTGTCTTGACAGTACCCTGTAAAAAATCACATCACCTTTCCAGCTGACATTAGTGCAACTGTCAGAAGAGCTTTGTGGAGGTAATGTGTAGAGACAGAGTACAAAACTGCAACAGTCTCAAGAATCTTAGCCCAATGCACAGCTTTTTTAATTTCTGTTGTGCTGTGCTCTGCTAAGATGAGCAGTATTGACACTGTAAAGGCTTAAGAAATAGGGAATGTAAACTACACCTTGTCTTCCTCTTTCACATAAAGTATTATCAGCAAACTGCAAAGGGTTTTGTCAGTCTCTAATCTTTCTTTCTCTCTTTAATGCTCTTGTGACAGTATCAACTGGACCCTTTAAGAAAAGTGATGTCATTCTGTAGGGGACATTATGTTTGCATAAAATATACAATTATCTTACTTTTCATGCTCCAATTTATTATTATAATATGAAAGTAAACAATTAATCTCTTGCCTTCATAATGTGATGCAGTCTCACAACACCAAGACTGGCAAGGGATTTATCTTGTCCTTTTGCATAAAGATCATATGGAGTGTTGAAGCAGACAAATTCATAACAACACAAATACAGTATATTTTGATTTTTGGTCCTCATCTGATCACTTAATTATTTTCCATTTCTGGGCAATGATTATTGCTTTCTCAGCACCACCCTAATATTTTTCCACATTTTTTAAAAATAATGGATATTAATTGCACAGACAATGCCCTTTAAAGTAAAAGAGTGCACAGACTCCACAACAGAATGAGCGCAACTTAAACAAGTCGAAACAATGGGACTGAACAGATCTGTCTAGACTCTCAGCCTCAGCACATATTCTTCCGTTTACAGTCAGTTGACTGCCTATTAAGAGGTTTCATTCATTGTAGTGAAAAATTTAATTTGTGAGGTGAAAAATTGGTATATATTTTTAATGGCTTTTTCTTAGCAAAAAAGTAAAACAATTGGGATTTGTAAACTTAGGGATTGTCAGGGCTTTGATGCTTATACATTATTCTGGATAGTAGCATACTGTACAAGCAACTGGAAGTTAATGTAAAATAAATTAAATAGGTTCAAGTAACTTTAGATGAGGCTCATAAGTGAAAATAGAATAAACTGCCCAAAACAACAGGTTCCTCTCCAAGGCCATCCTAACTCCCTCAGGAATGCTGCTTCTGCCTAAACCAAGTGCTGTTGCTTAGTATCCAAGATAGCGCTTATTAACCCCTTATATACCCAGCATATTGAGAAGTCTCACTCACAGACTATCTACCCCTTGCTTACAATCTCTCGCTTAGTGCCTGTCTTTTACTCCAAACCTCTCGAACCTTCAAATGATATAAGAAAATAAATATTTTTATTTTTTATGCTTTAAAGAAGATATCATTTGGTTTATAATCAAAGTAATTTACATTGCGGAGATGTCCCCAGGTGATCTCTTTCTCAGAAATTATTGTCTTTGTGGGAACATTTTTCTCAGATTTGATCCAAACCATGGCAGAATACTTGGGACATGGACACTGTGATAATGTTTCTATCACTAGAGGCTCTCACAATGGACCTCAAAACCTCAAATCAATTGTTTTACACACTTTTGGGCACTAATTATTAGTTAATTGCTAATATTGGAATAAAGTATATGGAAACATTGGTGCTGATTTATTAACACCCTAGTTGGTGGAGATATTGAGTAGCTCAACGTGGGTTTTATAGTGGAACATGTTGAATTATCTGTCTCTATTTAGAGGAGTTTTGCAAATGGTTACATAACGTTAGGTATTCAAGAAAGCTAGACAGGGTGTCTAATTTGAAGGATTCAAGTGAGACAGGTTTTGGTTTGTATTATTTTGCCTTCAATGAAATAAAGCCAGGAATCTTCTTGGAATTTAAGCTCAATTACACAGGTGGTATAGTTTATGTGTGAATGACCCATTAACTTCCCTGAATCACAGTACCAGACACAGGGACACCACATTTAAAGAAATACATTCTGATATACTCATACACTTTTGGAATGTATAAGATTATGTATGTTATACATCTCTAATGTATTTTGTATATCTTTTGTATTTTATAAATCCTGTATTTTGAATCTTGTAAATCTTGAATGCCTCTGATCAATCAAATTAATTCTTACTTTAAAACAATTTATATCATAATAACTTCTATTAGTTTATACATATAAAAATAATGTTATTCAGTGAAATGTAAATTTTCTACTTCAAACAAATGTGAATTGAATTTCTGCTTAACACAACACAATTGCACTTGCTAGCAAGATACATACAAACTGAGTTTTTTAAACAGAAGCTCAGGATTTTTATCTTCTAAACTATCCACTTCCACTACTGAGCACCACTCTTTTCTTATAGTTGGTATTGCTCTTGTCAGACTCTGACTGTACCTTTCAATTGCCCATCTCTGACATTTATGTGTTCCAGCACATCCTAAAAACACCCCCTCCATCCTATAGTTACTGCAATAGTCTGCTCAATCGCTCAGCTTACATCCTAACATCTTCTTTCACTTGCCTGGTTTTCTGGAATGGCCAGTGCTGGCGATCTAACCACCATTTGACACCTCCAACCCACGGTGGTGAGTTGCCTTTTCACTCCACCTTGAAAAATCACCTCTTTGACCAAAAAACGCTCCCTGCCCTTCCAAGGAAATCAGCAGACCATCATGTCTGCTCTTCTTTTCCAGAACTTTTTGACATCATCATCCCTCCTCCAGTGCTGCTTCCTCTCCTCTCCAATCATCTCTCCCCCACCTGGTCTGCTCTCTCTGCCTTCCCCCACTTTCAGCCCTAGTCTGTCTTTTTTGTTTCCTTTCCCCAATCTTTTTTTCTTACTTTCCCAATTTCTCCATAGAGCACTCCCGGATACTAATGTTCATTCTGCTTAGCAGGCAAAAACAGACAGCATAATGTCTGGGCTGTATCCCCTCTCCCCTCATCAGTGATATATACTGTAAATACATTGGGGGGGTCACAATAGAAGCCCCATATATTCCATAATACATGAATACAATATGAATATAATTTCAATATACTAGAATGATAAAATGTGATTTGCACCCCTGGAAATAAAGTATCAACACAAATTAAGTTCTGTATATCCCTCCATCTATCCATCTGCTGCTCTTCCAAGGCATTGTCCTTTTTGTTTTTGGACATTTTTTTTCTGGAACTTTCCACAGCCCGTATCTAAGGTATTAAAATACTGTACATAGAATTAGATCATGTGAGTCAGCAACTATATTTAATCAAATCATAGTTTTGGTTTTCAATTATATTTTTATATATTTGTTATATATATTATAGTACAGTAGTTGCAGTCATTGGCTTTTTGATTAAGTTTTTTTTCTCTAGGTGTAGGTGTGGGGTGTGGGTATAGAGATAGGAGGGAAGGAATGGTTGTATTCTTCTGGTCTTTGATTACTGCTTTTTAAAGTGTTTTTTTTTCACAAAAAATGAATAATATATATATAATAAAGTGTCCCTAAATATATCCTGAAAGCATGGAGAATAAGTAGTTACTAAACACAAATGAAACGGACAATTTATATATTATATCATTTATAACCTAGCCAGTAAAGAATTTTTCCCCGCTTCCCCTTAAAAGACAGTCAGGAGTCCACCTCAGAAGTTAAAAGACGTTTTTATTTCATGCGCATGGGAGCAAAACACACAGAGATGCTCTGTGTATTTTTCTCTAATTAACAGTCCTTAAATAATTTTCTGTTATCTATCACACTTCCCTGCGCTTCCAAGATTGGTGTTCCAAAATCACACACATCTTCCTATCTCCCTATTTGCTAAAGATAACCTAGTTACAATGGGATACTTAGGTTCGTAGCACACATTCCTATATAAAGGTATAGATTTATATAGTAGCCCCTGTGTCCAGCATTCTTCCAATACAGTTCAGACCAGTTCTGAATGTCCACCTTATAAAATATTGCATCTTCTGCAGGAAAAGTGTGGACAAAGTTCACAGAGACCCTCTCAAAAATTGGAAGGTGGGTGGACTCTGAAACATCTAAAGAAAATCTACATGAAAACAACCAGAATCCATGAGCTGTGAGGCAGCAGTACTAACCACTACACAACAATACAACCATTATTCTCTATATTCATCATGAAACCTCCCCCAACTGTACATCTATAGTCTATACAACACAATCTATATTGTATTAGATTAATCTCCTTCTAAATACCTATTAGGTATGCTTTGAATTTATTTATGATTTTATGTTTGTAAGACATCATGCATTAGGGACCTGCTGTATCAGTGTTTTATCTGAGAGTAGCTTGTATTTATAAAATCATTAGGTCATACATGAGACATCACTTGTTATGCCTTCTCTTATTCACTTTAGTCAGTTATTGAACAAATATTGGCAGCATCTATACTCATACCTTGTGAGCAACTCAATCCTCAACAATTCATAGAAATTTATCTTTCCATGAGCTGAGCCTATTTAAAATGAAAATTTTCATTAATTTGAGCAATTTAGATAATATTTGTCTTTTTTTATAGACACATACTAACACAGACCAAACAAAGCAGATGGAATTAAAATTGTATTTGAGATAAATTAATAAAGATGGATAATTTCAGAAATACATTTA
This sequence comes from Atractosteus spatula, assembly GCF_055471065.1. Taxonomy (NCBI): domain Eukaryota; kingdom Metazoa; phylum Chordata; class Actinopteri; order Semionotiformes; family Lepisosteidae; genus Atractosteus; species Atractosteus spatula. The sequence goes on along the minus strand of NC_142718.1, from coordinate 9,813,153 downwards.
TATTCATTTCAGTGCAAAAACATTTGATTAAAAGCATTTTCATATTTATTTAAGGCATATGTCATTAGGAAAATAATTAATCAGTCAATCAGAGAACATGCAGTTAATTCCAAAATAACATTGGAGGAGTCAGAAACTACTGATTGAGAAAGTGCTTGAAAAAACTACTGCTCCAAGAAATACAAACTTCTGCTTCCTTGGGCCTGCAGGTTCCATCCTGCCTTGGTGGTTTATAAGTACTTACTGTGTATAACTTATGTTTTTTCAAGTATATACTGTTTTTTGTTTCTAATTTGAACCTTTCAACTGTTTATGAGAAATGTAGTTGAAGCAAGTATGCCAAAACATTTTCAAAATTACCACAGAAAGTGAGTGAGTTAAAGAATTCTGTGCATAAAATGTTTATGAAGAAGGTGAAATACTGTTATGTATCTTGTTTTTTATTGTCAGCTATATCTACCAGTTACATCAATGTATTATATTTATATTTGCAATTAATATTGTTCAGAACCATTATTATAGTTTTTTTTTTCATTTTCATCTATGCCAATCCTCTGGTTTCCTCATGCGTGTACATTTTCCCTGGATCTGGAGTGTCTCACCGCCTATCTGACACTCCCGATCCAGCTATTGTTACAGTGGTATGAGTACCAGAACTGAACACCAAATTCTAAATATTGGTCTCACTAGTGTATTTTAATTCTAGAGCATAACTTCCCATGATTTAAACTCCACACTTTACTTTATGTATTGAAACATTCTGTTTGTTTATTATACCTTGTTCAAATGCTACATTTCATTTGCTTTGGCCTGTCAAAGTCATATGTTTGTCCAACTCATTTTTGTGAGTCATTTACTGTTGTTTCATGTTTTCCATTCCTCTTATTTTGAAATAATCTGCAAATCTAACTGGTTTGCTAACCATTCCAGATGCTAGATCATTAATAATGATCAGGAAGAGCAGTGGACATAATGTAGATTATTATCTTTATGGTGAGAGGTTATGGCACTTAAGATGATATGATCTTTACTGTTCATTAACCAATTATCAATTCAAGTGCATTCATTATCTAGCATGAAAAGACAAGTTCAACAAAAGCATGCCCTCTAGCAAACAGTCATTAGCCATGTGCAAAATTTCAAAAGATATAGAGTACCTTAATAAAAGTATTGAGACTTCTTTTGGGGTCCTATTTTGTGGAATTACAAAATGAGACATACACATTTGTTTCAGGTTAATATTTTATTCAAAACTTGAATGCTCACACCTCTGGTAAATGTGCATTCTTCCAATTCTTCGTGGTAGATTTTCTTAGCTCTCTTATGTTGATTGGTATCACTTTTAGACAGTAGTCTTCAAGTGTTTCCATAGTTTCTTTATATGAATAATGTCAGGACTTTGACTAGGCCACTCAGAGACATTCATTTTCTTATTCTTATTGACCCACTTCAGTGTAGCTTTGGTCTTGTGCTTTGGATCATGAATGGTGAACATTTCCCCAATTTTAGCTTCCGGGAGGTTTTCTAACATTTGTTTTTTACTAGTAGTATTTTACTACTTCTATATTCTAATCAACAAAGAAGATTGACAAGAAGCAGAACTAAAATATAATGTTGTCACCATCGTACTTGACTATAGCAATGGTTTGGGTGAGTGGTGCACTACCCTGGGTTTGCATTACATGTAACATATTGTATTTAAATCAATAACTTCCAACGTTGCCTTTCCTGACCACAGAAACCTTTGCCATTTATTTGTGTGTATTATTTAAGTCCTTGTTCTATAGAAGCCCCCTTTGTGAAGTTACTGGGATACATGACACATGAACATTTTTTGTCCCATCTCAGCCCTTGCTAAGTTGTTTAGTATGGAGTGACTGTCACGGATGTCAGAAGGGACGAACCGTGGAATGGCAGGAGAGCAGAAAAAGACCCTATGTGAAGTGGCGGAACAGGGAGTTAGCCCGGGCTCAGCAGTGCAAAGAGTTCTGGAATTGCCGTATATAAATCTAAGCCCTCAGGCTACGGATGGAGCAGCGGCCTGGTGCTAAGCAGGTCTCAGGACATCTGAACAATGCTGAGCAAAGGTGAATGAGAGACCCAGAAATATATAGCCCCAGAGAGAGAAACACCAGAAGGACAGCAAAGCACAGGAAACTGTGGACAGGACAGAGTAGGAGCGCCCTCTGGCTGCAGAGGTACCACCCCTCCCCCCTTCATGGGCGGCTCCTGACGCCCATACAAATAAGTGAGCTGCACAGCACTGGGGGAAGGAAAAACCTCATTTAACTGAAAGGAAACCTTCGGGAGTCCACAGCTGAGAGCTGCCCCCTCCTCCAGGGTATAAACCTTTATTGGGGGGTCAGGTAGAGCTCCGGAGACTTAAAACAAAAAAAACAAGTACACAAGCACAAACCACAACAAACATAAACCTGGGAGACCAGGGAAACAAACCACAATAAACAGATAGGAACCAAAAGTTCCAAGACAGACGGGACAGGGGGACCATAGAGAAGGGGAAACCTGGAGGTGAAAAATCAAAACACTAAGCAAAAAAAAAAGAATAAAAACAAAAACCTGGGGAAAATACAGCAGACTGGGCAAGACACGTTCAACATTCTATCACTGATATAGGAATAGACAACCTGAGGAGAGCCAGGTACTAGACCCGCTCACAGGCCCGGATGTCTGGAGTGATATCTAGCAATGATAATAGAGGAACAGAAAAAAAATTACCATTCTGTCACTGATAGCGGAATGAACAACCCGAGGAGAGCCAGGCAAGAAGCCTGCTCACAGGCACAGATGTCCGGAGTGATATCCAGCAATAAGAATAGGAAAGCCAGTTCAACATTCAATCACGGATGTTGGGAGAGACAACCCAAGGAAAGCCAGGTATTTGTAAGTGTATGTCGGGATGGCATAAAACAGAATGACCCGTTCACAGGCACGGAAGTCAAGAATAGCATCCCGCAATTAGAATAGAAGAACTGAAAAAAAAAGGCTCAGCGAAAAAAGGAAAAAGCTGCGGAAAGACAAAAAAGCTCCGCTCGCGGGGTTAGAGATGGCTCAGCATTCTATCGTGGATGTCGGAAGGGATGAACCGTGGAATGGCAGGAGAGCGGAAAAAGACCCTATGTGAAGTGGTGGAACGGAGAGTTAGCCCGGGCTCAGCAGTGCAAAGAGTTCTGGAATTGCCGTATAGAAACCTATGCCCTCAGGCCACGGACAGAGCGGCGGCCTGGTGCTAGGCGGGTCTCAGGACATCTGAACGTCAATGCTGAGCGAAGGTGAATGAGAGACCCGGAAATATATAGCCCCAGAGAGAGAGAGACACTGGAAGGACAGAAAAGCACAGGAAACTAGGACAGAGTAGGAGTGCCCTCTGGCTGCAGAGGGCGTGACAGTGACAGCCTTACCTGCCTGATCTAGATAGATTGTAGGTGCTTTTCACTTCTTAATGATTGAATTCTCCATGCACAAATAGATATCAAGGGTCTTTAAAATGAATTATGCTCTTGATCTGTGCTGTTATACAACTGTAAATTTAAATTTAATATAATCTGTTAATGGTATAACCTATACCTCATAAAAACTATTAATAATAATAAGAAGAAGAAGAAAAAGAAAATGTCATCTTGTGGCACTGTTAGTATTGCTGCCTCACAGAGCTGAGGTACTGGTATCAATTCCTGGAGTGCTATCTGCATGGAGTTTGTATAGTTTGTGGAGTCTCTCTGCATGTTTCCATCTGTTTCATCTGGGTCTGTTTCCTCCCACAGTCCAAAGACATACTGGTAGGTTCACTGGCGTCTAGGAAAATTGGCCCTACTGTGTGTACATTGTGTTTGTGTACTTTGTTTTGCACCCACTGCTTGCCGGAATCGTCTCTGGATCCCTGATGACCCAGTATTGGATAAAGAAGTTAGAGAATGGATGGATGGAATTCTTTGCACTGCAGTAATTAATAGGATAATAGTCTATTATATGATAATGGCATTGTTTCCTTATAGTAGACAGTTATAAGAAAGTGTAGAAAGAAGTTTAGCTCTAGAGATATCAAGGTAAGGAAGAATTTCACTAAGCAATTCCAAGATGAGTGGAGGGAGTGGATAAATGGGCAATTTTAGGACAGGATGAAGTCAATTTAAGGACTAGATGAGGCTCAGACAATTCAAACAAGGGCTGTTACAGTTATAATAAATCTGAACTTTCTGCAATTGTAGGACACATAACTACAGTATATGAACTGAAAACAGCACTCCATCTCTGCAGTCCCTCCATTGGCGTGCTTTCCAATCCTCCTCTTGTTTCAGATTGTCTGTATTCAGTCTATTTTCTCCAGCTTTCAGATTATACTCTTTATCCATAGGAAATCAGGACTGCTAGGTGCCTGACTGCCTTTCTGTGCCTCCTCAAGACATGTTTTTAGATAAAAAACATTTAGCTTTCTAAGTCATCCTCACTAATGCTCATAATATATTACTAAATGTTCTTAATTATCTGCATTATAGATATATGTGTTACTGTATTTTTAAAGCATTTTTGTTTAATTTTTGTTCAGCTTGTCTGTAGATTGCATTGTTGTATTGTAGATTCAAATCTGTCCTTACTATTTGATTTTCACATACCTTATCCATTTTCCCTTCAAACCCTCAGATATCTCCACACTGACAATTCTAGTAACTTTGAGAAAATGTAGCAAAAAAAATGTTTAAAACTTAGTTTTAAATTATCTAGAATTTACTGTAAAACATGTGTGGTTATTGCTTGAAAATTTCCAAAAATTAATCCCTTTAAATAATATATAAATTAAATATTATCATTTAAATAAAGGATTGAATCAGGTGCATTTCTAACCCAATAATGTATGCAGTTCATCAAGACTTTATGAAGCTTTGCTGCTTCTCATGATGTGCTATAAAATCTGCCCAGTTAATTCTTGGTCCATTAACATATATTAAATATGGCATACCAGTCCAGAAAGGGACAGAAGTTACCACAGACCTGCCACTAGCAGCTGCTATATGATGTCTGATTACTTGTAAAAAGCCACATGAAGGATGAATGATTTAATAATTGGATAATTTGTAAGGACTTTACAGTTTTCAGTTCTGTTCTCACATTGGTGCAATTAAGTTTGTTTTGTACTTAAAGGGCTGGTGATAATTATGTTTTTAATGCTTATTTACCTAAAAAGGCATAATCTAAAGCCTTCTGGGCTTCACTTCAGGCCTTTGTGAGTTTTTGTATGTACAGATCTTTGGGACTGACCTGATTGAAGATCTTGGTTAGGGTGTATCACACTGTTCATATGGTATCATTGCACAAACTATGGGGGACTCATGTTTTACATGATCAAATTAGCCATTTAGTTGACTAAATTCATTTATTCGCAATAAAATGGAAATGCTTACCAAACAGAGTACCTTTTAAAACACATTTTATGTTTTAAAAATGGCTTCCAAGTTGATGTGTCACACTGTATAAGACATATCAAAATTATAAAGGAATTATTAGCATATTGCTGGGTTAATTGGTTTAAGCAATGACAAAATTCAGAATCTTCGTAGAAAAATTTACATATGCATTGCATTTCTAATGAGTTGTTTTATTATTTTAGTAAGAAGCAGGTTAGAATCCTGTCTAAGAATCTGAAACTCTAACCTACACTTAAACTACAATTTGGTTACACAAGAAGCATGTATGGGTGCTATAGGAAATTACCCAGGATGCTAAGTGAAAAGCCATGCAATTTAAATAATTTTTGACAGGTAAATTGGAGATACTGGCCTTCACCCCACAGGCTCAACCTGCAGCAATTATAAATCAGTACTCTAACCAGCATAAGGTCGAATACAGAATTTATATTCTACATCTTCTCATATTCTTAATCTTCAAGCAAAGTCAGTGAATAATCAACCCAAAAAGTACTGAAACTTGATATCAAAAGATGATGATAAATAAGTGTAACAAATACAGATATTAAATTGTATTAAATACATTCTAATAGTACATAAAAGGTGAGTTCTCAAAGAATAGCAAATAATGTAGAAGTCAGAAAGGAAAGGTACAGAGATTTCAAGGACACTCCACAAAGAATACAGATCCTGTAACATAAGACAGAATGAGAAAGCAAAAAGATTATTCTTGGTTTATTCAGATTCAAAGCTTCAGTTTTAAAAGACAATCATACTGTAACTGTCACTCCTGGCTAAAGAGTTACTTAAGAAAATATTTAATATATTATCCAATTTAAAACAGCTTAAGCACTGACTTCCACTTCATGCAAAACTATGCAAATAAGGTCAGTACTGAGCAGTGATGAACACAGACTGTGCCTTTCTCAGTTAAAATTAATTTCATGATGCAAGAGACATTAAGACCTTTGCAGATCTGCATTCACAGACAATAGCAACTCTTTCATTGTCCCCACTCTGACATTGAAGTTGAATGTCCCTTTAGTTTCATGAATGCTGTAAATTCAAAGCATTGAAAAAATATTTGAGGATTAACACACCAGACAGAATTGTAATAATCAAAATTAAACTTAAAATCTTGCTTGAATCATTTACCACTTTCAACCTTCCTGACATGAAAAAAGAAATGATAGGATCGATGACAGTATTTTTTCAAAGCAACACTGGCATCTAGTAGCATTCAACCACCCAATCCAGGTATTAGTAATAAAGAACTTTACTGAGAAAGGGAATGTGACAGGGAGTTATTATAGTTTTAAACTGACCCTTCTTTTAGAAAATACTTATTTCAGATAAGTTTTCAGGTTCTTTCTTTTTATCTCAGTGACAGAACACTGTCACATGATGTACAGTGGATTGTCATTGTGGATTTTAAAAAAGATTGAAACTCTCACAGAAAATGACTTACATACAGTAGGTAGGACTTATTTTTTATCCAGTAATTACTTCTGATGGAATTTAGAATTATTATTTTTTGCAGATGTAATATCTAGCAAGCTTTATTAAAGTCATATTTCTATGTCTGAGTATGCTCAGCAATGGTGGCACTCATACAGTATTTTTAGCATAAATTTAATTACATTAGTCAGCCAAATTATAAATAACTAGTATTGCCTAATGCAGAGTATTCATATAAGATCATCCACCCTCACAAGAAGTTCTGTCCTATTCTTCTATAAGTCTTTCCTCCAAAGCTCCATTCACCTTCCACCAAAAAATCCTTGATCCATTATTAGTGAGATTGACAGTACTGCTTTTAGTTGCTATGATGGTGTCAAAAACACAAACTTCCAAACCAAGTCTGCTTTTGACATTTGATAGATTTCAAATGAACTGAAAAAGATTTATATAAACTAGACTAAATTAACCCTATGTGAAAAAAATGTATCTCAGTACTTTACCATTTAACTAAGCCATCAATAAACCACATATAAGCCTATACACAAAATATATAGAACTCAACAACCTCTATAGGCAAATCAACTTTAACTACTGTCCTCACTATGCTGGTCACTATCCTTTAAGTCCAGGAATTTGGACTGATTCCAGAGCAGCAATATCTTTTCCATAAAATGAGTGGTGAACAAAAGTATACATATTATTCTAAATGAGCCTTGTAACAGTTTCATTTGATGGAAGCTGAGCAAGGGGAGAATCTGTCACATTAACCTACTGTATATAACTTGTTATTAAGGCAGCATCCAGACTAAATTCATTGTTTTTAACAGAGTTTTAAACTTAAGTCAATCTGTAAATGCAGACCTTGCTTAACCTTGTATTACCTTAAAGTACAGTAGTAATAATGGTAGCAGAAGTGATGAGCTCAATTGTTGACCTGGTCAATTGTTTTCTTATTTACCAGCAACCTTATACAGCTACTCTTTTGTGAGCTCCCTGTTCTCAACAGCTGTATGTGTTTAGTAGTTCCCTAGTACCAGACAACTCGCCCCTAACCTGGGAAGCCTTTAACTGTCCTCTATTACTTAATGTCTCACCAAGAGTCTGAGCTTCCCCTTAAGCTCCAGATACTGTATGTGCCTAGGTCAACCTGAACTGACACAAACAGATGTCTCCCCACGAGAAATCTTTTGCTCAGATAGCCCTAATCTGTCCTTTAGGTCAGGCTGCCTGTAGTATTCATCAATTCCCTTCAGGATTGTTGTTAAAACCCAGACATTCTGGAGTTGATCTTACTTTGGTGTCTCACCACGAGAGCTAGTATCTTACTAAATTACAGTACCTGCCAATGAGGATCTCTTACCAAGAGACCCAGTATCTCACTGCCACAGTAAGGTTCTAGCTCCGTGAGTGCCCGACATCACAATCTCTCCTTGAAGCTGTGTTGTTTGTTGCCAAACCTGCGATTGAGTCCAACTCCCCTGAGTCGACTCTTCAGAATCTCCCCGTGAGACTCTGTCTTACTGACAAATCTGACAAGTAGGGTACAACTCCCCTGAGTTTACCTGGACTGTTCCCTCACTAAAGCTATATATAGGTAGTCTGGCTCCACACAGGTATGAATAATTCTCTAATAACCTTGTGTGTATGCAAACTTAATGTATTTTTTCAGTGTATCTGGAGTGTCTCGCCAGCATCCTCTGGTAGCTTAACCCCTTAACTGATACTCTGGGTCCAGCTGTTGTTAAAGGCCTTTCTAATATTATACAATTGTATTATTAACACCCCTGAATTACATTCTGTGTTTTAAACTGTAAATCTTATAATTTACTTTGCCTCTGCACTTTGTAACTTAGAAGTAAATAATTTGTCAACATAAAATCTCTCAAAAAATTATCTGTGACACTTTCCTCTAATTTATCTTCTTTACATTAGAAGGAGAGAACAGAGTCAGATTCAATAAAACATTTAAATACTGCAGACTATACAGTCAGTAACTGTCCAACTACTTACATCTCAGCCTTTCTCGACAGCCTCATGAGACCGCTGGTTGAAGATCTTCCCTCATACATCAAAGACACCAACCACGCGCTCCAACATTTTAATGATTTCCAATTTCAGGGTACCGAATGCTACATTTTTACCATGGACATCACATCTCTGTACACCGTCATTCCCCATAATGACGGCCTTACAGCCCTCAAGCACATGCTGGACAAACGCACAGTGCTTGATCCACCCACCCACACCCTGGTACGCCTTGCAGAATTGGTACTCACACTGAACGCATTCTCTTTCAATAATCTTTTTACCAACAGGTCAGTGGAGTTGCCATGGGCACCAGAATGGGACCCAGCTATGCCAATATTTTTGTCGGCTGGGTAGAAGAACGCTTCTTCGCTTCCTACACTGGCTATGTCCCTGACCTCTACAAACGATATATTGATGACTGCGTCGATGCCGCCACATGCTCCAACGATCAGCTTGAGTTCTTCCTGCACCATTTCACCAACTTCCACCCGTCCCTCAAATATACGGTTAACATATCTTCCACTACTCTTCCGTTTCTAGACATCAACTTCTCCATCAACTACCCCCGACTGTCCACTTCAGTTTATTACAAACCCACGGATTCACACAGCTACCTCCTGTACAGCTCATTTCACCCCAACCACACTAAAAACTCTCTTCCTTTTTCACAGTTCCTTAGGCTACGACGATTATGCAGCGACGACATCGACTTCGAGAACCAAGCCCTCGAAATGTACTCCTTTTTCATCAACAGAGGATACCCCAGCAGTGTGATTGACAGGGCCCTTGCCCGAGCCAAAAACACCCCCCGGACCATCAACCCGATCAGGAAGTCCCGCCGTAACAACCGCATTCCTTTGGTGCTTCCTTACCACCCTAACACACTTCCTATCCCCAGGACCATTAACCACAACTTTTACATCCTACAGGATGATCCCTCCATTGGGGCCCTCTTTTCTGATCGCCCTATCATCTCATATCGCCGACCACCTAATCTGCGTAACCTCCTTGTTCACAGCTCCCTTGACCGCCCTCAACAACCATCCACACCAGGCATTTTCCCTTGCAACAGAGCTCGCTGTATCACCTGCAAGTACACATCCACCACCACACTCATTCAAGGCCCCTCAGGACAATTCCGGATCACCCAGACAGCATCTTGTACTTCCAGCAACCTTATTTACTGTATCTCTTGCAATAAATGCCCAGCCATCTACATTGGAGAAACAGGAAGGAGACTTGGAGACCGCTTCAGAGAACACATCAGGGCTGTGAAGATTAAAGATCTCTCCAAGCCCATTGTTTCTCATTTCAACTCTGACGGCCACGACCACTCTAATCTCTCCGTCTGTGTTCTCAAAGATGGTTTTCCGAACTCATACATCAGAAAGACCACCGAAACCAAAATTATTCTGCAGCTAGGATCACACATTCTCCCTTCTCTTAACGACAGACTACTGTTCTTTTAAATTTTCTCCATTCATTGGAAGTTTAATTTCACACCTCTCTGCACCCATTCTGACTTCACACCTCTTGATTGGCCTCTCTTTCTGTCCCCTGCTCCCGCCTCTCACTCCTCCTCCCTCCCAACCTTTGTTCTCCCGCTACTTTACCTTTGCCTACTGCCCTGTCTCTCTCACACCTGAAGAAGGCTCCACGGCCGAAACGTTGTGTTCTCTTTCTTCTTTTTTTCAGCATGGAATAAACCTATTACTTGTTCCTTTGCAGCCTACACATGCTGACGCAGCTACCCACCTGACTATACAGTATGCCTACATATAGTCTAAATATGGACTATATAGGAAAAGGAATACTACATAAAATGTATACTATATAACAAAAATGTAAAGCTATATTTTAACACAGAAAATGATTAAATAATAACATTTATTACCTGGTTACCTTCAGGAGGTAATACTATCTCTTTCCCCTGTAGAGCAGAGGAGAGGTGTTCATGGAGTTTTCCTCCAAGGCATGCAATCAATACCCCCAGGTTATAGTCTTGTCTTCCGCTGCTTTCCTTGTCTACTCTTTCTTGCCATGGGCAGAGTTGGGTTTATATACTCCACATGTTATGAACCAAGATCACCACTGAAAACATCACAGCACTTTCCTGAAGTAATAGGCATATGTGGTTTTAATTACATTGAAACTTAGACAAAAGCGTTGACTGCTCAAATAATTGTTTTGAAACATAAGTGGCAAACTAATTGAAAAATCTAAACAAAAAAATAATAATCAGTATCTTAATAAAAAGTATCAATATCGATATTATTATCTCTAATAATTATATTATTATTAAGTAGAGATATTAGATTAAAATCTATAAAAAACAAGAAAAATAGAGTAGACATTATTTGTTATAAAATAGGGGTAAGCAGGAAATACAAATAATTAAAATAAAAAAGTTATGATAAACGTGAGTAGTAAGTAAAATTTGAGGCATGCAAGTTCTTTATTCACTTTCACAGGACTATTGAAAGAGTGATAAATTAGAGGCAAATGTGAACAGACTATTTATTAAAAATGAAAAACAGTACAGCTGAACATCACAAAACATTACACTTCCAACATTAAGCTTTGCCTCACATATGCAGCCATCTAGAATGTGACAAATCTCTTGTTAGCAGTAAGCGAACTACAGTATATACTGTGGTGTGTTTTGGCATGCCGAATTTAGAGCTTCACTGCTGAAATATCAAAATTGAATTAGCTTAATTTAATCTAATTGTACTTTAAATCCACTTAATATGGAACATAAAATGGAATAATGTAACTAAATAACATTTTAATTATTAAGGATATTAATTTATGAATATAGATATATGTATACTGTAGCTGGTAATGGTAGATGAAAATAAAAAATAAGGTACAAAGCGGTATTCCACCTTCTTCATAAACATTTTTGTATTTAATTATTTAATTAGGTCAATTGCTGTAGTTATTTTGAAGAAGTTTTGATGTGCTGATGTGCTTTTCATGGAACACTACATTTACCATGAACATTTGCAAGGATTTATTAACAAATTAATAACAATAAACAACATTGAACAAACATACGTTATCAAACTACTAATGAACTACCATGGCTGGGTGGGACCAGCAGAACCATGGATTTCTGGGAGACGTGTTTTTTGTTGGCAGTTTTCCAATCAGCCATTTTCTATTTGACTTTTTCCCATGTTATTATACAAGTATCTGTTCTATCTCTGATTGATTAACTTTTTAAATACATATCCCCTCAAATATGAAAATGTTTTTTCCTCAAATTTTTTGGCATATCTTAGAATTCAGTGATATTATTTAATTCGAATTAATTTAAAATATATATTACTATTGTCAACTATGTTACTCTCATGTCAGCTATGGTACTTATAAATTCATTTGATTTATTTAACTGTAATTAAAAAAGTATTTTAAGTTAATCTATTTGTTTGTTTTATTTTACACAAAAAAGGGAAACCTTATTTAATTTGCTCAGATTGATGAACATTTACAGGAGAGAAATGTTCCAGGAGAGTAAAAAGGTCTCTGCTAGATCAATATTGAAATTAGTTAAGGTTGCAGTCCTGAGGTGACGTAAAGCCAGAAATATGACTGCTCTAGAGAGCCCAATGTCTGAGCATCAGTAGTGGGGAATTATGCCTTAAATAAGCACATCCATCACGTGCTTGATGATTAGATTGGCTGTGTGAAGGAGGAATGGAGAGACAGCTTGGGCGCATTCTCATGGCATTGGTGGATGGGCAAGCTCTCATAGGAAAGTGAATATTTCTCTGTCTTCCTTCTGTTGCTTCCTCCTTTTCTCTCTGTCCCCTTCTTTTTATCCTGTGTTTCTATTATTTACCTACCCATATGCTTCACTTTCCTGTCAAATTCTAGCCATTGTTCTCTCTGTTAAGGCTTTGATACAGTTCACTTATGGATTGTAACAATATTATATATCACCTATAAAAAATACATTGTAAGGTGTAAGTGAAAAAGAAAGATGTAATATTGGTATTATTGATAATGTATTATTAGCTATTAATTAAATACATAGATACTCATTTTAAGCATCCTTCATTCCTACCCTAATCTTTTTTTTACAACCCAAAGAAACTTTCATCTTAGAGCATTACTCTTCAGTAGTGTTTCATGATGTATAGCTTTACTTAATATAATAATAGACTTAGTATAATAATATTGTTTGATTTCACCATTAATTCTGATACATTTTTTTCTTATCTCCTGATGCCAGTAAGTGTTTGATTGTTTTGTGCAATTATGTGAGTCTGAACCTTTAATTTCAATAATTGAGTATAAATGTTGTAAAACTGTCAAATGTTTTTTTCTGTATCTCTGGGTCAATAGGTTTTAAGGCGTTAGCATACATACAGTAGTAGGAACATGAGGAGAAAGATTACCCTGTCAAGTAATTGAGATGAAGTTAATGACCCAGTTCTTAGGGAGTTTCTTGTTTGTACACAGAAACTGGAATTTGTAATTGGACATTCTAACTTATGGTAAAAATATAACTTCTCCTCTGCAGTGATAAAAAAAGTGTGATTACTTACTGGTACAGCTTAAGTGTATCCATCTCACTTTAAAGAAGTAAGAGGGACAGAAGAGCTAACATTAGAACCATTTCCAAACTTGTGATATAAAGTAACCACCCAATTAAAGAATGTTCACAATAACTATAAATGGAATGAGCATGGCATTCTGAATTTATGTTTTGTCTTTTGAGTACATTAGTCCATTCCATTGTCCTAGCTACTTGAAGGACAGTCAAAAGACATTGTTCTGGTGTCTGCAAAAGTGTCCCATCATTGCCTGTTGTGGTGTTAACCAGTAGAAACTCTTGTGAGAATTACATAGCCATAAGGAATAAGAAATAACTTTTGGATTTTTCTTGAAAAAGCTTTTTCTGCATAGTTCTCTGCTAATAGTGAGACAGTGCTATTGTCATATTATACTACTCCTGAAGACTGTGGGCAATGTGAACTTCGATGTGATGCCAAAAACTGCACATGGTTTTTACAACGCTGCTTGAGAAGTCTGTGCACTGATCACTGTCAATCACTTCTGGAATTCCTCATTTTGTGAAACATATAAGATAGGGGTTTTTGCTATAGTTGCTTCATTTGCATGCCTGCAAAGGAAAGCCTAAATCCACTTTGTAAGCCTATGTCCATAGTTGCTGCATTAGTATATCTGCAAGGGAGTGTCTCAACCCTAACCTATCAATAATCACAAGGACAAGGACATCAGGCAGGTTGATGTCTAGAACTGGACATTCTTGTGGTTTACCGGATACAAGCAACATTTGAGGCACCAATATTCTATGCTTACAATATCCAAATCAAGTAAAATCCAGTCTGAAAGCATTTGGAATGACACCATAGTAATCACCATAGGAATCATGGAATCAGAAGGTTAAAATTGAGTGTGATGTATGCAACACAATCCTGTTTTATCCAGTGAAGTAGGTAAAATGTGTCAAAGTCCAAATAGTTGCTTGCAAATGTCTGGTATATGAGTCATGCTTTTTATCAACACCCTGAAGACAATATGTGTCATGATTGTAATCCCTCCTCTTAAGGGCGCTCCAGCCCTTTCACATTTGAGTTGATCCTGTGCACCTGCCTCCAATCCAGCCATTCCTTAAAAGCCAGACACTCACTCTATTCCGGCTCTGCACTGAAAGACGGACGCCCGGAGGCCTGCCTACCACCAAGTTGCCCTACACCCACGGCTTGAGGGCATAGGCATCCTATCGGCGTCCCAACCCAGCTGAGTCCAGGGCTCAGAGCTCCTGGTCCCATTATCCCCATTCTTATTCCCTCTCCCTGCACTGAATCCTGTTCCAGTTTTTAACTTTGTCTTGTTGTCATCTCATCTGGATTTCCCAGTTTGGACAATTGGACTCCCTCAGACTTGTTCACCTGGACCACGCCCTCCCGAGCACCAGTGAACCATCGTCATGCCCCCCTGTTCGTCAACCTGCCCAGTTCCATGCGGTCTCCTCCTTGTGTTTGATGCACTCCCTTCGGGATTCTATCGTCTGCATAGGGTCCTGAAAAACGCTTCGTAACAATATGAAGTATAGGTAGTAGGCACTACATAGTACTGAAGAGACAGTTATTTTAGAAGATCCCTCTTCATGGTAAAAAGGCGGCACAGGGTTAGGCTGTGTCAGTATAGTGGCTGTATCTGTGTTTGTCTGTGATGTCTGACAGCTATTTTTATCAGTCCATACAGAAGACCTGTAAAATTATTCTGCAACTTATTTCTTAAACAGTTCATAGATTGGTTTTGCATGATCACCAAAATAAGGAATAAAGTCTCTGATAGCTAAGTAAGCTAAAAAAGAAGAATGAACAGTTTTTCTGAAAGAAAAGGGTAGTACAGAAATGCAAACCTCTTCAAAGACATCATCAAAATGTATAGGACCTAAACCATCACTGAGTGATCTCTTCTCTAAATTAGTAATATGTTTTTTTTGTTTTGTTTTCCAACTCACTGCTAGTTTTAGATCTTGGTTCTTCTTAATTTTAAATTGCAGATTTCATAACACATTGTAAAGCTCTGCTTGTTGTAACCATTCATACGAGAGGAGCTGAAATGAATTGGAAAGCTTCTTTTTTACTTTCTTACTTCCAAGTCTTAGAATCAAGTTGATAATTTTCATCATCATTCTCATCAGAGCATAGACCTTTTATGGCTTATGGTTTTGAAAATTGAAGGTCATTGCTGACACAACAGTAACTGCAGAGGCAAGAAACTGAACTTGTTCTCTAAGTCTGCATTCCTTGTCAGTATACTTACTTTTTCAACAGTTTCCATTTTCAACTTATAATTTAGGTCCTATGCCAACTTACGAATTGCAGCAACATACTGTTCCATTGTATACTGTAAATTCCTGAATGCATTTTTCAAAGGATCTTTTGTACATTCTTCTTTGTAAATCCTTCCCTTTTTATTTTTTTTCATAAAACAAACAAACAGATCAATCAAACACATAGAGATGTTTAATGAACAATACAAATATACAACACATACAAATGCACAATACAGGATAATGGAAGGTAAGCAATAATAAAATGCAGTGGGGTGTTTTTACAGAAGGGTAGGGATATTTCTAGAGTGATACATAGTTATATGTTTGAAATTTGTATTTCTAATAATAAAAATAATAAATAGAAATAATAAAAAATGAATTATATATACGGTATATACTGTATAAATTAAAAAAGGGAAAAGAATAACAGATACAATTGAAATGACAACAGTTTATGTACAGTATGTATGTGATATATTAGCTATTGTGTGAATTTACTAATGTACTGTATGTAGAACTAAAATGCCATAGTGTTGAATATTTTCAAAGGGGTATTGTGAGTGTGTTTAAATGTGGCCTTAGGTAGCATTAGCTCACTGGCAATTTTAAGGATTTGAGGAGTGGTGATTATATTTCATTAAGTTTTTCATTTTCTTTTATTAGGGAGGCACGTGTTCTCCTAATAAATTTAATCATTGAGAGATGGAAAGTTGTTTTCCAGTTAAGAAGAATTGTTTTCCTGGCGAGAGGGAAATATGTAGTGGGGTGGTGTTTTTATTTAACTGATCAATTGTTGTAAGATCCCAAAGTAAACACAGAGATGGGGATGAAAGAATGCTGCACCCCCAAAAAAGTTGTTTTGGTCAGTTACTTTAACTCGGTTACTTACCGAGGTTATTTTGGAAATGTTTTGACATTCTCCTTCTAGGTACATTATATTAAGTATATTATTTATATATAATATATATACATACTGTATATGTTTATATAGTTATTTTTCTATGCATACTTGCTGCAATTGTTGTTGTAAAAAAGTTGTACTTTTTAAAATCCAGTTAATAGGGAATATTAACATGGAATTGTTATATTCTAAAAATAATTTTGATAGCTAATAATAAAAATAGTTTCTGAACATTATTAACAATACTAATTTATGGATCTAAATATAATATATTTATATAGCTGGTAGCAGTACCATATTCCACTTTCTTCCTAAACATCTGCATCAATTTCTTTGACTCTATGTTACCAAGAGGTGCTTTGGTACAGTGGTAAGGGTATCATTAAGGATGTCATTGCTGACCATGAACCCCAAAGGACTATTTTCTGGCAGTGTCTAGGTCTCCTGGTTACACAGTAGTTGCCTGTTTTAATTTGTTTTTTAAATATGAAGTCAGTATATCTACATATTTCTATTATTAATATACTGATGGGAAAAAAAACGCCATGCCTCCTCCTCTGAACTCTGGCCCTGCTGTCTGCATGGAACAAGCTGAAGAGTGACTTATCCGTGAAGAAGACCTGATGCCACTCCTGACGAGGCCATTGCAGCCTCAGTCTGGCCCAAGCCAGTTGGGTGTGACATCTAGGAGGTGTGAGCAGAGGGCCTTTGACAGGTCACCTTGCTCTAAGAGCAGAAGCATGGAGTCTCACTGTCTTGTCACTGATGCGGACATGTGACAGAGCAGTCTGTCACTGTGGAAAATGGAACATGGTAGGACAGGGGTGGCAGAAGTTAACTGAGCTTTTGGTTTGTTTGTGTGCTAACTTGCCATCGTGTATTATTTTCTGTCTGTGAACAAAACGTCCTACAGCCAACACTAACCACACAGGAGGTGTTTGTGTGACATTTGGTGGCAGAGTGGGATAGCAAGCAGCAGGCTTGCAAGGTCCATAAGGATACAGAAGATAGACTCCTCCAGTGAAGTTTCTGTGTGAGGAGCGGAGGCGATGCCAGAGCCCGAGGTCCATCCAAAGTTCTGATGTCAGCTCATATCAAAAGCGGAAAGGGCACCAGAGCAAGGGGAATTGGTAGCCCTATTTAAGGATTTTTTGATTGCCCAACAAAGAAGTGAGGAAGGACTGTGTGAGGAACTGAAGAGCCTCAGAGAAACAGCTCAGACTGCATCCATCTTGCTGCAACAGGGCAGCATTGAGAGTAGCCCTAGGCAAGCACTTCCCACTCCAGTAACTCATCAGCGGATGGTTACCCCGGAGGGAGAGGAGACCAGTGGAGTACGTTCCTCATGTGGTGGAGTCTAAAGTGCCACCATATCAAGAGGGTGAAGACATTAAGAATTACCTTGTGAGTTTTGAGCTTCTCGCTCGTACTTGGGGGTGGCCAGAATCAGAGTGGGCATGTCGTTTGGTATCTTTATTGACAGGGAAGCCTTTGGAAGCCTACTCTGCCATGGATGAACAAAGGACAGGTTCTTATGAGAATGTGAGAGCTGATTTATTAGATAAGTTTGATATCACTTACAGTTTCGTACCACAACCGTTCCACCAGGGGAAACCCCAGGAGAGACTTATCACTAACTCCAAGGGCTATATCGATGGTGGATGAGACCAGACCAATGGACTAAGGAGGACATCGGAGAGGTGATTATACTGGTACAACTACTGCAAGTGGTCAGCCATTAACAGCTTTAGTTGACTCTGGTAGTTCTATTTTGCTAATCAAACAAAGTCATGTAGCAAGTCAGTCTATCGATTATACTAAGCTAATTTCTATACATTGTGTACATAAAAAGGATTATCCTTTGGCTGAGGTAACCATTACTCTAGGAAAGCAGGTTTTGTGTTACGAATGGGTGTTATTCCCTTCCACATGATCTTATCCTGGGTAGAGGTACCAATCCTAATAGATTTACTACAAGAAAGCCATACCGCGTGTCCTGTCATAACTAGAGCTCGGTCAAGGAAAGGGATAGAACCACTGCCTGATATAAATGAGTCAGTAATCAAGCCGGCAGGTAAGCCTAGGAAGAGTTGTCGCCAAAGTGGAATGGAGAAAAAACATAATGCCCGAGTGGAAAATATTTGACCTACTATGTTAAACATAGATTCCGAATGGCGGATTCCAAAAAATATCAGAGAACTGCAAATGTCGGACCTCTTGCTAACACCTCTCTATGAACAAGTTAGTAGGGTGGATGGCCAGGCAGTAAAATCAGTAGGGAGACCATCTAAGGAAGAATATATCTTGGAAAATGACATCTTATATTCCACAAGTAATGGTGGAAATTGTTTAATTGTGCCTACAACCTGCAGACTTGTAGTATTACATTTAGCACACACCATTCAATGGGCAGGTCATTTAGGGCAAGGGAAGACCTACAGCTGAATAACCATTTTTATTGGCCCACTATGTACACTGATGTGAAGAAGTAGATCTGTCAGAAGACAAAATCTGATCAGGCCTACCTTAATCCTCTACCAGTAATAGATATACATTTTGGATGCATAGGTATGGACATAATAGGACCCCTGGAAACCAGTAGTGTGGGATATAAGTATATTCTAGTTATATGTGATTATGCTACTATGTTTCCTGAAGCTTTCCTGTTAAGAAAAACCCAGACATCAACCATTACAGGTTGTTTGTTGCAGCTGTTTGCAAGAGTAGGTGTACCTGAAGAAATGCTCACAGATCAGGGCACAAATTTCATGTCCAAACTCATTAAGCAGCTACACAAAGAACAGGGAGTGAAAGGGATTAAACCTAGCCCCTATCATCCTTAGACCGATGGCCTAGTGGAAAGATTTAATCAGACCCTCAAGACCATGCTAAGAAAATTTGTATCAGACTCTGGGCGAGACTGGGATAGATGGTCAGCATTCCTGTTTTTTCTTACAGAGAGGTTCCCTAAGCATCTACTGGGTTTTATCCTTTTGAACTCCTGTAGGAGGCAGGTGCCAGGTCCACTAGATATCCTGAAGCAGAGCTGGGAGGAGGAGAAGACAACCACTACAGGTATAGTCTCCTATGTAATGCAAATGAGGGACTGACTGGAGGCACTGAGAGACCAAGCCAGGGAGAATTTGGAAAAGGCACAGAGGAGTCAGAAATTATGGTATGATCGCTGTGCAAGGAGTTGAGAGTTAAAACCAGGCCAAAAAGTATTACTGCTGTTGCCCACTGTTACAAGCAAACTTTTAGCTAAATAACAGGGGCCATATGAAGTATTGAGGCGAATGGGAGCAGTCACCTATGAAATACTGCATCCAGACAGGAAGAAACCTAAAAAGGTGTACCATATCAACCTACTTAAGGAGTGGAAGGAACAAGAAGGGCTTGAGCGGTCATTAATGGTTGTTCAGGTAGATGAGGAGCAAGAGCAGACGGAGATGGAGCTCCAGGTGCTGTACAAATGTCTGATGCCAGATGTGTCCCACCTCGGTGAAAGGCAGGAGCAAGACCAGAGAACCCTTCTAAGTTTGTTCCCAAGCCTAAACCAAGGCAGGCCAGGACGAACTACACTATTAGAGCTCACCATATGGTTGAAGGATAATACTCTAATTCGTCAAAGACCTCATCGAGTACCAGGAAGGTTTATTGAAGGCCTGAAGACAGAGGTCAAAACGATGCTAGACCTAGGAGTAATAGAGCTTTCTAACAGCAAACGGTCAAGCCCAATTGTGTTGGTGTCGAAAAAGGATGGCAGCTTACAATTTTACAATGATTTCCGGAAGGTAAATGCAGTCTCACGTTTTTATGCCTATCCGATGCCAAGAACTGACGAGCTCCTAGAACACTTGAATAAGGCCACCTTCATCACCACCCTGGACCTCTGTAAAAGACATTGGCAAGTGTCCTTGTCAATCGACTCAAAGGCTTACGCAGCTTTTAGTACTCATTTTGGTCTTTACCAATTTACGGTCATGCCATTTGGACTTCAGGAAGCCCCAACCACTTTCCGACGATTAATGGATATGGTACTAGAAAGATGTGAGAAGATGGCAGCAGCATATCTAGATGACGTTGTTATCTTCAGTAACTCATGGGAGGAACACCTGGAACACCTAGAAAAAGTGCTAAGCAATATTGTGGCAGCAGGGCTTAGTCTTAAGAGAAATGTGCCTGGGCATAAAGTGAAACTAATTATCTGGGGTATAAAATAGGCAAAGGACGGATACAACCGCAACTAAACAAGGTGAAGGCCATCTGAGATAATGCCCGACCACGAACAAAGTGCCAGGTACGCACATTCCTTGGCTTGGTCGGATGGTACCGATGTTTTATTCCCCAGTTTGCCACAATTGCTGCTCCCCTTACCAACCTTACAACAAAAGCAGGTCAGAACCCAGTAAAATGGAGTGAGGAATGTGATAGGTCATTCAGGGCTCTGAAAAGCTGGTTGACTTCTGAACTGGTACTACAAAGTCCAGACTTCAACCAGTCATTCCTCATGGAGGTGGATGCCTCGACCATGGGCCTTGGAGCTGTCCTTTCCCAGGGCGAAGAAGACCAAGAGCAACCCATCCTGTACTTGAGTTGTAAGCTCTTTCCCCAGGAAACGAGATATTCCACCTTCGAGAAAGAGGCACTGGCCATTAAATGGGCTCTAGACAGTTAAAGGTATTATTTACTAGGGAGGGACTTTATCCTAGATACTGATAGGGCTCATTGGGCTCTCAGCTGGATCAACAACATGAAGGATAAGAATGCTCGGATTACTAGCTCTGCCACCCTACAAGTCCTACGAGTCAGGCATAAAGCAGGGAGTAGGAATCTGGTGTCTGACTATCTTTCACTATTGCCCAAAATGGTCAATCTGGGAGAAGCGGTAGACAGAGCAGTCTGTCACTTTGGCAAATGGAACATGCTAGGACAGGGCTGGCAGAAGTTAACGGAGCTTATGTTTTTCTAAAACACCATAGTGCATCAGTTCTCACCACTGTACCCCATTTGTTTCTCAGCCTAGGTTGTAGAAAGGAGGGGAAACTACTGGTAGAGAACACTATGTTTAGCAAAATTGCACTAAAGAAACAAAGCATAGTGTAGAATGCCACTAGCTTACCTCTTAACAGCACTGAATGAAAGTAGAAGCCAGTGCCTATTTGTTTGGAGGGGTCCTCAGAAAGTTCAAAAGGTTGCAAACAGATAGGAGACTGGTTATATGCCTGAAACTTAGCCTGAAACTTAGCCAGTGGAACCATTGCTGGAATGCTGAGAGGGAAGGTTGTCAGAGCCTAATGCTTTTGCTAAAAATGGCAACCAGGTATAGAAGATCTAATGAATTTCGGTCCTGTGTATTGTTAAGGGTTTCATGTATTTTTGTGTCTTGTGAATTTTGTTTTACACCTAGTGTATCCATAATGGTACAGCCCAAATCCTATTGCAAGGGTGTGGTGAGCACTAGGGTTTGTTGGGAGTCAGGAGTCAGGAGTCGGTTGTGGCGAGTTAGGAGTTTAGAAATAAGAGCAAGGTGTGAGTGGATATTATAAAAAGGTTGTTCCTTTATTTATTTATTTTATGCTTGAGAAGAGACCCAGTGAGTGTTTATGTGGCCAGCTGCGTAAACTTCAATAAAACTGGCCTTTTGGTTTGTTTGTGTGCTGACTTGCCATCGTGTATTATTTTCTGTCTGTGAACAAAACATCCTATGGCCAACACTACCCACACAGGAGGTGTTTGTGTGAAAGGGCATTGTGTCTGGCGGCAGTTTCAGCAGCAGTACATGTGGCAGATCTGAAATAATCTCTCAGATGAACCAGTCTGATGTGTTGGTCCTGCTCTGGTGTGGTCACTCAAGGGTGACAGGATCTTGGACTGTCATGTGTCCTGCCTGTTGGCTGAAACCTTCTCTGCAGTCGGGGCACAGTGGATCGGCTTACTCCATAGTGTTTGGCAATGCTGGCATATGACATGCCTACCTGCAGCATGCCAATGGCCCTCTCTCTTGTTTCTGGTGACATTCGAGGCATTGTAGAATGCACTGACTAAGTGTGGAAACTGCCTAATGTGGCCTTTTTCTTGCAGTGACCTAAGCTTTGAATGAAGGTCTTTTTAAAGGTGATCTGATCAGGCATTGTTCCACCTGGTCCTCATTGGGTAAAAGTGCACTTAACAAGCTTTTTTGTGATTGGCAGGTTGCAATGCCTCACTGCACAAGCTGTATTACTGGTCAGAGGGCTTAAAACAAATTGACAACTTTTTGTGAAAGTACATAAACTATGGTATTCTCATTCCAGAAAATTTTGCGTTTCTTTTTTCCATTAATATATATTCTTATAATTAAATTAATTGAATATGTATACTGTAACGCATACGGCCACCGGTGAGTGTGTAAGAGCTGGCTTACCAGAGCGGTGACGTCACCGCCCTTCCCTGTAATAGCAGGACCACAGCCGCTGGGATGGAGGGAGATCTCTCTTCAGTTCAACAGGCTGCGTCCCTGTTAAGTGATGCCGGAGGCCTGGGTTCGAGTCCCTGACGGTGGGGGGCCGACCTGTGTAGGCAGCAGGTGAGGGCTCCCACCTGAACCCCGTAGCGTTACAATACTATATTGAAGTTTTAATTCATTTTTATATATCACAGTTAAATATTCAATTTTTAAATATTCAATTCACAATCTCTTAATCCCATAGCGGTACTGGGGATGTATCAGATGTAAATTGAGGATGGGAGAAAATAACTTCAGACCCAACTCCCATCCCCCAGATAGATGAGAAAGATGTTATATCCAGTCAAAAGAATGCAGTGTCACAGAGTTCACAGCATTTGCAAGTTAGTGATAGTCTATGAACTGTTAAGCTGCAAGTCCTGCCCCTGTGTCGATGTTAGTGGTTTTATGATAGATCAAATTCCAATAAGATTAACTATAAAATGTATTACTTTTCTTTTTCAGCTAAATAAGACAAATAGGAAGTCAAATCAGTCAGGATCTCGGAGTTAAATAAGCGAGCACATGGGTTTAAACTATTTTGTATAACAAGACCATAAAAGAAGCAAACCTGAATGTCGCAGTAGGTGTCAGAACTGTTAAGTTTTTATAATTTTGCTGAAAGGAGGGTCGAACAGAAGTTGTTAATATATTCTTAAGTGTTTAATATATGTTATATATTGTATAGTTATATATATATGTTATATATACAATATATGTGTTAACACCTCATTTCTTTCATGCAAACAACAAAGGCTTGATTTTTTTATAATTTCAAAATGTTTGATGGTATGTCTAATGGATTCATTCATAGTATAATCAAAACAAACACCTGCTGGGCACATCATGATCTGACATGCAGGTGTTAAATACAGTAGGGTTAATAACTTCTGTTTTAAAAGGTTTCAGATTTGTCCGAAGACTTGTATCTGTTGTAACAATGGCGAATATAATTGCAGTTCTACTGTTTATCGCTTAATGGTGCGATTTTATACATGTGTGTTGTGCCAGTGATGTGGTTGTTGGGGTAACACACAGGTTCACGGTTCACTGTTAGCATTTTCACATTGAAAAAGATATGCATGTGCTGTGGTAATTATAGTGGTTTAACAATAAATCAAATATGCATTATTATTTATTTGTGGAATAGTTTGTTTTACATATTGTAACGTCATATTGTTAAACCATATATGAGAACAAAAATCATGAGCAGAACCCCAGTCAGGATTTTTTAAAGTTGTTGAAGCGCTTTCTCACAACTTGCAGTGGGGGTTTAAATGTCGCAGTGTGTAATGTAGATTTAAAACGTCGGCCACGTAAATCGAATAATAGAACAAAGACTACAATTCCTGACGTACTACACATGCGAATCACATCACATATCCACAGATATACAGTACCAAAACAGTAGCGTACATGTGAACAAACAGCAGTGTGATCAGTATGCCATAAAATATATTGTATATACAGTATGATACCATATGGTTTTAAAGCCAGTGCAGTATGTGTGAAATATATTTTTAAAATCAAAATTTAAAGTAAAATTGTTTCCTGATTACTTGCTTGCTGAAATTTGCTTTAAGACAAAATATAGACTATATAGACTATTTTAATGCAATTAAAACCTGAAAGAAGGGCATCACATTCACAACAAGCTATAATAATAAACTACTTTTGATATATGCAACTAAACAAAATATTTCTACTTTCTTTTCTTTAAATATTTAGTATTTTATACTGTAACACAATTGAAAATTAATAAGTCTAAATAGTGTGCAACTTAAATTCTAAAACTGGAAAAAGATTGTCCCAAAGGGCTCAGCACTGACCAGGATTTGAAACCAGGCATTTTCTGGCGACAACCCAAATGCTTCCACATGCCACCTGGGGCTATATATTTTACAAAATAGTTCAGTCCCTCAACAGAATATTCTTAAAAAAGCTTGGTGTGGTATGGTGTGGTGTGTACACTTCAAGCTCCTGCTTTGTTCGGCTTGCATTCTGAATGGCTGGATCTGTATCTGCAGTGCACAGTGTGTCAGTGTATACCATTTTGTGTTGTGTGATATTTGCACTGATTGATTAGTTGTTATTAATGGGTGTTATTGTTTTTAATTATGTTGAAACTATTTGTGTCCAGATGTCAGCATTGGTATTGTCATGTCGTCCCAGGGAGTAGTATATCAATGGCCTGCTATTTTCTTTTGCATTTTTTTCCAACTGTTCACAGAGAATGAAGAAAACTAACCAGGAAGCAGGCTGAAACGTGATGTCACCCATGCTAACACAGTGCAGCGGAGGATGTCACAGCAGCAATAAAATAAGAACCAACCATGGATAATAACCCACAACTACAGGGAAAATCCACTACTGGTGACTGAGACAGATACCAAGGGACTGAAGATGAAAGATAGAGGAAAGCTTCCTAAAAGCATAATTTGCTAGAGGCCCTTGGACAAAAATCTACACATGCTACACCTGTGTGTATTAATCAGAAAACGTAATGAGTTTTTACAATTTCTGGACGTTTTATCCTGACTCTCCTGATAGTAATAATAACAATTCAGGAAGGAGAGATACAGTATGCAAATATCAGATTTGAACGGGCTTACCAGAACCTTGGAAGAC
Source organism: Atractosteus spatula (assembly GCF_055471065.1). Lineage (NCBI taxonomy): Eukaryota > Metazoa > Chordata > Actinopteri > Semionotiformes > Lepisosteidae > Atractosteus > Atractosteus spatula. The sequence goes on along the minus strand of NC_142718.1, from coordinate 9,787,405 downwards.
AAGCCTTTGGAATGTCTTTGTCTGAGGTTAACAAATAGGACGAGCCAAGAACCACAATTTGGAATTTTGGAACATTTGGAAGGTTGAAGTTAGGCCTGTCAGGAAAGAAATTTGGCCTGAAAGGACTGTATATCAAGACCCAAGAAAGCCAACACATAAAGGAGAAGAAAAAGCAAAGAGCTCAACTGGACCAGGGAAGCAAAGTCTGATACTCTGCTCCACCTTTTCCATCCAGCAGCCCATTTACTTTCCACAGGAACTGCAAATCAGCTCCCAAATAGGATCACAGCACTTCTAGCCTTGATAAATCCTCAAGGAACAGGTGATGTCTATTTCCCTGCTGTCCAGAACATAACCAACAGCTTTTCTTGTTTGCACACTTCATAAAGAAATAGTTTGTGTTCACATTGTGCTTGTGTTCACTGCTTGATAGGAATAGTGTAAAATATTTATCTTTATAAGAATGTAATGTAACTTTATGTATTTTGCCTCGAATTAGAATTTGAATTTACTAACACTTAGCTGTAACTATATCTTAGCAAATTGCACTTTTATAATTCTCTATTTTCTAATTCATTAACCATTCCCATAATCCTTTTGTTTATCTTATTTGTATTCCTGATAATTGATTTGAATTCATGCAGATCAACCTCATGGCTATCCTGAATTTGGGTTGTTAAGCATTGTGCTAATTATTTAACATGGTTTTGTTTTCCGAATACACTAGATATTGCCTCTGGATATTGCCACCCAATATCCAGAGGCAATATCTAGTGTATTCGGAAAACAAAACCATTAAGAACTGCAACATCAAAAGCCATTGTCAGAGAATTAGTCTCCTTCTTTGCCATGGTAGGCTTACCTAAGGACATATTGACCAACCAGGGTAAGCAATTTATGTCCAAAGTAACGAAGGAGAAGTATAAACTCCTCAGGATCCACCAAAAGAGAACATCAGTGTACCATCCCCAGACCAATGGACTAGTGGAGAGATTAAATAAGGCCTGTAGTTTTGTGTATACACTGACATAATATTTAGTTGTAACAGTAAATTGTGTGAGTTTACTTTGGCTATTAGGAACCAATCAGGAAAACAACAAAGAGTCTTCACAAGGATTTACAACACCCAAAATACATTTATTGATACATAAAAAACAACATATATATAAAAGCATTCAGAATATGGGGCTGATACAGAAAAGGTACATAAAAACAAGGCAGTCCTAAGTAACTACTGCTACTTAAAAGAATTAAAATGATATTGACTTCTTAGTAGGGTGTTGGTTTCTCAGTCACGGCGAAATACAGAAAAAGTGGAGAAACTCGGTTTGTAAAAGGGCATGACGGTTACAGCTGAATAATGCTATATTCAGGCTTGTCAATGAAAAGTCCCTCTGTAATGCTCCAATGATCCAAGTCGACAGACAGTGTTAAGTAGATGGTTGCAAGGTCTTGCTGCAGGCTAGACCTTGGGCAGAATTCTGACTTTCTGACTTTAAAAAAAAAGTTTAAGTCCCAAAGTTTAGGCAACAAATGTGGCATTTGTACTGTATGTTCTCTCTGTGTTTGTGTATGTTTGCCAGGTGCTCCAGATTCCTTTAACAGTCCAAAAACATACTGATAGGTTCATCGGTGTCTGGAGACAATTGTTTCGAGTGTGAGTGTGTGTGTTTATGTCTGTGTGTGCCCTGCAATGGCCTGGTGTCTCATTCAGGATGAATCCCATATTCTGCTTGTTGCTGGTGTAGATAAACTCCGGGTGCCCTACAGCCCTGAATAACATAAAAATGTTAGAAAATGATGGATGTTTGATACTTTTGTAACCAGATTACTTTCTCTTGTAATCCCAATGCCGAGTGAGGAAGATCAGAAATAAATAGCACACTACCACCAGACGCACCGGAAGCCCATTAAAAGGCACAGGGGAGCTAGGAACAGGATAGAAAGGTGGAGCGTATCATGACAGTGTCAGGTTGTTGTTCTGGGAGAGAGATGGGAAGCGGAAAATACATGGTATCATATTATTTTATCATGTGATTTTCTGCAGTGGTCGTCTTGGTAAAGTTATTGTGGAGTGTAGGGGTTTTGTGCATTTACTGGGACAATTATTTATTGTAGCAGTAAGTCATAAAATAATTCTTTGATGGCTATTAGAAAACCGACCTTGCAGAATAACTCAGCAACGCACACACACGGATACTACATGAGGATACATTTATTAATATATATAACATGTGCAAATAAACATAACAGATCTTATAGTGAGGGTTAGCAGAATACAAAATATATATATTCAATAACGAAGAGTTATTAACCAAGAGAGATACATTCAATATACCATTCATTTATAGTGTTTCGTTAATGAGCTTTGATTACAACTTTTATACTAGATACTCGAAAGCAAGTACATCACTCATAGGAATTAAATTGATATCAAATCAGGTTGAGGTAACAATTGAATTCTCGAGCTGCAATGCAGAATGTTGAATACTCATCCAATCTGTGTGGATTCAGATCTCCCGCAGACACAATGGAACAACAACAGGCTGTTTCTGCATCCAATTGGCGTCCTCTGGCCCGGTGCCAGACAGTCCTGGTGCGGCCTGAGGTGTGGGAGAAGGAGGGAGAGATTTCTGCTGCAGTGCGCTGGCAGTGGGCTCTCTGAAGACTGGCTAGTTAGTCCTGGCTGAACTAGCAGTTTGTGCACATGAAAAGTGACTGTAGGTCCAAGCAAGTCACACTCTTTAGACGGGAAGAAGACCGGTTCGTTCCCGATGTAGCGCTAGTCCTGAATACTGAGATTCAGCTGTCCACAGTTCTGACCGTAGTTCACTCGTTAATCAGGCAAGCGTTCGCGGTGGGGTACCGGCGGTTCACGAGGCTTGCTGCTTGGCTAACCACGGGCGGATATTTTGGTTACAAACGGGCGATCTCCGGTCTCAACTCTTAGAACAAAGTGAAGTCCTGGCACTCAGACACACTGGCCGTCACCTTATTGTCCGAGATGAGTCTGAGAATGTCCTGGAGGAGCCCTCTTCTGGGCCCTGTGCTGATTCTTTTATCTGGAGGAACTACGGTCATTCGTTGGTAGAACGTTTCGCAGGCATTCGAGACCCACGTGGGGTTACCCTGCCCTACCAGTTCCTGATTGGCTGATCGAGGTGGAGGATGAGTAACAATGCTCTCTGACATTAGGGTTGTAAACAACCTGCAATGAGACTCTCCCTTGGAATCTCCCAGACAGTAAGGCGCCAGAGATGACCATTTATTAGGGTGGCTGGAGAATCTCAGCCTTGGGAGTTGTTCCTTATCAGGAAACTCTATCAGCTAGAAAAACACCTTAAATCTGAACCAAATGGAATGGCCTCTCTGTGTCCAGCACCACTAAGATGAGGGAGAGAGAGACTGGCAAGGGAGCAGCAAACTTAATTCCTGTATAATTAATAAGCCTTGTTGCAACAGGAGCAACCCGCTGGACATGACTATGACTATTTTGCTTCTGTTTTAAATTTATAAAATAAGTTAAGTAATGTCGGTGTGCTGCCTAATAATCCGCAGAAGCCCTACAGATCAAAAGAACTTGGAAATTGATATAAAAGGTCCTTCACCTATATTGAGAGTGGTGTAGTCAGATTTTCATTAAGTATATTTGAAGCTTTAATGGGGTGGTATATTATATTTTTATGGAACATCAGTTACAGCATTTGAGCTCTTTCCAATTTAACATCTCTGACTCCTTTTCATTTTGGTCAGTAGCCCCCCCTTTTACCCTTCTTTTCATCACAAAATCTAGCTCTATGCAGATACCTGTAGAACGCTACCAAATCTATCCAAGAACTCATTAAGCTTATCAGGTCATATTCAATATGATTATCTGATTATTCTATAAATTGGAAGAAATCCACATCTTTACACTTTTTTGGGAATGGCTGTAATGCTACATCTCAGAATGACCCTGTCCCCCTTTTCCCCCTCACAATAGGTAAAACTAGATACCTTGGTGTGAATATCTCCAACAACCTCCCAGACATGTTTCAACTTGTCAATTCACTCTACTATTGGAAATAATCACTTAAATCATTAGATGAGTTTACCAATTTCCATTATGGGACACAACAAAATGACAATACTGCCCAATTTTATTTAACTGTTTTCTATAATCCAAGCCCAATCCACTTTGACATTAGACACCTTAATAACATAAATATATTGGAAAAACAAGAAACAGGAGAAAATTATCAACCTTACAAAAACATAAATATCACAAAGGCCTAGATGCCCCAAACTTCACTATTATCCAGGAAATCAACTCCAATACTTAAATACAATAAATATGGATCCATGCTTACCACCACCATGATCCATGGATAACAACAGAACAACCAGAGTGCTGGGAAATGCCCATCAATAAAGTATCACTCAGTAAGGCTATAAAACACTATAATTGCATTAAACATATGGTTATCACTACAGCTGTGACACCTAAGTGGAAAATCACCAAACCTCACTATGACACATAGCTTATACAGTATACACCAATATGGTTTTACCCAGAATTCTTAATAAACAAAGTCCTATTCTTCTTCACTGCTTGAAAGCAAAAAGGTTTCACACATACACACTGTCTATTTGAAAATAACAGATCCAGTTTTCAAGAACTGGCCAAGAAAAACAAAACAATACCTGTGATATTTTCAATTTAAAAATGCAATCGAAGCAAAAATCGATATAATGAACAAAACCCTTCATCCACCTCCTCTCACGAAACATATTAATAAAATAGTAAATTCGGAAAGTCTTCTCTCTTAACTCGATAAATGTATCTACTGCTGATTTAACTCTGATTTATCTCCCTTACAACCACTAAATGGTAAATCTGTCCCTGAAAGCAGCATCAATCTGCATTAGCTTAGAGAATCTCCACTGTTAAATCTTTCCCAGATGGTATCTATGTCAATCACTCTCCAACAATACTGTGGTTTTCTTGCTTTTAGTATGTTTTTTCCTCATATATATAGCAAAGTATCCAATGAAGTTGGATTAAGTTTGGCACCTCCCTTTGTGTGTTAAATGCAAATAAACGTTGAGTGAATTGTGGCTTGTGCAACTATTGTCTTCCTGAATGGTTCTTTTATACTGTGTGAGAAAGTTTTAGGGGGAAATTAAAACTTAACTCTTCAGTATACCTTTCTATTTTTAAGACTTTTTCAGTTTAGATTTGAAAGACAGGTCAGAGATACAAGATGGAATGAGTAAAACTTTCTTTTTATTACTACAGGCTATGAAAAAAAATTAACATTTTGCAGCTTGTTGCCTCAACGGAGTGAATACTAACCTCCTGCCCTGTAGAGTAGAACAGGTATTCATGGAGTCTTCTTCCAAATCCAGCAGTTGAAATCCTCTGGCAGTAGACTTGGTTTTCCAGTTTTCCCTATTTCTAATTAATGACAGGGGCGCAGTTGTGTTTAAATGCAAAACAATCATGTTAATAAAACAAGTGATTATTTTTACTTCATTTTACTGCTGGAATTTTATTATAGTTCATATGGTCCTTTCCAAAGAAGACTTTAACCTTTCCTGGCTGTATCAGCTTGATTTGGTACTTGTTTTTGGAGGCAGAGCATGTAACTACAGTATTAATCAGTAGTGATATCTTCAAAATACATTTAGAATTTGCCTAATTTATCATGTGTTCATTGTGACACTGGAATGTTAAGGGTGAATGTTAATTTATGTGCAGACTGATTTCAAAATTTGATCACAATTAATATTCCACAGAAAAAACTCAGTCCTCTAAATCTGAAAGCTCATTGGCTAATGTCACTTATTTTATAATGTAATTTAGTTTCATACTGTAATGTTTCATAGTTTCAAACTGTAATGTTTTTCAGGTCACAGTTGTGTAACATCAACATCAACATAGTGTATAATTTTAGTAAGAATATTACTATTACAACCTATTTTATTGCACGGGTCTGGACTTACTTTACCCCACTGAGCTAAAGAAGAACTCTTCCAATGAAGAGGAGGAGAAGAGAAGAGAAGTTTCACTTCTATATAGTCTTCCTGGACATAAAAATATACCAAACAGTTTGAAGGCTATCGGGCCTGTTTTTCTTAAAAACAATCAAGCTGTTCAGCAGACATGGATCTGCTGAGATCATTTCCCACAATCAGGGATGTGGCCAAGAATCATCTACCTGCCTAAGTGTAAGAGCAATAAAGATATAAGTAATTTGACTGATCTGTGTTTTTTGAGATTTGTTCTAGTTCAGATGTCGAGAATACATTGAGTAAGCAGTATTTTTTTTTTAACATTCAATCCTACAGCTATTTCATTTATTTATTTATAGACAACTATTGTGACTATAATTTTAAATTTCTAATCTGAGATCTAAATGTAAGTGTAGGAATGTAGTGCCGCCGATACGTATATTGTACTGTAAAATCGTGTAAACTTCAGAGTAATGGCAGATTTCTTTCAGCTGAATTTCAGGATGGATGGTTTTATCTATTTAATACTTAAGTACTGTTCAAAGAAAATATTTATGTTTTGTTAATCAAGTACTTTTTAGAAGGAAAGATTTTAGGAATTATTTTCTAGTACATTTATTTAAGTTACACATTTGAATATTTTTTCACCCCTGTTACCCATTTAATATTAGTGAATTCCATGTCTCTGGAATCTACTCTGGAATACCAATGTACAATATGGTAATACAGCTAAAAATATATGAATTTAACCTCTTTGCTTTGAAAAATTAATATGATTCATGGCTTAGATAAATCTGACATGACTATCAACAGGTTATTCCATATTTATGCACTGAAAAATAATGCAAACATGTAAACAGAAATTGTTTAAAATGAAGATTGTATCTGGCAAATATAGTGATTTTGAAATGGTGGAGAGACAAATTGTGTTTCTAAAGTTAGATAAGAAAACCTATCTATACTATTGATTGCTGACATCATATGATATAGATTACCATGTTAAAGTTATCCAGAAAATAATATTTGCAGTCAGTGTTTTGTTGTTATTATACAGATCCAGCCGTTCAGAATGCATGACAGATACTGCATCATTTTGCAGTGCGCAAATAATACGCACCAATTTTTTTAAATCTGTTTTTGGACTGCACTACTTTGTTAAATCACCAAGTGGAGCAGTTAATGCTTAATGTGGTTTGTGGAAGCTTTTGGGCTGTCACTAGAAAACGCCTGGATTCGAATCCTGTTCAATGCAGGGGGAAAATCTTTTTCCAATTATAAATTGTAAAATATTCAATTAATATTGTTTTTATTTACAAAACAAAATTACTCTGTAATTTATAAAAAATGATATATAAAAAAAGTTTATTATAATACTGTGGCTTGTTGTGAATGTGATGTACTTCTCTCAGGTATATTGTGCCTTAATGCAAATTTTAGCTACGAGTAAATGTTGATCATAAAAATATGTTTCACAAATTATATTGTAGTGGCTGTAGAACCATACAGTATCATACTGTATACACAGTATATTTATACGGTATACGATCACACTACAAGTCTACGCTACTGTTTCAGTATACTGTATCTGTGTATATTGCCACTACTTTATGTGATTTGCATGTGTGGTATGTCAGAAGATGCCCAAAACACTGCTTAAAAAATCCTGACTGGGAGAAAAAAGTCCTGTGTATGATTTTTTTTCTGCATTACAGTATATAGCCTAACAATGTGATTTAACAGTATGTAATACAAACTATTCCACGAATAAATAAAAATGTGTATTCAGTTTATTGTAACCCCAAAACCACATCACACAACACACATGTATAATAATCACAATATTGGGTGATAAACAGCAGAACCGCAATTATATTTTCCATTGTATTAACAGTTACAACAGATACAAATCTTGACACAAATCTGAAACCTTTGAAAAACAGAAGCTATTAACCCTACTTCACGCCTGCATGTCAAGATCACAGTATGCCCAGCGGGTGTTTTGTTTGGATTATACTATGAATGGATCCCTGAGGCATACCATCCAAGGTTTTGAATTTATAAAAAAAATCAAATCTTGTTTGGATGAGAGAAATGATACTTTTTGAGAGGTCATGTACTGCTTGCAAAGTATCTTTTGTATATTTTGACAAACTTTAAAGAGCTAATTTTGCTTGAAGAATTTAAAATCTGTCTGCCTGACTGTACTTCAGCTTATTTAATTGATCTGTTTGGACACCTACGAAGATATCGGATCTTAACTTAAGGTCTACCTTTTTTCTGGTTTTGTTATGCAAAATTTTTTAACCCTTGTTAAACTCTGAGATCCTGAATGATTTGACTTTCTATATGTTCCATTTAGCTGAAACAGAAAAAGAAGACGTTCTGTAGTTAATCTTTTTGGAATTCTATTTTAGTAATAATAATAAAACCACTAACATCAACACAGATGCTGCTGCTGTTCATAGCCTGAAATTGATACCCTGATCTACGCATGAGCCACCGCGCCGTACCGCAGTACGTGATTGGCTGGCCAAAATCTCGTGGTGCATTGGTCGGTAGTGAAAAGATTTAATCATTTAATCTCTTTACTATGCACATTTTAATCCGCTTAGTATTGAATATTTATATGGAATTTTACAACTAAAGGGAAATTTTAGTAACTGAGCATAAAAAGAAGAGGAGCATAATGCATCTGAAGGTCATAAACGATATTAATTTAGGAACATAAACATATTATGTAAACTGTATATTGCTGGTATTGGTAGTTTAAAGAAAAAAATACACACCAGTATTCCATTTCTCCCTAAACATTTTTAAGCATCAAAATCTTACCTGTGGTTATTTCGGAAACGTTTTTACGTGCTCCTTCTGACCATATTACTGTAGGTTTTTATACTTTGTGAAAATGTGATCGTTTTAACCTTTTCTGCGAATACGCTCGTTAACGGAGTAAACAAAAGCATACTTTTAGAATTTGGTTAATAGGGAATATAATATGGTATCGCGTATCTAAAGAAATTAATAAAGATATAATTACATTCCGGTACTGTAGCACAAACAGGAGTATAAAACTTTCCAGCAATCGCTATGAGTTTTCTTTTAACAAATAAACATTTCTTTGAAAAACTAAAATAGCAAATATGGACACTACAGTATATTCACATTTTTTATATTTCTAAATATCACAACATGTTGTGATACCGACTTGTTTAATGTGTACGATGCTGTAATACAGTTTAAAATAATTAAAAGTCTAAACAGTATCAACTTTAATTCTTATCTCTATTAATATAACTATCAAGTGGTATTAAATAAATACATCTTTTAAGTATAAATTACACTTTTCTAAAATGTATTTAAAAAATAAAAACGATTACAATCTAATCTTTCCACGTTTGATCCCAAGAGGAAGTACCATACGCTCCTGCTTTGTTTAGTGATGGTATGAAAAATAAATCTAAATGGTTAGAAAGCTATGCTGAAAGTTTATTAAGATACTTAGAAGACAAAGATAACGATTTACGTTGCATTGTCAGATTGTGAATCAATAAAGCCATTTAGTTAAACACGCAATTGCAATTTAAATCAAAATGGGGGTAATGGGGACTCTCTTATTATTTCTCTCTTCTCTCTCTTATTATCAAAACTTGTTCAATATTGGTTCTTTTGGTTTCATGGAGGGCTTCTCAGATAGTTGGGCATTCAGGTAGATTGCCAGGCGAAAGGATTAGTAAATATATTTTATTAAAGCAAGTCAGTTTTTTGTGACACATAAAAGACATATTGTGGCATTATTATATAAGACGGACACAGTGACTCAGACACTCGTTGAATGAAAAATGGCACTTTATTTTTCGGTACAGCTGGTACAGCACCCGCCCCTCATTTTCCAATGAAAGACAGGTTCCTTTCACCTAGACAATCAGGAGACATTAGAAACTCGCCACACCCGGACTGTTACAGTCTTGTTAATACATTACTGTTACAGTAATGTATTAGCAAGTTAATTCTATTGAAAAGCCGGGCGTGATACTTGTTTTCTTCCTTGATTTGCTGATCTGTAAGGCCATTGGGAGTAGTGAATGTGAATTCTGTCTAGCATTGTCAGATTGTGAAAAATAAAAGTATTTTAACAAACACATGTTTGTGATTTTAATCAAGATGGGGGTAAGGGGGTCTCTCTATGACACTCTCCCTTATAAAATTAACATGAAACAAAACAAAAACTAAAAATAAGATACAATCTACAGACATATTACAGACATTTACAAAAAAGACATATCATAAAACATTTACATATATTGTTAAATTATTACTTTAAATTATTGTAAATATATTACTTTGTTTTATATACAGTAGCTGATATGATTTGGATGCTGTTGTTTTGTGCTACCTGCTATAACTCAGAAGCTATACTGATTCTCCCCGATGCAGCGCAGTTAAAAAAAATATTTCTGATGCAGTTCCTAAATCAATATCTTTTGGGAAATACATTTTTCCTGCATCAAAGTTTAACCCATTCAGTTTAACCTGGAGGTGATCTTGTACCCCTGTATAACCCCTGTATAATACATATTGCAAACTCAGACTGTATATAGTAAAAAACAATACATTTATTAACCATATGTGATGCATAAAATAACTGCAACATGCAAGAAAATCTGTACCCGGATGCAATAAAAGAATAACAAACATCATTGATATGAAACAAATCAAATGTTATGGAACGATGACCTACTGTACACACACACAATGTTCTTATGCTACAATCAGCACACATCTACAATGAAAGAAAATATCACTTTCTGAAACAATTAGGCTGACAAAACAGTTCTGAATCTGTTAAACCACTATAGTGATTGAAAGGTAGTTATTATCACCAAAATACTTTTGTTAAATTAAGATCACAACCAAACAGTATGTCAAAATGCCCCATTTTAACTGCACCTACAGTAGTTAAGGTCCATCAGAAATACACCTACAGTAAAAACCACTACAATTCACAGATGCATTGGAAAAAAACTTTCACAACTCTTAACCAATCACAACTACAAGACCATTTAGCATTAATCTGGTTCTTTTCTACTGAATCTTCCATTTTGTTTGGGCATAAATCCCAGTTCTCAGAACTGCATTAGAAACAGGCATAGTTTAGGGTTCTTTAAGTTGAATATTTCCAGTTAATTAAAAATCATATAATCTGTATACATCTTACTTTATATCTAATGTCTAATTATATGTGAGAAATATCTCAGAATATTAAATCTGAATGATATAATACCTTCTAATACTACAGGTAACTTTAAAGGTAAACAACTCACAAATGTCTTTGAGGAGGCTAATGCCATGCTGGCAACAGTGTTTTATAGCTGTAACTTCACCAATAGTGGTCAATGTTGGACATCTTGTTCATCATTGAACATCCGCAGGTATCTCAATTTTACCTCCTCCCCAAAATCCATAAACCAGAAACACCCCTGGACACCCTATCGTATCAGCATGCAACTGTCCAACTACCTTTCTTACTTACCTTTCTCGACAGCCTCATGAGACTGCTGGTTGAAGGTCATCCCTCATACATCAAGGTCACCAACTACGCGCTCCAAATTTTTATTGATTTCCAATTTCAGGGCCCAGAATGTTACATTTTTACCATGGACATCACATCTCTTTACACCGTCATTCCCCATAATGACGGCCTTACAGCCCTCAAACATATGCTGGACAAATGCACAGTGCTTGATCCACCCACCCACACCCTGGCACGCCTTGCAGAATTGGTACTCACACTGAATGCATTCTCATTGAATTACCTTTTTTACCAACAGGTGAGTGGAGTTGTCATGGGCACCAGAATGGGACCCAGCTATGCCAATATTTTTGTCGGCTGGGTAGAAGAACGCTACTTCCTTTCCTACACTGGCTATGTCCTTGACCTCTACAAGCGATACAGTATATTGATGACTGCATTGGTGCCACCACATGCTCCAACGACCAGCTTGAGTGCTTTCTGTATCATTTCACCAACTTCCACCCATCCCTCAAATATACGGTCAACATATCTTCCACTACTCTTCCGTTTCTAGACATCAACTTCTCCATCACCTACCCCCGACTCTCCACTTCTGTTTATTACAAACCCACGGATTCACACAGCTATCTTCTGTATAGCTTATTTAACCCCAAACACACTAAAAAGTCTCTCCCTTTTTCACAGTTCCTTCGGCTACGACGATTATGCAGCGACGACATCGACTTCCAGAACCAAGCCCTCAAAATGTATTCCTTTTTCATCAACAGAGGATACCCCAGAAGTGTTATTGACTGGGCCCTTGCCTGAGCCAAAAACACCCCTCAGACCATCAACTCAATCAGGAATTCCCGCCATAACAACCGCATTCCTTTGGTGCTTCCCTACCACCCCAACACACTTCCTATCCCCAGGACTATTAACGACAACTTTTCCATCCTACAAGATGATCCCTCCATTGGGGGACTCTTTTCTGACCCCCCCATCATCTTATATTGCTGACCACCTAATCTGCAAAACCTTCTTGTTCACAGCTCCCTTGACTGCCCTCAGCAACCATCTACACCAGGCACTTTCCCTTGCAACAGAGCTCGTTGTATCACCTGCAAGTACACATCTAACACCACACTCATTCAAGGCCCCTCAGGACAATTCCGGTTCACCCAGATGGCATCTTGTACCTCCAGCAACCTTATTTAGTGTATCTCTTGCAGTAAATGCCCAGCCATCTACATTGGAGAAACAGGAAGGAGACTCGGAGACCGCTTCAGAGAACATGTTAGGGTTCTGAAGATTAAAGATCTCTCCAAGCCCTTTGTTTCTCATCTCCATGACCACTCTAAACTCTCCGCCTGTGTTCTCAAATACAGTTTTCCGAACTCACACATCAGAAAGACTACAGAAACTGAAAAATGATCCTGCAGCTAGGATCACACCTTCCCCCTTCTCTTAATGACAGACTACTTTTCTTCTAAATTCTCCCCATTCATTGGAGGTTTCATTTCACACCTCTCTACACCTATTCTAACTTCACACCTCTTGATTGGCCTCTCTTTCTGTCCCCTGCTCCCGCCTCTCGCTCCTCCTCTCTCCCAGCCTTTGTTCTCCCGCTACATTACCTTTGCTTATTGCCTTGTCTTTCTCACACCTAAAGAAGGCTGAACAGCCGAAATGTTGTGTTTTCTTTCTTTTTTTCAGCATGGAATAAACCTATTACTTGTTCCTGTAGCGGCAATGCTTGTTAATAAGACAGAATTAAGTGTTGCGGTGCTTTCCCAAATGAGGCCCCATTTCTCTGTTCATCTCTGTGGTGCAGCCACACAGAAACTATTCATGCAGGCTGATTTAAAGATGTTTTCTTTTGATAAGGGACAGCTCCCAAATGGGGATGCACTTAGCTAAGCCTGGCTATCATGATCAATGGTCATCCATTGGCACCTATCTGTCTAGGGAGTGCCAGATTGACATCTGGACTGCATTCCTAGGTGTCAGGAGTAAGTGACTCATATCTCACCTTGATCAACCAATCAGCGACTGGTAGGGCTGAGTAACCCACTTGGGACTCTGATGCCCATGGAACTTTCAGCCAATGAACGAGCTGAAGTTCCTCCAGGTAAAAACAGGCAACACAGAGGGCCTGAGAGAATTCTGTGAACTTTTTCGGACAACTCTAAAGGGAATTCAAAGGAGAATTCCAGGGCAGGACAGCCCAGGAGCAGAAAGGCTCCCAAGGGCAGGATATTCTCGCAGCGCGCCTCCTGACCATCCTGAGACTCAGCCCGGACAACCATGGAACGGCCAGTGTGTCCGAGTGCCAGAACTTTGCTTTGTTCTAAGAGTCGAGAGCGGAGGTTGCCAGAGAGTAACCAAAGGATCCACCCGAGGTTAGCATCAGCAGCAAGCCTCGTGAACAGGTCGGAACTGTGGACAGCTGAATCACTATTTAGAACTAGCGCTTCATCAGGAACGAACCGGTCTTCTTCCTGACCTGCTGGGACCCACAGTCATCTTTTCTCCTGTGCACAAACTTTGCTAGTTAAAGCCAACACTAACTAGCCGGTCAGTGAGCATCAGCAGTGCACCGTCGCAAGCCGCACAGCACAGCCTGGCACGGAGCCAGAGAGCCCGCAGGAGATCTGAATCCCCAGAGATTGGATGAGTATTCAACTTCAATGCATTACAGCTCGAGAATTCAATGGTTATCCCAACCAGTTGATATCAATTTAATTCCTAAGAGTTATGTACTTGTTTTGAGTATCTAATGTAGAAGTTGTAACCAAGTTCAATTACGAAACGGTCTAAATGAATGATATACTGAACGTATGTCCTCTTGATATATGTAACTCTTTGTAACTGACTGAATATATACCTTTTGTATTCTGATAACCCTCTGGATAAGATCTGTTAGGTTTATATGCATATTCTATGTATTAATAAATATATCCTCGTGTATTAGTACCTGTGTGTGCGTTGTTTGAGTTATATCGCATGGTTGGATTCTAAAGCCATCAAAAGAATCAATTTTGTGATTTACTGCTACAATTAATAATTGTCCCAGTAAATGCCCAAACCCTACAGAACTGGTGCCTTCAGAGAGCACACTACATTCCTTTGCAGCCTATGCATGCTGACGTAGCTACCCACCTGTATTTATTTAATACCACATGATAGTAATATTAATAGAGATAAGAATTCAAGTTGATATTATTTAGACTTTTAATTATTTTAAACTGTATTACAGCATCGTACACATTAAACAAGTCGGTATATTTTATAAAAGCAAGATTGCTTTTATAAAATATAAGTATAAAGCAAGTATGATTTTAATGTTTGTAATCGCTATTCTTGAAAGAACAAACATAAACTGGAATGCTACAGAACCCTAAACAGACAATACACACTTTTAGTTTAGAAGGATTTGCGCGATAAGCACATTATTTAATGGGGATGACATTACCCACGTCTATTATCACTGTACAAGACTATTTCAGCCTGCGTAGTCTGCAAAGGAACAAGTAATAGGTTTATTCCATCTGAAAAGAGAAGAGAGAAAACGCTGTGAAGCCTTCTTCAGGTGTGAGGGTCTTCAGTTCAAAATGAAACGCTAAAATGTAATGTAGGCTCTGAACGGGTTAAACTTTGTCTTTGACTTTGACGTCACTGCCTTTCATCTGAAATCCTGCTTGAATCCCGCTAAACTAAAAATTAGACACAAGAAGAGTATTATTGGACAATATTGTGAGGCTCTGGTGAAATTTCTCAGTGAACTGAAGAGTTAAAGTGTAAAGTGTCTCCTAGACACTGAAGATATTACTGTATTAATGATGTAGCGTTTTCGGCTCACGTGGCTTTGTGCCCTACACCCTACGGTACCGCTGTGTACATACAGTACGAACATGTTGTGATATTTAGAAATATAAGAAATGTCAATATACTGTAGTGTCCATAATATTTGCTATTTTAGTTTTTCAAAAAAATTAATTATTAATTAATTTAATTAATAGTAAGAAATTACTATTAATGTCGCTCAGAAATATATTGGTAGTGAATTCTTCAAAAAATTAATAAGGTTCATATTTCCTAAACATCATGATTGTTACAGAAGAAAGTGAAATGTGACAATTTGTCACAGTTATTATCAGGAGAAAAAAAAAGTATTTTTATTTATTTGTGGCTGTTGCAGTTGCACCCTTTGCAATGGTTGGATTGTTAAACTTTCCAAATTGTTTTTTCCATCTGTCCAGCGGTGGTGGGGCCATATCCTTGACATTTCATACTTCTCAGTATGCTTAAGTGATTGTGAATGTCAAGTAAATATACTGGGATATATAAAATTAATAAAAGCGTTAAAGTACACATCATAATATTTGCAATTGACAATGTCTTTGTATTTACAATTGGTTTAATTTGCCATTGCACTTCAAAGGTGCATCACAAAGAAAATAAAAATGGTTGTAAAGTGCTCCAAAGCTTTCTCAGTCAAGAACCGAGAGTTCAAGTAGATAGCTGCATCAGCATGCATAGGCTGCAAAGGAACAAGTGGGGCTTTATTCCATGCTGAAAAGGGAAGAAAATGTTTAGACTTTAGAGCCCCCTTCAGGTGTGAAGAATTGAGAGTGCCAATTCAATTGCAGCCCAAACCTCCCCCTCTGCGATTAAGCAAGACACAAAGAAAGCACTTGGAAAGTATTGAAAGCACTCCAAGGGACAATTTGTTAAGAGAATAACTTGCGTTTTGGCTGCTATTAAACACAGTCCTTTTTACATGCTTTAATGCATGTTTCAGCGGCCTTTCTAATACCACTTTATATTCTAGATTATAACTATAAAATATATACACAATTTCATTTAAAAGGTTGTTTTTACTCCTGCCAGTGATGGTAAACTCTTTCATATTCATTATTAATATTATTATTATCTTCTGTATTGCAATTAAATTGGAACATTTTTACAAGTATAAATACACCAGTCCATCCATTTTCTAACCGCTTTATCCAGGAAAGGCAGGGCTGCGACCTACAGTATTATGTTACATTTTGTATGTTTTTGAGAGACTTCAGAACGCTTCGACTGATGCGTAAAAAATGTAACATAATGCGTGCTGTGGTGAAAAAGCTATTGAACAAAATAATTACATATGTAGATTATTCTTATCTGAGTAAAAAAAGAAAATACAGAAATAGTTTCTCACGTTTAGGTAGAGGCTGAACTCAATAAGTTTGTGTTATTCTGCCTTATATGGTCAGGTGTTTCGCATACTGTACATTTAAAAAGTAATTCTTGCATTATGAACTCACTTACATATTGGATCCACTTTTTTCAAAATAAGGTTTCTGAAAATGGAACCAGGTCCAGGTTCGAGTCCCCATTGGTGGGGGGTCTGACCTGAGGTGGCAGCGGTGAGGGCGCGTACCCACATGAACCTGAGAGCGATACAATATTATAGTTCAGTTTCAGTGGTCTTTTAAATACCACTGTGTTATTCTCAATTATAATTATAATATATACAGTTCCCTTTTAAGGCGTGTTGTAAAGGCTTGTCTTGAATTGCCCCATTAGGATGCAGTATTGAATTTAATTAAACCATTTGAACTGTTTTAACTCCCACTGTTGACAGTTTTCACATTTGCTCATTCATATTTTCAATTTATTTATTAAACATGTTGTGATATATAAAAAGAATAAAAAGTCAATATAGTGTACATAATATTTTTTTTTAAACGAGTCTTTATTTGTTACAAGAAAAACAAGTACCCTGACCAGGGTTTGAACACTGACTTCCAGGTTGATGGGCAAACACCCAATCCACTGTACCAAAGCACTGCTTAGAGTGAATGAATCAATGAAATTGATGCAGATGTTTACAAAGAAAATGGAATACGGTAATATTATATTTAGATCCTTAAATTAATATTGTTATTAATTTCTTTAGATATGCGATTCCATATTATATTCCTTATTAAGCAGATTCTAAAAAAATGCTTGTTTTTTACTGCACTAATGACAACAGGTATTCATAGAAAACGTAAAAACATTATAGCTTTTTATAAAGTATATGAGCTTAATATAGTCAGAATGAGCACGTCAAAACGTTTCCAAATTAACCACAGTAAGTGACCGAGTTAAAGACTTTGATTCGTGGAATACTGTTTTTTTTTTATTTTAGCTACCACTACCAGCCATTTACAGTATGTATAATATATAATGTTCACAGAGATGTTATGTCCCTGTTATTTTTATGCTCAGATACCAAAATTTAGTTTTGGTAGTTGTAAAATTCCATATTAATATTCAATATTAAGCAGATTTAAACATGCACAGTAGAGAGACTAAATGAAGCAGTTGTTTCACTAACATCTAATGCACCACAAGTGCCACCTGTCGATCATCTTTGGCCAGTGAATCACATGCTGCAGTAAAGTATTTTAACCCACATTCTGAATGGCTACATCTGAAAGCTATATTTTTTGAAAAACATATATGAGCAGCAGTACCTGTGTGAAAATTCATTTTTTACAATTGTGGATGATTTTTCATATAATTTATACATATTGTAGGTTAATGTGGAATGACAAGTTAGATGCATAGTTAGCAAGGAGACATTGGAATGGAGTGACATGGCACTAAAAACTAAATTGCAAAGTAAAGCTTCCATATATTAATAGTTTAAGTTTGTATTACAGCAACAGGATAGTAAATCCGGGGGAAAAGTATAACAAGGCAAGTGTGTTTGACTTTACTATAGGATGAATTTCAGAAGTAAAATAAATTATGACTGTTCTATTTTTGGGAGAGTGGATATATATCTGTACAGTGGCACAGTGGCAACAAGATTCTGACTCTTTGCAACTCTGTACAGTTTGAAGCTGGCAGCCAGATGTTAATTGTGTGTGGCAAGTATATCGATTTTTATTTTATTCCAATAGACAGTGTGTGCTGTACTGTTTGAAAAACAGCTGGACTCCAAACATACAGATTGCGAAAACCACAGGATAAGGAAACAAGCAGTTTTTGCAGACCCATTCAATTTATTTTATGTTCACAACTGCTCATTAATCTCCGTAATTTGAGGAAATATACCTCATCTGTATTGTATAGAACATTATTAGGGTGTGACACTTGGCTCCTTTATTATTTCTATCATACAGCAATTATATCTACAATGTTTTTTTTTCCCAGGAAATCCTGGGTTTCATCTACTGGGTTTCATCTTCTGCAACATAAATCCACTCTGGCTTACTTAGGGGGAGTACTGCTTATTTTTGCAAGTAATGCATTCAGAAAGCTTTACTCATCTGTTCCTGCATGTGATACATGATTGGAAACCAAGAAGTGACACCGTATCTGTCATTAAATAATTACTTTGACACAACCAAGAAAGAGATTGAGATGTATGAACCACAATGTTTTTTCCAGGCATGAGATATTACAAATTAGATATCAAATTTCATTATAAATAGCTTAAAAAGAAACAGACTATTTTTTTTTCAAGTTTAATTTATTAACTACTGTATATTGCTGCAAACAGTAGTTTACTGGTATGGGTTTATAGTCATTCATGCATATGTCTTAATTGGCTCTTTGGTGTATGGAAATGTCTAGTTCACTACTTGATTATTTAATTGGAAAATGATCTTAATAGAATGTCTTTATTATGTGTTATTTTCAGCTACTGTTAGGAGACTTTAATAAGTGCTGTGCTTTTTCAAATGCATATGTCATGATGAAGGCTTTTATGCACTGAAACACTGACAGTGTTTAATTATATTAGAATTAAGAGTGTCTTTTCTGCTTTTTAATTATTGGTGTTATGCAGCGTTTTGCAAATCTTTGCCATCTAAGGAATTGAACAGCTCCACAACTTCAGCAAAATAAGAATTGACCTACTTTTACTGGCGTTATCAGTATTTGTTAAATGAAGTATGACTTCAATTTAATTCTTAAACATAACTCTTTTAGATTGCATGAACCAACTCTGAACATCTGAATTTAGCGATATTAGGTTATAGTGTGTGTACAATAGCCACATGAATATTCTGAATGATACAATTTATGTATGACTTTGAAATTCCAAATCAGTTTAAACTGAAGAAATATATTATAACTGGTAAAAACATTTAAAAACCTCCCGCCTATTTTATAACTTCTCCTGTTCCAGCAAGAAGCACACAAGGCAAGGTACACCTTGAATGGGATACCAGTGCATCACAGTATTCACAACCTTATTAGACATACAGTAAATGAAAGACAGCACCTGTAGGTATCACCTACTTGTAATAGAGCATTTTTGTGCTAAATCCTTGACTTGCAATAAAAGTATTTTATTCAAATCTTTTTTCACAATATAATTTAAACTGTGCTGCAAACAAATTTACTTTATATTGTTCTACTTCATTTTTCCAAGTGAAAATAACACTTCAGTAGTGAAATCGGATGCCTTTAGGTTTATAAATTGTGACACTTTTCTAAATTCAGCTTTAGCTGAAAGCAACATTACTCTAGTTAAAAAACAAAAGGAACACAAGGTCATAATCATTCTTTCATGAAGCATGATTGTAGCTTTGCTCCTGGACATGGCAAATAATAAAAAATCCATTTTGCATTGAACAATACACAGTAATCCATCATCTTGTAGTGTGTGGATATGTATTTTGTTTAAATGTATGATGTGTTTTTGGCTGTTTGGGGGAATTTATCATTTCTATCATTTCTATCATTTCAGTTTTTGGGATTTTTTCTTTTAAAAATGTGTTTTAGATGTGAAAATGCAATAATTTTAATTAAAATAATGATGCCAAAATTTTAAAGGAACACTGCATTATAGAACATTAACGTTTACTGTGGTGTGGCTCAAGGAAATTCATACAGTAACTAAAACATTCAAACCTTCAATACTCTTTCAAGATCCAGGTTCCTTCCTGGCTTTATTGACTAAACTTTCAGCAAAGACAAATGAACAAAACCAAAGTCTTCAGTAATAAGATAAAAATACTTCAAATTAAAGATGCCTGATTGAGAGCGCTAATACCAAAATAATAATAGCGGGGTGGTACCATCACCTTTCAGGTATGCCGAGAGTGAATATTGTTGCTGCTAGTGGCTCTTCCCAGTGTCCTGATTACCCCTCAATTCACAACTCCTGCAGTGCCACACCCTGTATATAAATAAAACTCACTATTTATATAATTGTGAAATTTTTCAAAAAACAATCAGTCTGTAATACAGGAAGCGCAACTTTTTTTCGTGTGAACCAGTCTACTTGCATTTCAGTGTTCACTATGGTTCTTTCACTGGAAAGCCACATTAAGAAAAACTAAGGTGACATTTCTTAAATACAATTTCCTGAAACTGCATAAAAAGGCACTCTTATTAACATGGTGTATATATGCAATAGCAAATACAAAATAACAGCTCTAACTGTTACTCTGAGGGCAGGTTAAGAAAACATAAGTATATTAAAACACTAAACACTAATGGATCTATGGAAAACTAGCTTTAACGTGGAAGAGGTACAAATCCCAAGAATCCTTGGGTATATGACTCACATATACAGTATAAGAAAAGGTCAGTCTGGGTCTAATCCCAAACTGAAGGGGAGATGAAAGACTGCTAAGGACACAGAATTAGATGGAGAAAAAGAGATTTGTTTGGAATAAAAAGATAGAGAAAGATAGAGATATATAGAGAGAAAGGTAGATAGAGATAGAGAAGATTTTTTTTAAATAGAGTTGTTTTCTCTAAAAGCTGCCTAATGACAGTGCCCTAAAACACACCCAGCTCCCCAGTGTGTGTACGCATGGTGGAACAAGGCCATGGTAAACAGATGGATGGGAAACCTTCAAGAAAAACCAAGTTGGTATTAGATGTGTAAGTGGTACTGTTCCCTTCGGACCAGTATTTCCAGGGCAGTAGGAGAGAACTGTACTTTTTTAATGAGATGTTAAACCAAAATCCTGACTATTTGGTCATTAAAGATCCCTTGTCACTTTTTCAAAAAACACAGAGATATTAACCCTGGTGTTCTGACTAAATTACACTCCAGGGTATGTGACTTCTTTTCGATTTATCACTTTTTTGATTTACTGTATCTCAGTCTGCTAGTGGATAATGGCTGTTGCAGGTCACCCAGTTCAATGTTGCACTTAGAGGGAGAGCTACTTTGTCCACCACCTACAGTATCTCCAAAATATTTTTGGATCCTTTGGGATGAAAAATAACACATGAATACAAGAAAATATTGTTCCAGACACTACCAGGATAGACCCTAACAGAGAAACAAATCATACAAGCCTCCCCCTTAGTCGAAAGTCCTTCACCAGTCACAAGTTGACTCCCCACTGAAGGCTGGAGATTAAAGTTTTGTTTTATTCTACCAGGACCCATTTTGTTGTCTTGACACAAGTATTCTCCTGCAGGGAGGGTGTATGCACTGGTCTGGAAAATCTGGCACTACTCCTGAGAAGGCCAGTCTGGTCCTTCTCTACTGTACTTGCCTGAGAAGGAAGTATACATAGCCAAAATAGGATCCCTTTGGGGGACTTCACCTACTGTAACTACTGTAGTTATGTGATGATTAATCTGTATGATAAATAATTACTCAGCCTTAGATTGGTTGGAATGCAGCAACTGTATCAGTAAGCTTTATGTGCAGTGCCCTGGAAGGCAGTTCAGATATACTGTAAATGCATTGCTGGCTGTTGTTACAGAATAGGTAAGGATAAAAGTAACTTTCATCTCATTGGGCTGGCTGACAAATGGGGTTACTGTGAGCAACTGTGGATAAACATTTATTGACACTGCAGGAGCACAAGACTGATAATCTGACAAATTAACTAACTATACCAGGATCTAGATCCTTGATATAAATTAAGAGCAATGTATCATTTTGTTTAACAAATTTAGGTTCCCATTTTATGTATTGATTTCTACTGTATATCTATATATTTATTTTTATTTATGAGGGTTTGGTACTCCATAAACAGGTAGAAATGCAAGAAACTGCAGCATTTTTAGCTATACTATCACGTCACTGTTGCTAAGTAACCCTAGTGAATGCAGCTGCAAAATTTCCTATGTTCTCCAGGCTGCCTGTGAATCTTGATAGCTAGCTGCTGCAAGCTTCAATGTTTACTCCTCCAACTTGCATATCTAAAACAATAGGCTTATAGTTTCTTTTAGCTGAACTACAATATGCCCAGAAAATATCTGTTCACATTAGCCTCATTTTTATACGCACTAATATAAAACAAAAAGTGATAGAATAGCAGTAGCTTGTTTATATTTTAATATATTTTATAGCAACAAACTAATGTGACACTGGCCCATCAGTTGGCCTATAAGAACTGTAGCAAATTAATTTATCACTTGCAAGGAAAAACATATTTTTGAAATCCTCTGATACTGTGGTAGCTGATTTTTAAGTAAAGCTTGACATTATGAAAGTACTGTATCTAATTCAGTCAATGTAGATGTGTTAAAATTGTTGGTCCTGAAAGCTATAAATGTACCAATAAAATGGCATAGCTCATAAGGTAAAAAGGAGAAACTGAAGTACTGTATCTATCTCAAGTCAGTGTATCCCTTCACAATAAAGCAGCTGAATTGCATTTACCTACCTTGACAATTATATGATACAATCAGTAAGGTTTTTTTCATTGTTTAGATGTATTTGAGCATTCATATCCTATAGAAAGCCTTTTGTTAATTAAACTACAATTCAGCAAAAATCTGTAAGATAATGAGGTACAGGGGATGTTCATTGTGATTAAATGTGAAAACTACAGGAAGTTAATTTAGAACACAAACCATTTAAAGATAGCATTTGGTGCTTGTGAATATTTTATGAGACCTGGCCTTCAAAGACCAATTTAAGCTTGAAAGCTTATTATGTCAAGATACAAGCTGAATTTTCTTTATCAGCACAAAACCTCCCTACAGTGTAAGTTCCATTTTTGTGATTTTCTTGTAAAGTTATTAGGTTACCTTATATTAATGAACATATTGAAATGCAATGGAAATTAAACCTTAATTAGATTGCCATGCTGAACTTTTATGTGGCTTTTCATTTTTAAGCATACAGTATGATCTAAACTGATCTTTAATCATATTGATTGCAATGCAAAACAGCCATTCTTCTATAAAATAATCTCAGGTAAAAAAAAATATTTTTTAAGCACACATTAGCCGGGTTTAAATTTTATTATTTATTTACCATTATTAAAACCCAGGCTCCGGTCACTTGCCTCCAGCCTCCTTTTGGCTTTCCTAAGGTCCCCCCACAGGTATTTTTTATTTACTTTTGCCTTGGTTTTTATATGATCTGGACTTTTTACCATGTAGGAATAAACTGAAATCAGCTCTCTGAAATTAGCTAGAACGGACATATTCCTACATCACTCTATGGATTAACAAACACAATGCATGTGTTACGGACGTCCAAAGGGACTACCCGAGGGCAGCAGGAGAGCGGAAAAAGACCCATATGCGTAGCGGCGAGACGGGAAAAAGGCCTGGGCTCGTAGTGCAAAGAGTTCAGGAATGCCGTATAGAAACCTATGCCCTCAGGTAGCGGACGTGGGGCGACCTGGTGCTAGGCGGGTCTCAGGACATCCGAACATCAATGCTGAGCGAGGGCAGAGTGCAAGACCCAGAAATATATAGCCCAAGGGAAAGAGAGAAACCGGAAGGACAGCAGACCAGAAACTAGGGACAGGAC
The DNA here is from genome assembly GCF_055471065.1 of Atractosteus spatula. NCBI lineage: Eukaryota > Metazoa > Chordata > Actinopteri > Semionotiformes > Lepisosteidae > Atractosteus > Atractosteus spatula. The sequence continues at coordinate 9,763,166 of NC_142718.1, read as the reverse complement.
AGAGAAGGAGCGCCCTCTGACTGCATGAAAACGGAGATTACAGTGGTGACCTTCCAAGTTGCAGCAATGCCTGAGAACTAAAGCACTTAAATGACTATTCATCAACTGATCATTAAATTGTACTATGCCATAAGGTAGCAACAGGCACAAGAGAAGATACTAAATACATAGCAGTGCGGAAGAGTCTGGAATGCGAATTGATCTGGAAAGACAAAGCAACACTGAGATTGTGGGATTACTAGAGAGAATTTAAACGTGATGATTCAGTTGGAGTTTTTCACAAAATGATCCCCAAATGGTTTCTAAATCTATCATGGCAAGGTTTATTTGTTAAGAAAGTGCACAGGATATATCAAGACAACTCTTCTTAAGGCTGCAACAAGCCCCAAGTCTATAATTTGTTTGATCTGGTTTTGCAGAAACAGACTGCTCTGTTTGAAGATAAAAGAGACAGACAGAACTTTCTGAACAATAGCAAACAGTCCAGCTCTGTTTGCTCATCAGAGTGATTTGTGTGCATTTCCACATGGATAACAGTCCAGTGACAGCCCAACAGAGACATGACTTTGCAGGAGTGAAGAGACCTTGAGAGAGGCAGGGTCCAGTCCTTCCTTCTGCACTGTTCTGTGATTAAACTTCTCCATGCTGGCTGAAAGTGTATATTCACATTGGTACTGGCATATTTTTGCTCCTCAAGTTCTTTTCTTTGCAGCATAGAATGTCAAGATACTACCTACGTCACCATGCTCATTTCTGGAGATACTGTATATGTAAACTGATAAATACCTGTATACTCCACATAGGTGTTTTAATGCCACAGTGCCATAAAAGAGGTAGTTCAGACACCTTTTAAAGCTGTATTGGAGGTATTTCTTGATTTTGACTATTGCTCAGAAGATGACCCCTGATACTTTTAAGTTTTTCATGTTTTCATTTTATTTACATTATAGACGATGCCTTATTCACTTTGCAGTGATTTCCAAGAGACAAAAAGATTTGCACGAATAATCAGGTTTTAGAGCAGTGGTCTAAAATACAATTCCTAATGAGCCCTAATTGGGCTCAAGCTATCAGTTGTATAGGTGGACTAATTACCTAATTAACTGCATAAATTGTATTACTTGTAACCAGACTCCAAGTATAGTAAGAACATTTTAGATGTATCTCAGAAAATAATTAGAGTACTGCACATTTGAGTTCTCTGATTGGAACAGATACTAGAAGATACTAGGGCCCTGGGAAAATAATTTGAAACCATTGGTTTATGTTTTTTAGTGCTATGAAGGAGAGATTAATCTAATTTAACATTAAATATGGTGGTGCTGTTGCACATGTCTGCTATTAGCACACATGGGAGTTATGATTCTTTCCTGGTAATAAATTATAACCATACAAAATATATTTCACACCCAATACTTTTACAATGTGTTACATATTTTGTTTTCTTCAGTAATTTTTATACTCTTTGGAGTTTTTAAATTAAAGAAATGTCAAAAAATGCTGAGTAAAATGCTTTTGATTATAAATGCAGTTTTCTTCAGATATCTAGGCTATACTAGAATGTATACAGTATGTACAGCACCCTACTGTAAACAATAATGCTTTGTTCACAAAACTTTATCTTTTCATTTTAACATGCAAGATAGTACATAAACTGTAGGGGCCACATACAAATAGTTTATAGAAAAGTTTCTGGGTGAAGAGAATTTGGGGTAATACCAACTCTTACACAAAAAAAAACATCCAGTAGCAATAGATGAGTGTTGGAGACCCATATACACGGAGGGAGCAGTGGCAGATAATAATATAATAATAATAATATATTCCTTATTTATATAGTGATTTTTTAACACTCCACTCAAAGAGTTTTAGAGGTAATGGGGACTCCCCTCCATCACCACCAATGTGTAGCACCAACCTTGATGATGTGACAGTGGCAATAGTGTACCAATACACTCACCACACACAGTGCTATCAGTGGAGAGGAGAACAGAGTGATGAAGCCAATTCAGACATGGAGGATTATTAGGAGGTCATGATTGGAAAGGTCCAGGGGAATTTTGCCAGGACACTGTGCTAACACCCCTACTCTTTTAAAAAACACTATAGTATTTTTAATGACCACAGAGAGTTAGGACCTCGATTATTGGTCTCATCTGAAGGATAGTGCCTTTTTACAGTATAGTGTTCCCTTCACTATACTGGGGCATTAGGACCCACACATACTGCAGGGGGAATGCCCCCTACTGGCCCCACTAACACCTTTTCCATCAGCAACCTCAGGTTTTCCCAGAAGGTCTCCCATCCCGGTACTGGCCAAACTCACACCTGCTTAGCTTCAGTGGGTTACCAGCTATGAGTTGAAATTTTCCATTGGCCATTACCATGGCCTCCTAATAATCCCCATCTATGAATTATTAATAATGGAATTATTAATAATTAATAATGGATTATTCATATTAATGGAATTAATATAATGGAATTAATATTCCATATTAAGTGGTTTTAAATATGTGCAGCATTAAGTGAAGCAATTGCTTCACTGACATCTAACGCACTACGAGCCACCTTTCGATCGTCTTTGGCCAGTGAACCACACAACAAAGTACATCATGCTGTACTGTAGTACCTCTAACACACAGTGTTAACGTGCGTTCTGAGTCGCTGCACCTGTACCTTCACTTGAAGCATGTTGATTTTCCACTTACTTCCTTACTACCTAAAATTCAATATTACTATTATTAGTTATTATTTTTGTGATTAATAAAAAAAGATCAAATTCAAGACTGGGCAAAAACCTGACCTGATGTATAATGTAGACTATTGCAGGGGTTTGCATGCAGATAGGAAAAACAAACTACAGTATAAATACAAATGGGAAACACTAAGATAGAAGAATGAGGTATTTTTGTTGTCAAGTCATTAACATTTTCTAGACAATATGGGGAAGCAATTAAAATGACAGAATACAATGATATAGTTAAAAGCACAGAATTAAACTAAAAGGATATTATACTAAAATAACTTTTGTAAGGTGTCATTTGGAATATTTTGCAACACTTTGGTCACCAGAAAAAAAACATTGCTCCACTGGAATCAGTCCAAAGGAGAGAAACCAGTAGTATTTTCCAGGGCTTAAGAGAATGTCCTGCACTGTCCAGGAACAGATACATTTTAGTTGTGTACAGAAAAGTTTGAAAGGCATTCATAATCATCAAAAACCGGACAAACTCAAAAAGCATTGGACCTCTTCAGACAGAGCAGTGAACTACAGTATGAACTAGATAACATTGATAAAAACTACATGTAAGTTCATTTAAAACTGAACAGGAGTTATTTCTTTACCCAAAGGGTCGTGGGAGTATGAAACAAACTACCCAACCATGTTATTGAAACTGGTACCCTGGCTTCTTTTGAGAAATGCCTGGATGGGATCGTTGCATCAATTAGTTACTAACAAACAACCAAGAGGCCTAATTTTGTTTTATACCTTTCTAATATTCTTAAATTACAAAACGACCCCAGCCATTAAAAAATGAAGATATCTGACTTGTATACCAATTTACAAGAAACAGCTAGGGACAATTTTAAGAAATTAACACATTTTCAATAGTGGAAGAAGAATGAAGGATGTTAGATATGAAAACTGTCACATTATATCTTGCAGCATTATTATTATAAGACTAATTTCAGAATCTTTCCATTTGTTCTTCAGAGTCAGTTGTTTGAAAATTACTTTTAAATTATAAATATTTTTTTTTGTCCAGGCTTAGAGGGTAATGTAAATTTGAACTGTTAGAACTTTGTCAAGAAAGCAACACTACTATACAAATATTCTTAATAATAAATAAAATAATTAATAATTATTAATTTATATTAAAACAAAATATGATTCCTTTCTGATTCAGAGTAATTATAGAAAGTCCAGGCTTCCATTTATTTATTTGACAAAATATTTCTTTATACTACCTGTCCTTTGCTTAAAGTCTCAGTGATTGTGTATTCATATGTCTTTGCCAGATTTACTAATCAATGGTTCACTTGCAGGGTTACTAAATGCGTTATCTAATCTGGACCAGTAAGTGACACTCTTTCCTCTTAACCAGAATTTTCAAACCTTTGCACCATTTTGGTGGCTGGGGACAAGGTCCTAAAGTGCAAGTCTTCAGATGAGACATTTGTCTTGTCCAGACTTGATATTAAAAATCCAATGGCAATCTAAATCAATATTTTATTTGGCCTTCCTAAAGTTCCCTTTTAATTTCATTGGTAAAGCAATTCTTTACTTCCTGTCCTGGTTTGCTTTGTAGTGGGGACTGCTGCTGTATAGCTTTTGTGCATCACCCAAATGGGTGATAATGGGATAAAAATTGCTTTTTAAATATAATGAATTATTTATATTCACAGACATATGTGATTCATTAGTACTCATTGTAAAAAAACAGTCTGCAATGTGAAATCTGTTTTCATATTGCAGTAGTTCATGGTTGACCATATTTAACAATATATTTATTTGCATTTAAAACAAAATATTTCTTTAAAGGGTATTTTTAAGTTAATATTGGTTAAAACCAATATATTGTGTTATAGTAAAGTGTTTTTATATAGGGTTTAACTTTGGAAAATACAAAGGACAAAGGAATAAATTACATTATATATTTTTTATTTTATTTATTTTAATTAAAACATGTTATGTATAAGTAATTGTTCATTAGCTTGCTGGTTTATAGTAGATAGTATAGGGTCTCCATTCCTTTAATTTGTCAAATGGTCACAATAGCTGTCTCAAGATTAAAATTGTTACTTAATCCAAATAGGTTATATTTAAAGTATTTATTGAAATGCCAATTTCTCTATATTTTACACCCAATTAATCCACCAATTTACAAGCTCAGCTTCATGAATCAAGCTCCTGCAGTGCACAGGAAGATTGAGACATTCAAATTTCATGTTCAAATTCAAATTTAAATGAAGAGGCATTCATTATTTGAGATGCTACAATAATCATAATGGCTTATAGGAGAGTGAACACTGTTTGGAGGACCTGTTTGGTGACCTGTTTGGAGTGAATCTAATCAGAGTGAACACCTGTTTGATCATCTAATACTCTACACACATTTGAAAATCAGTTAATCATAACATTTGGTTAATGATATGGTAAACACTAAAACCACTGGTTTGTACTCTTACTTGTAAATATTTTTTTCAGGAATAACCATTTTAATTAAATTATTAATTATTTACTTATAATTATTATTCAGTTAATTCTGAAACAATGGTTCCACTTTAAATAGAGAAGACCTGCTTTTTTCCATATATTTTTGGAAATAAGACTTATTAAGACAATTTAAGGTAGCAAGAATATTTTTTAATTTATTTGTAATTTATTTTTTAATTTAGTTTTGGTTTGGCAGCACAGTTGTGCGGTGGTTAGAACTGCTAACTCACAATCTGGGTCCTGGGTTGAATTCCAGACTGCAGCAAACTTCCATATCCCTCTCCTTTTTGCATGGGTTTGCTATGAGTGTTCCAATTTTTTCCAGCTTTGAAAATACACACAAGTTACAGTAGGCTAATTGGTTCCTCTAATTGTTTTTGTTTTATGTGTGCATGTGCATTGTAATAACCTTAAGGCCTATCTCTCAGTGTCTGCAGGGTTTGGGTCACTCTGATTTAAGGATGATGTGGCTTTGAGTAATAGATGGTTAATATTGAATTTGCAAAAGCTTCGTTTGCTTTTTAGGAGTCTTCAATAAAGGCTAATGCAGCAATCATGAATTAAATAATAGTTTAGCTAAGTCCTTTTCAGTTACTGTATTTTGTAGACTGTGATTATTTATGATTATAATTATGCAAGCAAGATTTCCATGTTCATCCAAAATGTTACTAGTACTAAATCTCTGAAAAGTAATTTCCATTAAACTAAAAAAAAAACAGATTGCATTTGGATTAAGAAATATCAGTTTCATATATTATTATTTTCTTTTGTGCGATATACAGTAGCTATGGATGCTTTATATAACATTATATAAGGAATTTTGTGTGTCCTCCTCAGCACAAAGAATGCAGGAAAAATCAGGTTTTGGCTTCTCTGAAAGGGCTTAGTTTTTCCAGTTAAATTTAAACCAAACAACAATAAGCAGTCATGGCAGCTTCAAAGGAAAACTGCTTAGAAGCAGCTTCATGGAAACAACCATCACATATACTTAGATGTTCAAAGACATATATTAGACCCTACACTGTACTCACAAATACACCAAATTGGCTCAGCACAGACAGCATCTTTTCATCTCTTGTGGCAGACTGGGCCTGCCTTGACTAATTAGGTAACTGGTTCATTGACCTGCATGAGAATGTAGGAGCACGCTTTGTTCTCAAGTACTAACTGCCCAGCTAGCCACTTACAAGAAAGCTGCCAGACCTTAAAAAAGGCCATTATGTTATCCTTTAATAATCAACCTGGTCAAATGCCTAGACTGAGTTGACTGCACAAAAAAGTAAAAAACAATAGCAGATAAAACGGTACTTAGTAGTTTTGGTATTTCATAGTTTGAGTCATATTGAACAGATTTACATTGAAGAAAAAACTTCTTTCTTAGCAGAAACAAGAATTACATACTGTACAAGTCCTTATCTTGATGACATCTGTAAAAGGGTTGTGTTGACTAACTGCTGGGTTGTCCAACAAAACTTCTCCAGGGGCACCATGTAAATGGCTGACCCCACACTCTGACTCCAAGCTTCTCTGCCTTTCTATGTGTCTCATGGAGAGCAAATTGAGGTATGCAAAAAAACAAATTCCTAATAAAAGAAATTGTATATGGCTAATAAAGTTATCTTATCTTAGATAATATATACTGAAGAATAAAAGAATACATTGGCATTTCATTTTGTGATAGACTTAGGCTTTATGTCAATGAAATACTACTACTGCTACATTAGTTGCACTTCATCTTAGAGTGTTTTCTAATTTTAGTCTGTGGATCTAGACTGTTTGGAGTAGCTGGGTCTCTACAGTTTTGATAATGACCCCGATTTTCTTAGATTAGGCCACTGGAGCCACAACTGCTATCCGGGGGATCTTTCTTTTATATTCCCTTACTTTAACCTAAATAAAATAACAAATTGTATCCACTGGGTACTTACAGAAGGGGCACAGGTTCTTTCCCTGACAAAAGATACACCCCTAAACAACTCTGAAGTCAAAGTGCATGTTATTTGTAATGAACTATTTACAATGCTGGTTTGTTTCCAGCACAACAATAGTGGTGTACATAAAATATATGACCTAGGACTAATCCAGTACCTTGAAGTAATGGCGCAGTCACTGAATACCACCACATTTGTTAGTTCTCAATTTGTGTTGTTGAAAAGTAGTGCTTGTGCTGAATAATTTACCAAGATATAGTGCCTTGTTATTTTGGGTATTCACGTAACTCTACCTCTCATAGCATCACAGTTGGTAACACCTGATATAAAGATTAATTTAAACACCCATTTTCCTTCCTTTGTGTAAAATCTTCCCAATTTTATACTGTATCTCTTACACTCAACCCCTTATTTTAGTGTTCTTTTTGGTATTTTAACAAAGAAGTGTAGTGGCAATGCTTGTTAATAAGACAGAATTAAGTGTTGCTGTGCTTTCCCAAATGAGGCCCCATCTCTCTCTTCATCTCTGTGGTGCAGCCACATAGAAACTATTCATGCAGGCTGATTTAAAGATGTTTTCTTTTGATAAGGGACAGCTCCCAAATGGGGGTGCACTTAGCTAAGCCTGGCTATCATGATCAATGGTCATCCATTGGCGCCTATCTGTCTAGGGAGTGCCAGATGGACATCTGGACTGCATTCCTAAGTGTCAGGAGTAAATGACTTATATCTCACCTTGATCAACCAATCAGCGACTGGTAGGGCCGAGTAACCCACGTGGGTCTCTGATGCCCATGAAACTTTCAGCCAATGAACCAGCTGAAGTTCCTCCAGGTTAAAACAGGCAACACAGAGAGCCTGAGGAGACTATTCTAAAAGAGACTATTCTAAGGAGAATTCCAGGGGTGCGAGACAATTCCAGGGCAGGACGGCCCAGGAGCAGAAAGGATCCCAAGGGCAGGACATTCTCGCAGCACGCCTCCTGACCATCCTGAGACTCAGCCCGGACAACCACGTAACGGCCAGTGTGTCCGAGTGCCAGAACTTTGCTTTGTTCTAAGAGTCGAGAGCGGAGGTTGCCAGAGAGTAACCAAAGGATCCACCCGAGGTTAGCATCAGCAGCAAGCCTCGTGAACAGGTCGGAACTGTGGACAGCTGAATCACTATTCAGAACTAGCGCTTCATCAGGAGCGAACCGGTCCTCTTCCTGACCTGCTGGGACCCACAGTCAACTTTTCTCCTGTGCACAAACTCTTGCTAGTTTCAGCCAACACTAACTAGCCGGTCTTCAGAGAGCATCAGCAGCGCACCGTCGCAAGCCACACAGCACAGCCTGGCACGGAGCCAGAGACCCCGCAGGAGATCTGAATCCCCAGAGATTGGATGAGTATTCAACTTCACTACATTACAGCTCGATAATTCAATTGTTATCCCAACCAGTTGATATCAATTTAATTCCTAAGAGTTATGTACTTGTTTTGAGTATCTAATGTAGAAGTTGTAACCAAGTTCAATTACGAAACGGTCTAAATGAATGATATACCGAACGTATGTCCTCTTGATATGTGTAACTCTTTGTAACTGACTGAATATATACCCTTTGTATTCTGATAACCCTCATGATAAGATCTGTTAGGTTTACATGCATATTCTATTTATTAATAAATGTATCCTCGTGTATTAGTACCTGTGTGTGTGCGTTGTTTGAGTTATATCGCATGGTTGGATTCTAAGACCATTAAAAGAATCAATTTCATGATTTACTGCTACAATTAATAATTGTCCCAGTAAATGCCCAAACCCCTACAGAACTGGTGCCTCATGAGAGCACACTACAGAAGTATTAAAACTAATTTTATTTTTCACTGCAATTTTCTTTCCATCTAATATATTTTTAATTGCAATGCATCTTTATTTTGTTTAGTGATATAGTACATGCATGTTTTTCTATATATATATAGTGCTATACCACCAGCTGCTCCATCTTTCTCATATTTCCGAAATACTTAGTTCAAACTAATGTTGTGTTCTTTACCATCACTATCTGGTAGCTAATTTTCAGTTATTTTAATTAATGTAATAGCTTCTGCATCTTGTATTTACTTACTAGTATTCCTGACATTTAGCTATAAGTACTTATAAGTATACACCTGAAGAAGGGTCCACAGCTGAAATGTTGTGTATTCTTTCTTCTCTTTTCAGCATGGTATAAACCTATTACATGTTCCTTATAAGTATAAGTATAAGTATATACATCAACTTATATAAGTATAAGTTCCATCAATTTCCCTACGGGATTAATAAAGTATTATCTATCTATCTAAGTAGCCATTTAAAATGTTTGTTAAATCTGCACTTCACTGAAGCATACTTTGTCGTTCTGATTCACTGGCCAAACACAATCAATAGGTGGCACTTGTGATGCGTTAGATGTTAGTGAAAACATGACCTTACAACAACAAAAATAATTTTTCATTGCTTTTTTTAAAATCCACTTAATAAGGAATATTATTATGGAATCATGTAACTAAAGGTATTTTTTAAAAAAGCTGAGTGTTTCTGAATTTCAGACTTTAAATAAATATATTTATTTAGCTGGGTGTGATAGGGTATTCCACTTTCTTCATAAACAACTACATCTATTTAACTTTGTGGTTACCTGTGGTTATTTTGGAAACAATTTGATGTGTTTATTTCAACTACATTTCCTGTTGTGATTGTTGCAATGGAACATGAAAAGCTTGCTAAAAAAATCACTCAACCCATAGGACAATTTGGTTCAGTGGTAGCATTTTTGCCTCTGAGCTAGAAGGTCCTGGGTTCACTTCCTAGCTAATGTGCTACTTCTACTTAAAATAAGACTTTCTGTAATATTTAAATCAAATAATATGTATATAGTATTTGTATATTTTTCTTAATTATATATACCACAATATGTATATATTTAATTATTTTTGAATTATTAATACTACATTAATGGACATAAATGTGAAAAACAAAGTTTGAGTAGGGAGTTGCGTCATCATGCGTAGACTGCAAAGAGGTATAGTTTTAATAAATGCTGAAAGGAAAAGAGGCTGTGGAACCTTCTTCAGGTGTGAAAGAGCAAACGTGAATACTGACAGTGTGTATAACACACAGTTTTGCTGAACAGATCTCCTTAATGCCATGACATTTCAGCATGAAGTGGCATTAAAAACACAAACAATAAACACTTGTATTATGAAACCAAATGAATATGTGTTTGCATCTCCCTTGAATGCATAGAAGATGTTTTTGAAAGAAACTATTACACATTTTTACAACTTTTCCCAAAAACAACAACAAGGACAATGGCAAAAAAAATATTCTGCTCAACTAACTGGCTACACTGAAATAAACTAGCCTAGAAGAAAAAAATCAAATCAAATACTTACCCAGCATTCCAACATTACCACCAACATCAATAAAAATATGTACCACTGCCTGACATCCAACAAGATCTTAAAATATTATTTTATTATTAGCAGACCACAACTCAACAGCTGAGTTCTATGACTCTTCTTTTAGGGCATCTAGTAGCATCCTTCAGACTCCCAGGGATCACTTGTTGACAAATCACTGACAGGTTAAAGATCAATGACATAATTTAACTAACTTATTAAAGCTATTTAGCTATTAAAGGTTCATTCCATGCTGAAAAGAGAAGAAAAAAAACACAATGTTTTGGCTGTGGAGCCTCCTTCAGGTGTGAGAAAGAGAGGGAAGTCAGCAGGTGATATAGCATAGGAGAACAAAAGCTGGGAGTGTATAGGAGGTAGGAGCAGGCGGGAGGCAGAGTAGGCATTTAGGTGGTGCAAAGTGGAGAGAGGTGAGGAGTCTAACCCTGCAAATGAATAGAGAGGATGTTTTTAGACACTTTATCTAGCTCCTTTGCTTACAGCAAATAGTGAGCAGGAAGGGCCACTTTAATAACACAATTGGCGCAACTCTCTCACTCACTTGTGGTGAGACCAGCGGTTTCTGAAAGCAACAACATGGCAACCATATAGTACTTTCACAGTTTATAATTTTGCACTTAATTTGAAATTTGTAAAATTTGTGAAATTGTGCAATACCAATTAATTTATATTGTTACTTAGAATTAATGCCCAGTCTAGGAAATTGGGACTGCAGTTCCCCTTTAATATACAAACATATAACTCATACTTTTTCTTAAGAACATAAAACTGATTAGCCAATTAATATTTTACCCAGAAAATGTATTTTACCTGGCTTGTGGTATTTTCCTTAAGGTAAAGAAAAATAGACTTAGACAAAAAATGTACTAAATACAGTAGCAGTCTGTCAACCTATATGCTCAGCTTACAATCTGAACAAATAGATCTCCTTTATTTGACCTACATGCTTTTTCATACACATGGAATTAAAAATTCCAATTAAAAATTAACATGAAGAGACTGTCAACATTTGAGCACTCTACAGGAATGAAGTTAATACACCATGCAAAAAAACATCACATTTCACACCTATTGCTTGCATACCAAATTAACAACATTAGCCTGTAATGGGCTAAACTTTTTGTCAGTTTTTCGTTTGTTTTACAAAGATGCAGCTGTTGCAACTGAAGTAGTCAAATGAGGATTATGGATAGTTACAGTCTGGGGATTAGTTTGTGTCAAGTCAATAATTTTTAAATGTGTAGATAAATCCAGAAAAAGGAGCTTTCACATTGTGTTGCTGCTTGTAAATATATGGTGTTGAAAAATTACCTAATGATAAAAATTGAACCATTTAACCAAACCATTTGAGATCAGGAACACCTTTAAATTTCATTGTCCATTTTCTTTTCTTTTCTAAAGAATATTCATATCACTATATGGATCGATATAGAGTTTTTGTCCTTTATTAATAGCAGCTTTCAATACCTAACCTTACATTTTCAGAAAATATCGATGGTGTCTATTCCAATAGCATTTAAATAAAACACAATCTAGAATTTTCCAGGAACTTCAAGATAATCTCTAGGAGCAATAACAAGGATAAAAAGGCAGCATTCACACATGACCAAATGTCAAATATGCTGTATTTTTTAAATCCTGTGTTCATACAGCAATTTGTGTCTATGGAAAGTCTACTCTTGACCCTTGAATGTTTTTCAATGTATTTTGTTGTGTGAGTGTCTCAGAGTTTCATGCATTTAAATGAGGATTATTTTCTTCTTATCTACACACCATATTCCACATTTGAAGGAGAAAATGTTTTTATTGGAAATATATATATGAAAAATACAAGACATACTTCAATAAGATTCTATTCCTTACTTAGAGTTAATACTTAGTGGAAGCACGTTTAGCAACAATTACAGCTGTGAGTCTGTTGGGATAGGTCTCTGCCAACTTAGCACACTTAGATTTGGCAACATTGGACCGTTCTTCTTTGATCTGTTAAGTTCCTTGGGCAGCGTTGATGGACAGCAATCTTCAAGGCATAGCATACATTTTCAATTGGATTAAGGTCAGGGCTCTAACTGGGTGACCCAAGGACATATACCTTTTTGTTCCTTAGCTATTCCAGTATAGCTTTAGGCATGTACTTCTGGTCATCATTATTATACTGTATCTTTCTTTTGGGTTCAATTGTAGACTTACTACTAAGATATAACTATTACAAGAAATGGACTGTTAATTTTTTATACCTTATTTACTATTTAATAAATCCAATTTAAAAAACAAATGGCATAAATATGAACACTCTCACACACTCCACTCTGACTATTCTAACTAGTACATACATATACAGTATTACAACATATTTGCATCTTAGGCAGCCTTTACTAGCACTTCACTCTATTGCAGGTGTCATGCTGAAAAGTGAACTTCCCTCCCAGTTTTAGCTTTCTTGCAGAGGGCAGCAGGTTTTCCTCAAAGACTTTTCTGTTCTTTGTGCCTTTCCGTTCTATCTAGACAAGTGATCTAGTCCACATTAAGGATGGCATTTTTCAGATGGTGTTGCTATGCTAAGTCCGTAATGCTTTACATTTAGGCCAAATGTTTTCATTTTAGTTTAATCAGACCACACAGTGTTTTGCCATATGTTTGCAGTTTTTTTCCAGTAATGGCTTCCTTCTTGCCATCCTGTTATACTGGCCAGATTTGTGGAGTGCTTGTAATATTGTCCTCACATGCTCACATTTACCGGTCTTGGTGATAAAATCCTGCTTAATTCATTTCCTAAAAAAATCTAGAATATCATTTTCACTTGGAAGTTGAAGAATGTGTTGATAAATTAATATACTGTAGCGGCAATGCTTGTTAATAAGACAGAATTAAGCGTTGGTATGCTCCTAAAGGAGGCCCCATCTCACCCTCCATCTCTGTGGTGCAGCCACAGAGAAAGAATTCATGCAGGCTGATTTAAAGATGTTTTCTTTTGATAAGGGACAGCTCCCAAAGGGGGATGCACTTAGCTAAGCATGGCTATTATGATCAATGGTCATCCATTGGCGCCTATCTGTCTAGGGAGTGCCAGATGGACATCTGGACTGCATTCCTAAGTGTCAGGAGTAAGTGACTCATATCTCACCTTGATCAACCAATCAGGGACTGGTAGGGCCGAGTAACCCACGTGGGACTCTGATGCCCATGGAACTTTCAGCCAATCAACGAGCCGAAGTTCCTCCAGGTAAAAACAGGCAACACAGAGAGCCTGAGAGATTCAGGAGATTCAGTGGACTTCTGTGGACTTTTCTAAAGGGAATTCAAAGGAGAATTCCAGGGCAGGACAGCCCAGGAGCAGAAGGCTCCCAAGGGCAGGACATTCTCGCAGCGTGCCTCCTGACCATCCTGAGACTCAGCCCGGACAACCACGGAACGGCCAGTGTGTCCGAGTGCCAGAACTTTCCTTTGTTCTAAGAGTCTAGAGCGGAGGTTGCCAGAGAATAACCAGAGGATCCACCCGAGGTTAGCACCAGCAGCAGGCCTCGTGAACAGGTCAGAACTGTGGACAGCTGAATCACTATTCAGAACTAGCTCTTCATCAGGAACGAACCGGTCCTCTTCCTGACTTGCTGGGACCCACAGTCATCTTTTCTCCTGTGCACAAACTTTGCTAGTTAAAGCCAACACTAACTAGCCGGTCAGTGAGCATCTGCAGCGCACCGTCGCAAGCCGCACAGCACAGCCTGGCACACAGCCAGAGAGCGCGGATTGGACAGCAACAGCCTGCAACTGTTTCTTTGTGCCCGCAGGAGATCTGAATCCCCAGAGATTGGATGAGTATTCAATTTCAATGCATTACAGCTCGAGAATTCAATTGTTATCCCAACCAGTTGATATCAATTTAATTCCTAAGAGTTATGTACTTGTTTCAAGTATCTAATGTAGAAGTTATAACCAAGTTCATTTATGAAACGGTCTAAATGAATGATATACTGAACGTATGTCCTCTTGATATATGTAACTCTTTGTAACTGAATGAATATATATCTTTTGTATTCTGATAACCCTCTCGATAAGATCTGTTAGGTTTATATGCGTATTCTATGTATTAATAAATGTATCCTCGTGTATTAGTACCTGTGTGTGTGCGTTGTTTGAGTTATGTCGCATGGTTGGATTCTAAAGCCATCGCAAGAATCAATTTTGTGATTTACTGCTACAATTAATAATTGTCCCAGTAAATGCCCAAACCCTACAGAACTGGTGCCTTCAGAGAGCCACTACATTACATTTTGGCTATGGCTATGATTACATATTTGGCGTCCCCGAACGGCTATGAAACATTACAATACTGTATTTATTTTTAATGCATTTTAGTTTCAGGTCTCTAAAGTACAGAAGGTAAACATTTTGAAAGAGAGTGTAAGTAAGGCTCTTCATTAGAAAGTGCAGACCACAAGTAAACAAAGCTCAGATGACTGCATACTGTTCCAAAATTATACAAATCATACAGGAACTTGTTACATTTGCTGCAAATGTAAAGTCATAATATATCTAGCTCTAACAGTAGAATAAATAGATGCTAAATAAAATTGTGGTATTTTGATCTGTTGCTCTTCCTTTAGAAACTCAGAATCAAGATACAGTCATAATGACTGAGGGTGGTGTGTGATTGTGAGGGCCCCTCTGCAGATCTGTTCTGCTGCCTGGAGGGTGACCCGTGGGTTGTCGGATGGTGCCTGCACCGGAACGGCATGTGTCACGCCCTCTGCAGCCAGAGGGTGCTCCTTCTCTCTCCTGTCTCTCATTTCCGGTTCTTTGCTGTCCTTCCAGTGTTTCTCTCTCTCTGGGGCTATATATTTCCGGGTCTTTCATTCTTCCTTCGCTCAGCATTGACGTTCGGATGTACTGAAACCCGCCTAGCACCAGGTCACCCCACGTCCGCTACCTGAGGGCAAAGGTTCCTATATGGCATTTCCTGAACAGCTGAGCCCGGGCTAACCCCGTCTCGCCGCTACGCATAGGGTCTTTTATGCTCTCCTGTCATTCCACGGTTCGTCCCTTCCATCATCCATGTCAGCATGTTGACCTACAGTGGTGGAGACGCCTTGGTGAAAAGCTGCTAGCGGTGCCAGTATGTGCGGGGTGGGGTGGACTGTTGGCCCATCTCATGCCCCCCTGTGCTGGGCTGCGGGCTCACACTGGTGCCCGGGGAAAATAAAAAAAAAATCAAGATACAGAACGATTAAGTATTGGAAAACTCACATTTTTATTCAAAGCATATAAATACTTTGAATAACTTCATAAAGAATATTAATTAATATATGGGTATCAAACATAGAACTCAAGCACAATAGGAATTAATTGTGTATTCATTAGAAGTTAAAGCTTGAGATGTTCCTATCACTCAGGGAATCAGACATCACCTGAAGCTTACAGACATTTCAAATGCATTCAATTATTATCATCAAAAGAAAGTAAAAACAAGTGGTTCTCATTTGGTGATTTCCTTCCTGTCTCAGGGACAGAGGTTCTCCTATCCCAGGCTTGAGAGGTGCCATACTTAATTAACAATCCTAAATGACTATGTTGTTTATGATGAAGTCTGTAGAAATCATGTTTCATTCGGAAGAAGGGTTGCATTCCTTGTAATATTGAGGAATCACAGACAGAAAAGATTTATGTGGAACTTTGCTATAATTGTCAGAGATGTCTTCTAAGTGGGAAAGGCATGGAAACTTGTTTACTAGCCAGACATGAGCATATACTGTACTGTAGCACTGTAATACTGATCCAGTAACTGTATTATACAGTACTCATTTGACGACCCTTGATTTCAGTCTACAGTAACTGTTCTTATCAGTACATTTGTTTTTTTTTAACATTACCTTGCATGCATTACCTTGAATGTAGATAGATTTCAGTTTGAAGGTTAGTCTTTTCTGCTGAACTACATCAAATACCTTATAGTAAGAAAAATATATATAATGTGTCTATTAATTAGCAATTATTATTAGACATATTAGTAATAATTAGTCTGTTACTAGCTAAAACAAACATTTAATAATTTAACTCCAACTTTTTCCATAACTATACATGTATTTGAATTACAACTGATGTACATCATTCAGATTAGGTTTTACAGGCAGTGAAAAGCATCATAATTATCATATGTGACATTTTAGATAAGTTAACTTCCAAATGAGAAAATGTACATGTCAAAACATCAAAGTAGAAAATATATATAAAGTGGGAATATATGATGCTAGTATTTTAAACCCGCTGTTATCACTTCAAAAATTAAATGGTGGTATTAATCTTTTTTAATGAATACAGACATTCTAACGCTGATTTTCTGTCATTTTTCTCAATATTTTTGTCACAGATCATTTCTCCACACATTGACACAGAGAAACATTTTGGTCAGTTAAGTTAAAAACTGCTTTAAGGCCAGTGGAAAAAGAATAAAACTTAAAAACACTAATTTTATTATCTTCCTTCAATTTGTCTGTTACATACTTAATAGCCTAAGATGTAAAGACAACAGAGAAATATAAAACAATGCAAAAACAACAATTAATATACTTTTACAAGATATGTTTAGGCTGTATTGATGGGGAATTTCTGGTACATTAAAGTTATGAGCAGGTGGTTACAGGACCCTATGCAGGTTAGAGGTTGAAGTGTGTCACAAGTCAAAAAGGATCCGAACGACTAGAGACAAAAAGCGTGGTCGAGTAGGAGCAGGTCAAGGTCAAAGAGCCAGAAAGTCTTGAAAAGATTAAACTAATTTAGTGAGGGGACTGCTGAGGAGGCAGTGAGCTCGAGGTTGGAGATTCTCCTAATACCAAGCACTGGTGCAATGTGGGTGAAAGTTTAAATTGCAGAAGAAGGGGCGTGGTGAGATAATGAGGATCAATTGGTGAGTTGTTACAATGATGAGGATCAATTAGTGAGTTGTTACAATTAAGATGGAAATAAACACAAAACAAGCTCTTATTCTGTTAAAAAAAAGTAACGTTAACACTAACGTTGCCTATAGGAACTCTTAACTTTCTGAAATATTTTAAATTATTAAATTTAAAATAAATTCTTATTTGCAAGAATTAGAAATGACAATTTCTCTTTTCATAACTGAATTCATGCAGAATTTTTATCAGTGCACCTGCAGAGCCCTGAGAATTATTGCAAGTAAATCAAAACACAATTATTGTTACTCTTGATTTTCTTTATTTTATGTTACTTTTATTTCTTTCCTATTTTAGGTTTTCAATTGTCATACTAGAATTTTTAACTGAAAGAAATTTTGTTAGGATCCTATTTAGAAATAGAGCAAACTCTTTGATGGGTATGCTTAAACCTTTTTTTTAATTCCAGTAGGAAATAAATTATAGTATATTGTGGGATTAAAACCCTAAGCATGAAGGTACGTGAAGCTGTTTTATGTTACATAGGAAAGAAAAGAATGGAGAAGAAATGCAATTTTAATTGCACTGCATAACTTCATAACACATAACTGATTGAAGGACAGCTTTTTAATGTGCAAGAAAGAAGAAAATGTGGAAATATAATACCATACCATTGCTCTAGAGTTTGCATTCATGTTATTTGGCAATTTATTAAAAACATAATGGTAAATACTCTGGTTTTAATTACAATGTAGTTTAGGAAATGTAACACTTTTTCAGTGGTTTCTTGGATGAGGAATTTCTTTAAATAGATTTCAATCACCTAGGTGAATGAGTGGCAAATAGGATCATATTTTTAGTCACAAACAGTAATCGGGGCTATTGTGAATTCCACACATTAAAATATTTAATCATGTTGCAGTTTAATAAACATGTGGGTGAGAATCTCAACTACAAGGCTTGGACTCCTATTCATTCCTTGCTCTCAATTTACTTACATTGCATAATTAGACATAGATATTAAGGAGATGGTATGAATACAAATCCCCAAAGTCCTTAAGACTGAGTTAGGGATAGAACTACTGTCCAGTGATTCCATAGGCACAGGAGTGTAAAAAAGCTGTAACAACTGGATTTGTCCAGAACCTTTTGGCAAATCTACATCTCCACATGAACAAAACTAGATTTGTCAGACCACAGGCTTTTCACTTAACATATACTGTATTAAGTAAAGTAGGAACAGCATCCTGATAGCAGATGAGTAGATATATGTATTTAGTACGTAGAGTATATACATATAAAGAGCCAGTCTGCAGTTATTTCTTTTAGAAAGAAATAACATATTTTTAATTCTTTATCTATTATTAAAAATAAAGGAGACGGAAGACAATTACACAGTGTTTCCACTATGGAGCCATCCTCAGGTTCCTCATTGGCACTCCTAACACGAAGTTAAATATTATTTTTAATTCTGCATTTAAAACTCCAATAAATTATCCTTCTAGTAATCACCTCTTCAATGGATCAAATCAATGTAGCAGCAAATGTCATAGATGAGAGTGCCCTTCCTCATCTAATAAGAAAGGATGTAAACTGTAAAAAACACATTCAAACATCATACTCATGGACCTGGCCTAGTTGTTTTTAACTTTTTTTTCTACCTTTCAGGATTAGGAAATTTATCTTGCATTTAGAATTCAGTTTTCTGAGTTCAGAATTGTTACAGTGTTCTTTTCAAAAGGCACATTTAATTAGAAATGTAAAAGGAATGAAACATGTCATCTATTCAAATTTAGCCAAACACAATCAATTGGTTTCTTTTTGCTATGATCAATATTGTGCATTGTAGCAACGGAAACTTGTACAAGTGGAGAGAAAAGCTTTTAAAATTGTCAGCATGTGGCATGTGCCTTCCATTAGAGAACTGATCGTTTGTAGCAGGCAAACAAAACAAAAATGCTTATTTTACCCATCATATTCCTCTTTTCAAAAGTAGGATGTTGTACTATGCAACTGAATGAGTATTGTTTAATCAAATGTGTTATGCGACAGTACAAAGCAAACTTTGTAGACAATATGTGTAGGAAACTTTTAGATCAGACAAATCCCTATCAATTTCTTATTTTTACTCATTTCAGGCATTAATTTTGTATTACTGATTGCACGTTCTTTTGTCTTCTTAAATTAAATATATATAAATTTTATTCTTTTTGAAAGAATACAATATTTCATTCTTTTGATTAGAGTTATAAAAATATTTTAGGATGAATAATATGAATTTTAATTTGAAATGATGCAAATGATTGCAAAGGAATTGCAATCTATTAATTTAAACATCCTGCTATATTAAAAATAGAGAATAGTAATACTTCAAAGCATGCAAATGTAAAATCAATGTAAAAAACAAGCACATTGTGCTTCATAGATCAACATTTTAAAGTACAAGGTGGCTTTATATAAAAATTAAATAAAATCAGCAGTGCACTTTCATCTTCTGACTCTTAGTAATCGTGTTTCTTTGTTCCTTCACAGTTGTAAGGCTGATTGATGGTTTCCCTGGATTGTAAACATCAATCATACAAAGTGATTTGTAGTGAAGTACTATGCAGAAGGGTCCAATGAGATTTAAAAAAAAATGTGATTGAACACCGAAGGAGGCAGACGTCAAAATGTTTATCTCCAGACTAAGCTTTTTTTTATTAATCGCTGATATTTCATGAAAGAATTCAAAGAAGGTGAAACGCATAAATGAGAAGAAGAGTTACTGAGAAACCCATTCCTCTAAATCCCACAAATGCTGGTGTGATAGGAACACTAAGCAAGTGGTTTTGCTATGCTGACAATCACTGCAATGCCAGTTCTAATGATAAATCAACAATAATATGCCAGACTGTAGCCTGTGAAATGGATTTTTCCCTTGCTACCTTTTTGTAGTTGATAAAATATCTTATGCAAAATACTTTAAAAAGCAACATAAAGGACAAACCTGTTTTTTTGTAACAAAATTATTCCTTACTACTTTCTGGGAGAGCCTGGGCTATGTTTTCAGAGATAGTAGCTGTACAACTGATAGCATTAGTGGATGTATGGTTACCAGAAACCACAGATTTTAGGACTTTAACAAAATAAAACTGTATATGGGGGTGGCTGGCACCCTGTATTCAATTTCGGTTCTGAGAATCTATGCCCCTATTCATCTGTTGATTGCTGGGAAAGGTTCCGGCTCCCCCTCAACACTGAATTAGGTGAAGTGGTCAGAAAAGGGTTAAATGAATGAAAAATTCTATATCTAAATACATCATTTTGAGAACGAAAAAAGGACATCATTATGTCTTCAATACCTATTTAATATGTTAATCTTATGTTAATTCCAGTACGTAATCTGAGGTGTGAGTAGAGTGAACTATTTTATTACAATGGAAATGCAATAGTTTAACCTCTAGAATATTTTTTTGAATAAAATGTTAACCATCTGCATAGTCATATATTTCACTATTTTTTTTAAATATTGATGGGACACCACAAATATATTCAACAAATATGTTATTAAGATATCCTGTTGAAAATGACTTAGACCAAGCTAGCAGTTTGTCAGACTTTCACCTTTGCATTCTATTATATAGCAGAGAACACCATACAACCATGTCAGCACCAGTTCTATGCCGCAGGGAAGATAGAATTGATATATCAGTAACAGTGAATGAAAGTTTGAAACTGAAAAGAAAACCAATGTGTTCCACTACATCGTATAGAAAAGATAAGCTTCCTCTACGTATAACACTCGAAAAGCACAATGGAGATAACTTCAACAGACAGAAAGAAAGAGGAAATAGAAGCAAAGATGAAGTGAGTTCTTGGAAGGAAGTAAATGAAAGCTGAATATGTTCTCCATTTGGGTTTAATGGAAATATTGATATCCTAAAGTATTTTCATGACTTTCAATTAATTGAACCAGATGTATTGTGAGTTTTTGAAATTGTACTATATTTCACATTATCATTGTCACTGAAGTAAGACAGGAAAGGCAAGTTCATTTGCTGACACTTCAAAAAAGGAACTTATATAAAGTTTCCTGTACTAAATAGTGATATCTTGTTTTTTAAAATAGGAAACTGGATAGTTAATTTTCTTTGCAGTATGTACCATGGTTGCTTGCTAAAAGAAGATACAATATGCAAAAAAATGAGGATGATAAAAATTGCACATGCTAGGATCAAACAACAGCACATACTGTAACTAACTAAAGACAATAACTGCTCTTTTGATGTTCTTACAGCATGTAAAGGGTGCAAACTCTTTATTTCATACACTGGGGATCCTATAAGTGAGATCAATACTTTCTTTCAAGAGATGAAGGGATAAGTATTACAATGAAAAGCAAAGAGAAATAACCTTACATGTTGTGATTTCACATTTGCAGTCCTGATGACCCCCACAATACAAAATTGAAGTTCATGGGTTTAGTTATCATATCACAATCAGGAAAGTTATTTAAGCTGTATTCTGCAATTTCAGCACATCAGGCACAGAAGTCTGAACTATGGTTTTCTGTGATTTTGTCTTATCATGCCCCTCGTTCATTCAAAGCTTACTAGTGACCTCTTTTGTTCAGCCTCAGCCTTAATTCAACCAGAATTCAGTTTATAGGTCACAGAAGAAGACATAAATAAATAATTGTGAAGGATCTATCTTATATCTAAAACAAAATACAATACGTTGTAATGAGACATCAGCTATAATTACTATTTGCATATAGTATGTCTTAAGACCCTTTGGAAGGGTAAAAATTGCAGAACATACTGAAAATCACTGTTAATACTAAATCTTGTGAGATTACAATGAGATGTGATGGAGGTTTGGATTAATAACATAATTCAAGGAATGCTTAAAACTGCTACAACTATCATAGAAAATTAAAATACACTAAATTATTTTTGGTATGATAAAGTGTCACACAAAAGAATGAAAGTTGTATGTCTGTCATAATAATGTATATTTATAAAATATTTTCAAGTAGTGCAATAGCTTGCATATAATACATGTGATACAAGTAAAAAGAAAGGAAAAAAAAGATGAGCAAACAACATATTAAAAGCTTAATAAAAGCCCATTGAAATTATGTTGAAATGTATGAATCTGCAATGCATTTTACAGCAGCAGCTGTACAGCAGTAAGGTCTACTCTATATGGGTTGTGTGAATTTACTGGCACAATTTGTTTATTTTATTTATATTTTTATTTAATATTTATTTGTAACGGTAAATTTGCATGAGCATTCCTTGGTCATAAGGAATCTATAGACAGAATAAAAAGTAGGCTTCACATGGACTCAAAATACATGGAATAATTTCATTAATATATATGATGTTTATATAAAAACATTCAAAGCAAATAGCTTTGAATAGCCTTGATGAAAATAGCAGATTGTTCACTTGAGGGTTATCAAGATATTACAGATATTAAGATTATAAAGAGCTACAAACACGAGGATTGAAACAGCATCCAGTTCTGGTGTTAGGGAGAGAGAGAAAATTCTGCTGTAGCCTCCCACTGACTTTAGTAGGACCTCCTGGGTAGTGTTGTCTTGTGTCTTGTGTAAATGAGGATAAAGTTCATGCACATGTGTTACTGTTTGTTCAGGGAGTCACTAATGGGGGAGAAACTCAGTTTGCTCCCTGCATAGTTTCTACTTTTTAATATTGAAATTTTCAGGCATGTCGATGAAAGTCCAACCATATTACTCCAGTGAACAAGTGGGTGCGTGGTGGTAGCTAGCTGGTCACAAGGTCTTGCAGAGGAACCGAGTTGGTTCAGTGAAGAGAAGCTGGTTAGTGGAGACAGGTAACACCTTTTTATTGGGGAAAATACAGGTAGTGATTGGCCAAGAGGTCACCAGGTGGAGTGAGACTCCACTCCATGTAGGTCTCTGATTAGTTGTTTTGGAAGATTGACCATGACCTGTGATTTTAAGACCATCATCCAGACATGCCTACGGCTCTCTGATACACATCCAGGCACCAGAGGTGAGCATCCATCATAGAAAAGCACTGCCCTGGGATGTTTCATTGTCCTGAGAGATGCTCCTTATCAAATTAGTTAATCTTCCCTTGTATCCCAGCATGAGAGGATCAATAGACTATTCAATGGTTCAGATAACAGACAGGGGTCTCACTGAAAGTCCAAAGCAACACTTAATTATTTGGTTTGTCAATAAGCTTTGTTGTTACAACTGACATGGTTTGTGTGGAGCCTTGTTTTGGGTAGAGCAAAAATGTCTGAATCAACAGATCTGAGATTAAGAGCTGCTATATTAATGCAATATGTTCTTACAATAACTTGCAGCTAGACAATTCATTGCCTTATACGTGTGCAGTGGAACTTTAAAGAAGATTCTACTTTTCTCTGGTGGGAGAGCTAGGGCAATTTACAGAGAGAGAGTTGTGTTGTTGCAGAGTAAGTTTATTTAGCACATGAACTCCAGAATAAATATAATGGCTAGGTGTTTTTCACATAGCAAACAGAAATGCAAAATAAATGGAAAAATATAATTTTACTTTACATAACACAAAAAAGACAACAAAGGTAAAGCAATAAAAAGCAATAAAAAATAACAAATGCCAAGATCTTTCTTTTGAGCATTAGCTAACATAATATGTGCAGCTAAGCTTGTATAAATGTTTGAGAAATAATATTCCAGATGAAGATAAAAATATGTATTTCTGTATTGCAACAGCAAAGGAACAATAACAATTAATTAGAAACAAACAGAAAAGCATTTTTTTAGACAAAGAGAAATAATTAAATTACCCTTTTAACAAAGATTCTACTAAACAGCATGTCACAGACTGAGAAAAGAGTATAATAGAGTGTTACAGGCACAACTAGAATTTAATATTAACAGATTGACAAATATTCAGAGCCTCATGGTAGTTAACCTTTTGTACATAAATGAAAGATGTTATTTGTAAGCTGTTAGTAAAACACTTACAACAGTCACTCAAAAACGTTAATGCCCAATTACTG
Organism: Atractosteus spatula; assembly: GCF_055471065.1. NCBI lineage: Eukaryota > Metazoa > Chordata > Actinopteri > Semionotiformes > Lepisosteidae > Atractosteus > Atractosteus spatula. Next base: position 9,738,667 of record NC_142718.1, on the reverse strand, counting down.
AAAATGGCTAAAACCGAACCAGTCCAAAAAGGAGAGTGTAATGGACCATGTAATGGTCCATATCAGTTTAAGCAACCAGATGGCAGCTTAGACATAATCAGAAGAGGAAATAAGTGCTGGTATCCACAAAAAGTTCTAAGAAAGTCATCTAATGCAGCTGGTTTCAAATAGATTTCTCTATAAATAAGTAACATAGGACATAGTGTCTAGTCTTGAGGTGAGATCAGATCAGTCGGGTCTCTTAGACTAGTCATTGTTGAGAACTATCTCATTTTGAGACCAGTGTTTTGTTTAGGTTAGTTTTAATACTTAGTATCAAAATGAACAATTTAAGTTCAGAGCTCTCTCTCATTATGGGCATACCATAATGGTACTGTATTTCCCACTGGTTAGGGAAAAATGTTATACTGTACACATTTGTTTAGCTACCACTGGCCAACCCATTCTCTGAAGAGCCAGTTCTGTACTGGAAAATGGGTTGGAAGGTCTCTGGTAGACAAAGCAACTTCAGCCACAGGATCAGAAGAAATCTCATTAAGATTTAGACAAAACAGGAAATTATTGCAAAGGTAAATAGAGAGTAGAATTTATATTCTAGCTGGTTCTTCTGGTATCCTTTCTTTCTGATACAACATTCCATTCTTTATGTGTTATCATCAACATTTGGTAACTGGTACTAAGCAAATGCTAAGCTAAAGTTTGATGATATTTCCTCTTTGCTTGCTTGACTCTCCATAAGCCTGCATAACAAGAGTATTACTTATATGGCAGTAGAATTATAGTGGATAATCAACAGTGATTTTGAAAAGGTAGGTTTTGTTTAACATTTAAGAGTTCTTTAATCACGTAGCTGCAGTAATGGATCCAAACAGATCAAATTGCATACTACATCTAAATATTCTGAAGGCTTTTCCTCGTTAATGATTAGTTTTCACATTGCAGACGATAGGCATTCATGTAAAGGCACGCATTTTTATTCAGAACTAATTACTGTAAAGGCACCACGCTATAGATAAGGGGTGAATGTTCAAATTGATGTAATTACGGGAGGACAGTCATTTGTATTAGGACCACTACTCTTTCTAATTTATGTCAGACTGTGGTATAGTAAGCAAGTCAAGTTCACAGATAATACAAAATAAGAGGATTAGCAAACATAGCAAAAGATGAAAAAGATGTGCACAATGACAACAAAGGTTGTATGAAAACCTGGCAGATGATATTTCATGAAGACATGTGGAAAGTGTTACACAGAACATTTTGTTCATCTCAGAGACGAGGATTCAGAAAGCAATACTTAAGTCAACAATAATTTAAATTTATACAGCATATTGAACCGCCTACACCTGCTGCGACCCACTGTGCCTTCCTCCAAACCTTTTTCTAGATCTCTTCGTCATACCTTCTCTTCCTCCCTGGGCCACTTGCCCGCTTCTCTTTCTGTCCCCTGCTCCTGCCTCTCACTCCTCCTCCCTCCCAGCCTTTGTTCTCCCGCTACATTTCTTTTGCCTACTGCCTTGTCTCTCTCACACCTGAAGAAGGCTCTACGGCCGAAACGTTGTGTTCTCTTTCTTCTTTTTTTCAGCATGGAATAAACCTATTACTTGTTCCTTTGCAGCCTACACATGCTGACACAGCTACCCACCTGAACTATCATGTAAGTATGGCAGGTTCAGGGAAGGTGACAGCTCTGGCCTGAACTACATTCCTCAGAAAGCTGTGGAAAATGTCGTGTTGCATTCAGTTATCTGGCCAGTTGCTAAAATACAGTTGGTCAAACTACAGGAAACAAAGGCTTCCAAGAGAGAGAAGAGAAATAGAAGCAAGAGAGAGAAACCTGTGTGGGAAGAACAGCAGAAGAGAGAACCCTGCGTGGGTGGAAGGATCCTTTGTGGAAATGAATTTGTGTGACATGAATTTAGAAATTGTTTTGAGAAGCCAGTGGCTTAGCTGCCTGGCTATTCACAGTGTGGGACTGCTTAGAAGATGTCCAGGTAGACGCTCAGAGAGGAGCTATGCTTTAGGGTTTTTTTGTTTTCTTTTGTGGAATTACTTCTGCTTCCATTCACTATAAATAAATAAAGCACTCATTTTCTACCTCACTGCTGCATTTGTGTCTGCTTTCCTGGGATGTACATATTGTAGGATCACTTGTTATGATACTCCATCTGCCAGGTGTGTCACAATAAAACATACTTATCACTTACAACTGCAACAAATTTCTAATATTATTCAGGAAAATGTTAAAGTCATTTTGGTAGCAAATGTACTTTAATTGTACTGAAATTACATAAGTAAAGTCACTAGGCGATTTTTTTATGTAGGAAATAAACACTCCAAACCAAACCATCATACACACACCTCTCCATCGATTATATTAAGGTGTAATGACTTGTGGTGTCACAGATTGTAGCCTATAGTGACAGACTATGTTTGTCTGAAATTTCATGCCAAGTTAAATTTGCTGTTTTTGAATGCCCCAGATAGTAGGTGATAGTATGCTGAGGCCAGCCTCCAACATACTGATGGAGCATCAGCAAAGCCATAATTTACAGTTCTGTTCAGTTGATTTGTCATATGCATAAGTGCAATGAAATGCTTATAGTACATATACTTATAGTTAAGCATTTAGAAAGTTTTTAATAATCTTTTTTTTCCCTTCAACTGAAAATTCAGGACAATTAGGAATTTCAGACACAAACCAAGATATCATGTAGATGGTTCAATTTTTACACCTTCAGTGCTTATATGTTTATATTGATGCTTCCCTGCCTGCGTCTCCATGAAAGTTTCCCATCTGAACTCAGAACCTTGGTGGGGTTACTAATTATTTACTGACATGGTAAGGACATTCCACAAAATAGGAACCTAATGTTTAATCAGGTGTTGTGATGTCTTGACTTAAAAAATACTGCCCAGTAATTGGGAATTGCAACCTTGAATTCAGGGACATCTGGCAACCTGACAAGCTAACTAACCACATGACTGTAATCATCGCTATCTGTACTGCCAACTTGGCTAAAGGAACCTGTCACGCCCTCTGCAGCCAGAGGGCGCTCCTTCTCTGTCCTGTCTCTCATTTCTGGTTCTTTGCTGTCCTTCCGGTGTTTCTCTATCTCTGGGTTTATATATTTCCGAGTCTTTCATTCTACCTTCGCTCGGCATTGACATTCGGATGTCCTGAAACCCGCCTAGCACCAGGTCCCCATGTCCGCTACCTGAGGGCATAGGTTTCGATATGCCATTCCCTGAACAGCTGAGCCCGGGCTAATCCCCGTCTCGCCGCTACGCACAGGGTCTTTTCGCTCTCCTGCCATTCTACGGTTCGTCCTTTCTGACATCCGTGACAGAACCTGCTGGACAGAAAAGACAAACCACACAAAAACCCATAGTCTGCCTAAAATATTCTATGCAACAAGACAAGACTTATAAAAAACTATCAGATCTGTAATTGTGCCTGATTATTGAAATAATATTGCTGGGCTTTTTTTGAAATCATGAATATTCAGAGTAGCAGCTATGACTACAGGCAAGTGGACTTCTTAAGTTTTGACTTCCAGGGAAACCCGATTTCAGACTTGTATATACATTTTAGGAAAGCTCTGTGCAATTCTACAATCCTCTTGGCCTGCTGGTAAGGTAAAAAAGGTGATATAGCGGGTCTGGCCAAATGAGAATAACCAAGTTGATGATCTTCCACTGTTTAGTCTCTGAAAAGGACGAGCTGATGAGAGTGAGAACCACAGGTGTAAGAGTCTGAGAGTCAGCGAGCTGAGAACTCAATGACGCAAGTTGATCTTGAGGGAGATGGCTTCAAGGTGGTCATGAAAGGACCTGAGCATGAGAGAGATAATGTGTGAGTGTACGAGAATCAGTGAAAGCAATGACAAGGAGATAAGATGTGTCAAAAGTATTAGACTCTGAGCCCAAGAGTTGGTAAGCATAGGGCTCAGAGAGTATTGAGAGTAGACTAGCTCAAACGGAGAGAGTGTAAGAAAATAGAATGTTATGCCTAGTCCTAGTTCCCCGATGAAGGGAGCGTGTAATAGCAACGATAGAAAGAGCATGCAAGAGGATAAACTAGTTAAAAAAGAAAACAAAAAGTTTCCCCAACAGACTGTGTGGGCATATCACCTGCTGTAGACATTCCTGTTCCATGCTTAAAGTATTGAACAGAACTCTGTATATTCACAAGTTGATTGCTAATTTATAATCAGCATATCTTAACCCTGTTATTACTGTTGTTATCTTTTAATCCTTGAATAATTGATCAGACATTTGTGAACCATGGCAGATTCAGATATACTGTATATCTTCACCTTTGTATTTGATGATTTTGTACATTTTATTATTAACATTAATTAAACTGTGTTTTATTTTTGAAATCTGTATTTGTGTTTTGCCATTTGTTTTGCTTAATGTATTCCTAGTAACCATAAAAGCACTCTTCAGTCCTTCAGTCAGTTTTTCAAATACTAGCTCTCTCGCTGAGCCCCGGTGTGTGGATTCAGCATCTTTACGCTAGAGAGCAAACACAAGAGTTTAAACAACGAGGAGCTCATTTGTCAGTAAAACGGAATGTTTACAATTGGCAGTTGGCTCCCAGCAGGTGGTTATTGGGGCTGACTGCCTGTCACATCATTGTTCTCTTAATAAACGAGGTATACAGTATATAACCCATGACCAACCAAGTCTCTCACTCATGACATGATTTATTGCTTATGCAAGTCAGAATTGCTCATGTTCATCACAGTCCATCATAAATAACCAAATAATCAAAATGGCACTCAAAACACTTAATCAATATTCAAAATTCATATACTTTTATATGAATACTTGTACTTTAAATCAAGGGATGTTATGTTAAAATTGTACAATGAATTAGTAAGATTTATTCTACTAATAATATAATGTGTATAATTTTGGTCAAGGTATTTTAAAAAAAGGACTGTATTGCTGCTCTGTATTTAGTCCATATAACAGTGATGTGATACATTCTTGGGCCTTTGTCTTCAACACAGACTACAAGGGGACCTGATTCTAATATCAAAAACCTCAAAGACAAAGTCAATCCTAGTCATTGATTGCTGGTTTTCATTCCAGCTTGGCTCTTAAAGAGCTATATCAAATCATTGTTGAATGTATGAGATAAACTGAACTTTTCTTCAGGTGGTGATCAATAGTCATGAAAACCTGCAGATGATAACCAGGCCCATTTTTTTAGAATTTTATTTTTATGCATGCTAAATGTATCTACAGTATATCACCCCCTTTTAAATTTGTGAAATGAATCACCTGAATATGAGCCTTTTGCATATTTGCATCCCAGAAATAAATTGATATAGTGCCTTGCAAACATATTTAGACCCTTCCTAGGTGTTACACTTTGTGAAATGGCAAAATGCTGTGGGCACATTTTTTAAACTTTATATTTTATTTAAAATCTGAATGCTCAAAATGTATTCCGATACGGAAGTCAACCTCGCCTGGTAGTCCAGCAGGTGCAGCATCAGCCTCAGCAATAGGATGTGTGGGCATCATCACTCTGCGGAGGTGGCTTGCATGCCATCTAGATCCACTGGAGAAACAGAAGGTGGAGGTGCCCAACTGCTCTGAGACCTGCAAAGGAAAAGACCTAGGAACTAGAAGGCTTTGTCATTGCTATGCCTGACCACTTGTATGGTAAAAAGGTGGAAGAGGAATGAATGAAAATTGGGGTTTCCACTGCTACAACCCACAAAATATCAATGTGAGACTGTTTGTACCCTAATACTGAATCCATGAATGAGGGGCCGGGAGTCTGGGCATTGTTAAGCATGGCATGTAAGATGCAGGAACTGGAATATGGGTCTCTGATCCTGGGATACCATAAGTGAAGGGCTCAGTGATCCTATGTTCTGACCCTGGGAAGGGATCATAAAAGCTAGTGCCAAGGCATGACTTATGTCATACTGGTGAGAGTTCTGAACCTTGGTGGACTGATATCTGGGCCTGGGTAACTGAGAGAAGGGCTTAAAGATCCTTATTTAAACCATTGCTCAGACAGAATATGGAAAAATATCTGGAAACAATCCAATTAAAACATAGGATTTCTCTGGAATACTAACCTTGATGGTGACCAAAAAAAAATGCTACTCTCAGAAAAGAGTATGTGAAAAGGGGAAATTACTGTAGCTCAAATTAGAGTGATACATTTTGTCTGTGGTGGGCATGCAGACAGCATGAACCCACTTGAATCAATGCTCCTAAGTGTGAGCTGCCCCACGTGACATCACAACCTCCTTTGTGGAGTTACTGGGATATTGTTGACCTTCCATTTCTTAATCATTGGCATCACTATGCTCGAAGTGATTTTTAAGGGTCTTTTATAAAATTGCCTTTCTAAGGGCCTTGCTCTTTAGTTTTCAGGCCATCTTTAAAACTCTTTGGTTTTCATATTTGAATCTTTGCTTCATATTAAGTATCTGACTGAGGGACCACATAGAGATTATTGTATTTATTTTGAAATAATGTGTACCAATATATTGCACACAGACAACTCACCTAATTGTGTGTCTCATTAATATAATTGTAATGACATAAATTAATTTTGATTTAACACACAAATTATATTGAATACATAAGTAATAGTGGCTATCAGTTTATTTCTTTTTTATTTTTGTTTTGAATGGGTAGAATTGGTTGTACATATAAAAAAACCTCCTACTTCAAAGTGCAATGATTTTAAGCTTTATAGCAATAAATTGTGCAAGGGAATACTGAATACTATTGCAAGACTCTGTATTTGTATCCTACTTATTAGTTATTAATTAATTAAGAAAATTTTAAATTGAAATAAAAATGATAAAATAATTCAGATAATTACATTTACCTCTTCTGAATTGAGTACTTAAACTGTCATTTTTCACAACCTGTATATAGCAAGGTATGTGTTGTTCATTATTTTCCTATTCCACTGTTGTACAGGAAAACAATAAAGGATTTCAAACGATTCATTATTTTCCTGTCCCTTTGTTTAGTCTAGCAGAATAAAAATTACTTTTTTTGTTTCACCTTGAAACAGTGAAATATTTGATATATGAAATAAAACATATGTTTGCTAAATAAACCCTTTAAATCTACTGTCAAAATTGCCAAGTTATTGTGTTTTTGTATTCTAAATATGTAAAATTATTTTCCCAGTTTCCATGTTTCTGTTGATGTGATGTTTTATTTCAACATGCTGTCACTAAATAGAATCACAGACTTTCAAAACTTAATTCCCTGTGGTTTTTTTCCCTGTAATAAAGGCCTTTATGTATATTTAAAAGCCAGTACACACTTGTATACATGCAGTGTTTATTAGTTTTGTAAGAGTCATTCACTGTTAGTGTTTGTATTTGATGTGCATTTGTCTTATTGTTTCTTGTTTATAGCATGATCAAATATGTGATCATGGGCTCTACTCAAAAAAATTTACCTGTATCTGCCCAACAGCAATGTTTGGGAATTACCTAAGGGATGTCTGTGCACTTCTAGAAATCTGAATCTTTAATTCAAGATAACTTTGTTTATTTAATACAAACTTTGCACAATAATGAGGGTTATTGAACTATTTTCTAACACCCTAATATTTTTACCTATTTGATATACAATTATGTAAAGTTAGTTTCTGCTCAGCTACCTATTCCACATAATAAGACTATAAAAAAGCTTTAAATATACCATCACAGTTTACATGAGTTCAGAAATTGGTTTGTTGTATTAATGTTAAGCATTATGGGATCTCTAACAAATGTGTAACAGATTTTTAACTTTGAATTTAATTATCAAGGCAATGCAATGCTTTAAAGGTCTCTGCATTTCTTCTAAACACTATTTCTTATGCTATAGCTATGGTAAAGAAACAAGTATATAACTGCATGAATTACATTTATTTATGGGAAAAAACATCCATGTTCCTTCATAGTAAAATGGCAATATGGCACTTGTGGGCTAGAATGAAGTACCCCAGCATAACCGTACTCCATAAGATTAGAAAAAAAGTTTTCTTTCTTTCAGACCAGTTTGTGAGAGTGTATTATGGGGTAACATCTTTGTGATCAAAAAAAGTTGAATGCCTTTATGTCATGTTTTATCGATTATAACCTAAACCTGCTGCATATATTTTTAGCAGCCTTTCCTGGATGTACAATGTATTCACAAAGGGTGCAATTAAAAAGTCACCATTTTTCTGCAAAAGTTTACCGTCCATCAAGAAAACAAAAAGAAAAAAAACATCTCTCTCCTCCAAGGACTCTTCTATTAGTTGAAAAGTGTATTGCACCAAAAACAAGGAATTAAAATAAAAAATAAAACTAATTCCAGTGTTTCCTAGGACAACAGAAAAATAATCTGTTTAACCACATAGGTTATAGGTCAAACTGTAGTTGAGTGTAACCATGAGTGATGCACTATATATTTATGATATTTTCAGTTGTATTTATTAGATGTTGTTGTGTTGTATTTTTTATATAATCTTCTTTTGGTTGCTTTGCTGGTAAGAAGCTATAAAATTATCAAGCAATTTCTTACCTTGCTCTGTGTTTGGTTATTCTACCCAAATGTTTACATAGTTTCTAATTTGGAGATATCTGTAGAAGTCTTTTTTCATAGTCCAAGTTTTAAAATGCGTATCAGATTTTCAAGAAGAGAAAAGTTGAATCAAAAATATTTTAATACCTTTGTCTAAGATATAGGTTTTTATTATTTTAAACCAAATTGTAATTTGTACTGTTACCCACTAATAATTAAAAATAATTTACAAATTAAACTGTATATTTCTATATATAGTTTCTGCCAAAGAATGTGCAATAATACATATTGATATGCATACATATTTTCATTGTGTAACAAAAATTAATAAAAACATGAAAGAGAGAAATATCTTGTATACTGAAATATTCACACCATGAGTCAATGCTTTGTTGAGGTAAACACCTTTGGCAAGTACAGTTTTGCCCATTCTTCCTTTGCTCAATGTCTGTCAAGTTGGATGCAGAGTATTGTTGAACTGCAAGCTTTAAGTCCTTCTGCAGTTTCTCAATGGGATTCAAGTCTGGGCTTTGGCTGGGTCACTCAAAGACATTCATGTTTTTTTTTTCTGAAACACACCAGTGTTGTTTTCACTGTATGCCTGGGGTTGTTGTTCTGTTGGAATGTTAATCTTTGCCCCAGTCTAAGGTCTTTTGCTGACTGAACAAGTTGTCCTCAAGGATTGTCCTGTTTTTGGTTCCATTCATTGTTCCCTGTATCCTCGTAAGCGCCCAAGTCCCTTCCACTGCAAAGCATCCCCATAAGATAATGCTGCCACCAACATGCTTCATGTTATGTATGGTGTTACACAGATAATGAGAAACTATTTTGCTATGTGGTCCCAGAGTCTATCATGTGCCCTTTTACGAACCCAAGGTGTGCTATTATGTAGCCTTTTCTTAGGAGTAGCTTCTGTCTATTACACTCCTATAGAGGTGAAATCTTTGTAGTGCTGCAGAGGTTGTTGTCCAGGTTCTCCTATCATGGAACTCTTCATTACCCTACTGACAGCCCAATACGGCAACGACTGAATCTGCCACTGTCATTGGAGCTCCCTGCTGCTTAGCATATTAAATTGGGAGCCCTTGTCCACAATGCATAATCAATAGCAAGACATGAAACTCAACAGATGGCAACTTCCACAGCTCTGTTCTTTCGGTGCGCCTCCAAATCATACTGCATTTTAAAGTCTTGCGTTAGACATTTCCTTCCGGAATTCTCGATTTAACTCTAGTCCCTTATGAGGAGTGAGATGAGTAAACTGTAGCCTGTTTTGCCTGCTAGCTTCCCAAATCACAGTACTACACATGCAGTGGTCGACCTTGGTAAATACAGCTACTGCCAGCACTCAGACAGTGGCCAACCTTGCTGAATAATGTCTGCACAAAAAACAGCTTCTATTTTAATTTTCAACATAACAAATTGTGACAAATTCAAAGGGTTGTTAATACTTTATAAAGACATTATATATACAGTATATAATAAAATTGAATTTATTTTGTTTAGGTAATGACTTTACAATGAGTAATGGTGCCTGGATAAAGACACTTGTCACATAGCCTAGTAAAAAGACAACAACACTAGGAAACTAAAATAACCCCAAGGCTTATAATTACTGCATTATTTAATTTACTATCTAATCTCCAGGGAAAGAGTAATACATGGTTTGCTTCTCAATACTGATTCATCAGTACTGTATGTTGATGATATATTTCACCAAATCAGATATGTAAACTAATTCTTATAGGCAATAACATCAGTACTTAATTTTAGTTATTCTCCATAGAATGTTTAGCTCAATTTAGGCAAGTAGTCTCTCTATTAAATCCCCAAATTCAGTTAAATGTGGCTTTGCTTTAATAAAGTAGTGGTTGCAAAATATTTTATCAATGGCCCTTAACACCATTATGATAATGTCAACAAAAATATATTTCCTTTACACAGACCTTAGCAAACCCTTCCTGATTTTTTACTGTAAACACATGCTCTCTCATTATCGAAATAGTAAACCAGGATTAATTAATTTTTGGATGTGTTTCTTCCCCATTAATATTTAGAACGTAGCTTAATTCAGAACGATTTTAATAAAATCCAGACAAATTTCAATATATACTTAATAAAATAACAAATTAGTGTGCAGAGAAAAATATTTTGTTTCCTCTGTTAAATGCTTCCATGAATGGAAAACATAAAAAGTTGCATTCACAAAAGTTCACTAAGAATGATTCAAACCCTATATAAGCCATCATAAATTCAAAGCATCTTTTTACTAATGGGGGGCTTCCAACTTTTGGAATGGGTGATTTATGTTGCCTTTGGCTTAGTTTAAATTATGATTTCCAATGATGGAAAATTATACCCAGGAGCTAACAAAGATGTATGCAGTAGTGACACTCATTCCCTTTAACTCAGCCTTTAAAGTGAAGCTTTAAAAAGGAAAAAATGATGATTTTCATATTCAAGGCAAATGATGGAATATGGGCTGCCGTGAGACTGGTTGGTGAAAGTAGCATTATAAATCTTAATTTAGAAGCCAGATCATGTAAAAAATTAAATTCTCACCTACTAAGCTTTACCAAAATAGTTTAACAAAATAATCTGAAAAAAAGAGGTATTAGAAGTGTTATTAATTAGTGGTATTGGTGGCTCAGTTAGAAAAAGGATAACATAATGGTATTTTAAATGTTGACAGTGGCTATACACAGACCATAATGCATATTAAATTCCAAAAGATAGAATTCAAGACTAGGCAAACATCTGGCAGATGACCTTTAATGTAGACAAGTGGCAGTTTCTGTATGCTAGTAGTAAAACATAAAATATAAAAATACAAATGGGAAAATGTTAATACATTATTAACATCATCTTGACTGTAATAAACACAAGGCCCAATCCCTCTGTTTGAGCTCATTGCAGGCCTGACTGTACATGTTGTCTAACTCCCAACACCCTCAACAGTCTATACAGTTTTATGTCATGCAATCACTACATACACTGTATCTCTATCATCTCTAATCGTTACTACCACATCTCACAAAGAAAGACCCCTAGTTCACACAATTTTCTTAGTTTTAAAATACACAACACTCGTTTAGTGGCTACGGTCACTTCTCTTTTGCATCCAGCAAACCTACGTCCACACTTGAGAAGTAGCCAATGCTCTTCTCAAGCATCCAGCTAGCCTGAGCTGTCGCCCCTGCTTCTCTTATCTTACAGAGGCAGGGTTCCTTCAGTTCCCACTTCCTGCTCTCTTATCCTACAGCCGCACATTCCTCACGACTGATTGGCCTAGCTTTCATCCTAGTCACCACCATACTCGCACGCTATCCTCTCAGTTAACTCAAACAACAATCAGTCTGGTATGTACTCACCACTGCCAGATCCCTTCTCTGTCTCTGGAGCCAAGCCAGACACCACTAATTGTCAGAGAGCCAACAGCAGGGCAGACACTCTTTACCAAGTGAACAAGGGCACTCCAGCCTCATTCAATCTCCTTGTTCTTCAGCCTCCTTTTCCACTTCCTCAGACATAACAAGACTGGAGAGACAGTGTTTTGCAGTCCAACACCCCTGTTCTGTCAGAGCACATTAAAAAACTCTCAGAATTAATTTTTTTCAGGGGTGGAACCCTTTTGGATCCCTAGATAATACTCCCCCTCTGGGAAGGCTGTGGTCTTCTCCAACCTGCTGTTTTCCTGCACTTGTTCTCTCTCACACATCTATGCTTCATTTCCTGAATGTATGTGAGTGACAACCACTCAGCCATCCAGGCAATGTCCTAGGTATGCATAGCTGACACCCCCACAGCCATCTAGGCCACAATGCCTTTCTAGTATTTCCCATCAATCAAACACACACGTAGGTTTCTACAGTCCACACAGCCAGTCTCCTGTCCAGTCCTGCAGGATTGTAGGAGACTGCAGCCAACCATCTCTGCTGTATAAAAAGTATGTGAACATTAGTGTATCTCCAAGAGCCAAGATGGAAAGCGTGAACTCCTTCTAGCCATACAATTTTCTCTCCACAGCAATCGTAGACTGACAAAATCACAGGATATACAATCGCACACAAACATTTCTCCCTCTGCCGCAACAAACCTGTGGCTTGTTTATTCTGCCTCACGCTGTTTCAGTTGAACACACACACCACAGTAACCCATACGTGGCATGCTGGGATAATTCTATGCCGACAGACATTTCCTGAGGAGAGACCACAGCATCTACAGAGGAGTGAGGCAGGCCATTTAGGTCTTTTGCATGCGATCACATTACTCCTATCCTACACTGGCTTGCTATCAGGTTTCGTGTCAACTTCAAAATCCCATGCTCACCTATAATGGTTTGGAACCTCAGTACCTGTCTAACTTACTATTGTCCTACTCCCCACCTAGCAACATTCATCTAGTTCTATTATTTGATACCAGATTGGTCTACATACTATGGGTGACAGGGCCTTCTTCTGTTATGCCCCAAAGCTCTGAAATTTTATCCCTGAGGATATCAGTGAGTCACCTTCCGTGAACATTTACAAATAAAGACTCGAAAATTTCTTTTTTAGAAGGGTTTTCATTTATTTATTATCATTTTCCAAACCTTTATTGTAATTGTGCTGTCTCCTCTCATTGTATGTTTTTTTCCTACTGTAAAGTGCTTTTAGAAGCCACTTTTAAGGGTGCTATATAAAATGAAGTTTATTTTTATGTTTTAAATGTGTTTTAATGTATTATTATTATTATTATTATTATTATTATTATTATTGTTAGAAGTAACAATGTCCATAGATGTAACCATCAACTTCCTATAGTACAGTTATAACTTCTTAAAAGCACACAATCAAACCAACAATCATATGTCTATAATTTCGTATAGAGTTTTACTAGTACAGTACAATACAAAATATTGTGCTCAGTTTTGTTATTGAAAAAATGTTGCTGCATTGGAATACTTCCAAAGAAACGCAACTGGATGCATTCTGGGGCTTCAAGCTCCTAAGTACCAAATAGGATAGATGGGTTGAACGGCCTTCTCTCATTTGTAACTTCATGAAGATATCCTTATTCTTATGTTCTTAATTATATGCACTTTCTGAAACCAATTTATACTGTACCAACACAGATTGTAAGTACATTGTCATCAGTTTGAGAAATATCGCTGCTGATAATATATTGGGTTTTCCTGAAAATCATTTTTAGAAATTTTAAAGAGAGCTAATTCTCTGAACAGAACTTTTACTGCTTAGTCTTTGGGAAAGCTGAAAATACTCCTCAAGCCACAAACACAGCCAGCTTGTATTATTGTTACATATGACTCACCATGCAAAACTGTGTTCTCCAAAGTGCACTTACAGTAAATACAATTGAGCTTCTCAACCAAGCAGCACAGGGCTTAAACACTATAAAAGAAAGAAAGAGCATGGTGTAAAAAATATGACTTAGCATGCAGTATGCACGACTTATTATTCAATGGCCCATTGCACTAAAGAGTATTTATTTGTTTACATTGAACAATCAAAAATAGGATATTTTTTCAATCTGGAAAATTAATTTCTGAAAATGTAAGTGTTCACTAAACCTTTCCTCCCTTTTTCAATGGATAAAATGACTTGTCTCTCCCACTGTGATTAACTAAAGTGATATGATGAAGATTTAATTTTTGAATAAATCCACAAAAATTAGCAATTAATTGTTAGTTACCACTTTAACACTTACAGTTTTTCTCATTTATCAGAACCAGGCGTACCAGCACAACGCCCTTTTAAACACCACCACCAAGAAACAGGCAGTAACATTGAGACATATCACAAAATATAGGCCTAATGTCTATCTATTAATAAAATGAACAAAAACAAAACAAAACTCCTTTCCATTAATAATTCCATTATTATTGATTTTACCTAAAATATTGTTGCATAAATGATATGAGACCTTACACTACCCTTGCATAATCAGTATAGTGCTGTAGCTGACGAGTGATAGCATTTCTCCTGGAGGCTCCGATTCAAACACACTCAGGCTGCTTTTCAGTTCGACCTTCCCCCTACTAAGTTTGCACCCAATCATCCATATACTTTCATCGGGATTGCCTATTTTAGCCCCAACACATCACAAGATAGGTACTCTATCATTGAGATACGGAGATCCTGCTCCACTCAGCTCTGTTGCGCTACCAGCGAATCTGAATAACATGAAACCCTGGTCCCAGTGATTCCAAACCCAAGACCTGAAGACTCAAAACCTGCCTGAGTCCTGTCCTGCCAGCACCTTTTCCCATGGTGCTCTTCCCTGCCTGTTTCTGCCCTGTTTTCCAATTCCTGCTTTTCTTCCCCTGGTCAGCCATTTCTCCTCTGAAAATCTCTGTCAGCCTCTGGAAACCAGTAAGCTGTTTTTTCCCCAAGGCCCGGAATTTGAATTGCATAGCATTTTGGAAAGTATTTTTTTTTCTCATTTACAGATGTGTCCATGTGAAATAATATTACAATTTTTGAACCAATGTGACATCCATGTCCTCATTAATCAGGAAAAACATACAGTGCCTTGCAAATGTACTTAGGCTTTCCCTAAGATTTAACATTTTTTTTTAAAAAGGTTTTATAAAAAATGTTTATAAACATCATAAACAAAGCCAAAGTCATTTAGAAGAGAATGACTTATATGTAAATTGCATATAAAGTCTCTGTGCAACTAAGGAGTTTGAATTTTCTTTTCTTTTAGGTTAAGAAAGTGCATTGTGTTTCTTATCCACTTTACAGACATGGTGGGGGTAGCCTATTTTAAATGTAATACAATAAGATGTCTGGCCTGCAGGGTTGCAAATGCTAGTACATGAAACTATCCCCTTGATAGCTTTATATTCTCTTATACTACTCCAAAGACTGCAAGGAAATGAGTGAGCTCAAAGGTCTTAGATAGAGTGCAGGAAAAAATTGAAAAAACGAGGTTTAGAATGTCATCAGTTTAGGACAAGGTCAAAAACAAATTACTCAGGGTAGCATGAGCATACTTGCATTGGTAACATGTTGGGGCTATGTATGACTCAATCCTAGCCAATTTTACCTCAGACAAAGGAAAACAGTATAGTGTAAAATAATAGTTTTCTAGCATCTGTGCAATAAAGTGTATGCTACTGTTTATGTAGGTTTCTTTTCTCATTTCTATTGTAGTGATTGTAAATTTACTTGCACAGTTTATTATTCTTACCTATTCTTTTTAGCGGTGTTTCATCTCCAGATACAAAAGAATAAATCAAAAACTTTTAGAAGGTATATCTATGTAGTGTTTCAATTTAGTGAAGCTCCAAAGTGAGTTTCTTTTAAATAATAAATTACCATCAAAAGACTTGTGGAAAAGTTGAAAACGTTTACTAAGAATAAAGTGATTTTAAATGTGTTTATTACAGCAATGAGTAAAGGAGTGACTTTGAAGAAAATTATCTCTGTAATACCTTATTAATAATACAAATGTATAATAGGCACAGGCACCCCCAGAACTGTGTATTGCATAAAGCGGTTACAAAATGCATGGATGAATGTATATTCATACTGAATATTATCACAGTACTTTGGACCTTTGATTTTCTCTTAGCAACTCTGAACCAAAGTATGGAGTAACTAAATAGTACTTTTAAACAATAATTCTAATGCAGGGGAAAGAGTATAAAATTACACAAATTAATACATTATAGAGGGGAAAAGATATCAGTAGAAGCATTAGACTCAAGTACAAGACAAATGCTAATTACTTATTCACTATGAATGTAAGCAAAATATGCCATCATGCTGTGTTCCTATCACTTATGTTCTGAATAATGGGAAAACAAATATGACCTGATGCTTATGGATTTCTTAGATGTGTGGTGCAACATAAAATGGTCTTCAATGCTGATCTGTTTCTCAAGAGTTTGTGTAGGTCAAGTACTGAATAGAGAGAGTGAGAGGTATATCAAGCTTTAATTTGTTATCTAGCTGTGCTCTTCTCCAGATCTTCTCCTGTTTTCTGCTAGTTTCATGTTATTTCATATTTCATGTTATATGCCTTGTTGCTTCATTCTGTTTCCCACTTTTTGTTTCTGGATCATGCTTATTATTAGCTTTAAAAAACCACATTCTAATGTTTGGTGTGCCACGGTTCTAGGCATAGAGTTCAGGCATAGTTTTAATGCAAAAGTTAAATCTTCCACATAAAGAAATGTTGGCAAAGTGCCTTAAATTAGTTGAAACTTAGAACAAGCAGGGAAAGGCAACTTACGGCACATAAGCCATTATTGGCACACAAAGGGATTTTTAACAGCACGTGCAATGAACATTGCATTATGCAATACATTTTGAATAAGCCACAAAGAAATTAAGTTAAAATATGATAAAAAACTATGCTTGACTGTTCTGTAATTCTCTACAACAAGCTGCCCATTAAAACTCTTTAACCTAGGAGAAAATGGTTAATTTTTGGCATTATTTTTAGTGGGGCTGGCCTATCAATTTCACAGGACAACTCCAATTCCATGCCACTGATTTTCATACTTAAGTGTAAAGTCAAACATTATGGACAAAATGGCAGCTGCTAAGAAAGAAAAGTAGGATGTTTGCTCATTTCAGCCCTTTTGCAAAGATGAATATGGATTTGTACAACACAAAGATTGTGCTGTTTGTACTTTATGGTATGAGTTCTTTTTCTCAGCAAAAGATCAAAACTACCCCAAAGTGCACAATAAAAAACATTAATCACCACTCATATAAATGAACTTAACCTCCGTCTGCAGAGGGCATATCAAATTCTTATGGGTCTTTTAGAAATGTAGAAGGCATTTAAACTTGCCATTTATTCTTGGGATATTGTCACTATCCACTTAGGACATTCCACTTTCCAACATTTTAAAGAACTTTCAAAACACTGTACAATGTATGTTGCTGAGTTTGGAGTGTACATGCTGGAACAGGCATCAGAATTTTCTGTCCAATTTTAAGATTTTTAGCTCATTATTTTATATTCTAATTAAACCAGACAGTTATATGAATGACATGGGTTTTTCAGTGTCTCAGTGAAACACAGCCAAAACGTGTTTCTTTTCTCCTCTTTTCAGCATGGAATACACCTTTACTTGTTCCTTTGCAAAATTTAAGTATGGCTTAATTGACATTAAAAAGTATTAGTGTCACGCAAATTCATAATCTGAATTCTGAAAGGTTGCCAAGCTCTGCTGTAGGGGGTGGTATTATCCCATTACTTACACCATAAGTGAAAGGTCCCTCTGCACAGAATTGTTGCTTGGGGAACTTTGCACGTTAACTACAACACTGAGGGAAATTTCTGGCATTATTCTGTCTGAATAAAAACCACATTACTATTTCTACTGCTTATTGTAAGCCTCCCACAGAACTGTATACACAACAGCCCATGTAAATTTACTTACATTTCATTCCAAATTACACTAAATCAATTATTGCAGGTGAACTATTTACAAATAGTAGTGGCAGCTGCATTGTCACTCCACCTACCATGTCCACTTCTACAATGGTAAAACACCACAATTAATAAAAAATGGCATTCTAGAGATCCAGTTTTTCAGATTTTTTCATTTATATATTTGATCAACGGTCTTGAGAATCAATAATAACCTCTCATCCATCACTTGATAGCATTCTTGCAGTGCCTGAAATGTTTGTTGTGCCTAACAAGTCTTTACTTCAACATGGCATTACTTACAAACACACATATTTATTACAAACACAAGATTGCAGCTTCAGCTAAAACTAACTGAAAAATAAACATAAATAAACATGATGGATTTTCATGATTAAATTCTTAAGGATACTGCAAAAGGCCTTGGGAAAGATATTGCAATACTAAAGCATATATTAAAGTTGTATTCAAATCTGACAGTACTTCTGAGAAGGACTCATTCAAAATAATTTAGAAAGCATTTAACATAGTTTCAACTGAAAATCATTTTAACAAAGGAAGAATAGTAAATTGCTTTATATATCAATTACAATGTAACAATTTCTAGATGAATTGGTGTAATTAAGGATTACCAAATTATCCAGTCAGGAAAAGTGCATGCAAGAGAAATTCTCATCAATGCAAACTAAAATGAGATAAATAATTCAATTTTCTGAGCATCTCTAAGCTGTTTGTTACCATCTAAGAGATGTGTTTTTTTACATAAAGCATGCATATAAAAATAAAAACATCATTCAATGGACAAGCAACATTTTTTATAAAAGAAAACTGTTCAAGCACCAAACTATTTAATTTCCAAGGTGTATGAATGAGGTCATAGTGTTTTGCTGCATTTTATTAGCAATAGGGAAAGATGCTTGAGAAATGATGGATAATCTGGTTTGTGGAGAATACAGCAAAAAGGTTCAAAGGGAAAATATCAAAGATTTTTTTCTTACTAAGAATATATCTCTTTTCTTTTTGTTTCTGTACTGTATGTCTTTGTCAAAAAGCGACCAGAAAGTATTATTTTTCTTTTATAGAACTAAAGCATTTTGACTTTTTTTTCCCAATTGCTTTCAGGGACTGGGGCAATGATTTGACAGGGCATACAACAGCACAATGTTTCCATTTCCTTGTAAACCTGTGCTTCTTATTGATAACTGCAGTGTTTGAAGCTCTCACATTTTTATGCTTATGGCAATGTTTCAAAATATCAAATGTACAGAGATACATAAAGTGAGCCTGGCCTTTCTATTCTGTGCCTCAGCATGAATCATGCTGCTGGAAACAGAAAAAAAACAATGGGAAAATATATTTAAAAAGACAATGTTTGTAATAACCTCAAAGGGACAGAGTAGAATGATATTCCTTTTTTTCTCATAAACACCCTTACCATCTTTACACTGTGTTTCTGTTTTTTTTTAATTTTATGGAATTTTGTATTTTCAACTTGTTACTTTCTCCAGTTTGGATAGCCAATTGTCAAGAAATTTCAATTTAACCATGCATTCCTTCCACTCATGGTGAGATGAAGATTATCTACATCCTCGTTTAAAAAGTGCACTGTTAGAACCATATCTTTTTTTATTAATTCATCCCATTTCTAATTAATACAATGCAGTAATGAAATGCATTGAAAGATATAATGTAGTAATGTAATTCCCCATTTCATGTCTTCTCAACATAATTTCATTCACCTTTTTATCTGTGTTCCTTTACAGATTTTTCAGGACTCATACTCCAGAAAACAGCAGAAGCCAAGGTTATCCTTAAACATACAAACTTAGTTAAACTTAACCTTCTCCCTTCTATCTATGACACACTAATATATTTTAAAAACCTCTCCATTCACTTACAGATTTCAACTTTTCACACTTGCCCCCAGATCCCCCTTCATCTGGACACTCCTTCTCACTTGTTGTGTGCCTGTTCTCACCTGCTCATCTCTTCTGTGTTCTCCTAGTCTTTATCACTTCTACCTTCCTCTCTCTCTCTCACACTTAAAAAAGGCTCAACAACCAAAATGTTTCTTCTTTTTAATTTTCAATTGCAAAATTAATCTTTTCTTCTTCCATAAAAAATTCGTATATATTTACTTGAAACTGGACTATTACTTAGCAAACAAAGAGTAAAGGAAGAATATATAGAAAATTCAATATTCCTATATCATAAGATAATTCAGACCCTCTCAGACAATGACCCAGTTGTGAAACACAACACCACAGCAAAAAAAAACAAACAATGCTGCAATGTTTCAGTTTATGACAACTGCTTTTTCAGAGAACGAGAAACAAGCACATCACCATTGATACCTTCTTTGCTAAGAAAGAAGCAGTAACCACAGTGGAGGATGAGCCAAAACCTGGTCCCTGCAGCCCATCTTCCCTGGAGTAGGACCTCTACCTCACCTTCCACCACAGGAATGGAGGAGAAGTAATGCCAGCAGTTGTAAACAAACCGGCAATCATCACTTTTTAAACCACTTTATTTAGTATAGGGCCTAAGCCTAACCTAGTGTCACGATCGCTACTCCTCCTCTTAAGGGCGCTCCAGCCCTTCCTTGTTCTGCCCCATTACCTGCACCTGTTTCTTATTTCCGTTCCACCTTAAAAGCCAGATGCAGACGTCACTCCTGGTTCCTCATTGAATTCCGCTTCATGAGAACCCGGGGTCTTGCTGCGTCTGGCTCCGTTATGGTTTTAACCTTCTGTTCCTGATTCCCCGCCCCACCGGTCCCGACCTGGTTCATGGTTTTATTCTCTGGATGGATCCCCTGGCCTTGGACTCTACCTTTTGTCTTGGATTACCCGTTTGGATTTTCTCATGGATTGTTCGCCCCGGATTCACTCTCCCTGGACACCTGAACCCTTGGACATGCCCCCTGTCTCCATACCATCTCCTGCATGACTTTTTCCCCAGTGTTTCTTCACAATTCCGAATCGTGTCATCTGCATAGGGCCCAGAAAGAACTGTTTCGTGACACCAAGAAAGCAATAGGTGCAAGGTAGAATACACCCTGGGTAGGTAGTCCATCACAGGGTACACACAGCCACAAACACACACACACACTCACACCTGTAAAACCAATTGTTTTACTGAAAACAATTAACCTATAAGTATGTATTTGAACTGTGTGTGGAAACCAGAGCACCTTGAGGTATTCCACACATGGAGAATATACAATACAGATAGCACACCAGAAATTGAACCCAGGCCCCCAGAGCTGTACCTTTGTACTTTATCCATCCACCCATTTTCTAACTGTTTGATCCAATACAGGATCACAGGAGAGCTGCAAGCAAAAGGTACAAGGCAAAGATACACCTTAGATGGGATGCCTGTCCTTCACAGGGTAGACACAGATACAAGTATGCACACTCACACCAGAGGCCAATTAACCTACTGTACCACTATGTCTTTGGAGTGTGGGAAGAAATCCATGCAAACAAGGGGAGAATATACAAACTCTGTGAAGATAGCACCTCAGATCCAGAAATGAGCCCAGTGCCTGATCTCTGAGAGGCTGCATTAGTAACCACTGTGCCGTCTATTCTATGTTTAGATTCTCTCAATATAATGCAGCCTTACACCCGGTCAAAACATGGAGATGACACGGGTTTGATAAGAACAAAAATAACAGATCTTTATTCCAGGGTCGGATAGTGGTATACTATCTTAGATCAGAAGACAATTCTCAGTAAGTTCTTCTGGACTGGAGCGCATTTCAGTATACATATACACGATCGAGTATATATGCACATAAATCATAAAGAGTAAATAACTAAACAATTAATGAAAGGAAACCTAGACAATAACGAAAATTATGTACACCTATTTTTGAGTAGGCCTACTCACTTTGCTAAACACTTTATGGGAGTTGCAGCGTTCTTGTTATTGAACATTGCGCACGAAAAAAAAAGTTCAGGTGGTCAGCCACTTTTTGTTCTTCCCCTACTAACAGTCAGCTCACGCTCAGCTGGTAGATCCTCCACTTTCAGCACGACACCTATCAGGGGAATATCTTTGAGCGTATATACTGTACATGCAGGCTTCAGCAATGAGTTTCAAACAACCAGGAGAGTTGCTGGCCACTCTTGTACTCCAGCACGGACCGCTCTTCAGTGACTCAGTAACTGAAGATTTGGGGCGCTTGTCCCCCTATTTATACCCTCTCCCTGTTATTTGCGACAGTAATAAAGGGTGTTGCTGCTGTAAACCAGAGTAACCAGCGCCTTACGGCAATACATTGCAAACCTGTACCCTATGACTAAATGTGGGTTACAATAACATATATGATGTAAATACGTTATATTTATGTGTGTGCATTGTGTATATACTGTACTGTATATAAGTTCAGGTAGGCTCAATACATAAGTTCAATACACGTTTGTGTAATAAATAAACATATTCTTAATAATATATTTATTTTTATATAGTGCCTTAAAAAGTGGCTTCTCAAATCTCTACAAAAATTGCAAATTTTTAGATAAAAAAATACACGATGGAAGGCGGTAGAAGAATTAATATTGCACTATACTTAAAAATAATGTACTCCATGCAGATAGACCTTAAGGCCAGGAATTCTATCCAAGGTCCCAGCACTGCAAGGCACCAGTGTTAACTACTGTGACATGCAACACACGAAACTAACAAACACATGAAAAAGAAATCAAGTTCAACCCACCTCTGGAAATTTTCTGAATGAAATTATTTGGAGCAAAATTCATAATTAAAATTTGTATCTATAAAAAGTCTAATGATGCAGTTATATACTGCAGTATTCCACATCTGGATATAGTGCTTACATATTTTTTTGTTCTTTGACAGAACTTTCCCTTATCAGACAATGACATTGTCAAGATTTTTTTTTATGTACTAGAAATATGAATTAGTTTGTGTGCTTAAGAAGATAGTGTCAGTTTGATATATGTTTTTAATCTGTATACACCTTTGGAGCCCAATATTATGGGCTGTTTTTTTTACTGTGTCAATCCTTTATGGCATAAAAAATGGCACAAAAAATTAAAAAAAATGATTGTTTGTGATATTAACAGATTAATAAATATATGTTATTAATTAGTTTTAATTACACATTCTTCCTTTATACTACTCTGTTGTTACGTTATAAATGGTGAATGTTTCTGTTATTTACTTTAGCATTACTGTCTTAATACTGTATATTATAATCAGAATAATATTGTAATATATTACTCTTTATATAGAGCTTACTATATAAGAGCATAAGACATACTCTTTATATATAGATATGCTGTATGTATGAGCAAAGAAAAATTATTCTTAGAATGAAGTGTTCAAAAAGATTTTTAGAAATCATTTTATTGCCTTGAGCAGACAATAACCCTGGTACAGCTTAGCTCTTTTGAGTAACCCTAAGAATGTGGCTAAGATAGTTCTCTCTGATAAACAGTATATACTGACTTTAACACAGACCTGGACATAGTTTGGGTCAATTGTGATCCCTCCAGTGATAAAATGCCTCTTTATCTGCAGCTCTTAGGGTGTGGGGGGCACACCTGGAGTAGATCCCTAGGTGGAAGGTAGTATCTCTCTATGTTACATGTCAATCATCCAAGGATGACCACTAATGAGGAACCTGGGTGAGGTTCATTATACCTGATGACATCATGACTAATTACCAACATGACATTACTGTGACCATTATTCTCTGAGAATCAATATAAACTAACTTAAGTTCAGGAAAAACAATTTGCACTAGACAGGCAGATAACTACTCACTGACTGTGACATCTGTAGTTCACATTCTACATTTAAACTTGATTGCTGCCTTATGCTGTTTAGTTACAAGGTTCACAACCAAGCCTTGAGGAAACCAAAAGGCTCAGCTGCCAGAAGAGTGTTTCTGTCAACTGACAATGCATGATAAGAAACCTTGTTATGGAGGTCATGAAGCCACAGGGATTCTTCAAAGCTCTGGAATTGCTTCAATAATCGATCAGTTAAAATACAGAATTTGTCTTAAATATTATGTAAATATCCAAGACATACACGTTTAACATCTTTTTTTGGTTCAGACTTCAGACTTCTTGAAAGTGGCAGGACAGAAATCTTTCAATACTTCATACAATGTGTATTTTATACCCTCCTGCCATATTATTGAATTCATAATTCAAGGCAAAAAGTTTATTCTAATCCTCATTGATATTCAAAGTTTTAATCCTCATGGTGTTCAGAGATCTTAAAAGTGCTTGCCTGAAGCAAAGACTGTAAGACAAGAAGTACCCAAACTGAGTCTAGCTCAGTTAAACAAATATATGATTCTTTGTTTTAAGATATTAAACTTCAATAGAGGAAAAAAGAAACACTCAACCATGTCAAATGTATTTTATTTATTCCTGACAATGAAGCAAGACATTGCCTTAAAGGAAAACACAGACACTTTCTATCTTCCATTCTTATGGAGACTCTTTGCTGCTATCTGCATAAGCTTCAGGCTTTGCATTTGATCTGTGTCTGCTGTGCCTTGCATGAAAGTGGCAGGCGGCAAAATTTACATCTTTTATGTGCATTTCATTTACATTTTGTACACATTTTTAAATTCTTTTTTTGTCAAGTAATATAAAACTGCTTTGTTGATGGGACTTCACAGATACGATAATTTTTAAGCTCAAAGACTTTGATAGAATACTAAATAAGATGAGCCAGACTTCACATGTGGAACAATTTACAAAGCTAATGCTATGGAGCCTTGTAAGCTCCTGAAACAGGAAAGACTTTCATTATTCTAAATAAAAAGAGATATTTGCATGCAGAATAACTCACACATTTAACACTATGGTATCTTGAAAGATTCTTGAGCTCCTATAATTGATATAATATATCACACTACTTAAAACCATTATTTACAATATATTGTTGCATCTCAGGGTTATCAACATACTGTATTTAAATATAAAGGTATAGGCATAAGCATACAACTGTATGTGAATTTCATGGTAACTCACTGGATAGTAATGGTATTATAAATGTCAAGTGTCATGCAGTTCTCTTTTCCTTTCTCTTTTGTTTCCTTTCTGTCCCTCTGTTCTTGATCCAGTACACACACTACATCAGTCCCTGGCTGTATGGTAATTCATGAGGCAGAATGTGACTCAATCTTTGAAGATTGCTGCCACTGTGCAAATTATATTATGATGACAAGAGGGCCTAAAGATGCAGAGTAAGTAGAGGGGTATTTTCTTGTACTGCTTCTGGAGATGTAGAAATAGTTCATTTCTTTTGGTTTTCTTTCCTGCAACAGGCTACTTTTGATTAATGGACTTCGGTTAGCTACTGTAGTTCTGGGATCCAAGATGACTGTTGTTGACTATTTTGGTCTTTATGGGGTAACATAGTGTATGAGTCGGTATAATAGTTTGTATGCCTGTAAGAAACTCTTCCATTTCTAGACATAAATTTATCTTTTAACCATCCATGACTCTCCACCTTGATGTATTACAAACCGCAGATACACACAGCTATCTCCTGTACAGCTCAACTCACACCAAAAACTCTCTCCCCTTTTCACACTTCCTCAGGCTACGTTGACTCTGCAGTGACGACATGGATTTCCAGAACCAAGCACTCAAAATGTATTATTTTTTCATCAACAGAGGATACCCCACCCATGTTATCGATAGGGCCCTCACCCAGGCGAAAAACAGCACTTGGATCATAAACTTGACCAGGAAGTCCCGGTCTCACAACTGCATTCCTTTGGTGCTTCCCTACCTACCTACTAACACACTTTCTACCCCCAGGACCATTATTAACTACTCCATTTTACAGGACTATCCCTCCATTGGTTCGCTTTTTTCTGACCGCCCAATCATCTCTTACAGCCGATCACTCAATCTATGTAAATGTCTTGTTCACAGCTCCCTCGACCACTCTCTGTAATCATCCCCACCAGGCACCTTCCCCTGCAACAGAACTCGCTGCATCACCTGCAAAAACATTTCTAACCCCCAGGTCAATTCCGGATCACCCAGACGACATCCAGTACCTCCAGCAACCTCATTTACTGTATCTCTTGCAAAAAAATGCCCAGATATCTACGTTGGGGAAACCGGAAGGAGACTAGGAGACCGCTTCAGAGAACATGTTAGGTCTGTGAAGATTAAAGATTTCTCCAAGCCCATAGTTTCTTGTTTCACCTCAGACAGCCATGATCACACTGATCTCTCTGCCTCTGTTCTCAAAGAAGGTTTCTCAACTTCAACAGCAGAAAAACTACAAAAACAAAACTCATCCTGAAACTAGGTTCACACCTCCCCTTCTCTCAATTACCGAGTTATTTTCGTGTAATCTTCTCTATTCTTATGCCGGTTTTGACTTCACACCTTTCTTCACCCCTCTCTACTTTGCACTTCCTGAGTGGCCTCTCTGCCTCCCCCCCCCAACTTTTGTTCTTCTGTGCTATTTAATCTTCGCTGTCTGCCCTGTCTTTCTCACACCTGAAGAAGATTTCACAGCCGAAACGTGTTTTCTCTGTTCTCTTTTCAGCATTGAATAAAATTATTACTTGTTCCTTAGAAGTCTAGTTAGTTTGTCTGGTTTTCTCTTTTCTGCACACCATTGATAAAAAAGCACTGGTTTCTGTACTGGTTTTTGTATGGATACATTTGTGTGTGTTTTGGGGTACAACTATATAAAGATCACTTGTTACTACACACCAATGCATGGGTATTTAACACTTATGGAAACTGATTCTTGTAATTTATTACTTTGTCATCATGCTGTGCCAGTGAAACAAAATACAAGAGCATCAGGGTGTTTCTTTATAATAGGAGGTAGTATAATTATATTGCATTAATTTTCTTGTGAAGCACGTTGGTGTCAGGACCTGATATTGATTATGATTTTAATTTGATTGTATTTGTAATTTTACCTACCCTTTATTCTGTTATTCACACCACCTTTTTTGTAACATTGTCGAGAGTTGGATCTCTATGCTATTCTGTTCATTTTTTTAAACCACATTGAAATAAACATTTGTTTATAAAAAATGGTCATAAATAACCTCTTAAAATTATAGCATTTTGCATAATAAAGTGCTTATATACTAGCACTAATAAACTGAAATGAGGAAACAGGATAATGGATTTTGATGTATTGTATTTGTATTGTTAACACTACCAAATGCATTCTTGAATTTATCTGATTGTTTGCTTAAAATCAAAAGTCATATTCAGGAAGAGATCAAATATTTGTTAGATTAAAATGTGCTAAGTACATGTTCTAGGTTGGTGAAATTTCTGGCTAGTGTGTAATTCCCAGTAGGAATTATCTTTGTTATTATTTGTACGCATTATTTTTTATATTTGTGTTCAGTTATATCATACTGTGCAGCTTTAACATGCCTTTAGTATTACTCAGTCACATCCTTAAATTACAAATTACAATACAACTGCTCAGGCTCTTACTTATTTGGAGAGAACAATAACCAAGGATAGGAGGCTGTAGGATTAAAATCCTACCATTCTAAAGATGTAACATTCTGCACAGGAATTATTTTTGAGTAGTACCACCCTGACTACAGTTGTGTAAAATAAATAATAAACTGAAATTAGAGCCTTTTTACTAAACGATCATTAAAGAAAACTTAAACTAAGTAAAGATCCCTACAGAAGAGAGCTTAGATTTAGATAAAGCACATGTATTCTTGTGGGGATAACACAGCCAAAATGAATGCTGAAATCCATGGGTGAATACTAATGCTGATGAAAAAATATTGAAGTAATATTGCAGTTTGAGGCATTATTAAAAACTAAACGATGACACAGCTCCTGTGCTGAGATGGTTTGCAGCACAGCATTGCCAATGTACAGCTTGTGATGAAACAGCTTACTCTGTTTATTAACAAAGGGAGTAGGAGTCATACACTAAACAAATAGGAGAACTGTAATTGCACAGCCAATCCAGAGCAGTGCAGTTTTCTCTACAAACAAACAATCCCTTGCTGAAGCAATATGCTTTAGCAAAGGGGCTCTTCGTAGACAGAAAAAGACCAGGCTTGACCAACAGCAGTTATTAATATACCAGCAAACTGCAATAGTATTGGAAAATAATCCAATAAAGTGGTGAATGTAGTACACTCCATAACAGCAAGCAGTGAACTGATGCAGCACTCAAACAGTGGGACAGGTGGTAAAGGCCCATAACAAAGTAAGGGAAACAGAAGGAGCAGCAAGAAGGCAGAGATCAAGCCAACCATGGGAACTGTACAGATCACAAGGGGGAAGGTTGACAAATAAATTAGAAAACCTTGACATCCTAAAGAACTAGTAAAAAATTATATTAAGCAAACAAAAGAAGTGCACTAGTAAAATAAACTCTTAAAACTTTTGGAGAACAAAAAAAAATGAGTGAAGGAGCAGAAGGCAAGACATGACATTGTACACTCACAACAGGGAGAAAGACGTTATTGTAATCATTAATTCTTCACAACCTCATTTTCTTATTATAGTGGTTTTGTTTGGCTACTTATTTTAATTCCAAAATGTTGCAAATTTTGGACACAGAGAGACTTACTGTTATAAGTACAAGAGACAATGACAATTTTCAGTAAATTAACAACAGTAATTTTTTTGTTAATTCCAGAATAAATACAGGTATTTTAAACATTTATAATTATGTGAACATTGTGAACATTGTTTTATCCCTAAATGCTGATATTAAAAGGAGGAAAAAAGTAAAGTAAATTTTCTTATTAATGTCTGCTGTAGGTGAAACCTTAAGCAGTTTATGGAGTTAACAATTAGGTTCGGTGATTAATTACAAATTGAGTGGGACTACAATTTGCAATGACTACTTGGACATTTTTTCAGTATATTTTATAACAACATCTAGAACATATCTTAAAGTACTGAAATCAGTGATTACCTGTAGAAATCTTACATATTCAGAATTATGAACTCTGAGATGTCTATGACTGGGGAGAGTACATTTAAAGGTAAAATAAAGTCTTTCAGTATGTAAAATACAGGTACTGTGAAGGTTAAAATATCAATATAGTATCAATATATAATCAAATAGTGTTAGTCATTAGTAAAAGTAATTAAAAAGCAGAAACAGCAAAGTTTCAGTGGAAAAAAGTTATATTTTCTCAAGAGCTAGATAAATTAAGGATCACATCTGAAATATCTGTTGCTTTGAATATATAAACATATTACAATTTCTTTCTTGTGATTATAGAAACTTAGAACATTCAATGAAGGTGCAACTAAAAAGAAGAAAACATTCTACAGGTAACATGTACAGTATGGCAATTCTGTTATAATTAAATATTAACCATATAACTTATTCATACAGATGCAGCCATTCAAAGTTCACGGTACAAACCCGTAGTGCACAGATCTACCCACAAACCACTGCGGCGTACCGCGGTACGTGATTGACTGACCAAAATGACAGACAGGGGCACTCGTAGTGCATTGGTCGGTAGTGAAAAGATTTAGTCATTTAATCTCTTTACTGTGCACATTTTAATCCGCTTAGTATTGAATATTATATGGAATTTTACCACTAAAGGGAAATTTTAGTAGCTGAGCATAAAAAGAAGAGGAGCATAATGCATCTGAAGGTCATAAACGATATTAATTTAGGAACATAAACATATTATATAAACTGTATATTGCTGGTATTGGTATTTTAAAGAAAAAATACACACCAGTATTACATTTCTCCCTAAACATTTTAAGCATCAAAGTCTTACATGTGGTTATTTCTAAATGTTTTTACGTGCTCCTTCTGACCGTATTACTGTACGTTTATATACTTTGTGAAAATTGATCGTTTTAACCTTTTCTGTGAATACGCTCGTTATCGGATTAAACAAAAGCATACTTTTAAAATTGAATTAATAGGGAATATAATATGGATTCACGTTTCTAAATAAATTAATAACGGTATAACTATATTCATATACTGTTGCACAAACAGTAGTATAAGACTTTTCATTGATATGTGTATGACTGTTTCAGTGGCTGTTATATGCCTTGCCTTGGTGGCGCGATAGCTTAAGTGACTGATTTATAACCCTGAGGTCTGGTGTTCAAACCTAGCTCTAGCTAGGAGTTTTCTTTTAACAAATAAACATTTCTTTGAAACTAAAATAGCAAGTATTATGGACACAACAGTACATTATATTGAAATTTTTTGTGGCAGGAAAATTCCTATACTTTACTCAGCACCGTCTTAGAAACAGCACCCATGGTGTTCAAACCGATTTTTTTTACACAGAAGACTGACACATGTTCACGCTGTGAATCTGTTTTTCTAAGAAAATGTGTCCGTGGGGGAAGGTGGAGTGTCTTTCATTGGAAGACTTGCCCTATTCTACTTTGAAAATACCTGTGAAACTGGTTTAATTCAGCACAGTTAGCACTCCCACAGAGAGAGAGAGAGAGATCAGTCACTTAAGCTATCATGCCACCAAGGCAAGTGACAGCCACAGAAACAGCCATACACATATCAATGGAAAGTCTTATACTACTGTTTGTGCAACAGTACATGGATATAGTTATACCATTATTAATTTATTTAGATACGCAAATCCATATTATATTCTCTATTAATCCAATTCTAAAAGTATGCTTTTGTTTAATCAGATAACGAGCGCATTCGCAGAAAAGGTTAAAACCATCAATTTTCACAAAGTATATAAATGTACAGTAATATGGTCAGAAGGAGCACGTAAAAATGTTTCAGAAATAACCACATGTAAGACTTTGATGCTTAAAATGTTTAGGGAGAAATGGAATACTGGTGTGTATTTTTTCTTTAAACTACCAAGACCAACCATATACAGTACAGTTTACATACAGTAATATGTTTATGTTCCTAAATTAATATCTTTTATGAGCATGTGAAAGGCATGGTGAATCGGAGATTCTCAAGACTTACTCTGTATGAATGAAAACGAATGCGTGATCGGATCAAAGAAATGCTGTATAATGATTAAAATGCTGTAATACACAGTTTAAATTTAAAAGTCTAAAGAGTATACAACTTAAATTCTTGATTGAATAAAGATTGTCCCTCGGCAGTGATCGCAATTTGAAACCGAGTGTTTTCTGGCGACAGCTGAAATGCTATACATGAGGGGTTAAACTTTATTAGCTTCACCTGGAGGTTTTACAAGGTGATTCTAGATACTATTAATGTAATCTAATTTGCATACAGTACAGCGCGGTATGACGCGATTCATTGCGACACGCCCGCCGCGTTGTACTGCAGCATACCCAGCTCATTTTGAATGGCTGCATCTGTATGTATGATCCTGTTATATTATAACTAAAATATGTTTTATTCATTTTTTATTGATATATTATAATTACTGTCAGAGAAATAATTTGGAAGGAACAGTAAATAAAAGTACATGAACTGAAAGATGTGTAAAGCTCAAATTTTCAAGCTCAATGTATTTTCCACTTTGAATATAAGCAAATACCAGTCTCTCTAAGTATTTGTTTCTTACAAATGATTTAAAGACATTGTTTGCACTAAATATATGCATACTTTTAGAGCCCGTTGATGAGCTTCAGTAACATCTGTTTGCTGTGGGCTATGTGTTTTCTATGTTATTGCTTCAATTACTCTGTTAAACAAATTATATGTGATAAACTAAAAAACTACAACAATTCTTCTTACCTACTGTAATAATCATTTACTACATAACAGTACACTGACAATTAAAAGATATCTTTTACTGGCTGAAAGTGAAAACTGAAAGTGCATATTATAGATATAATTAGCATATAATGAAGACATTCATTAGGTGGTAATAAAAATTTAATTCAATCTTTTATTTGCTATAGTGTGCTTTGTAACAATTTGCAACAGATTTCTGATTAAATGCTACTGATAAGGTTCACTTTACATATAATTATTTAAAATACTATAAAACACATCATAGAACCTCATCAACACCTAATTGCACACCTCAATATGTGTTTGCCTGTGTGTGCATCTTGTATTAATGGAGTCTATGAGAAAGTTAGGGAGTGATGACAATAGCCAAGTTCAGCCAGAGCTGTCTGTAATTTGTAATATATCATAATGTCATTTCCTCACTTAAACATTTTAAATACTATATGTAATTCCATTCCCTCCCTTAAGTTGCATTCCTCCTCCACCCCATCTCAACCTCTGTGACTGCCCCTTGGTTATTTCTTACTTTGCAGGGGGATTGAAACCTCTAGAATCCCCATGCAAAGTAAGGAAAATATTTGTATATTTTCCTTTTGTGTATTTGTATATTTGCCAAGATATTATAACTTAAAATACTCAACACATATTTAATATACTTAGTTTTTGCTTGTTGTTCTTCCCAATGAATAACAGGTAAAATGTCACAATTATATCTTTCTACCATCTGCATAATATTTGTAAGTTAAAACCCTTGCTCTGGCTTTCTGATGTTGAAATACTGATGCACTTGTTTATTTATTCAAGATTACACTTCTAAAAACTGTTCCTTGCTGGTATGTCTTGTATGAGTTTTGTGAATTTACTGGAACAATTTATTAATTGTAACTTCTCGAGTTAACAGGGAACAACTGTGTGTCCTGTTCTAGCCTATATAAATAGACTACCAAGCCAGTAGTGAGTGCGTAAGCTAACTTGGAAGAAGTTCAGGGTGAGAGAACGCTAAGAATTGCTTTAGCATTTACACAGATCTGAGACAGAAGGAAGAAAATGAACTTGGAATACTTGAGATAAGAAGGAGAAACTGAACAACAGAAAGACCTAGGACCAACGGAAGACACTGAACAGTTTAAAAAACCACGCTGAGAACAACACAGTGTGAGTCAGGAAAAGTAATTTCTTTTTCTGTTCACTTGAAATGGTGTTTTCTCAGACATCTTAACAATATCATCAGGATAGTTATAGCTGTCTGATATTTAGCGTGGGAAATATAAAGTCAGTTACAGATACAGCCATCCTGAATGCATGCCAGATAATGCAGCTCATACCAAAAAACAAAATTACTCAGTTTGATATAGAAAAAATATTTTATCATTATACTGTGGCTTGCTGTGAATATGATGAGCTTCTTTTAGGTTTACATCTGCATTTAGAGAATTTATATTTTGTCTAATGCAAATCCCAGCAAAAAGTAATCAGCAAATAATTTAACTTTAAATTATGAAAATATATTTATCTAATTTTTCCTGTACTGTAGCTTTAAAACATGAACAAAGGCTTCATTACCAACGTGCAATATGCACTAATCACATTAAGTTAAACTGTATCTACAGATTTGCTGAACCCAAAGTGTACATTTAACTGAGGGTATATTATATAAATATACTGTATATACAGTAAATACAGCATGATGCCATATGGTTTTAAAGCTAATAAGAAACTTAAAACTTAAACCTTCCCCCACACACTTCCCCCACTGTGATTAGGCAAAGCACAATGAAAGCACTGAACACTATAAGGGACAATTTGTTAAAAGTAATAATAATAATAATAATAATAATAATAATAATTGCTTACACTTATATAGCTCTTTTCTGGACAATCCACTCAAAGCGCTTTACAGGTAATGGGGAGTCTCCTCCACCACCACCAATGTGCAGCATCCACCTGGATGATGCGACAGTAGCCATAGTGCGCTAGAATGCTCACTGCACATCAGCTATCAGTGGGGAGGAGAGCAGAGTAATGAAGCCAATTCATAGATGGGGATTATTAGGAGGCCATGATTGGTAAGGGCCAATGGGAATTTTGGCCAGGACCCCGGGGTTACACCCCTACTCTTTCTGAGATTTTTAATGACCACAGAGAGTCAGGACCTCGGTTTTACGTCTCATCCGAAGGACAGCACCTGTTCACAGTATAGTGGGTGCCTGTTTACAATATAGTACACTTTTTGCTGGGATTTGCATTATACAAAATATAAATTATCTAAATGCAGATGTATAACATTTTGACAGAGATTAAACGCAGACCTTTTAGCATGGTTCAGTGCATGTTTTGGTGGCCTTTTTAATATCACTTTGTTATTCTAGATTATAATTATAAAATATATATACCATTTTGTTTTAAGGCTTGTTCTTACCCCTGTCATTGACAGAATCCATGTTTGTAGAGTCCTTCATGTTCATTATTAATATTAATATCTTCAATATAACATTTAAATTAGATTGTTTTTACAAGTAATTTACCAGTCAATTTATTTTCTAACCACTTTATCCAGGACAGGTAGGTTTGTGACCTACACTATTTTGTTACATTTTTTACATTTTTGAGACTTCAGAATGCTTTGACTGATGCATAAACTGCTTCAACTAAAACAAAATTCTCTCTCTCATCCTAGCGTTAATCCCACATCAGCAGGGTCCACTTATCGGCACACTTGTCTCCATTTGGTGGTTTGAACCAAATCTTTGAGCTGACGTTGCCATTAAATGCGACCGAGAATACTCCAACCGGCACGTCGCTCCAGGGGGGGGGGAGGAAAAAATGTAGCCAATTA
Source organism: Atractosteus spatula (assembly GCF_055471065.1). Taxonomy (NCBI): domain Eukaryota; kingdom Metazoa; phylum Chordata; class Actinopteri; order Semionotiformes; family Lepisosteidae; genus Atractosteus; species Atractosteus spatula. The sequence continues at coordinate 9,704,172 of NC_142718.1, read as the reverse complement.
ATAGAGGGGGATTATTAGGAGGCATGGGAAATTTGGCCAGGACGCCAGGGTTGCACCCCTACTCTTTTCGAGAAACACCCTGGGATTTTTAATGACCACAGAGAGTCAGGACCTCAGTTTTCTATCTCATCCGAAAGACGGCACTTGTTTACAGTATAGTATAGTGTTGTTTGACCTTCCAGTCTCTCAGGCAGAGGCGGTGGCATCTTTGTTATTTACAACCTTTTTTACAATTTAAGTCCTATTACTATACCTCCTCCCTCTTCTTTTGAGTGGCTTGTTTTAAATGTATCTATCCCTCAATCAACTATCATTGCCACAGTTTATAGGCCACCCAAATCCAGCAAAACTTTTTTAGGTGAGTTTGCTGATTTACTCTCATTTTTATGCTTTAAGTTTTAAAAGGATCCTTATTCTTGGGGACTTTAATATATACATTGACTCAAGGTCTTCCAGTCTGGTTAAAGATTTCCTACCTCTTTTTGGATGCTTTGATCTTACACAGTTTGTTTGTAGCCCTACACATAACAATGGACACACCCTAGATTTAATAATTGGAAATGACTCTTTTGTCTCCTACTGCTCTTCCCTTGAACTAGGCCACTCTGACCACTTAGGTATTCTCTTCAATCTGGAATTACCTGTTTCTAACACTTCCCCCTCACACTCTGTAAATTCCCACAACTGGCGATCAATTGATCAGCCAAGGTTTGCAAATTCTGTTCTATCCTCCTTATCTCATTTTTCTTCCTCTGACGCTCTAGAGGACAAAATACAGTTACTTAATAGTACTCTTTTTTACGTGCTCAGTGCTATTTTTATTATATGTGTGTGTGAATGTACTGTACGCGTGCGCTCATGTTGGTCATTGAGATTTTCTATGGTTCCTATGAGAAGATGACTTGTATGTGGTATGTGGATGCTTTGGTTTGATCAGGGGTGGTATCTGGTCCAAAAAGTTTGAGAACCACTGCTCTATTCTATCTAATTGCATCTCTGACATAAAAACTTGGATGACTCAAACTTTCCTTAATCTTAACTGTGACAAGACTGAAGTCATGTTTATTGGCACCCCACCATCAACTTCGTAAAGGCACTCTTATATCCCTATCTGTAGATGGTTCTGTACTTGAGCTTCAGTCAAAATTGAAAAACCTTGGGGTGATATTCAATTCTGGCTTAACATTCGATCAACGTGTGGTTTTGTTGGGGTACAGGAACTATAGCTTGTAGATGCGGTTACCACAATCTGCTAAGGTCTGCTAATATATGCCTCACTATGCTCTGAATAACATTTGAAGTAAAACCATATTGCTTGAACATCCTGGAATGTTTGCAGCGTAACTATTAAGGCATTGGTGGTGGTTCCTTTTTTGTACCGACAGTCTATACTGTAATACTTTTTACTGTACTATACTGTAATATTAAATTTTTTTCACTGGACCTGACAGATTGATGGCTGTTCCTGTTTATGATGTTTCTCATTTATGTACATGCATCAGGACCAGCTTGTTTTTTGCAACACCCTACTTATGTACTTCCTATGCAGCCTACTAACACTTTATGCTACAACAAGTTTGCATAATTTAAAAGTGTTTTTTTTTACTTTATATTTTGATTGACCTGAAAGAGTAAAAAAGAGTCACTTATTTAGTTACATCTGAAATACGGAAGTATGGGAAATGGTATTCATTCACTTTCAGTAAAGACCCTTGAAATATTCAGAAGGCATATTTAACCTTATAAAATCAAATATTTGCAGAATTAATTTTTCTCAGATGGAGAAGGTGAGATCTTTATAATCAAAACCTTTGTCATCTTATCTTTTCTTTTTACAATAGTTTCAGTAAGTGTATCGTTCTTCCATTCATATGAACAGTTATATTATTCCAAATAGTTACAACTCTAATATATATTTATTTTGTTAACAGAACAGTGAGCAGTGAATCATAATTAGCATTCAAAAAGGCTGTTAACAGGCTTGTCACATTTTAAAATAAAGGACTTAAATCTGTGGTATTATTAATTTAAGGTACTTAGATTACAAGTTGGTAATACATCAGATTACATGAAAAATTACAGAACACAATGAGTAATTTATTTTTCCATTAAATAACCATTCATACAGTACATTTTTGTGTGTACAGATTCTGCTGGGAACAACTTATTTTACCTGAAGGCTTTTCAAATGACATATAATAGGAAATCAGCAATCTGTACTGCCCACCTGGATTCTCAGGCAATTTTCTTGAAAGTCCTCAATAAAACTTCTATACATGTATAAAATTGTTTCAAGAGAGACACACCATTTGTTAATAGGTTACAATGCAAATGTTGCTTTGATCTGCTGATGAATTGCCTCTGTTTTAATAAGATCTCTCTAATAATTAGAGCTTTATTGCTGAAAAAGGAGTGTGAGGGGCAGGAGCAAGGATAGGCAAACAAGCAAAAGGAAAAGTGAAGAAGGTCTATTGTATCTAGAGAAGCACTGTGCACATAAATCCAATTAGGCAAAGGAGTTTTGAACTTCAGTTATTAGAGATGTGTTCATGAATAGAACCTTGAGCTGAGCTGTATCAGATCTTCATCTGCAGGACATGGTAATGATTCTTACTGCTTTTTATGGTTTTCTCCTGGCAAACATGATTTTACTTGCATGTGGGTAATTTATTATTTTTCTCAAATTGGAAGTATGATGGAAAGGCTGATCTTGTTTCAGAAATGAGTCTGAAAATGAGGACCCCGGGGTTCTCAAATATTTGTACTTACTGTATATTTGCTGTTTGTTAAGGGTGTTTCAAGTAATAAAATGGAATGCTCTTTTTTCCTGTACACAGGTAGTGATAATACTAATGATAGTACTGCAGTAATTAATTTTGAGATAATCATGTTCAAGGAAAGGGGTTGTATAAATTACTGTTTAACCTTGAAATACCTTGCAAACAATATTTGAAGTTCAAACTCCGTGAAGAAGTTATTAATGATGAAATATTATATAATTAGAGACATGTTCTAAGTTTTTTAAAGAAGTACATTTAATAACTTCCTCTGCTGCTGATGCCTAGTTTTTGTACAGTAAATAATATTGAGTCACAGTTTTGCTGTCTTGTCTTTTGTTATGTGCAATAGCTTAGTGTTCATAATGAATATACAGTATTTGTGCTTGCCTTAGTGCCTACCAAATGCATTATCCATTGGTGATATTTGTGAACAGTGAAGTAACACTGTTTTAAACAGCTATATTCAAAATTGCAAATCTTTGACTCTGACCCATTTGAGCGGACCACTGAGTCTCTTTATCTGTTTCTCAAAGCCTGAAACCTAAAATTGTTAAGAAATGTTGATATTGGTGTGAGTTCATCAGAAATTTATTTTCATTTGTAGCATAATTGCTTATTAAACCATTGTTAAACCGCACTGTGCTGCTAAGTATGAAATGAGATTTGGCATTTCTCACACATGTAGGGGAATGTAGTAATATGCCAGAATTTTTTGGGTCAGTGGAGCAAGAAAATGATTGCTGATATATAAAATTGAAATACATAACCAAGTATGCCTTAGGAATGATGTGTCTCAGTTGCTTTCCAACACATCCATTTGCAGACCATGATAATCTAAAATGAATTGGTCTGGTTGCCAAATACATTTGGTCGGGCCAGGTCCTTTAAAAGAAGATAAAAAATGCTATATCTAAGCTGATTTTTTCATTTTCCTGTTTGTACGAAGGCATTTCACTGTCTTTGAATAATCAATTATTTTTCCTTGTGGGCTTGATGCATAAGTCAGGTTCACTCCCAGTAGTTTGGCATTTTTCTATTGAAAAAGCCTTAATCTGTCAGATAACCCTATGCTTGAGATAATAAGGTATTTTTATCATTCATTTATCAGCAGTAATTTGAAAATTTCTCTGGAACATTCTACATATTTTCACAGAGAAAGCTTAACACAGTTCCATGTCCCCAAATGTAGCCACACTGAGAAAAATGACAAGCTAAAAAAAGTTGTGATATAAATCAGATGTTATTACAATTTTTCTCATTTGCTTTAACACATTTTCTGAAATGCTATGTACTAGTGCAAAACAGTAAATGCAAAGCCTAAAGCAATAGCATATTTTGCAAATGCTGTATCATTTAACATTGCTTTCACACAAAATGCAAAGCACATTTTAGCAAATGCTTAAATACATTTTAGAGCAATTGACACAAATGTCAATCAGGTAAGCCTTGTAAAACTAAGAGAATGTATCTGTTCACGGCTGAAAGCAACCAATCTCATGTGCTTACAACCGTACTTTACAGATTGAAAACTGCACTTGCAAATTTATTCAATGAACAATCAGAATACATGTGTATTGCATTATCAGCAAGTTAGAACAGGGGAAGTTCTGAACAGTAATGAGCTGAGATACAGGAAAAATTGAAGTCCATATGCATGGTGGTAGAGCTGGGGAAAGGCCAAGAGGAAGAGGAAGGTGAAGACATCCAAATATGAGAGAAGCTAAACTGAGGGTACAACCTAATGTCAGGAAATCCTCCATTGCCTCTAACTGCATTGTTTTGTAGAATGTGAGCAACTACCCCATTTTGTTGGCCAAGGAGGAGTATTCACCCCTGAACAGTAAAGGGCTGTTGTCAATATGGTTGTTGCAGACATTGCCATTCCTCTCAGGGAGATTCAGAACAGTTATCCAAGCACAATTCCACATTTCACCACATAATTTCATAGACAGCAGGTAGAGAGAGCTGGTGAGGGATGACTTGACACTATGTAGTGGTTTGGGACAATGTAAGTTTCAGAACTTGGCCATTATCACAGAATGTTTTAACACCCAGATTGCGATGCAGATCCTTCCACTTAACTCCTCCTTCCTCAATCTCATCAAATAATTCTTCTCTACATGAAGGTGGAAGGTTTACAATCACCATCCTCACAAGCTGATGATGTTGCCTGCGGCAATGATTACTGGTTTTGAGGATACCAATGTGGAAAAATGCAGGGGAGGGCCTCATCACAGAGGAAGATTTTCCCTCGGTGCCTTTGGATATAAAAAACATTTGGTGTGAAATCTTCTTCTGAAGTGACATTTCAAAGCTGATGACCAAGAGCTTGCAGAGTTCAATAAACATTGTAATCATGTAACGTGTGTTTTTATATGTCTTCCCAGTTCAATTTCTCTGTATACAAATTTCTGAATGCAGAAGTTAGATATTGTAAAAAGTAAACAACAAAAAATGGTACATATTAGATATATTAGAACTAAAATAAGAAGAAAATGGAAATGAGAAGAGAACTGGTTTGTATGCTATGCTAACATTTTTATTATTATTATTATTATTATTATTATTATATTACTAAAAACATCTCCAAATCTCTTGATCTCATAATATACAATGCATCACATTTCATGTCTCATTTGGAAAGTCTCTTCTGGATAGTATATCCAATTCTAAAGACATTTTAATTACTTAGATGTAATTAACACATTTATGGTAAAAGGCAAGTAGACTGAAATGACTGACTGCTGCTATTGCTTTCCATTAAGAATTTACATCTATTGATTGATCTTCACTGTGGTACTGGAATTGAGCCAAACCAAATATAAGAATATAGACAAACCTAATTTTCTTCCAATCAACTAGAACTGAAATTCAAATTGCTTGTGTAACAGACCATTAACAGCAGTGAGTTACAGCAACGTTTCAGTTTTAATAGTATATGCTTCCTTTGCAATATGTAATAACATGGCATTTACATCTCCAACTAAACAAGCATTATGCATACCAAGAAGTAAGTGAACTCATAATGAAGGCTGGCAATTTTCTTCCTATGAAATATACAAAATAAAATAAAAAAGTACCTAAGAATTTGCAAAATAGTGGGCTCATGTAAAATTGAAATTGACATATAGGTTTTAAGTGTTCAAACTTGTGGTTTATCTTGTGCTGATGAGGATTACTATTGCAACACCACATCATCAGTAGGGTAAAACTACAACATACAAAAGTGTAGTTTATTATTCTATATGTAGCAGCAAGGCAAATTGTTATACTAAGAATTAATTAATCTTTCTGTTGCCTTGAACAGGCTATAACCTACTGGCTTAGGTCTCTGTGTAAAGCACTAGGAATGCACCTTAAAATGGTATTGATAAGCAATACATCCCTCCCAATAATTGGGAGGAATTTTTATTTTATTTCAGAAATGAATTAAGATGAATTCTGGATATATACTTATGGAAAAAAAATACAACACCTCCTCCTCCACACCCTGGCCGTGCTGTCTGCATGGAACAGGCTGAAGAGTGACTCATCCGTGAAGAGGACCTGATGCCACTGCTGATGAGTCCATTGCAGCCTCTGTCTGGACCAAGCCAGTCAGGTGTGACGTCTAGGCATGAACCAAATGCCCAGCAGCATGGAGCCTCAATGTCCTGTCACTGATGTGGGCATTGTGTCTGGCGGCAGTTTCAGAAGCAGTATAGGTGGTAGATCTGAAACAATCTCTCAGATAGACCAGTCTGATGTGTCGGTCCTGCTCTGGTGTGGTCACTCGAGGGCGACCCGATCTTGGACAGTCATCTGTCCTGCTGGTTTGTTGAAACCTTCTCTGCAGTCGGGACACAGTGGAGCGGTTTACACCACAGTGTCTGGCAATGCTGGCACATGACATGCCTACCTGCAGCATGCCAATGGCCCTCTCCCTTGCTTCTGCTGACATTCGAGGCATTATGGAATGCACAGAAAACTGGCCTTTTTCTTGCAGTGACCTAAGCTTTGAATTAAGACCTTTTTAAAGGTGACGCGATCAGGCATTGTTCCACCTGGACCTCGTTGGGTAATAGTGCACCTAACGAGCTTTCGTGTGATTGGCAAGTTGCTATGCCTCACTCCACAAGCTGTATTGCTGGTCAGAGGGCTTAAAACAAATTGACAACTTTTTGTGAAAGTACATAAGCTATAACTATAGTATTTTCATTACAGAAAATGTTGTTTCTTTTTTCCATCAGTATATATTTGTGAATTTCATTAGAACTTTCTTTAAATCACCTAAAGCAGATACTTACTAATGATAATTTATCAATACATTTTACACTGGGAATGGCACAAACAATGGGTTTCTATTGTCTACACTTTTATTCACTTTAGCTATTGAAACTTTAGCTGTTGCAATATAAACTAATCAAGATATCACGGGAGTTAATGTAAAATGAAATCTACGGTAAGTTGTCCCGTTATGTCCCTGTACTCTAACTAACTTTACTCCTTTATGAGTTACTTTATAGGTTCCACAATCTCTTTTAGATGGTATTACACTTAAATGACCAAAGAAGGGTATTTCTGAATTAGGTGATTTTTGCACTGATGACACGTTTTAAGATTTTGAGGTAGTAAAATGGAAATATAATATACCTGATAAACATTTTTTAAATATTTGCAAACACAAAACTTGAGAAAATAGTAATTGAGAATGCAATTCTACGTATTCACTCCCCTAAAGGTTTGATTTCTAAATTACATAATGTGCTTAATTAGGAGCTGTCCGTTTTGCAGAAGGCGAAGCTGGAGACTGCAGCTGAGAGAGAAGGAGGGAGAATTGAGTCAACTGAGATGGAATCACATAAAAGTAGAAAAAAAATAACTAAATGGTCAGACAGAGATGGAATTATAAATCAAGATGGCAGTTCACTGACTGAAAGCAAAGGGTCTTATGGAGAGTTCCTTATGAAGGAAAGATAATAAATTTCAACTCTGAAATTCCTCATAACATACTAATTACTGTCTTGTCAGTATAATTCCTGCCAGAGGAGAATTTACAGAGTATTTAATACTTGATTGTGAATAAATGATACCTTTGTGACTTCGTTTATGACTCTGGCAGTTCTGGTCAAAGACAGACTGGTATTTTAGCTGACCTCCCACTAGAGGCTTCTATACAGTATCTTACACTTGTGTAAAGACTCACTTGAGGCCATTTATATATTAGTTAATTGGTGAAAGGTTAGGAATGCCACATTTGTATCTTTGTTTACATAAGTGATTTTGGTATGAAAAGAACCTCCCAGAGGTAATTGGTGTTGGTTTGTTTAAGAGCAAAAGTATTGTGTATACGTAAGATATTTTTCCTTGAATAATGACTTCTTGCACTGCATTCTTAATTCTGTTATAAGTTATAATGTGCTTAGACCTCACAAGTGCCTAGATTGAGGCCTGTTACAATGCGAAATATGACTTTCCCCTGTGCAATACTTTTCAGATTGTGGTGTAATATTTTTAGACTTTTTAAAGTGGAAATTGTTGTCCAATCTAATGTTTTCTGTTACTTGATGTTCATTTGTTTATTTGTAAAGGTAAATAAATGTCTTAGTTGAACTAATCATTTTAAAGGTGTTTTTGTAATTTATAATTTATTACATTAGCATGAATACAGAACCAATTTATTTTTTACAGGACTTCTGCTAGTAGCAGAATGCTTTTAGGTCTATTAAATTTGAATTTAAGCAAATGGGCTGAAGAATTAAATACATTTAAAATAGTAAATTAGACACTGTTTTCTAACATTTCTGTATCATACTATAGTTAAGACATTAATTGTTAAATTATTAAGTATAGTTTAGGCTGCTATCAGGGAACAAAAATTTTAAAAGAAAAAATGCTGAGGACATATTGAAGAGAGCCTTGTTTTATATTTTTTGGCTGGGTGAACTTGTTTCATCATACAGTACACTGTAGATGAAATAAAATATTTTCTTGAATAAGACTTAATTTCTATCTCTCAATCAAACAATCAGGTCATTTAAGCTTTTGTAGGATGAAAGCCAGAAGACCATGAAGCAAGAATTGAGAATGATATTAATGTATTATCTTGTATTAATGAATACTGATGTTTTCAGTGGAATTGAAATCATTTTTCAAATATCACCACTATTTGTACATATTCCAATATTATATTACTATATATATTTGTATGGCTAGATCATACTTAATGATGCTTACAGCATCAAACTCTTCAAATGCATTACAATAAGATAGCACCCAAATAACCACAATTGTGTTAGACAATTAAAATGTATTTTAAATAAAATTAATTATTTTTATTTATATAGTATTTTTATAAATGGATTGAGGCTGCAGGGCTTCTATTGCAGTTAACACTTTGCAATCCCCAACCTTTTGAAAATTAAACCTAGTACTTTTAAAACAATTATTTAAATAAATAAATTAGTACTGACCAACATTAGTCATACAATTATTTTACCACAAAGTTTTACATTTAATTTAATATTCAGCAAATATTTTTCTTATTTACAAACTTGTTTTTCAGAATTTAAATGTGTTCATCTTAGATGAAAGATTATGCTACAAACTTACGCCTCTTGATTGCTTTGAAAGACAAGGTCAAAGAAAATAACCTTAACAGTAACTTATATGTGTTTATCTAGAGTGAAGATCTTACATTTTTAATTCTCAAAGAGCAAGCAATTATCTCCTTATCCCGTGTTTAATAAATTACAGTCTGTTTTCATATATACCTTGAAGAGTTCTCTGATAAAGCAAGTCTAATTGTCCATGTAATCATTAGCAATCAAGATTGATTTGCATATGTCCTGTCATTAGCTTACAATATAGAGCTGATTAATTAACAGAATCTTAAAATGGCATATTAAAGAGTGTTTTTTACATTAACATCTAAGACTTATAATGGAAAATTACATTTTTACATAAAAAGCATGAATACTGTATGTGTTCCTGTGCGGTGCCTTTCAGGACAAACATTTTGTTTTGGAAATACAGTATACACATTAGTTTAGATATACAAAATATATATATATATGTTCCTAATTGTTCCTAATAAAACAATATGTGAACCTGTATTAATACATTATATCCCTATATACATGAACCAATAGATTTATTTCTGTCTTTACAGTACCTTCCAAATCTACTAAAGATTTGAATATTTATGCAATTGAAATAATCTGTAATTAGATTACATAATCTGACTTAATGCAGACTTTTCAATTTTGCATGCAACTTGTTCAGTGTTTTAGCAAATGAACTTTTTTTTTCCATAAGGATTCACCACACAAAGATGATCATTCTAAAGATCCACTAATATATTATCATTATATAATAGTTTACTTTTGGAAAGTAGTTGATAAAATGCATTAACACATGTCAAAATTTCCAAGTATTAAATAGTAAGAGTAAGAAATGCTTTAGCAGTGTAGCCTATGTGGGTGGAAAAGAAAGGGGGAGCAGAAATAATGTATTGTTGATGTACTGTACCAATATTAAACACTGCTACACAAGTAGGAGCAGTTAGCATGACCAAAAGCATCAGGATTTGACAACGATTATGCATGAATTCTTGTTTCTTCATAGTAGGTGTATTAGAATGGATGACTTCTGCTTTTTCCAGCAGCTATCACAAATAATTGAAAAGGATTTACTATTTACTACCTTCACATACTGAAAACACGTTTGTCTTGTTTTATTAAACACCTGTGACCCTTTGTTGTTTATTATGTTGTTTATAAATTTGGGATTATTTCCTTTACATGCCTATTGTAATCATCTATACTGGATTCCGGCTATTTGAGCTAGATGAAAAGTCTGAGATATTTCTTCCAATAATACCAATTTTAGCATTCAGTTATGAAAGTGATGTAATGACCTATTTAAAAATGTGTGGAATCTGGAGACAAAACATAATAATAGCTGTCACTAGGCTGCCTCTTAAGAGCTTGCATTTTTCTGCCCAAGCTAATTCACTTACTTATTGTAAATCACTTATTCTAACATCAACATTTTGAATACAAATTCTTTTGCAATTTCTCCTTAATGTGTGTACATTCCATGTTAATAGTCTAGTATGTGCTTACTGGAAAGGAGGCAGTTTCAAACAGGGCACTTATTCAGGACCACATACATTTCTTTGGAACATTATTAGCATGGTCCACATCTTTGTTTTCTCCAGTGTTTCTCCAGCAGTGTTTTGTTAGTTTTTGATTGTTGTATATTCACTCTGACTACAGGATACTCTTTCTTCTTTGTGGCACTGGACATTCTAAAATATTCCCTCTACTCTAAATTTACTTTGTATTTAAGGAACAGGTAAAAGTTTATTCCATGTTGAAAGGAAAAGAAGAGACACAATGTTTCAGCTTTGGAGCCTTCTTCAGATGGGAGGAAGAGAGGGCAACTGAAACCCATGCATGCTGATGCAGCTACCTACTCAAACTACTATGTATTTAGCAACACTTTCATCTTGAACTTACCTCTTTATTTTTAATTCTCTTAATATTTCACAAAGCTGCTCACTAGTTTCATATCCAGATAACGTTTAATCATATCAGTACTTTTCCTTCATTTTACTTTTTTTTGCATTTGCATTTTGCAATTCAGTATCGTTATTTGCATACTTTATGGACCACTTCACCTTTTGTCTCTGAATAATTTTATTTAACTTTTTTTCTTGTTTTTCCTGTACTCAGCATCATTCCAGTAATTTTCATGCTCTTGTCTAGCCTTCTATGACATTGACGTTGAGTGTTAAATTATACATTCTTCACCTGCTGTACATCTCATCATTTTTCAGTCACTTACTTGATTCAATTAAAACTCAATTGCTGTTCTCTTTCTAAATTTGTAGGACTTAGTTTGACCTTTGCCTGTGTTGCTGTCTTTTCCACATCATCTTCGCCAGTTCCTGTTTGACTGACATCTGTTAAAATACAAAATTAATTTTATTTAAATACGAATCTTTATTTCTGCAAAATTGCTAAAATATGAGCTTTTTATTGAATATGACAAAGGAATGTTGCCTCTTCTACACAAAATTACAGGTAACTCAGTTCAAAGTATACAGTATATGGGGGAGAGAGGAATAATACAAGCCCCCTCTTCTCATACATTGAACTGAAATAAAAATTGATGCAGGGCAGCACATTAAGTTTGATGTTACAAATGCATTGTATTAAAATGAGTCTACAAATTCATGTAGAAATAAGTAGATTTCAAGATCAAAATGTTTAAAATGCTTAACTGATACTGAGTTTTCAGATATAATAACATTTGTGAACTGTATACCCTGAAATGATTCTAAAATCATTGAAATGACCAACTAAGTAATGCAGTGTTTGGAACATATCCTTAGAAAATAGTAAGGATATCATCAGCCTAAAGTGAAAGGCTATATTGCATATTTTGAGTCCTGATAAGAATAAAACTTTCAGATCAGCATACCACTTGAGCAGAGTGCTAACGGTGAGTAATCCTGGAGACAAAGAACTATTGAGAGTACCTCTGCCAAGGGGTTTGCATAAAGCATTCTTATCAGTTTAATTAACCCAATCCCTAAACCATACATTCTAACATTAACTAGGGATAGTCCCATTCCATGTGACTGAATGTCTTTTAGACTTCTAAAGAAAGAACTCTGTTGGTATCAAAGGCGGTAAGAATGATGTAAAGGAGATTATCTGTTGTCTGCTGTGGTCTAATATCAATCCATCCTTTTTCTAACCACTTCTTCCAATTCAGGGCCACAAGATAGCCAAAGCCTAGCCCTGCAAGCAACAGGAGCAAGAAAGGGTATACCCTTGATGGGTTACCAGTCAATTTTGTCATGCAGGTCTCAAATGTGCATGTGAGCACTTTGCCTCATAGTTTAATCTATTAGTAAAAAGGTTAAAGATTTATACGACCTGAAGAGAAATAGTACATAGAGATGGGTCTCTTTGTCTTCAACATTAATGAAATAATAGTGGTATTGATATCTCTGTATTAAAGGGGACACTCTCTACAGCAGTCTGCATCACCTCAAGTACTAAGAATTGCAGTTGGTGAGCTGAGAGTTCCCAAAAGGTGAGTTAAAACTCAGAGGTATGCCATCAGACAGCAGGAGAATTTCTATTGTTTATAGACTGCAGTGACCCAATTAACTCAGTCAGAAAAACTGGGGCATACAGAGCTTATTCTGAGCTGAGAGGTACAGCAGCTGAAGGCCTTCAATAAACTGTTTACATTTGTAACTATTGTGTGCAAAATCAGAACAATATAACTTGATTCAATTTCAAATCTAGTACAGGCTCGATTTCAAAAATAGTTTTGAAATTAATAACTAAACCAAAAAAAAAGGGTATTACTTTTTCAAACCCTTGAAATGAAAGATAATGTGTATTTAAACTCACCTCTTTGAGTGTTATTTGGAACTTTTGTGAGTATAACAAAAGTGGTAAGAATTCAGACTGACATACTCTTTTCAGATAAAAGATTGCAATGTTCATTTCACAACAGCTGGAAAAAAAAACTCCAATGTTACTAGTTATTGTCTGTAAAATAAATAACTATTTAAATAACATGTTTCCATGCACCTGTGCAAACCAATTGTAAATAGTTGGACCACATTGTAATCTTTAATCCTTAAAAACAGTTGCAGTCAACAACACTCTGAAAAATTTAGTACATTACCAAAAACTATTTAATAATTTTCAAATGGTGCGTCCATGTGTTATTTAACAACTTAAACAACAATTTAACTAGATCATTACCTACAACAGCATACAGAGAATAGTAGGGAATAATCTTCTCCCTGCCATACACTGTTGAAAATTAAACAGTAAAAGTCTGCATTCTGTTACGTTTTAAGATGCCGAAACATATAATAATCAAAATGTAATAAGCAATATATCCATTTTAGCTAAAACAAATTGTGATAACTATTTACTTAGTTATCATTAGACAAGTGGCAATATTTTTAGACTTGTAGCTGTATTCCCATTCATCAATGGCATGAACACTACGACAACCCTTACACTCACTTGAGGTTTCCCAGCTACATACATGTAAATTGTGGCATTTTGTGGCTGGGTTTTCTTTTACAGTCCTATTACTTTGCTCCTCCAGGGATACTGTAACCTGACGTCTCTTTACCACATCCATGAACATGCTAATTTCAGGTAAGACACACTGTGACACCAGGGTCAGCCTTCAGTAACACCCTGAGCTCCACTGGATCCTATGGGGAGTTGTGTTAAAACCATACTTTTTTCTTAAACCTACAACGATTAAACAGAATATCAATTATCAGGATTCTAACCCAAACACATCTGGTCTCACACCAACAACCAACCTGAGAACACACTCGCCAACATACACTGTAATCCATACAACCAGTACTAAACCATAAGCATCACGTAACCATTATCCCACAATTGTAATCCATTCACATCAGTCATACTGTGTAAACTGTTTTCTCTTTTTATTACCAGGAGTTTCTCTTTAGTATATAACCCCCTCTGGGATTATTGATAACCATGATCCCCCTGCTGAGGAAACTCTCAACAGCACACAGGCTCCGTTCCCAAGGTGACCAATCACTACTGGTTTCCAGTACACCTGACCTGCAGGTTTATGCTCAAATGAGCCTGTAAACATATAAAATATATACAGGGAGTACTTTTTCTTTACATGCTTACCACGGGGTCTGGAAACCTGACAACCCAAACCAACCAGATAATTGCTTAACCATCCCCTTTCTGAGAAGAGAAAACTAACGCTGGATCTCTTCCTTCATCGTGACATAACCTAAACATTAGCCAGGAATATCCATAACTAGTTATTTAACTTTGTATCTAATCAACTGCTAGTAGTAACAATTTAAACCTACTCATCTGATCTATGTCCCTGACAGCAGCAGTAGAGTTTACCCAAATCTTTTTGGTTGCTGATGGGAAACCTTCTACCCAACCTAATTATTTCGGTTAATTTAGGCTTTCTCAGTACTGATGTTCCTAGGCATGTCTGTGCGTGTGTGTCTCAACTCTATTTGAAGAAACTGTTTACTGATCGACAGCTGCAGCAGGGTGCTTTTCTGCTCCCAGATGCAAACTGAAGTATGACCTACATCTATACTACAAATATCTAGCACTACAATATTAGTACTGAACCATATTGTAGAAGTCATTAGAGGGATTGCTGAGATCTGTTAACTTAGGCCATCTCAAAATATTTGTTAAAGCAAAGTGACTTGTACTGTACCAACAACTGCAACAACACATACCCTGCTATAAGTGCTAAAAGAGGAAACAATAACAAACCATAAACAAGGAAAAACACTAAAAGTGTTAAACCAACTTCTGTTACATGTTAAAGCGTGAAGTAGTAACTTTTGTTTCTCAGTTTGTACTGTATATAAGAGCTGGGAAACCCTTGCAGTTTGCCTGTTCTTTGAGGCAGACCCAGCGTGCATTTCTATACTTATTGAGGCTCAATAAAACTGAATCTGCACAAGACTGTGTCCTGCTCGTCTGATGAAGGTCCCACAACACAAATGTATTGTACTGCTCCCACATGCATATACACTGTGCTGTTCCGTTTGCAAATTTGTGCACTTAAGTCAACCCTTACATGGTTCTCTAGATCCCCAATTAACCAAAGCTCCCCCACAAGGATAACTGACTTGTTACAAGAAGGTACCTTGACATTTACAAAAAACAGGCTATTTATGTTGATTAACATTTGTCATCAATAAGTTTAATGCAACTACATTGTTAAGCTGAATATGCAGATGTCTCCTGTGAGTCAAAGGCTTGTAACATGTGTAGCCACCATTGGATCCAATATAATACATTAGTGATGCATGGTTTGTACCATGCTCAAAGGAAACTTCATATTGCTGCTGCTGAAAAGGTGTTTAGCCTACTTCTAAATTTGGTAGGTATAGCCATGGGGCAATGCTATTTTAATGTGCAAACATTGATGTTTGTACATTTTTCATCTTTCTTATACATTTTACACTGATAATTTGGCATTGATTAGGATATAAATGATTCATGCCATCAGTTCCTTTTTTTAATGTCATAGCTAATATTAAATTAAAACACATCAGACTATCAAAACATCTGTTTATACATTTATAGTTAAATAATTTTCTTATAGAGTCTACTTTTGTAATTTGTCTAACATGAACGTAGATATGGTAGTACTGTCACATTTATGTATCAGTAAAATATTTGTAGATTACATTAATAGCTTTACTTTACTTTAAGGGTTAAGTCAATGCCCTTGGTATTAGGAAGATGCATTTTTCTCACTATTAATCTTATATGTCATTTAAAGTCTGAGGCTCAAGATAATTTAATTACTTGTTCAAATGAATTAGGTGTCACTTCTTATATTTCTGAAGACAATGACTCTTGTTGGTGCACCTTTACTGCCAAATTGCTTTACTATAGTATTTTACACAATAGAACTCCTTAACATGAGCTAAGTATTAGATAGATTAGTTTATTTGCCATATGTGCAAATACAGTACAATAAGATTCTTACTAGTGACATTCTCTCAATACATGCACAGTACAGCAGACAACACAATACAACAGATAACTCCACAAAATGCAGAAAGTACTATACAAAACAGTATATAATAAATAAAGACAGGTTGTACAGCCAATAAACAGAGCATTAATAAAAACAGACCATTAATACAAATGAGGTTTTATTGTTAGCACTGTTGATGCATATGTTTTGTATTACAGCAAGATAAAAAGTGTTAACAGTCAGTGTTTTGATTTCTCTAACAGAAAAAATGTCATTCTAAACCTAAAATATATCATTGTTATTAATGCTCCTGTTCCAAGGCTGAGTAAGAGAAATAATAGGTACCCAGCACAAATAAAGACATGAACAGCTGCTGCAATAATGCTATTAATGGCACATAGTTTTTTTTTAATGCCGCTGAAAAAGGTAAGAGGTTTTGCTCTGCCACTGGAGAGAGAATTTTAAACTTGAACAGAAAATAATGTTTCTGTTTATAACTGATTACAATAACATTCTTTGACATTTCATGCATTGTGTCTTCATTTTCTACAAGCTGAAACTGGTAATGAAACTGTAATGCAACCTATGTCCTTACTAGCTGTATAAAACCTATTCAAAGTACATTATTTTATGTTTTTCACAATACAAGAACATTAATGCTGCTTGTATGGATATTTTTTATTGTCAGTGGCTTTTTTACTTCTTTAAGTAAGCATTTCAAAGCTGTCCATTGAATTTAATTCATATCCAGATAATTAATTTTCTAAAATTGATTTCTTACATCTTGTGTTGCAACGCAGCTGAGCACAGTATATTATAAATATATCTATTTTGTTTTGTTTTTTTCTGTGTACTTTGAAATGGGATTTCCTTTAATTGTTCTAAATGCTAATTGTTGCAACATAATAACTAGAGTTTCTTTACTGAGTTTTATTTTAGGTACCTTTAGACTATATTCTGACCACTGCTTCCAACAATTTGATCAGGTGTAAAAATAGGAGACTCAAAGATAACAGCATTATTCTCATTATATTTACATGCTTAATTTATTTTTATTATTATGTGCACCACTATACAAAAGTCATAGACATTTTTCTTTTTTCTGGTACACAGTATGTGTCTGCATATTCTACTGAAATGTTTCTCATTTGTCTTAAGCTAAGAGAAAAACCTGATAGATCTGTTTTGTAATAAAACTCCTAACCTTCCAGCTTTATAAATATGAAGGGAGGAACAATTATATTAATGAACATTATATTAATGATGAAAATCTAAACCTTAGTCAAGTACATTTGATTGGTAACTGTGATGGATTAGTTATTAGAATACTTCTTAGTGGATGCTCATGCATATTTTACCTTGAACTGTATTGATCATTTTTTTGTAGTTTCCAATCAATGTGATACAAAGGTTGTTAAATGACAGTATTTTGTCCATCTCACACAAACTACAAAAATACAAAGGTGTATTATTTTAATGCTCATAAAATATTTATGCAAACCTTGATTGTGATGCCTAGGTCTCTACAGAAGTACAGACGTTTATTGTTACATATGTAGCTGCACTTTGAGGGCATTTCTTAATATAATTATAGCTGAAGGTGTGCTCATAAATATTTAAAAGTGGGTATTTAGTAATATCTATGAAAATCTGGAGGAAAAATCAGAATTAAAGAAAATTCTAGTAAACACATGCTAGAATAATAATGCTGGTTTTATACTGTACTTGGATGTGTGTATGCTGAGCAGAGAGGAAAAAACATTATTTATTCCCATTTGAGGTTATCCATTAAATGTGTCTGTGTATATATCAGTACATTACATAACATTACATCATACTCACCAGCTGTATGATATGTTGTTATAGTGTAATGACACCTTGCAGACGTTTTCAGATGAAAATAGCTCCTAATTACTTCTGCCCCATATATTTACTCAAAGGGCAACTGGCATCTATATGTTTTGTGAATGCCCAGTGATAAACCATGTCTAGTCACGAATAGCTGGTATGTTTAATAACATAATAAGCATGATTCTTCTGTCTTAGTCTATAGTCTCAATGGCTGTTGTCTCAATAACAGGCCTAACTGCAGCCCAAAACCATATGTTTTGGTGCTTGCAAAACAAGAGTAGACTTCCTTTGAAAAGCAGCTAGACTGGACTAGAATAAAGAAAACAATCCTAAAGTTTTTTCAGCTTGCACTGATGTGTTTTCAGTTTTCCAAGTTTAGTAATGATTTTCCATTTTATTGAGTTTCCAATTTGTTTTGGAATTTGTTATGAGTGTCTGTCATGCTGTTTTTTTAACATAAGAACTATTACAAACAACCATTTGCTTTATACAGCCATGTAATTAACTGCTTCCTGTTTTCCCTTCAATGTAGTATCTACTTGTGTCCTCTGGTTTTTGTATCACTGTTGATTTAGAAGAATTCCATTGGGTTGATTTTGTCAATGCCTTTTGAATAATTCATTCAAATCTACTTGTAGTATTTTCTGTTCAGAACTAAAACTAGCAGCTCAGTTCTTTCAGCCTGTCAGTGTAGGGCATTCCTTTGAGAGCATGACTGTATCTAGTAGCTCTTCTGAGAACTGATTAAAAGCAGCAACATGTTTCATGTGGCAGTTTGTTTTTTTTAATAAAGCAATATAAAATTTGCTGATGGAATCACTACTATTGTGTAGATCTTATCAGATCTCTGAAGCGAAGCAAGGCTGTGCCTGGTTCATCCCATGAAAGAAGACCTCTTAGTAAAATCAGACTGCTGCATTAAGTAATGCTGGTGGACGAGTAGATGGCACTGTTTCTTTTGGTCCAGAATTTTTAAACAAATTTCCCATTATTGTTTAATTGTCCATTATTGTCTAAACAAATATCCCGATTATTGTAATAGGGGAAAATGCTGCATTGCCTTTTGTCCTTTGAATAAGATATTAAAACCCTGCTTAGTCTTAAAAAAGACTGCTTAGTCTTTAAAAATCAGATCAAACAAAGGAAAGGGTGTTAAACCTAATGTCCAGGCTAAATTCTGGGATTGCTCATTTTTACCTCCCTAAACCTTCTCCTTAATTCTATAGATAAAACCATTTATCACATCTACCTAATGTGCTTACACATATCAAGAGCCACATGTTACCCAAATGAATGCTGCACTTCAGTGGTGGATGAAGTGGACCCCCTATTTTATACTTCGGGATCCTTTAGAATGATCTTCTGTTGCTCTTGAAGTGGGTTATGCAGCAGGACAAATATCCTAAACATACAAGCAGATCTCCAACAGAATGGCTGAAAAAGAAGTTTTGCAATTTGCAAAGGTCAAGTCAAAGTCTGGATCTAAATCCCATTGGCAGGGCCTGAAGTAAAATGTTGAAGACAACCCTCAATGCCAACAACTTTAATCAATTCTGTGAGGAGGACAAAATTCAAAAAGATTGATGCAAGAGGCTGATAAAAGATAAAAGATAAAAGAAAATGGTTACTGGATACAGGAACTGTCTAGTTGATGAAGGAAATGCCATTTATTTACTGTTGGGTAGTTTTATTCAAGAATATGTACTGATGTAGTGGGTTCACAGACTTATTCCGAGCACTATATGTAAATCCTGTCTGGTATTTTGGTAACTTTAGGGTATGTACTGCATGGCCAGATGGACGTACACTCAAATCATGACACTGTGTTAGAGGCTTCATACAAATGGAAACAGCTTTTACAATTTGAAAAGTGGATTTAGACATTATAGATAATGAAATTTCCCAGGATAAAATGAATCAAGTTTCTAAAAATTATCATTATTGAATGATTCAATTATTATGAATGATTTAGTCTGTTCTACCCTCTGTACAGGGCACTATACTCCCCATTTTAACAATTTTGAGGGTAATCAGATGTGATGTAAGTTTTGTGAACATGTTTTCTCTGAAAAAAAGAATATTCCTTGCTCTCACCTAGAACTTTTATTAAATGATGATCTCTCACAACAGAAGAAATGAATGGTATTATTGAATCATTAGATCCTGTTCAATCTTGATAATATTTTTGTGGAGGTTTTTACTACCGTGATATATGATGCTGTGAGAAGGGTAGGGGTTAGGAGCACTGCTGACATAGTCAAATTATTATTGCACAGTACTACTGTATTAGCTTCTGACTTCATTTTAATAGTCCTATGTTAGGAATCTTTGAGGTGGATACTATTGCTTTATTCTTTTTTTCTGCTTTAAAAAAATACAAAATAAATTTGCAAAGACATTGTGGTTGGCTAACAAAAGTTCTCACTGGCCATATTCCTGCAGTAGTTCAGGTGGGTAGCTGCATAAGCATGCTTAGGCTGCAAAGGAACAAGTAATAGGTTTATTCCATGCTGAAAAGAGAAGAAAGAAAGATGTTTCGGCCATGGAGCCTTCTTCAGGTGTGACAAAGATGGGCAGAAAGCAAAGGTAATGTGGGGGGAGAACAAAAGCTGGGAGAGAGGAGGAGCAAGAGGCGGGAGCAGGGGACAGACAGAGAGGCCAATCAGGAGGTGTGAAGTCAGGGATGGGTGAAGAGAGGTGTGAAATGAAACCTACAATGAATAGAGAGAATTTAGAAGAAAGTAATCTGTCATTAAGAGAAGGGGGAAGGTGTGATCCTAGCTGTAGGATAATTTTGGTTTCTGTAGTCTTTCTGATGTATGAGTTCAGAAAACCATCTTTGAGAACACAGACAGAGAGATTAGAGTGGTCATGACCATCAGAGGTGAAATGAGAAACAATGGGCTTGGAGAGATCTTTAATCTTCACAACCCAAACATGTTCTCTGAAGTGGTCTCCAAGTCTCCTTCCTGTTACCCCAATGTAGATGGCTGGGCATTTACTGCAAGAGATACAGTAAATAAGGTTGCTGGAGGTACAAGACGCCATTTGGGTGATCCGGAATTGTCCTGAGGGGCCTTAAATGAGTGTGGTGTTAGATGTGTACTTGCAGGTGATACAGCGAGCTCTGTTGCAAGGGAAAGTGCATATTTTGCATATTATTTAACAGTGCATATTCCTGCAGACTTAAAGTAATTTTCAATTAAGTAATTTAAATTTAATATTACATATACTGTTAAGATTAAATTACTATCTAAATTAATCTACAATCATGTGATTTACTTATATCCAACTAATTAATTAAATTAGGGAACTAGGAGCGAGGAGTTTCTAGTTCTGAGGCTCTGGTGCCTCCCTCTCCCTACATACTCCATTGGTCATGGTCATTCTTTCATTTAGACATACATTCACACATATGCAAGCTGTTGATCAGAACTCAAAGTGTTAAAAATCCCTACATGCAAGGCAATCAAACACCACTTTCCTTCCTTCTATTTCTGCTGCTCTCCTTGCCTCAGGCCTGGCAGGTTCCTTTTAGTGTAACTGATGACCTGAGAAATCAATCTCACTCCTTTGTGTTCTCTATGACCTAGAATGAGATTTCAAGGGTAGGGTATACACCCTTCAGCCCTGTGAACCAAGACATGTGCATAAGGAGATGTCTCAGATGAGACAAGGCAAAAGGTACTGAAAAAAGCGAAATAATGTAAACTCTGTTATGCTAATTAAAATGTATATTTAACAAGAGTCTAAAAGTGTCTTTTAAAAACTGGTTCAAAATCTTAAGAAAATGAACCATGTTCTTTGAAGACTACTTACAACTATACAACTGCATTTAAACACAATATTGTTCCAATTCCAAAATTCAATTTCAGCTAATCTTAATAGACAAATGAAATCATCTACTTCTTTATGGGAATACATTTTAATGTTGTACTTTGATTCTTTAATGTTTCATCTTGGCAATATATAGTCACACCCTTGCTTAATAAATTATAAATATGCAAAATTTAGTAAATTCAAAATTTAAATTACGTATTTAAAAATTGATTATAAATTGATAGACATACAAAAGTTAAAATATAATAATTCTCTATGCTACTATTTGCTTCTGTAGGTATGTGGATAGATAATTGAACTTTGTGCTTGAATACTGATAAAAAGACAAATTGAGTGATCACTTCAGTAATTCTAACATGGATGTGACGCTGTTCAAAAATAGACAAATTCATCATTTTAGGCTCAGGCAAATTACTTTTGTGCCTTGTGTTTCATTGGCTTCTAGATTCAGGTACTAATTTTATCTTTGTCACTGTGTTCACATATAACTATGGAGTGTCAGTCTCACAGTTGTTGTATTTTGAATATCAATGTTAGCATCTATCTTGTTTTAAGTTTTGTCTTTACATATATGTTCTTTTATTATATATAGCAGCAGTAATTAGTATATTTATCGGTCGGTATTCAATAAACACATTTTTGTTTCTCATAATTTCAGTATTTGGTCTTGCCTTAAAACATTTGCAATTTTCTGAATGTGGGTTTCCTTAGCAGCAATGTGCTAATGTTCATGTATTGAAAAAAATGTAACTTTGGGATATTTTTAGTTAAGCTAGAGAACATCTTTTCTTCAACTCCTTAACAAGTTGACACTTCAACATTTAAACCTAAATTCTCTGGAAACTAATGTCTCTCCATTCTTACAGATGGTTGTTAGATAAGCCATGCCGTATACATTACCAATCATTCTGAAACAATGATAGCTCCATCAAGCACTGACAGAATTATCATTCCATTTTGTACTGCAAGGGTTTGAACATCCATGCACAAGCAGTCTAGAGAACATATGACATATAATGTAAGCATTAAATAATCAATTTCTGGTAAATATGGACTTATTTTGCATAATATTTATTTCAGGCACTGGTACTAAACGCTGCTACTCATTATTATATAGCAGTAATTTTGTTATGTTATATGAAATACTTATTTTCAGTTATTTTCATGACACTAATTTTCAGTTTTAATTCATATTAATATTGTTACAATACATGTATCCAAGTGTTGGCCATCAAATCTATAATATTTATAGATCATGTTTTATTGCACTATTTAAGGACTTACTAATGCAAATGATTGGTATCCTTTGAGGTGTTTGCCTAGCTGCAGGGGGAGAAGAGGCAGGTAAACACAGATCACAGGGAAGATTTAGTTCTGAATCATATTCTTTTCTGAGGATGCAGGATCTATTTATTTTTTTTACGTAGAGAAATATTTAGACATTGCATAGCCTTTCAGGTTGCAAGGCTAACACTCTGGGTTTCTGGATCTGTAGGACATCTGAAATGCATAGACTTGCATAAACGTGTTATGGTATAACTGGCATATGTTGTGTGAAGCGACATTTAGTAACTTTCAGATAACATTCTGTAATGTTTTTAATCCTTCCTTGTTTAGCATCTTGTTAATATAAATGTTTTAAAGAGGAGCGAATGAAAAGTTTCATTAAGAATAAAATGCTTATTTTATCTGAAGTTAATGGTGTTCATGATTGGTTTATTTAAGAGACATTTGCATTAAGTTAAAATTCTAATACCGTACTTCTCCTTCCATACACATAAGAATCCTGGCTGTACAGTACTGCTGTACACAGCATTGCGCACATCTTTTCTAGTCTCCTTCAATGAATAATAATTTCACCTTTGCAATATTTTCTTCCTGGCTCATACAGTACTAATAAGTATGGGGAATTTGGCGGCACTTACTGTATTTGTTAATAGGTATTTAAGGTTTTCTGTCACTGGAAACAAAACTGCAAACCTTTGTCTACAAAATGCATACATTTATTTTTGTTTAAACTGCATATAACCAGTGAATTAGAAATATTGTTATTAATATATTCAGAAGATAGTCAATGTTTAATTGTCATTTAAATTAGATTGTTCTGTGTCAGTAAAATACTGTTTGGTTTGTAAAACATCTTTCAGTATTTAAGGGAGAAAAAAGAAAACCAAAACAACTTTTGTTTTTTTTTCTTCTTTTAATCTTGATTGTTAATATTAATTTATCATTTGTTGTTGTTCTCAGTCATTTATTTCACTCATTTTCCTAGGAAGCACATAGATTTTCATGCAGCACGCAGCCTGAAGTGGTCTCATAAAATAATTGGAAAAAACTTTGAATTAAACTGCTAAATGCCTGATTTAAGCTGATGGATCATGTAAATGGACTATGGCTTACAGCCACCATTATTCATTTAGTCACACAATGCCATAAATCTTCTGAAACAAAATCATAGTCCAACTCAAACTGCAAGAAACTAAGTTTTGTTATTTATGGTGAAAGTTTTAAGTAAACAAACAATTCAGGTCAATGGTATGATAGTACAGGGTTATGCAGTCCTGGAGGACTGGTGTGTCTGCAAGTTTTATGTGTCTTTTATATCACATTTCTGGTAAACCCTAGTTCCAGTGAGAGTAGCTCAGCATGACACAAAATATTTTTACAGCTACCCAGAACATCCAGCAATACAATCTGGCAGGAATTTATTGTGGGCAAAGAAAGTTGTCGGGATTGTCAAATACTGGCTCTTTAAATCAGAAGAGACGAGGTAGGCAAATACCTACAGTGATGTAGACTGGAAAGCTGGAGCAGCAGGAGCACCCAGGAAGCAAGTCATCCAAATTGACATCTGGCATGTTGAAAGCACTTTCTTACAACAAATGAACATAATAATAATAATAATAATAATAATAATAATAATAATAATAATTCATTCAACTTATATAGAGCTTTTCTGGACACTACACTCAAAGAGTTTAACTTGTATTTGGTTTAAAACAATAAAATACACCCATACACAAACTGACACTGAATTTGACAGTACAGTTTCTGCAGGAGTTCCACAAAGGTCCACAAAGGGTCCTAGTTGGCATTTTCTCTCAAAATAAACTTAAAAATGAAATCTTAAGATTTCAAAAAACAAATCTAAATGTATTTGTCATACATTATTTTACAACAGTTCTCTGCCTTGTTTATGAATATGTATTGTTTATTAATGTTTTTAAGCACATTTGTGAGAGAGATGTGTCATAACCATGAGATTATTTTTTTCTCTACTGGTTTTGTGATACCATTATGTCTCAAACATTGCTGCAAATAAAGGACTTTATTTGTATGCTTCAAAATGATCTCTCTGGATGGCAGTGTTTTAAAGAAAACCTCAAAGACTCTATTCATTGACAAGGAGATTTTCTAACTTGGTCTGCCCAGGCTGAATGTGTGGTGGGAGTGGAGCTGACCAAAACTGGACTGCATGGCAGCAGCGAACTGGTTGACATCAGCAGTCACGGGGAGATTCCGAGCGAGGCGGGAGGTAGCCCAGTCCAGGGCTCGACCAGAGAGGTGGGAGACCATGAAGGCAATCTTCGCTCTGTCAGAGGGAAAACAGTCTGGTCGAAGGTGGAAGGCCATCCAGCACTGGGTTAAAAAATTCTGAAGCTTTGCTGGGTCACCCTCAAATTTCTCCGGGGTGGGAGGGGGCAAGGGGCAAGCAGCAGCAGCCAGGGGAGGGACAGGCACGGGAGCCACTGGAGGGGGTGGTGGCCGGGTGGTGTGGTCCACTAGGCGTTGAACTGCAGAGGTCAGTTGCAGAAGAGCCTGGGACTGCTGTTGCAAAAGGTGGTGGTGGAGTTCTGGTCCGCTGGATCCATGTTGGCTCACTATTCTATCAGATAGAGCTGCTAGGGCAGTAGGATCCTATGCAGGACTCAAAACTAGGGAATGACACTGAGCAGATACGCTAGGCAAAAACGAAAACCAGGAGGCAGGTGAGTAAAGTCGGCACACAGAGAGACAAGCAGGAAGCAACAATCCGAAACACTAGGCAAAAATCGAATCCAGGAAGCAGGCGAGAAGATCGGAACACGGAAGCACAAACGAGGAAGCAGCAATCCAAATCACAAGACGAAACCGAAAACGAAAGGCAGACTAGGAGATCGAAAACCAGAGAGAAGCAAGAGTAAACCACGCACTAGGGAGCTCGAAGAGAATCCGCAATAGTGAGCGGGGAAGTGAGGAAAAAGGAGAACTAAAATAGAGACGGGAGAGAAAGGTGATTGGCGTTTACTTGCGGCGTGAGCTTGTCTTACGGGGTGTGCGCGTGGGAATGCAAGAAGGAAGAGCGGCACGAGTGGAATGCATAACAGAATGTTGCTGTCTGAAAGTCAGAGAGAACTATGCACTGTATGCTATATTAGAAGAGACTGCAGCCCAAGAGAGAGACCTGCATGGCACGAATCCTTTTAAAATTGCACTTTAAGATACTTAATACTTTTGTGGGTCCAATACCAATAGTCCCAGTACTTAATAATCTTTCAATTTTATGGACATAGGGCAAGAGCCGATCAAGAATCATGATTATAATTCTTACTGCAAAAGAACTATGACATTTAAGTTACCATGGATGGATATACATAACATATACATTCACAAAAATGCAGTCCATTTATGAAGCTGATTCTAGAATTCCTCTTCAGTGTCCAGAAAAGCATTGGCTACAACACAGGATGTGTGGAAGAATGAAATGCACATTCCATTAACTGATTTACAGTGAAAGAAAACAACTGTGTGCAGCACTCTTGCAAAAAGTACATTATTTGCTTCTGGCTACAATTATAATTAGCTGAAAGCTGAATGCTACATTAAAAGTAAATTAAAACCATTGAAATACACAAGTGTAGGCTTTTAAGCCAACCCAATCCACTGTTGACATTTCAGTTTTATTTTTAGACCAGTCATTTTCAGCATTTCTGTCCAAACTAACATGCTAAATTAAGGGTGACATCTGTAATCAAGACATATGTACACTGATTTTGTCTGAAGGACAAGCTTTAGTGTAGTAATAGTGTAATGCCCATTTTTTTGCAACATTCAGTTTTATTTGTATAGCGCTTTTTACAATGGACATTGTCACAAGGCAGCTTTACAGATTTCCGGGCCTGAACCCCCGGTAAGCAAGCCTGAGGCAACAGTGGCAAGGAAAATCTCCCTTAGACTAAAGTAGGAAGAATACTTGAGAGGAACCAAGGCTCGATAGGGGGAGCCTCCTCTGGCTGGCACCAGGTTGAATTATAATGAACAAGTATGAGAGTTGTCTATATTCTATTACATGGTTTGGAAAAGCACAATCATGTATGATAATGTCCCGAGTGTTCAGTTGGTTTCCTTCAGTTGAGATTTCTCTGCGAAGGGCTTTGTAGAGGATCGGTTGTTGATTTTACGACCGGTAAAAGGAGCTGGATTCTGGATCTCAGCTTCCAAACAGTCCACCTCAGAATGGATGGATAGAAAAGAGATAACAATGTATTAGTGAATGACAATGAAAACAGAAATTTGTAATTTGCATGTCTTGCTTTTCCTAAATATTTATCTGAAAGCTTGACTTAACAAATATGGTTTTAGCCTAGATTTGAACCTAGATATGAGCCTAGATTGAGAGTGTGTCTGAATCCCGCACATCTTTGGGGTGGCTATTCCATAACTTGGGCTCTATAAGAAAAAGAAACTTGTTTTAAACTGATCTGCTTCTGACTCCTGCAATAATTTTAACAATAGTTTTCTTTTTGTAGTGGCATTGTCAAATCTTTCTTTTAGACATACAGTATGGCACCAATCTTGGTACCAACAAGTAGAATTAGAAATTCTGCAAAGATATTATAAATACCAGATATCTTTCCATTCTAGGTCTTCTGCTACACTTTATCCTCTCTAAGCTCCATGAAGGGTATCTATGAATCCTCTTTAACATGCTGAAAGCATTGGGAGTTTAGGCCACGCCATATAAAGACTGACCAGCAACCGCAGAGTGGTACAGTATATGACAAGAATTTCTGTTTGCTTTAGAGAACAGAGCTCTCTGTTCAAATAATATCTCTCTAGTGGCTTGGGTGCTGTATCTTGGGGAATTCAAGTCATAGTTAGAGTTTAAAAACCTAAACACCTAAAATCTAAGGATGTTAAACAATAAATATGGTGTAATTCCTACTAAATTTCTTAATTATCATCAATTGAGGTGATTTAGAAAAAAATATGCTGCACAGAACTAAGTATGATTATTCAAATGTACTGGAGTCTCTTAACTTAAACTGACAAATACCACACAGAATTATAACTCCATGATTTAGATAGCATGAAGATATACAAATTTTGTTAATGTTGGTATAAGTTAAGAATGCACAATACATGATCTTGCCATTATGGTAGTAGAAGTTGATCAACTTTATAGATACGGTACATGAATGTGTAATATCTATGACTGTTTCATCATGCTAGAATGCAGAACTATTCTAATAAAAATTGTAATTTTGCTTCATATAATACGTAAGCAAGCAGCCATGGACAGCTAACTAGCCATTATTGGTGTTCATCAGGGTGACAGAGTTATACTTACTAGTAGAAAGGACTTATGCATTGTAGCAATATCACAGTTCATCACAGTATGGTGCCACCATTTGATTTTTGAACATTTGACCCTACTTCCATAACCTATAATTTTTGTAGTATATAAATTCTTTGTAGCATTTTAAGTGAACTTATATCAGACATTCATTCAATGGTTTTGGTAAGCTTAGTAGTTCACTGGAAGACTACATAACCCGGACCTTAAACCCCAGTATTTCCTCTGTGTAACCATTTCTCTTTTAGAACCAGAAATCTTGCCTACAGGACATTCGGGGTCATTCTTCTCTTATTTAAAACTTTACTTGTTTCATTGTAGCTGTCTTGTCCTCAGTGGGGCTTATTCTTTAGGTCAGACTATTTGCTGCACATTAAAACTAATGCTTGGTGGTTTCATATAATTTATTTCTTCAGCAGATGCCTTCTCTATGTTTTACTATGCTCTACTAAGCTCAACCTAAAACTTCCTCCATAACTGATTTCTTTGTTACAATTCCACACATTCTAGAGGGACAGTGACTCTAATAGTTTCTAATAGTGTCACTTCAAGCAGTTAGATGGTCTTTGGGCTCTGCCTGGCCAGGGATCGGCAACCTCTAAATAACCATCCTCTCTTGCACACTCTTGGCTTCTCTGGTGTATCTGAAATATGAGCATTATTATTATTTTTTTTATTATGGCAAGTTTATTTCTTGCTAGTTCTGAGTTTAGGTACAGACTAAATTCCCCCTCTGGAATGTTCCAAGTAGAATAAGGAGCAAATTACGATTTAGGACTTCCAAATAAGAGATCTCTTGTCACTGAATTCACATGTAAATATTAATGAGATGTCCTCATATGGTTTAAGGTGAGGCTGCAGCACTCTTTATGATACTACTTTTCTACAGGTTGGATTTTATAATTTTAGCAAGATATCAGTAAAATCTTATTTTTTAAGATATACAATATTAATATGAATATTAATTTGAAAGACTAGAAAGCATACAGTATCTATCCATAGATATTTCTAAATATATGTATATGAATATAATGTAGGTAGGTAGGTCCCTTTCCAGGACATCAAGGTCCATGGGGAATGGGGGGGCAGGGGCCACCCCTTCTCTTGACCATCCAACAATGGAGGTGAAGGTAATGTGGTCAACATCACGCTCCGGCCGGCCTATTACTCCTGGAAGGATTAAAGTGGACCTGGGAGCCATCTGAAAGGAATTAGAGCAAGCTACCTGGGATTGAACCAGGTAACTTCCAGTCAGGAGCTAGATGCAGGTGTGAGCCTGATCAGTACCTGGATGGGAAACCTCCTGGGAAAAACTAAGATTGCTGCTGTTAGTGGGGCCAGCAAGGAGCACTCACCATACAGTCTGTGTGGGTCCTAATGCCCCAGTATAGTGATGGGGCACTATACTGCAAAAAGGCACCATCCTTCGGATTAGACAAAACCGAGGTCTTGACTGTATATGGTCATTAAAAATCCCAGGGCTTTCCTCGAAAAGAGTAGGGGTGTAACCCTGGCGTTCTGGCCAAATTTCCCATTGGCCTTCAATCATGGCCTCCTTTTAATCCCCATCTATAAATTGGCTTCATCACTCTGTTCTCCTTCCCACTGATAGCTGATGTGTGGTGAGCGTTCTGGTGCGTCGCATCATATTGTACATTGGTGGTGGAGGAGAGGAGTCCCCATTACCTGTAAAGCACTAGTTTGAATGGAGTTGAGTGGAATATTATTATTGAATTAATTATACACTGTATATATATATAGTATCCTAATAAACAATATATTAATATGATATATTAATAATATTAGTAAGATTTAAATATATTTATATTTCTGGTTTCAACTGAAAGATTCATACTTCCATATTCCTATTACAGAACAGAATTCTCTTTTTGTTTTGCTGTGAAGGATTGCTTTCTGTCTCTAGTTGTGTAGGCTGTTCCTCACATCTTGGATGTTTTTCAAGTACATGGAAATGCTCTTTCCATCCTTTGCTTGCATGGGCTGTGGATCCTAAATTATCAGAATAACATGATGGTGCTTGGTTACACCATTAACAAGTTCCAATAACTTTTGGACCTGGATATCAGTCAAGGGAAAACTCATATATTAGGCATGGAGGACTGAAACTTTAGATATTTGGTATATTTGATTGGTTGACAAGCCATTATTGCAAATGATTTATCTGTGTTATACAAAAATTACAAAAACAGTCAGACATTTAAAGGGCTGAGAGAGATGCCTAAAAGCACCATTTGCTTCTCTCGGTTCACAGCCAGGTCCAGAACCACAAGATATTGGGGTACATGACCTGAGATCTTTAATGGTGCGACTAAGCAGCATCCTATCACCCAGATTTCAATCGGGCTATATCACATTTACTTTTTTCAGGTATGACACTGTACCCTGATGAGCATTACCAGACCAATCTTCCACAGACAGCAGCGTGCATAATTCCGAGTGCTGACACTCCCCCTACTGGATGGCAGTTCTTTTAAAGTGGCAAGTTTTTGCAGCCTGGTGCTTAGCCACTAGTGTATCAATCTATTTTATTCTAGAGAAAATAATAATAATAATTCCATACACTTGTATAGGACTTTTCTGGACACTATACTCAAAGCACTTTACAGGTAATGGGCGCTAACCTCCACCACCAATGTGTGGCACCCATCTGGATGATGCGATGGTAGCCAAGTTGTGCCAGTATGCTCATCAAACATCAGCTATCAGCAGGGAGAATAGAGTAATGAAGCCAATTCATAGATGGGGATTATTAGGAGGCCATGATTGGTAAAAGCCAGGTTGTCAGTTAAAAAAAGGCTACTGGAAAAAAATAATTGAAATGGCAGAGATCAGGAGAAAACTGTGAGAGTGCTTGTGTAAATGCTCTGATTTACATCCGTGTTTTTTTCTGTTGTTTTAAGAAAGGTTACAAAAGAGAGTAGACCATCTAGCCAGAGATGGGGCAGATGCTACTGTCAGCTAGACAGAAAATAACCCTTTACATTATCATAGCAAGCTTTTTTTCTTGCTTAAGAGGTTTTCTGAGAATTAAATAAACCCCTGCAAAGGTTACAAGAATACAGTTTTTTCTTTTGCTTATTTTGGATAGTACTACAAATTTTGCTTAAGTCTGTTTCTGTTAGTTCCTTACAGTATATGCTTATTTGCCTGTTCTTGGATTTTATCTTTTTCATTTCCTAGAAGTTATTAATACTAATACTGTTCATATTATTATTGTTGTTCTTAGTTATATTAACATGTTCTTTGCTAATTCTGTTAAGAAATGAGTGATCTGAGAAATTGTGATTCTACTATGTAAATCACACATTCACTACTATTGATGTGCGTTACATTTTAATCTGTTTTTCACTGCAGAGATTCCCTATGGCAATATGTGAATATGATATTAGAGTATACACTTGGAATATCAAGATGGTATTCAACAGAAAGGCTTGGAACAATAGTTTCAAAGGTATTGGGTGGGTTAAGTGTTCTTTTCATTGGTTTCATGTAAAAAAATGGAGTGTTAATATTAATACATAAAAGTATCCCTTCCTCCAAAAAGGTAAGAACCTTTCTGAATGCATTTAGGGAACAAATTTTAGTATATATTTAGAAAATCAAGAAACCTACTGCAATAAAAAATGTTCTTCATAACTGTATCATAAAATTAGATTTGTGTGTCCTGTGAAGCTAGTACATTCAGTTAAGAAAATGAAAATGGTTAACTTATCAAACCACAGTCCTATGACTATGGAAATCTCCCCTTTCAACTTGTAGAACACACTTGTTGAAATACAAAACTTATTTATTACTTGACATTAAGTTTAATGCATACTTAAATTGTTTTGGAGGTATATATGAATTACACCAGAGGTATGAATACCAGTATATCATCTGTAAGAAGAAGTATAAAGCATAATAATTTATAGCATCTTAATTTGGATCATAATGTCTGTCTGCTAGAAGAAACAATTCCAGGAAGTTCTTGATGAGTTGAGGATTGTTAAATAATCTGATCACAAATAAAGCTGAAGAATATATCTTGATTGCAAAGCAAAGAATGTTCAAAATGGGAAATAAACCAAATTGACTTCTTACAAGATTAACCAGGAATAGGGAGTCAATTAATTGCATTACACCATTAAAAAACAAGGAGGTTATAGAGTAATTGAAAACAGGAAGGTGAAAGATTTGTTTAAGCAATTTTGCCAGGAGCTTTATTGATCCATAATTAATGGACAGACAATGTTGTTTCTTTTCATCTCTCAGGATGCCCATGTGTCTAAAATTAACATTACACTTTTAACACTTTTTGAGCCCTCAATTTCTTTAAAAGGGATTAAAGATGCAATCAGCACTTTGGAAAATTGATAAATTAAAAAAGAATATACAGTATAAACAGTGCCTAAAGAAAGTCTGCACATCCTTTCCAATGTAACACATTTTGTGACTTAACAACCTGAAATCAAGTCACATTAATCAGAAATTATTTTACAAATAATTGTAACATTGTACATTGTAATACACAACCCCCAGGTGAAAACAAATGCTCAGGCATTCTAAAAGGTAATTACAAATGAAAACCTAGAAAAATGGGTTGGATAAGTGTACAAGTTAGAACTTGGTGAAAGTACGTTTTGATTCTGTTTTGATAGGTCACCCCTCTTATGTGTATTATTATTAGGTGGCAGAACATTTTATTATGCAAATAAAAAACCTAACACACCAAGTTTTGGCAATATTTTGTCATTTCTCCTTTCTATAGGCACTATATGTTATTTTCAAAATATTATGTTTAATTAGACTGTGAGCAAGTTTAAGTTTGATATGTGCCCTGCCCCCTTTAGGTGAGATAATTATTTAGTTTTAAAAAACACAATGTTTTATTTGACATATACAGTAAAATGACTGAAATGGATGTCATGGGCATTAATATGGCAGACAGAATGAGTGAGGTCAATTACCCCTTTGTCTCCCTTTTCAGCCAGGCTGATATCACAGTTGGTGACCATCTTTTCACCCAGTAATTGGTAGACACACAGAGCTGTTGCAGACACTATTCTTTACAGTGAAGAGAATATGTATTCTCTACATTTCTGTTTTACAAAGATACTACAGGCTAACACACAGCATTGTACTAGTTAGGGCCAAACATGGGTTTAAAAGGGTTATGCATACCTTAAAAAAACAAAAAACTGGAGCTAATGTGTCACATTTACTCGGCCCTGTTGTTTTTTTAAAGTTGATCACCCTGGCATTGTAAATTCACCTGTGACACAACAAGGTGATCTTCATTCTCAAAACCTATTTGAGGTTGACGTTTAGCCTGAAATGTCTTACCTTTTAGTTGAGGTTTGAGCACATGAATAAGGTTTTGGCTAATCATAGATCAGGAAAGAAATGCTTTGGGTTCGTTCTGGCTTGTATCATTTTGTCACTTAAGTGAACAAATGCAATAAGTAAACTCTTGAGCTTATGTAAGCAGAAAATGGGTCATTCATTTTGTGTAATAGAAACTGCCTCTGTGCATTAATATATTCCATTCTCACATGACATTTTGTTACCATGCCAATGCTCAATTTTAAGCCAAGAAAGGGACCACAGATGTTTACAGAATTATTAGCGAACAACACCACTGTTTCATCTATTATTATTAGATGGCAGAACATTTTATCATGCAAAACTATATGAGAAGGTTATAACTGTAGCAGCAAAACTATGAATATACTTAGAATTAAGGGTTCAGATAGATCAGAATATACTTTTTCTGTTGCCTTGAACTAATGATACTCAAACTGCTCAAATCCTCTGCTTCAACTTTTTAGGAATATTGCTGAGATAAGACTCTGATAAGCAGAATGTGTGTTTGCCAATGCCCCTAACCAGGCCAACATAAATTGTGTCCATCTTGACCTCTGGTAATGAAGTGCCTAAATCAACTACTTTTAGGCTAAAGCTCCATAAAACAAGGACATCTAAACTGAGACCCTAGTTTAAAGTCATATGTCGTACATCCGTTAACAGGGCCAGACTGATCTAAAAATGAGTAACATGTCACACGGTGATGCCACAACTTCTAATGATACCATAACTAAAGTAATAACCACCCATGATGGTGTACAGCAGTTTCGATACTTTTTGGAATCCTGATTACGGCCAACAAATCATGTGACTGTGACAACTAAAGTGTGAAACTAATTCAGCTGAAAGTAACTGCCCATCTGTAAGCCAGAATACTGCCCAAAACTTCCTCTGCAAAAAACGTTTTGTGTCAACCAGATCAGCAAAATAGCACAGCTGGACATTTCTCAACACCATTAAATATTAACAAATATTCAGCACAGCAGATACAAAACATGAGCAAATGGACTCACTTCTATATTTCTCCCCATCAAAGTCTCAACTTGCAGCCATGTTCCTAAGTAATGATGAAGTAATAATAATGCCCCAGTGAAAGTTGACTTCAGAAAATGCACTTTCCCTGTTCTGCACCAACAGAACATCCTTGGTCCAGGGCTAACAGACAAAGACTGGAAAAGCTACTACAGGGGTGGTGTTTTTCCAATCCCCACAATGCCTTTTAGAACCTTATGTGACCTAGGCCCAGCTAAGCGTTTTGAAATCCAATGAATATTTTAACACTCAAGAATTAAACTTTTATCGCAAATAAGTATATGTCTTATAAAGATTAATTCAGGCAAGTAATTGATCATTTACTTGTCTTTTGACCATTTATAAATGTTGGTGTTCATATGAGACTGATTTTTTATGAGGTTGAATACACTAGCCTGAGTGTTATTGTCAATGTATTTGATGTTTTATTATAATCTTTTGTAATCCTTGATTAGCTATTTGTATCATGACAGAAATTCTTCTCTTGTATATGTTTACTTGGCACACGACTATTTTATTAATTAAAAGATATATTATATTCTTTTGTAATCCATGTTTGTCACTAGTTGTTCTAATTAAGTGCAATCATTTTAGTAAATTCGAACCATCAAATCACTGCAATGATTAATATTAAATAATTTAACTGTATTTTTTTCCACAAATGAGAAAGATTTTAAGTTACTGTCTAACTACCTGTCAGACTACATAATTAAAGGCTTTATTTGATCAATTTTATAAAGCTCATCTGCTTCAGCTTACATTTCCTAGTTGATGATAAAAAGATCATTTTACATAGCAGGACATTTTACTACAGTATGTCTTTTTCTTCCTTTTATGTTTTACACACAATACAATGCCATTCTGTGGTTTTAGAACAACAGGATTGTTCTTACATTGTTGTACTTGAACTGTAAAGTCAATATGGGCAAACACTATTCATTTATTCTTTTATTGCCCTGCAGGAATTTCCAAGTTCATTGTGTATACATTGTGAACATAAAACTTTGCCAACTGCATAATCTTGGCTGTTTATGGTTTATGATTTTTTTAATATAATCTTATACATGTAATTTTCTTAACACTTTTGAAGTCTTCAAAACTAGTATTAGCTACAATAGTTTGTAACATGTTAAGAGTATGAGGAGAGAGATCCTTTTATGATTCTTAATTGTATATTTTCTTTTTATAATTATAAAATTATTTAATTTAGAGAAATTGACTATTCACAGTTTATTTTTTCAAATATTTGCAGTTCACCACAATAACCTACATTCTCTCCACACAGTGGGAGAAATGATGCTTAGAAACATAGAAACTTGAGGTCCTGGAAGCAATTTTCTCAAGCATCAGGTGGTAAGGAGTGTAGCAGTTTCATTCATTGCAAGTAAGGAATGGTTTGGGAAAAGACATACAGTCTGCATTATGTGAAGCTGATGGAAAAATTGGGGTCGCTGTCAGCAGATCATGAAGCAACATGAGATTATCGCTGACAGCTTCTTAAAATCATCAAAGAAGCCCAAACAAGTTGAAGCTGGCTTGTATTGGAAAAGAATGCCAAGACAAAACTGCCTTCACCATTCAAGAAGAAGGAAAAAAAAGATTCAAGCTTCAAAATAGCCAAGGTCAGGCTCTGTATTGTTAAAGCTACAGGCCACTGCTTGGTGACACCTGTGTTTCTTATGCACATTGAACCCCAGAAGATAAAAGGAAAAAGTTAAGCACATCATAGCAATTTTTGGTGGTCTAACAGGAGGACTTGGACTATGGTTAATCCATTTTCAGACTGGCTCTTTATCGGTTTCATTTGAGATATAGAAAGATTCCTTCACTAGCCATGGGATTTGAACCAGCAACCTTCCAGCCACAGGCACAGATCCTTAGCTACAGTGCCACCACTCCACCCTGCTGTGATGGTGTGGTTCTAGGGCGAACCCAGAAGAATCGTGTGAGAATGTATATATACATTATATATACATCATATATATAGAATATAGGGTTTCTAATTAGTAACCTAGGTGGTGCTGATATACATTCTCACGTGGTAGTTAGGGAGAGAGAATAGTTTAGAGCACAGTCTTTGTCGGGGCCCTCTAGTGGGGAACAGTGGGATATCCTTTCCACTGTGTCACACTGCTTTGTCATGAGGTGGCATAATGGTGCAGTGGTTAGTATTGCTTCCTTGCAGTAATGGAGCTCTGGATTCAAATCCAGACCCGGTTTGCTAGCTGTGTGGAATTTGTATATTCTTCATGTGTTTGTAGGGTTTCCTCCCACAGTCCAAAGACATACTGGTAGGTTAATTGGCTTTTGAAAACTGATTTTCTAGATTGTCATAGCTACATTTAATATTATGCCTCTCTTGAAAAGAAACTGATAAGATCACTTTATTGGCGATATACAATTTATTGTATGAGGAATTATCTTCCCACATACCACAACTTGGTGTCCATGAGACACACAGACAGGGAGAGAAGCTTGGGGTCAGAGCACAGAATCAGCCATTTATACAGCACCCCTGGAGTAGGTGGGGTAAGGGCCTTGCTCAGGGGGCCAATGGCACCTCTGCCTGGCACAGGATATGAACCAGCAACCTTCTAGCTACAGGCATAGATCCTTATCTACAGAGCCACTGCACCATGCTTTTCTTAACTGATGGTTAAGAAAGAAATTAAAGAGACAATGATGCCTTACAAAGACCTAGAGAAAAGGATTAAGCAGATTCCTATCATGACGGTCATTTGCAAGCTCTTCCCTGTCACCATGAGTCCTGTGTTCACATTTACTTATTATTGTGAAACAGAGAGATACAAATTAAGTGAGTTAAAAGCATTAATGAGATTATCAATTAGTTAAGCATTTTAGAATTTTCAAGTTCAAACCAGTTTGTTTCTACTACCACCACTATATCATTAATCACACATCCTGTCCTTCCAACTATTTTGGTGGCTGCACCTGCCTAATCAACCGTCCCTCCATAGGATATTTCATTGGATTCATGGGACTTTAAGAAGCATCCTTTCAAGTATCTGGATTCTGCAGTTGTGCAGTTTATGACCCTAAACAACTTCTTTCATTTGGCTCTCACAACAAAATACTGAATGAATTAGCCTCAAGCCCTGATGATAAGACAGACTTCAACAACTTCACCCTCGACCTGACATGGGTCTCAGTGATACTCAAGCCAGCCTTTCGATCAAATGCATTTACATGTCAGCCTCTGATTGTCACACCCTCTGCAGCCAGAGGGCACTCCTTCTCTGTCCTGTCCCTAGTTTCCGGTCTGCTGTCCTTCCTGTCCCTCTCTTTCCCTTGGGCTATATATTTCCGGGTCTTGCACTCTGTCCTCGCTCAGCATTGACGTTCGGATGTCCTGAGACCCGCCTAGCACCAGGGCGCCCCACGTCCGCTCCCTGAGGGCATAGGTTTCTAGACGGCATTCCTGAACTCTTTGCACTAATGAGCCCGGGCCTTTTTCCCGTCTCGCCGCTACGCATATGGGTCTTTTTCCGCTCTCCTGCTCCCCACGGTTAGTCCCTTTGGACGTCCGTGACAGAATGCTGAGCCACTCACTGACCCCGCGAGCGGCGCTTTTTGTCTTGCCGCAGTTTTTTCTTTTTCTCTGGGCTGTTTTTTTTTTTTCAGTTCCTCTATTCTAATCGCTGGATATCACTCCGATCTTCCGTGCCTGTGAGCGGGTCCTGCACCTGGCTTTCCTCGGGTAGATCACTCCGATATCAGTGATTGAATGTTGAGCTGGCTTTCCTATTCTTATTACTGGATATCACTCCGAGCTTCTGTGTCTGGAGCGGGTTTTCGTGCCTGGCTCTTCCTGGTCTTGCTCACTCCGATATCAGTGATAGAATGGTAAGCTTTCTGCCGTTCCTCCATTCTTTTCGCTGGATATCACTCCGGGCATCTGTGTCTGTGAGCGGACTTCGGTCTGGCTTTCCTCAGGTTGTCCACTCCGATATCAGCGTTAGAATGTGAACGTGCCTATTGCCCAGTCTGCGGTATTTTTCCCCGGGGTTTTTTGCTGTTTTTTCTTGTTTTTTGCCTTTTGTTTTGATTTTTTTTTTCTTCCTGGTTTCCCCTCCTTTTTGGTTCCTACCTGTTTTTGGTTCCTATCTGTTTTGTGTGGTTTGTCTCCCTGGTCTTTCCCAGGTTTTTGTCTGTTGTGTTTGTGCTTGTGTACTTTTTTGTTTTAGTCTCCGGAGCTCTTCTCTACCCCCCCTTCCTCCACCCAATAAAGGTTTATACCCCGGAGGAAGGGGTAGCTCTCAGCCGTGGATTCCCGGAGGTTTCCTTTCAGTTAAATGAGGTTTTTCCTCCCCCCAGTGCTGGGCAGCTCATTTATTTGTATGGGCGTCGGGAGCCGCTCATGAAGGGGGGGGTACTGTCACGCCCTCTGCAGCCAGAGGGCGCTCCTTCTCTGTCCTGTCCCTAGTTTCCGGTCTGCTGTCCTTCCTGTCCCTCTCTTTCCCTTGGGCTATATATTTCCGGGTCTTGCACTCTGTCCTCGCTCAGCATTGACGTTCGGATGTCCTGAGACCCGCCTAGCACCAGGGCGCCCCACGTCCGCTCCCTGAGGGCATAGGTTTCTAGACGGCATTCCTGAACTCTTTGCACTAATGAGCCCGGGCCTTTTTCCCGTCTCGCCGCTACGCATATGGGTCTTTTTCCGCTCTCCTGCTCCCCACGGTTAGTCCCTTTGGACGTCCGTGACACTGATGAGGCCAAGTATCCACTCCTTGGCCTGTGGTCCTTTGACCACAGGAAGCTGAGTTGGAACCAGAACAGTACCTACACTTGATATTTCCAGTCCAGAGTCTATATTAATTCAATTCAGAGATCAACATTGTCCCTGTCACCCCTTATGCATCACCATAGAATGCAATGCATCAGAATCAGAACTTTCTATCCAGAATCTGTCAATGGATTAGGTATACAATTCGGTAAGCTTAAGAAACTTTCTCTCAGATATCTGCATGGCAACCACTTTGTACTCCTCATCTACAGTACATTCACCAGGTTCTACAGCCTTAATGCGCTGGATGTTACACCTCCATTTGTTGGAAACCATGCACTAAGAGTTGCCACCTCTCGAGTACCTCCTCATTGGACACCTCAGATTAATGAAAGGGGCACAAACCTAAAAATGAACAAATATTAAAACTATCAACAGAAATACACAGATATGCAATGCTTACTGCTATAACTTACAATAATTTACAATAACTGTGAGTTCCTGGCAATAAAATCTAAATTTCTAAATTTGTTGTAGTTGATTTTGGCATAATTTGACTACTCTTTTTTTGCATAGTGTGAGTACTTTTAATTTTACCTTTATTTTTTGTTCCTTCTCAAATAAATCTAGAGAATCTTATCCCACAATGTGAATGTATCTGGCATAATAGGAATAAAGTCTGAAACAAAAACAAAAACCTTGGAAGTATGGACATATCACGTCTTAAGAATGAAAATGGCATCAGTTTCCATCTATTTAAGTCCTGCTTCAACTGATTTTCTAGATTGGCATAGCTGCATTTAAATACATTTTAGATGTCATGGTATTAGAATAAAACATTTCACTGAATATTGTTTGGAATGTAAATTATATTTTTATTGAGTCTCTACTGAATTTCCTGGCCATTCAGTTGATTCATTTCAGTACTCACAGAACCCCTCAGAGATAATTTTAATGTAAATTATTGATTTTCTGAAGTGTGCTTTTTGCCTCCAGGAGCAACAGACATTTTTTCGTATGGCGCAGGAATATCCATATGATACTCTATTTTGGGAAAGGGTATGTGCAACTTCAGCTATAGTTTCAAGATGAGTATTCCTTGTTCTTTTTTTTTATTCTTATTCTGATTTTGAAATATGACACTTTCAGTCTATCTATATTTTAGAAACAAGTGTGGCTGGCAATCATTGCTGTATGAAAATAATAAAGCAGATACAGTATCAAAGGCACCGAGTTTTAAGAGATGCAGTTGCTAAATATCTAAGTTAAATACTTCCTTACATTATTCATTATTACATTGTTTTTGATGCAATCAAAAAAGAGAAATGGTTCAGTATTGTTAATGGTAGCTTGAATGGTAGATAGAGCATCCATCCATTTTTTAACTGCTTTATCCAATACAGGATTGCAGGAAAGCCAGAGCCTATGCTGGAAAGTAACAGGCAGGATACACCCTAGATTGTATTCCAGTCAATCACAGGGCACACATAGACAGACACACTAACACCATAACCATTTTTTCAGAAGCCAATTAACCTACCAGTATGTCTTTGGACTGTGGGAGAAAACCCTACAAACACATGGAGAATATACAAATTCCACACAGCTAGTAACCCAGGTCTGGATTTGAATCCAGAGCCCTATTACCACAAGGCAGCAATGCTAACCACTGTACCATTATGCCACCTCATGACAAAGCAGTGTGACACAGTGGAAAGGATATCCAACTGATCCCCACTAGTGGGCCCCTGACAAAGACAGTGCTCTAAACTATTCTCTCTCCCTAACTACCACGTGAGAATGTATATCAGCACCACCTAGGTTACTAATTAGAAACCCTATATTACTTTCACACACGATTCTTCTGGGTTCACCCTAGAACCACACCGTGGCACTGTGGCTAAGGCTCTGCACGTGTGGCTGGAAGGTTGCTAGTTCAAATCCCATAGCTGGCAGAGGAATCCTACTCTATTGGGTCCCTGAGCAATGCCCTTAATCCAAACTCCTCCAGGGGTGCTGTACAATGGCTGACCCTGCACTCTGACCCCAAGCTTCTCTCCCTGTCTGTCCCATGGAGAGCAAGCTGGCGTATGTGAAAAAGACTAATTCCTAATGCAAGAAATTGTATAATAAAGTGATCTTATGTTATCAGCTGCAAAGCAAAAAAAAACCCTTGTATCTCCAAAGACCCTTTAGAGAAACTTCTATAATTGTCTATAACCCTGCTGCTTGTCCTAGCTCCTAAGAACCTAATTTGAGTGGCTATGCACCGGCTCTCTACATCATCTCAAGGTATTGACCCTCCAGCCCGTGAAAAGGCAGCCTGGAAAACCCTGCTGTAACTGCTGATACAGCAGTTATAAATGTAGCAGCAATGTTTATTAATAAGACAGAATTAAGTGATGCTGTGCTTTCCTAAATGAGACCCCATCTCTCTTCCTCATTTCTGTGGTGTTTGCCACAGAGAGAGATTCATGCTGGAATGTTTCTTTACTGATAAGGAGCAGCTCCCGAATGGCCATGCCTGGCTATCATGATCAATGGCCATTCCTGGCGCCTATCTGTCTATAAGATTCTTGGGAACATCTGCATTGCAGTCCTAGATGTCAGAGGTCATTGTTACTCATCTCTCACCTTGATCAACCAATCAGGAACCTGCAAGGCATGGTAACTCCATGTGGGTCTCAAATGCCCACCAAACTCTCAACCAATCTATGCACGTCTGTGGAGGCTGCACAAGCTCAGAACCTTGCTACTCCAGCTATTTCCGCGCACCCTTAGAGAAAATCACGTAGACTGCCAATGTTGTCTTTATACGTACTGGAACCTTGTTTCAGCAAAGTGTCGGCCTGGGGAATGCCCGTACGTCAGAATTTTGCCCATTGCTAGCCACCAACGTGTATGTTTGACTCTTGTCAACAATCCAAATAAGTTTTATTCAGCAATAGCGCTACACCCGAAGCAAACCATGTTTCTTACTCCAGAAGAGTGACTTGCTTGGACCCGCGATCACCCTCTGTGCATAGAGACTCTCTACTAGTCAGTTGGACTAATAGTAGGTCCCTCGGAGAGTGACGACTGCACTGTGCACCGCAGTTAGATTCGTCCCTCCTCCCTTCTTCTGATTCGGAGCCGCACCAGCCAGAACCGGCCACAGGACAACTATCAAAGGCAGCAGCAGTGTATAAGAAAACCCAAAGTTCTACATTGCATCTCGAGTTGATATCAATTCAATTCATATGAGTAATGTATTTACTTTTGAGTATCTAATGTAGAAATGGTATTAATGAGACTGATTAATGATATATTGTAGCCGAATGGTATACTGAAGTATATTATTTGTTTTTAATCTCTTTGGGTTTAGCATCTCTTTGTGATTATATACCTTGCATTTTGATAACCCTCACAGTAAGTTCTGTCATCTGTATCCAGGTTATATGTTTTATACGCACAATTTATGTATTAATAAATGTATCTCATGTATTGAATCTGTGTGTGTGCGTTGCTGATTGATTGATTGTCTAATAGCCATAAAAGAATCACCTCATGGTTACTGCTACAATGAATAAATTGTCCCAGAAAATTCACAAAACTCCTACATAAATGAAATTGTATTTCTAGATTAGAATTGTTTTCAGATGATATATATACATTAACATATGATAGCCGTTTTGTGTAAAAAGACTAAGATTATTTATAGAACAAGAATACTGACTTAAAATGTCATCTGCACATAATAAGCTGATCCAGGATTATTTCTTCTCCAAAAATATAAAAGACACTTTTTTTCTTGCTTTTCCCCAAGCTTGATGGATGCCTATTAACATATAACCTTCCAGACCTCTTATTTAGCATTTGTCTTTGAATTGTAAAACTTTTATTATGTATCTGTTTCTTAATTTACCAAAGAAATAAAAATATTAAAAGCTAATCTTCTAGGCTGAGCACCTTTAAAATGTCTGGCATCACTATAGCTCCTCTGTGTGGTACAGGCAGTTTTTAGAACTACTGTACTGTATGTGTTTTGCTCAGAAAGGAAAATGCTACTGTAGTGCCAGCCCCCAAGGTTTTTGATTAATATTAGATTTTAATTTTAATGTTTTCTCAACAGTTAACCCCGATATTTGCACTAGGACAGTTTTGAACTTAAACTGTATTAACAATCTGAAAAATTCCAGTTGATCCAAGTTCCACACTCTTGTGAATCCACATTCAAATTCTGAAAAAAAACTCAGCTTAAATGAAATACTCTTATATTTATCATACTTACTGGCTTGTGTATGATTAATATAAGGTTATTGTATTAATTTTTAAAGAACAGCAATTCATTTTCCTGTAAGATAAGACACCTTATGGTTAATTATATGTTCTTTTTGGATTACATACTGTATTTGTTATCTTGACACATACAATAATTGTGTTAAAATATAAAAATAAAGACAATGATAACTGGTGGCTTTATTTTGTTCATGTTATTCATAACCTGATTGACGTTCCTTTGAAAAGAAGCCTTTCCTACATCTCTTTTATACAAATGTCCACCTACTGAATTCTGTAGAAAGCTGACATTTTCAGTTCCAATCTTCCTGAAACAAAGAGAGATAAAATGTTGACTGATGTTTTAATAAAAATTGTAGAGAGGGCTGTCTTTCAACCACAGTAACTATACTATCATGAGTGAATAACATTTTTTGAGAGAGAACTATAGAGGTGACAGTAATAAATAAAACAAAACAGTGTTTTTACAGTGAAGCAAATTGTTTAATTGTGTAACATGGT
Organism: Atractosteus spatula; assembly: GCF_055471065.1. Taxonomy (NCBI): domain Eukaryota; kingdom Metazoa; phylum Chordata; class Actinopteri; order Semionotiformes; family Lepisosteidae; genus Atractosteus; species Atractosteus spatula. Next base: position 9,659,621 of record NC_142718.1, on the reverse strand, counting down.
GAGCATGCTTAAAGTGGATTTGCTTTGGATTGGATGTTAACTCTAACATCACAAAAGCACTAATCAAGATAGTAAATGTGGTGATTGGGATTACAATCATAGGACCACCAAAGCATTCAATGTTAATGCTGGCTTAGAAAGAAAGTTATTCAAGGACGTAGTGTAGAAGCCTATGACTCACAGTTGATTGATCAAAGCTGTCCAAGATGAGTTTAAAAGGTAGGAAAATATGGATTTTTTTAACGACTGTTTGCACAAACTGTTTTAAAGTAATGCATGGGTGGAAAGTTTTAGCTGGAATCAAAGATGATCCCTTTAAACCCAAAAAAGGGTGTAGCGGCAAGTCTTATTAAAATACAGGAATTAAGTTTGCTGTCCCCTTGCCAGTCCCTCTCTCCTTCATCTCAGTGGTGCTGGATACAGAGAGGCTATTCCATTTGGTTCATTTTTAAGGTGTTTTTCTAGCTGATAGAGTATCCTGATAAGGAACAACTCCCAAAGCTGAGATTCTCCAGCAACCCTAATAAATGGTAATCTCTGGCACCTTACTGTCTGGGAGATTCCAAGGGAGAGTCTCATCCCAAGTTGTTTACAACCCTAATGTCAGAGAGCATGGTTACTCATCTTCCACCTCAATCAGCCAATCAGGAACTGGCAGGGCAGGGTAAACCCACGTGGGTCTCGGATGCCCATGGAACTTTCAACCAATGAATGACCATAGTTCCTCCAGGTAAAACAGGGAGCACAGGGCTCCTCCGGTGCTCCTCCTGGACATTCTCAGACTCAGCTCGGACAGTCACGTAATGGCCAGTGGGTCCGAGTGCAGGACTTTACTTTGTTCTAAGAGTCGAGAACGGAGGTCGCCAGTGTGTAACCAAAGGATCCACCAGAGGTTAGCCCAGCAGCAAGCCTCGTGAACCCACCGCGAATGCTCACCTGATCAACAAGTGAACTACGGTCAGAAATGTGGACAGCTGAACCTTCTGCATTACCGCTCGAGAATTCAATTGTTACCTCAACACCAGTTGATATCAATTTAATTCCTATGATGTACTTGCTTTTGAGTATCTAGTGTAGAAGTTGTAATCCAAGTTCATTTACGAAACGGTCTAAATAAATGGTATACTGAATGTATGTCCCTCTTGGTTTGTAACTCTTCGTGATTGAATATATGCCTTTTGTATTCTGCTAACCCTCACGATAAGATCTGTTATGTTGTGCATTTTATTTATTAATAAATGTATTGTCCTGTATTAGTATCCGTGTGTGCGTTGCTGAGTATCCCACTGGGTCGGTCTTCTAATAGCCATCAAAGAATCATTTTGTGACTTACTGCTACAATTAATAATTGTCCCAGTAAATGCACAAACCCCTACATTTATTGGTGCCTCGTGAGAGGATGACTACAAGGGGAAGTTGACTCCCTTTTCTCTGTGCCATAGGGAAAGTGTCAAGGGTTTTTAAATACCCTTTGAAAGCTTAAACGTTGAATAAGAAAGCTTTGAAATGGTGGGGCAGTCAAAAGGATATTGAAATAATACTTAATTTACTCTACAAGGTGCCTGAGGCTTAGGACCAACAATCATAAATTTAATGGCATTAGTGATGACTCCTATAGATAGCTTAGGTTTTTGTCCTGCTGCTTTAGTCAGGTGTATTGTAGTCAATGTTTGGGTAGTGCAAAGACTGTAAACTGCTTAATGCCAGGGGCAGGAATGTTGTGAAGTGGAGTGTGATAATGAGAGGAGTACCTGAAGGTAGCTATACTTATACTCTTGTAGTGAGAAAATGTAAATAGAAAGAGGGGGTGGGGAGGCAGAAAAATCAATTATCAGTGGGCATGTGGGTTCCTGTACAACAGGGAAAGAGGTGCAGCATAGTTCTATTGATGCAGGTGAGCTACAGTCCAAATCAAAGGTAAGGACTTTTGGGTGCAGAGCTGAAGCTGAGAGATACTGTACATGACTCTAATGACTCTAATGCGAGCATGTGATGGTGTGAGGTAAATGGTAGGGAGTGTGGAACTGGAGCTGAGATGTGTGCAATGATTTTAATTATGTAGGTGGGCAGCAGCCCGACCAAAGCAAGGGACGTAGGGCAGGAGCTGAGATGTGCACAGAGAGGCAAACTGCAGCCAGAGAGGGAAGAGAAATAGAAATTCAGTGTGTTTGGGGAAAAGGTGTGATTCTTAGGTGCTTGTATCATCAGGGCAGAACAACTTGGGGGATAGTGCTGGGGGCTGACACTGCATCCAGTTGGCTGCTAGCAGGGTGAGGAAAGGGGATGGGAGCCCATCACTGGCTTTATGTAAGACATGACATTCTGGCATCAGGGGACGCAAAAGTGATCAAGTAGCCTGGATCTACATAGATTGTGCATTTGTCCCAGAGAGGGAACAGAGTGTGCATTGGTGATTGGTTGGGCTTTTACTGGGACAGAAAAAACAGAGAGGATTAGGGAATGAAAAGATATAAACAAGATATAACATGGGCCAAAGGTGTGGATGTTTGGACTCCTGACAATGAAATAGGTATGGAAAGAGAAGAATCAAGAAAATAGAGTGGTCCATGCAGGGACTGCAGACTGAGACATGGCTGCAGTGGAGGAGATGGGGAATGGCCCCAGAGTTGCAGCTACACTGGAGCTCCAAGAATCAGAAAGACTTGGAAAAACATGGTTTTGTTCCTTTCTTCTTTCTTTTAAAAAGTAACCACACTGTATGGTGAGAATAAATGCATATTGTGTTTTTATAATTATTTTTTACACTCTACTACTCTTTTTCCTTCTCTTTTCTCAGTGAATAATGGAAAGGGTGAGGGAAATAAAGGACAGGCATAGAGATTGGGGGCATCCTCAGGGGTGTTGTTGAAGTCCTTTGGAGGCCAACAGGTAGGAGAGAGGAAGAACAAAGGCAGTATATGATTCAGGCAAGCAAATTGTTTACGAGGCATAAGGAAGTCAGACCAGGGGGCACTTTCAGAAGAGATGCAGGACTGAAGACTTGGCTGCTGGAAATGTTGAGAGCATACTATTGTTACTTTATAGGGGTATATGGAAGCAGTGTAATGGGAGCCGGTAATTCAGGACCCTATGCAGACAGTATAATCCAGAAGTAAGTGGAGAAGGACAACAGGGAAGGGACGTAGAGGATCAGGACGGGTTGACAGACAGGGGGGCATGATGGCGGTGATCCGGTGCTCGGGAGGCGTGGCAAAGGCAAACTGATCCAAACAATTCAAGGGGGAAATCCGGGGTGCAGTCCAGAGTCCAGGAACCGGGGGATCCATCCAAGACGAGACAAACAAGGTTAAAATACGAAACGGGATCCAGAACAGGGACAGGGAATAAAACCAGGTTAACAAGGCCAGGCGCTCATTAACTCAGATGGTCAGAACACCGTGATAAAGCCTATGCAGTTGGGTCTCTCCTGGACCCACTGCTGAGCTAGGAATAGGGAGAGTTCCAGGCTTAAATAATGAGAGACAAAACAGGAGGCAGGTGCACATAATCAACTAAAATACAAAAGGGTCAGAGCGCCCTTAAGAGGAGGGATAACGATCATGACAAGCAGCAATTTCAGATTTGGTTTTGGAAACCAGCTGGGGTTCCATGGCTTACTCATAAGAAGTGGAAGTGCTGAAGTTTTTGGTTTCCTTTAAGCAGGTGGAAGAAAATAAAAGGCATGAAAAGTAACATAGTGAGGTGTGTCTCTGGATAGAGAAAATGCCAAATGTGAAAATGAAATACTTGTAAATAAGCAAAAAGGCAAGAATGGTGATATTTACAGTATATATAGGTAGGCAAGAGAAGGCAAGACTGGACTTTTACATACTCCTGCAGTTTTGTTTTAAACTACATTTATCTGAGAAACATCAAATTACTTTTTAACAAATGTGACATCACTTAGGACATGGTGCAGTAGCAATGACCTTTAAATACAAACATCTTGGGAAAACAGATACACAGACATAACTATAGTGTAAAACGTAATGCTTGTAGAGTGCTAATAAATCCAAATGTAAAAACAAAATCTACCTCTCTCCAAGTTTTAACTAGACTCCTTTCACCTCTGCACTTTGAGTTGCTTATCAGGAAGAAACTGAATGTCCTTGAATGCTCCTGTCAAATTTAGCATTGATAAGTGCAAAATGATTAACACAGAAATTGAGAACATATTGCATGGTTGATTCTGAGCTGTGGGATACCTTGAATGAAAGGATCTGTGTATTTATGTAGATTTGTGTATGATGTCCTCAAGGTAATGTACAGTAGGGAAGCAATTAAAAACCAAACAGAATATGTATGGGCAAAGGGTGTTGAAAATTCATCCAGGGAAGCTGTGCTAAAGATTTGTCAAGCACTAGTAAACAATTTAAAGATTACAATATTGTAATGAAACAGGACATGGGGTCATAATTGGAAGCTAAGAATGATTTTACGGTATTTAGGACAGAGATTAGGAAGCAATACTTCACAAGAGCTGTGGGTGTCTGAATTCACCTGATTTTGAAACAATAGCAATGAGCTGCATTTCCTCATCGCATTTACATTATTTCTTATATTGTTACTATTGATAGTGTGTTGTTGATATATATGTAATTTCAGTAAAGATGGACTTCCTGATGGTATGGTAATGAAGCAGTTCACTAACAGTATACTAGAAAATTTCAGTCATTACTGCATTCTCACCCATTTTACATTTCTAGAAAATTGACATGTAATAAGTAAAGATCAGCTCGTGTGGGATGCAAGCAAGCGGGCTGGAACTGGAAGGCAGGGGAAGAGTGAAGGGATGACAGGAACAGGATGAGGGAGCTCTGCTTGTTCCAGAGTGTAGAGCAGGGCAGAGGGGTCTAACACTCAAGGCCGGGCAGGATGCTCCAAGTCAAGGTTGTCATAAGGAAGGTGTGCCAAATGGCTGGTTGAAGAAGGTGTATGCTATATGGGAGTCTCCCCCTGAAACCAGGCCACTGTGCACTCTCAAGGTGGACAGTGGAGGCATACCAAACACACCGAGGGAGCCATCTGCTGGTATGAAGCAGGGTCCTGACCTCTAGTCTACACTCAGCAGCCTCTGAAACCTCTAGACCATTGGTTCTCAAACTGTGGTACGCAGAACGCCGCCAGGCGGTATGCCATATGACCCTGGAACTTCATTGTGTGCGCTGAAAAATTGGGATGGGTTTTCATATTTTCTATTTTAATAAAATTAGTTTGTGTCGAATAAGCAGCCTACGTACTACAATACAGCGCATGCTAATACTTGAGTGGACACAAAATCTACAATGTAATTCTACACCATTGTATAGGAATGTGTGCTACGAACGAAAGCGGCCAGTTGTACTTAAAAAAGTTATCTCCAGCAAATAGGGAGGTAGGAGAATGTGTGATTTTGGAACAATGCCAATGTTGCAAGCACAGGAAAGCATAGAAATTCATACTATGAACGCTGGCAATCTTGTGAGCACAGAAAGGCATGATAGATAACAGAAAAATATTTAAATTAACTGTTCTAGGTTAATTTGAGAAAAAATACACCTAGCGTCTCTGTGTTTCGCTCCCATGCGCATGAAATAAAAACTTCTTTTAACTTCTGAGACAAACTCCTGAAATGGAAACAGAGAAAAATGTAAGCTTGCGGATTGCTAAAGCAGGTAAGAAACTTATTTACCGTTGGCAAAAGAGCTGACACGTATTATGTGTGGAGAAAAAGCTGCTAAACAGCTCGACCTGCTGGCCTCCGAAAGACAGAGTCACTCATAGGATTATTGATATGGCGGATGATGTCAAAAGTACGCTGTTAGAGCGCGTTAAGATGAGCAGATGCTTTTCACTGCAATTAGATGAGTCTATAAATGTAGTTGATTTGGCCAATTTGCATGTTTACGTTCATTTATGTTTAAGGGCATGTCTCATAAGGACTTTCTGTTCTGTAAGCTGCTACCAACAGGAACTACAGGAGAGCACATATTTCAGCTTCTGAATGAATTTATCGAAGAGAATGGCATCGACTGGATAAAATACGTCGGAGTTTGTACAGACGGTGCTAGAGCAATGACAAGCCGACACAGCAGTGTAGTTGCACGAATTAGAGAGGTTGCTCCAGATATGAACTGCAGCATCCACCGCGGGGTCTTGGCCATCAAGAAAATGCATGACGATTTAAAATCTGTTAGACTCTGTTGTGAATCATATGTAGATGCTCTGCATATCTGCATATCCTGTTTCCACAGTGACCCAGGCAGAACAGAGGCAGTTCACCAGCCACTGTGACTGAGATGTGCCCTAGTGTGGTGCAGCAGGGTGGGCATAACAACGACCTTAGCAAAGCGACCTTAACAATCTGTAGTTGCAGGAGTGAGCTTCTGGGTAAATGCTATTTAATTTAGATTACTATTATGAAGAAAAAGAATAATAAGTAATATCTCAGTAAATACTTTACACTTTGCATAGGCAATCTTGCATTTCTTTTTTAAATAATGGCCTAGTTTCTTTGGCCATAAAGCTTAACTTGGTGCTTGTCTGAGAACTTTTTAATTTTTAAAATTTTTCAACAAAATCCTGTTTTAAAAACTTCAACTATGAGGTTGGAATCATTAATATGTCTGTGAGCATAGTGTTATCAGCATAATCAGTGTGATTTTCAAAGATCTGATGTTCACAGAAAAATGTCCTCTCCATCTTCTGAAAGTATCAGTAAAGGTTTTAAATTACAAACCCAGAATGAATTATTACTTACATGGAAAGGGAAATGGGATTTTTAAATTTAAATGCAGATTTTAAATAGTTTTTGTAATGTAACTTATGTAACTTATGTAAATGTAACTTGGAAAACATTTCTATTTTATGATCTTTGCATTTGTATATTGTTTTTTTAACTAAAAAAGAATCATGAAGTTAAGGTGCACTCCAACCAATTCTTTCAAGTACTTTGAAATGTGATGATACTGTACAAGGTGTTATTTATCGACCAATATTTTCTTCATTTATCTATCTTATTTAATCTATATTCAAGCTGTATAAAATAAATATCATACTGTATACCTGTTTAATGGTAGCTATACAATATAACACAATGTATCAATGATGGAGATCGTAGTGTTTGAATATGAATACTGTTGTTTCCAACCCAAAGCTGGTGTTTGTTCAAGCCACTGAGATGAGGGCAACGAGATGACTGATTTGTATAGTTTTGTGTAGTTTAAGTTTGATTTTTGTTTTTCGGCAGCTGCCCCTTGTGCACATAAGGGGAATAAAAGCATAGGATGGTCGTTTTAACAGCAGATACAAAAAAAGAAACTGAAGCATGAGGATGATTCTCCTCCCCAGATTGTGTTGTCTGCATATGGTCCTGAAAGAACGCTTTGTGACAAATGTGTTTAATCATTCAAGAAATATATTACATTATTGAGTGGCATTTAATATTTTGGGAATGACATGGCATTTTTACTGTGTTTTTGCTGATAAGGAGGATTGCTGTCATAAAAAGCACATAAATTATATTTTTCAATTTCACCAAGTTCTGCATCAAATGATATTGTATTTGATGCGCTCCTTATAGAAGATTTTACAGTTAGTTATTTAAGATAGGGCTGTAAATATTCAACATTATAGTTTTAAGTATTACTAGATTCAAACTAGGGTGTTCAAAGTTACAGTTACATTGCTAAAGCTACATAGATTTCAAAATAATGTAATTACATTTGAACGTTTCACACTTTTCACCTGTATTTAATAATAAAATGTTTTTTAATTATATTAATGATAAAAATGTAATTATAAAATTAAGTTTAATTTTAATTATATGTAATTTAATTATTTGCTTTCAAATGTTATTATACTTAGAGCCCATTAGAGTAGGTACAGTATAGAGGCATGGCAGCTAACTGTTTTGCCTTAGAGTTCTTGGATCCTTGGTTTTGGTTCCAGCTTGAGGCACCTTCTGTACATAGTTTGCACGGTTTCCCTGTGTTTTTGTGGGCTTTCTCTTTTCCCTGAATTCTAGGTTAATGAGCATCTCTTAAGCTGTGTACTTTTATATAATAATAATAAATAATAATAAATGGAAGAGATGGAAATAAAGAGTGCAGAAATAGCTTCTATAGTGTTTAGTATGAACGTAGATTTGAGTATCAGCATAGAAACATGAATATTCAGATACAAGATTTGACTAACTATTCAAGTGTCATGTCATTTACAAAACTGCTTTATATCATACGGTTTCGCGGGAAGTCAGAGTCTACCTGGCAAGCAATGAGCGCAAGGAAGGGTACACCCTAGCGGGGCACCGGTTCATTGCAGCACAATTGCAAGCTAATTTGGAGGCCACGATAAAGGCCGAGGGGGGAAATTTGGCCCAGACACTGGGATGACTCCCTACTCTTATCGAGAAATGCCCGGGGATCTTTAATGACCACTGAGAGTCAGGACCTCAGTTTAACATCTCATCTAAAAGATGGCACCCACTACAGTATAGTGTCCCCGCCACTATACCGGGGAATTAGGACACACACAGACCACAGGGTGGGCGCCCCCTGCTGGTCACACTAACCCCACTTCCAGCAGTGACCATAGCTTCACAGGAGGTCTTCCACCCAGGTACTAACCAGGCTCAACCCTGCTTAGCTTCAGTGGGTAGCCAGTTGAAGGGTCATATGGTTGCTGGCAACCATCCAAGTGGGAACATGTAAATGCTGTATAGTAGGGGGCCCATTATCAAGCCCTGAGGAACACCAGATTTAATTGACCCAACATCAGAAACCCCTCTAGAAACTCCTGAGTACCCTGAGATTCCACAAATCTTACCAGGATTTTCGAGAAGTGGATATTATCTTTTATCAGTATGTTTTATGTTTACAGTAAATATGTTATTATTATTAACATAAACAACATTCTATATATTCATGTAGAGCACTGTTGTATACTGATTTTTCATGGTCATTGTTATTTTGTTATATAACAGTAACATTCTGAATCATTTTAAAAAGGATATGAAAACATTTTAACATACTGTTAAACATATGCTTTTATTGATAATATTAAAACAATGTGATGGATTATTGACATAAGGCAAGTTAACAGAAATCAAGCTGTGAAGAATAAACTGTAAGTAGAAATTTGTTTTTGTATCAGGGAAATTTGTCTGCCTATAATATTATCATAAAAAACAAAATTCTAAATTATAATACACTAATAAATGGATGGATATAACTGTTCATGTTTATTCGTTTAAAAAAAATATTCAAAACAAACTTACAGTATACTGATGCAGTTAAATGTTATCTAGCCAAACAAATGACAAAATAATTTGTATTGTGAAGACAGATTGTTTTTTGAATGTTTGATTGAATTATTTGAATGAATGCTTGAATTGAATGTTTTTTTCAGTTAGAAAAGTAGAGTCACATTGTAATGGCTTGATAACACAGTCCTTTGCTTTTCAGCACAGAATGGGAATTTTGTACAATAATGAAAATACAAATGAACTATGTATTTAACAGTATTATTACCTGGAAATATGAATGTAAAATCACAGAATGATTTTAAATACATTTACATTTTTCAAGTGACTATAATATATGTTCATAAGAAAGAGAAAAGCTTTGTCTCCAATGATAAATTTGGAATTCAAAGACTTTCTACTAGATCTGGAGTAATTGCCTTCATAAATTTTCTGACAGTATCTTAACAACACAAAGACGATAGTGTCTTAGTATGGCACACCTGTAGCAGAAAAAAGACATATCCTTTAATCTTTAAGACCTTAGACAGAACAATTCATTGATTGTAGGTCTGTGTTTCTCCTATCACTCTCTGAAATGGTGATTCTGCATACTACTGGATAAACTATGAAGTACTCATCAAAGTGGAGGTTCATCTTATGAAATTGAAATAACTTGAGGTGGCTGGAAGGCCCTTGACTTACCATATAACAGTGACAGGTATAGCTGTCCAGATACCTGATTTATTAAACAGAAGTTGTGAGAGCGCCAGTAATTCTCCAGTTGATCTTAAGCTCCTATTTGTGAAGTTCAATTTCTTAACTTAGAAAGATTCAGTTGATCTAAAAGCCACATATCTTTAAGAATGCACATGTTGTCTATGATTCTTTTTCAGTCAGAGTAATAGATGGAAAATATGATGCTCCTGTTGTATTTCAGTAGGTTTTACAGATACCTCAAAATATTTAAGAGATAAAGTCCTTTAAAACAATGATAATGTAGACAATATAATTAGTATGAGCTTCATTAAATCTTTAAGAGATCATAATAGAATGAAAAAGAAGACCATATTATTTTCCAGAGACACAAGCTAGTATTACTGCTATACACATTTTTCTTTTCACTTCAGGCCATTGATATATACTTCTAGAGGATTATTGTATTCCAGTTTTACTGGAACAGTAAATAGGTATACAATTACAAAAATAACAATAGAATGCAACAGTAGCTGAATGCATTAATACATATTACAAATGTTATTAGATATGTTTCAAAAGCTCTACTAGTTTCAAATATCCCATCTCTGATAAAGGTCTTAATTTAGGCTAAATCTAATTAGAAATATATTCAATTTTTAAATTCAGGTGTACAGTATGTTCATAATGCACCTAAAATTTTCAAACTTTGATTAGGTGTGTGCACAGAACAAAAACATTAACAGCCATCCTATTACACAGAATGGGAGAAGTTATCACAACACTTGAATGCACAAAATGCAGGGTGCTGTCTCATAATCTTTGTGGTAACCGTTTCTCTGGTTTGTTTTTCATTTCCTGTAGTTACAAGATGACATGTATTGGAATGGCACTTACAATAATGCAAGGCACAGGACAATTTGGAGTTTATAATAATATTCAGAATTTTCATAAAGAAGCTATCTGTAACCTGTTATTTATGAAATGTGAAGGACCATTTTGTAATTACAAAGACTGTGTAATCTTGTTTGATTTGAGACTAGGGTTATGCATCATCATTTTACATAATTGCCTTTTATGTCATTTAGTTCTTGAAATATCATCCATTAATCATCAGAAGGCTAATACTACTTAGTTTTATTCATTAGCATGGCTCAAATAATGGTTGAAGGCAATAAACCCTGGAATGCATCCAAGCAGACTGGGGAATGATTTTATGGGACAACATAACCTTATTTAATCTCATTGTTTGGGGATGAGAGTCAGTGATTAAAGGTCAAAGTTCCTTATGAATCCTGTCACTTGCATTATTTTTGCCAACAGTTTTTTACTGCTCTACTGCCTCCTCATCGTAAACGTATTACACCATATGAGCTGATTAATGTTCCATACAATTACAATAGAACACAATATAAAACAATCATAATACTGTGTAGCTTATTTGTATGGATCAGTGTAGACATGAGTAAAGATGAGTTAATTACTTTCTAGGTATCTAGAAACTAGATACCTTCCTAGGATCCAGAACAACCTGTGAACATTTAATATGTTCACATGTTGTTCAATGTTATTTTGGCATTGGAGCTAGAGCTGTAACAAGGTGTGTCAAATTGAGATTGCATAAAAGATTAAAAGTTTGTGTATGATGGCTGATAAAATAACTTTAATAGATATGCTTAGAAATTAGGATTTAAAAGCAAAGAATTAAAAACAAATGTAGCTAAATTTCTATCTATTGTCATTATTATGTAATGCATAAGTAGTTCATTAGACATTTAAAACATTGTGCAACATTTTCATCTATCATATTAAAAAAGATATTGCTGCTATAGAATTAGTCCAGATAAGAAAACTAATTTTTTAACCTTGAACAGATAGAACTATGCAAATTCCATATTTTTCCCAGTGGTCTTGCAATGCATAATGCCACCTATGTTGCTCTGTCTAGTCCCCTAAAACACTGTCCAGGTGGTGTCAGTATAAGACATTTCTGTACATATAATTAGCCCTTAGTCATTTACACCTCCGCTTACAAATGTCTAGATTTTTTCAGGGATTGTTAGCCCTTCATGGCCCACTGTCATAATGAAAGGCAACCTCTAAGCTTCCTCCTTATCCTTCCTTACTAGCATAGTGGTCTGTCCAAGTGTCCCTTTTCTGTGGGAAGAGTTGTTCAGTACCAGCTGTTTTTTTTCTTCATTTCTCAAACAGCACCAGTCCATCTCACCAGCAGTTGTAAGATCTAATGAAGCCATAGATGGTCCTGTTTGACCAGGGATGCATAGAACCATCCTCTCGCTCATGCTGCTCACACAGGAGCAGCAATATCCTTTAAATATTATTTTATGTTTAAGCACTTTAATTTAAAAGTAAAACATCTCAAAGCTCTTTAAAAGAAAACAAATGGGATTATGGAAGACATGAGCTCAACATTACAAGCAAAAATAGCCTATTCCTTCACTTCTTGAACCTACAGTAGGTGCACACTATAGCACCATTTTCTGAACTGAATCTTTATACTTCTACCAGAATAATCACCATCACAGTGCAATTAGTATTTTCACATGAATCCGTTTTTATTATGTATGTCAAAATATCAGAAAGGTGAATACAGAGCTCTAGAGTAGAGGTTCTTAACCATGATCCTAGGAGACAACTGTTTTCTCATTTTTGTTCCAGCAGAGTTATTAATCACAGAATATTTTATTTCACTTTTCTATTAGGGGCACATTTCTAAAATAAGTATGCAAGTCGAGGAGTGACTGCTTAAGTTCTCTATTTTGAAATTGTGGGAAATATATGGAGTAGGATATTTTTACTGGAGACTGAGTACTGAAACAAGTTAACCAGAAGCCTAAACAAGTAAGCAGATCAATTAAATCAGTAATTCGCACCAGAGATTTATAGCTGGAAAAAAACAACAGATGCTGTAATCCCCTATTACTGTGTATGGGAGCAACTGCTCTAATGTAAGGCTACTGGCCAGAACCTGGATAGGAGACCTCCTGGGAAAAACTAAGGCTGCTGCTGGAAGTGGTGTTAGTGGGGCTAGTAGGGGGAGCTCCCCCTGCAGTCTGTGTGGGTCCTAATGTCCCAGTATAGTGACAGGGACACTATATTGTAAAAAGGCGCCATCCTTCAGATGAGACATAAAACCGAGATCCTGACTCTCTGTGGTCATTAAAAATCCCAGGGCCTTTATTGAAAAGATTAGGGGTGTTATTCTGGTGTTCCATTTCCCATTGGTCTTCACCACTCATGGCCTCCTAATAATCCCCATATGTGAAATGGCTTTATCACTCTCCTCCCCACTTATAGCTAATGTGTGGGGAGTGTACTGGTGCACTATGGCTGCTGTCGCATCATCCAGGTGGGTTTTGCACATTGGTGGTGGTGGATGGGAGTCCCCATTACCTGTAAATAGCTTTCAGTGGGGTGTCCATAAAATCCTACATAAGTGTAAGGGATTATTATAATTGTTATTAATATAATAGGCCTTTCGTGTGACTGAAAACAAAGCTACAATCTCATTTATTATGTAACATTGCCACAGCACGAACATTGAAGATTGCACTTATATTTTTTATTACAGGTTCTGATACAAGCAGTTGAAGGCAGTAGAATCGCTGAATACTAATGTGGCACAAGGTAGCACAGATGTGATGGAGCAAATTCAGGCTTAGTTTAAGCCTCCTCCTTCTCTGCGGTAAACCTGCCTTGATTAACTGATTGGACTCCTGTGGAATGGAATTCCACAGGCAGTAGAGGGATCAGCTGATCAGCCCTGTGTTTAATTGGGGCATTCCTCAGGAGCAGTAGCAGTCACTATGACAGTAGTCAGGTACAGTACAGAGGGCAGGAAACTGCGTCTAAGCTCCTGCAGTTCAGGAAGGGGGAGTGTGTCAGTTGTATTCGGAATTGTAGAGAGTTTAGAGCTCTGCAGCCAGCCTGCAGTCCTAACCGGTTTCCGGCTTGAAAAGACAATGAAGACTTGCAAGGATTATGTTATGGGTGGATTTAGTAAAGAAAGATGGATTCTCAATGTTTAGTATTTGTTCCTCTATTGTGTACTGTATTCCTAGATTAGTTTGAATTCTGTTGTCTTTATAGTGTAGTAAATTAGCAGTGTTTTTAGTTGAAGACTGGGTCCAAGGAGTGTTGAGTGTGCCAGGTGTTCCAAGGAAAGAGGAAAGAGTCATATTTTGTAAGGAAGAAGAGAAATGGAAACTTCGAATGTTTTGGGAACTAAAACCTGTCAAAGACTATTTTTTTAGATTGAGCAGGCTTTGCCGAAAGGGGACCACTGGTAAATCTTAGGAGCCTGGAGGGGTTTCACAAGCCAACAGTGACAGATCACTGAAATGCACACTCCTAAAGTGGATGATATGCTGGCTTGGTGGTTGGCATTCATTACAAAAGAAAATGCAAAACTATTTTACCTTGAGACATTCTGTACCTTGACAACCAGCTTAATTCAATCAGAAGTCCAAACTATATTCTCATGTTTTAAGTGAACTACTATAGTTATTTGGAAAAGACATATTGAGGCTTGATATGCATCCCCAAGCATATCAAGCTTAGTCACTGCTTCAAAGAAGTCTAATGGTCTATGGCTATAACTGGTTTAGAGATATTGTTAAAAAGCATTACTACTCACAATTATTCTGTTCACTACTAAAGAGCCTATTGCATACTTTTTCCAGCAGTGTTTAGCAAATTAGACCTATGACAGGAGTCTATTCCATTTTCTCCAGCTCCAATCAGCAGAGACCATTTGTCATACACAGTAGTATTTTCACATATAAATGCATACCATTTAACCTCGTCATCTAGCTGTTTAAAAAAAATATGAATCTTGTGTTCTCAGGCATACCAGCTGCATCAATTTACCTGTGTGAGATTGCTGTACAGAATTTAAGCACAGGCACAGCATGATAAGCATCTCAACCAGGTTTTCTATTGCGTTTCCATGACAACACTGAGAAGCAAGTTGCTGTTATGTCTTGCTCCCTCACACAAGTGAAGCAAACATACACCCAATGGGAAAACAAGAGTCACTCTGGCATGCTAGCATGTGCAAAGGCCAGTGAAAAATGGCACCTCTATCTTTGTGGTTGCTCTCTAACTTTTATGGACCAATTACCAAGCCTGAAAAACATTGTTAGAATCAGGTCAAAGCACACACTGTTAAGCCCTTATGATGGTCAGACATTGGTAAATTGAAATGTTAGATTTTAAAGGGGAATTCACACCTGGGAAACAAACTTAGTTTGATTATCTTCACATTCAGTGACATCAGTAATATCCTAACAGATAATGAATGACAAAAAGCTGAATTACTCTGAGGCACACTTGCCTGTCACTATTGATAAGCTGTACCAGAAATTAAACAGAATCCAGTTTCTGCCAGATAATGTGGCAAAAATAAAGATTACCGCAAAACCAAAGGCATCAAAGACCTAAAATACTTTTTAGTTTCCTATGAGATGTTCTGGAAGTACATTTGCATACTGTAAATCTGGGAGTTTGCTGCTTATTAGGGGCACATATGAGATGTCAACCTCCAGCAAAGGAATTCTGACATTATCTGTTGGCCTAACACTGTCCAGCAGTCAAAATGGTTATTTTATGTCTTTGGTTTGTATTTGTGATCATGCGCTTAATATTAATGATTAGTATTGTATATGTTTTATGTAAATTTATATAATGTAAGTTTGGGTGAATCTATGCATGAACTTGATCATTTTAAAATAAAATATACCCAGTGATTTCTTTATTCTCTATTGCTTTCCACTATTTAATTTTATTTTTTTATGTTCTTTATATGTTCTTTTTTTGCCTAATGTCAGGAATACTGTCTGATGTATTCTTTGCACAATTCTTTGCACATTGCAGTTTATGTACCCTGTACCCTGTCATAAAATGTCTATGTCAGCATTGTCTATTGCATTGTCTTGTCTGTATTCACACCATAGTCCTGGAGAGTGATCTCGCTCTTCTGTATACTTCTGTATACTGGAATGACAAATAAACTTGAACTTGAACTTGAAAAGTGGAAAGCTAAATTTCCCTGGAGCCACAGTTAATAAAAGGCAAATATGATATCCAGAGCTAATTAAGTTTGTGTTCAATGCAGGACCATAATCAGGATATATAAGGGAATAGCAAAGCACCACCAGATATCTCTTCATAGAGCTTGGATAAGTAAGTTGATGCAATTATTTTCAAAGTAATTTACAAGCCAATCTGTATGTACTGTATGTACTGTAGTAATTTATTAATTTATATATTTTTATTAAACATCTATTAATTATATTTAAATGAAATCTTAATACATAGTATTATTTTCAAATTAAAGCTCTAGGATGTTCATTCAGAGAAGGCTAAAGTTATACATCATGTATGTTCACAAAAAATGAACATAAATGTAGACTGGACATATCTATGATAGCCTTGTTAAAGGCTCCATTATAATCCTTTCACAACATTAGGAGGATAAAGACATGCTTAATCAATACCTGTAGACTTGCTCTTCCAACATGATAATCTTTAAGAGCCATCATATCATTCAACATATTGCTGGTATCACAGTGCCTTCGAAAATAATTTATGCTGATTGGAACAACAGTATGTCTCTAACACCTACAGTACTTCAACTGGTCTTAAGCACTACTAATGTGAAAACAGAACCCTAACTAATGCCCTCCGACCACAGTAACACTCATCCAATTGTGGAATCCTTACGGAATCTTTGTTTGGAGATTCCCAGTCATCTAATTGTGTGACACAGGTCAAGCTGGTGATACATGTGCTTTGAGCACCTTTATTTGCTGAGTTACCTAAGGGATGCTGTAAATACCTGAAAATAGGTACAGTATGTGATGGGTCTGATTCAGTTTGTCAATATTCAGATTTGAGTGTGAATGTTTCATGTAAATGTTATTTATTTAATATAATAAAAAACAATATAATAAGAAATCAATAGTACAAACCCTTGACATTGGTTACTTCCCTTAAATTAAGATCACAAAATCACAGTGTTGTGGTGTTAGACTGAATATTTTTTTCTCAAATGTTCTAGTTGTGTCTTTTTGAACTAGCAACCATGCAGCTGAAATACAGCTTATAGTATTTTAAAATTTTTTAAATCTTTTTTTTTGTTAGGTGTTGTATAAGGTATAATTCTCCACTATTCACTTCTTCTGCGCACATACATTTTCACATCTTGAAACTTACTATTTCACTTAAAATCTGTATGCTTAAGAATACCTCAGAATGAGAATGATAAGAACAATTAAAGAATTTATATTTGTGGCAAAGTAAACTGTGATTATACTATTTTATGCAATAACGTGTTCTACTAAAGATCAAGATTAATTTTGTGAAACGTGTGAATCATGTGATGATAAAAATTCAAAAGCAATATAAAGATGGAACAAATTAAAAGATAAGTAAGGTGTATTTTGCATGCCTTATAATACGTACAGTTCCATTTGTTTAGAAATAGTGGTCTGATGAAGTCAGAAGTATTTATGATATTTCTAAAAATACTAACAGTGAAAGCACTGTAATCAAAATGATAAAGCTTCAACACATAAACCAGGGGCAGTTTCAATCAGAAAGTAAATGAGGTCTTGTTTTCATCAAAGAATCCACTTCTGAAATTCAGCACTGACAAATACATCTTTGCAATGTATCTTCAGTAATATCCCAAGGGAAACCAATTCCATATTTCATGAATGCCATATTCTACTGCAAATGTAAAACATTCCTTTATTGGCCTGTTATTTGTTTGCTCATTTTAAACTCTAAATAGATCCTAGCTCTAGTAGCAAGGAGGCCATTTTTTAAAAAATGGGAAAATGTTATTTTACCGTGGCTTGTGAGTGAATTCTCCACTTTTCCAAGTTTATTGAATGGGGTTTTATTAAGGCTTCTATTCATGTAGGCACAAATACATAGATTACTACTGGTAGATCAGACTCATCTTAGGGTCATTTATGATAAAATAAATACCATAAAATAATCTTTCTGAAATGGGGAGGCGTATGTGATAAACGGGGGTTATCGGCACTAACACCAGGTGGGGCAAATCTTACATCTTTTATTTTAGTCAGAAATACAAGTTGTATTTCATCAACTACTGACCTTCAGTATTCTTTTGAGAACACACACTAAGTCATCTTTTTATCACTCTATAAAATGTTAAGAATATTTCTTACCAGGAAAGGCTTTGAAGATAGGATCCCATTATTTAATACGTTCTTGGTTGACCTTACTCCCCTTTATGCTTTCTTCCTAAAAAACATCCTGAGAAAATTACAGTGGACAGAGATTTTCAAAGTTCCAACATTGACATACTGTACACTGAGCCTTAAACATGAGTGTCACAAGCATTATATTGGTTGCCTTCGCAGAAGAAGATTGATGTTAATGTTCTTATAGTGAGTCTGGGAAGGACTTAGATATGTCAGCTAGTAGCTCATTCTTTATGATTTTGCTTGATCTGATTCCTGAATATAAGGTTGTACCATAATACGAAGCTTAATTAAAAAGATAAAGGTATTGCATAACTGTATGCAGAACACTATTAGAGATTTAAGAAGATTTTTCATTTATACACGACTGCCCAAACTGTACTAAACTTAATCAAAATAACATTGATGCAGTGCTTGAGGAAGCAAGGCACGGCGGGCTGTAACTTGTCACTCACAGCAACATCCTGATCATGGTATGCATTCAGGAGATTGCCACCCTTGAATGCTTTTTTAAACTAACAGACATTACTTAAGGGAGGCTATACTTGACAATATCATTTACAATATAAAGTAAATGTCTGCTTTTGTCTTATTTTTTAATATGTGGTGTTTTCAGTAAAATATAATTTTAAAATAAATAGTGCCTGCTGATATGTCAATTTTGTATTGATAACTCCCTGTTTTCATCCATTTTTATGCATCAATATTGTGTGAACTATATGGTTACGATTTAAATATAATGAATAAAAAGAGATTACATTTGTAAAGTGGAATCATGAAGTCAGAAGACAAGATCAATTGTGCACCAAGCTTTGAAAGCAATTTTAGTTAAATATTACAAAACTTTTCCAAGGGATGGATGCATAAATTTATGACATAGTGACAATATTTACTCCCACTATAATTTGGAACATTCTAATTTGATCCAGTGTTTCACCTAGTAAGCTCCTAGGTTGCTTGTTAAGAAATGGTATAAGTTAGTCCCCTACTTCAGTGACCTCAAGAGGCCAGCAGCTGTTACTTTGGGTTTGTTGCAAGTGAGAACAATTTAGTATGGCGCTAGGGATTAATTTCAATTGGTCTTAAAGTAGCACACCACTTTAACATGGAACTGCATGCTAACGATGTGGTGAACTCCAGTTAGTACACTGCGTTCAGTTTGTTGCCAGAACAAAGAACAGAAAATAGAAACTCTAACCTTTAAGCACATAGCAGCTTCTTTTGCTGTGTCAGCAGCCCTTTGGCTCATTGTCAAATCTCACTTTAGAGCCGTTTTTGGCTCTCTTGTTCAGTGCTTTGGACCTTTGGCTTCTTCAGCTACTCTCCGTACTCTAGAGCTATCCCACAGAGCTCCCAGGTGCTCTTTATCCAACCTCTCAACAGCTACCTCACACACCTTCTAAGAGAAACAATACGTTAAATAAGAAACCCAGCTATCGAGTATCATGATAGTAAGGACTGAAAGCTGGTTCTCTGCAGGTGGTCATTAAAGCTGACTGCCCATCACAAACAGATTACAGTACCTACGAATGAAATAAATATTTATATTTTAATAGTAAAAAATATATTCTGATGTTGTACCACATAGAACATAAACAGAAAGCTTGCAACTGTCCATAATGATGTATGTTGTGTTCAGAATCAAGAGGCCTTCTTATATTTGGTAGCTTTAAGTTTCAAATGCTTTCCTTTGTCTTGCTAGTTGTGTGACCTGATTTAGAACTGCTGAGACATAGCAAATACAGAGAGATCCAAATTAGGGCTCAGCCTGATATCTCCTGCTATGAAACATATTACAATCGATAAAACAATGCCTTGCAGTTGTTTCATGGTTTCCATTAGCTCATTCCATCCTAAAAATGATTAAACAAACTTATTTTTATTAATATTTTAGGGGTCATGTGGGAAGTATTAGACTGTTCAGATAATCGATATGCACCTGGTATTTGTAAAACAAAATGTAAAGCATACATTATAACTACTGCAATTCCTTTGAAACAGGAATGAAAAATACAGGTACCAATCTACATAATAATAAACAATACTATTGCTACTAAATTGGAATTCAGAAGATTCAAATGCTATTATTTTAAAATCAAGCTTGTACTTTGGGCTGAGTTATTTCAGTGAAATTGAATATCTGTGCTTTAGTTTGTTAAAATATTCCTTATTTAAAAAAATGCCATTCTCCAAAATAATGTATAGTGAACATTTTAGTAAGCAGTCAAAACTGAGAGTTGTTAAAATAAGTAATTTAGCACATCCTCGAGTTGGTCTGAGTTGCTCTTCTTTATTCAAATTGGTTTCAGCTGCTAGTCCTAAAATCAGTAGGTTGTACAACCATTATTCCACTTAATGTGATAAATTGTTGCTGACATCAGAGAACATATTAAGGTGGGAAAACTACTCTCTGGAGGAACCTTATGACTTCTCCACCCTGCACTAACTTTAGAGCAAAACATTTATTATTCATGTTCTTAGTGATAACAGTGATGCAAGGGTAACGGCTCATTTAATTTCCATTTCCGTTCATACACTTTTTCCTGGCCTTACTTTAATCACAGCATGCACACAATCAGCTGGAGTCAAACGCTATTGGTTTTTTTTTTAACCCAGTGGAAAGAACACATATGCATCCTTGAAGAATTAAAAGACAAAGTTTGGTACATTACAACCAATACTTATTGAATACTTAATTCATGTAGAATTCTTGTATTCAGATCAAAAGATACTATAGACCCGTGCGGTGATTCACTAGTTAGCATTGCTACGTGGATGCTGGTGTGCTGTCTGCATGGAGTTTGTATGTTCTCCCTGTGGGTTTTCTCTAGGGGCTCCAGATTGGCCCTAGGTGTATGTCTGAGTGTCTGCCCTGCAATGAACTGGAGTGCCGACCAGTATATCCTGCCATGAACCCATTGCCTGTCGGGATAGGCTCCAGCTCCGCTTTGACCCTGAATTGGATGAAGTTAGAAAATGGATGGATAACAGGGCATCTTGATTATCTGCATGTTTATTTTTGCTTTTTTTTTCTTAGATTATGTGCAATACTTCTCAGCTATACCAGTACAAAAGCTTTAAAAATACTTCTGTCTTTGAAGCAATTTGGGAATGCCAGCATGTTATTCACTTTCAAGGACTAGTTTTAGAATCAATTCTTTCCAGGATGGATTATTAAAATGACAAATTGAGTTAGCAAAGAGCTGTCAAATACCACTCTTTCCACTCCATTTCACTACAGGAGTTTAGCACAAATAGCTTATTAATCGTTTTAGTTATTAATATTTCAGTAAATTATATAATTCAAAGTCCTGCATGATTAAATTAGGTTGAATAGAATAGACTGTCCTGGGTCTAGGCAGTAACAAAAAGAAAAAAAATCTATTGATGATCATCTATGAAACGTCAGAAACTTTGTATCAGTGGCTGGAATTCATATAAATTGTTCCCATCACGTAACAGCACTGAGAGCAGCATTCCTGAAAATATAATGCTGTTACCAACTGTTCAAGTAATTAGCCTGCATTAAGTCTTTTTTAGTTCAAGCAGGTATCTGCGTCAGCATGTGCAGGCTGCAAAGGAACAGGTAACGGGTTTATTCCATGCCGAAAAGAAAAGAAAGGAAACGTAACGTTTCGGCCGTGGAGCCTTCTTCAGGTGTGAGAAAGACAGGGTAGATGGCAAAAATTAAATAGCACAGGAGAACAAAAGCTGGAAAAGTGGAGGAGGAGGGAGAGGGGAGAGGCAGGGATATCACTTAGAAAGTGCAAAGTGGAGAAAGGTGTGAAGTCAAAACCTGCATGAGAATAGAGATTACACGAAAATAAGGGGGAAGGTGTGGATCTAGTTTCAGGATGAGTTTAGTTTCTGCTGTCTTTCTGTTCTGCTGTGGGAGTTGAGAAACCCTTCTTTGAGAACAGAGACAGAGAGATCAGTGTGATCATTGCCATCTAAGGTGAAATGAGAAACTATGGGCTTGGAGAAATGTTTAATCTTCACAGCCCTAATGTTCTTTGAAGCAGTCTCCTAGTCTCCTTCCGGTTTCCCCAACATAGATAGCTGGGCATTGTTTGCAAGAGATATAGTAAATGAGGTTGCTGGAGATACAGGAAGTCTTTTTTGTTTTGTCGATCCCAATAAGGATCCTCTATTAAGATCCTCTATAGGATTGATTTGTACGTTGTACAGTATGATTAATTTATTGTTCTGTTGGTCCTAATAAGAAATTACACTATAATATATTGCACTGACTTTCAAGACAATATTGTACATTCAAACAGGGCATGTCCTAAAGGCTATTGTCTGTCTGAAGTTCATCACAACTGGAATTACCACATTAAGTTAAAAAATAAACTTGTCAAATGTTCCATTTTCATTTGAATCAATATGTGGTGATGTAGAACACTGACACTTTTCAAAATCCCACTGCTTCAAAATGAGATTTTTTAAAAATGCTAATTTACTGTAGGTCAGCATGGTTAGATTCCAAAGAAATGCACTTCAAGGAAGACAAGAAAAAGTAATGTCAGATGTAAAAGTCAAGTGCAGAGAGCATCAAAATATCTAGATACATCAGTAAATTTCTCTTTAATATGAATATCCAAGCACTTTTTTTGCTTCTCTGAGCAGTCCTTAACTATCCGCAGATGCCATGTGCACTGCAGCTTTTGGAAAAGATATCATGTCATAATAAGTAATTTTTTATCAAGTGCTTATTGCTGAGCTCCTCTGTTCCACAGTCTAATGATGATATATGGGTGGTTTAGCCATCACTCCCATTGGGAGCTGAGATTTGTGCAGCTCAATCATTTTTCCCCTGTCTGCTTATTTATCAAATGCAATTTCTGTGGGGTTCTGACTACCATAAACTGCAAATAGTGCCGCTCTCAGCACTTATCTCAAATTGTTGTGCATCTAATTAAATTTTTTAAAGGCAATCTTGTACAGAGAAAAGTGAAAGTTGCATCTTCATTACTGTCAAAGGACAGAGGTTTAAACATATTGTAGCCTTAACTTGGTTGGCAGAGGGAAGGAGAATAGCATTTGAGGTGTGGAGCACTGTAAACAGACTAGCATTTCAAAATGAATTATTCTCTGTAATTTAATATAAGCAGCAGTGTAAAACGTATTGTTGTTGTCAGTTATCCTCCCTTAAAAGAGTAATATAACAGTATGTATATACAGTAATATAATAACTGTATGTATACATCCTTTTTACATACAGAATTAACCTCCAGAAATATGCGCAAGCACATATATATATATGAAAAATCAAACTTAAAATAGCTACATATCTATTGAAAATTTAAATCTGTTTGTGGAGAATATAAGTAGCTAAACTAAAGTTAGAAAAGAGGGTAGGCCATTTTGCTGTCTAACACATTTGGTTATTAGTGTCTAATTGATCTGAGCGTCTTATACCACCATGTCTTCAAAGAAGCCTCCTGTTTTCAGTTTTAAATGTCATTCTGTTTAGAGTTCCATTTATACCCTCTGGTGTGTGTTTCACTGTTGATTCTGAAAAGTAGTGACTTTGTCAATGCCTTTAAGAATTTTAAATACTTTAATCAACTCCCTCTGTAGTCTTCTGTGTTCAGGACTAAAAATATTTAATTATTTTATCCTGTTAGTGTAGGACAATCCTTTAAGTCTGGAAATGTACTGTATCTGGTCTCCCTACTCTGGATTGATTCCAGAGGAGTAAGTCTGTTTTGCAATATGGTGACCAAAGCTGTACAAAAGATTATAGAAGAGGCCTTACTAGTACATTACACAATTTAAAATGTAATGTTTTCACAATATATTCTAATATTTTGTTTACCTTTTTGTTGTTTCCCTATATTGTCTAGAAGATGTAAATAATGTTTCAACATACAGTAAACACCTAAGTCTTTGTTAACTGTGAGTCTTATAGTGACACTATAAGTGCCAGTAATTTCATATTTAATGCAATTATTCTGATATGGAACAAGTAATAGGTTTATTCCATGCTGAAAAGAGAAGAAAGAAAACACAACGTTTCAGCCGTGGAGCCTTCTTTGGGTGTAAGGGAGTAAGCCTTACACCCGAAGAAGGCTCCACAGTCAAAACATTGTGTTTTCTTTCTTCTCACCTTTCAGCTACTCACCTGAACTTTCAGCTACTCACCTGAACTACATTATTCTGATATGTTAATTATATATTATACATTTAGAATTTAAGTATAAGGAACTTATAGTCAGAAACCTGTTTTTACTTGGAAAAACTTTTTTATTATACTGTATATTTATATCCATGTAGCACATAAAATGACAGCCATGAAGGCATAATTGAGTTTCACAGTCATAGTATCATTATATACTTAGCTTTAATTCAAAATTAGATTATTCTCATCATTTATTTATAAGTATAAAAACCCATAAATGTAACTGTAACTATCCTTGGGCACAGTAATAATGAAATATTTCTGAGGTTAATTATTTTTTTGTTAATGTCAATGATTTCTTCACTTCTAAGTTATTTTAAAAATTAAATAGTACTTTGATTTCCAGTTCTTTAAACGTGATTCACAAGAGTGCTGTATCCACCTATTTCATGACTTTAAAAAGCAAGTTTAATTCTTCCTTAGCAGATGCTAGCATTCATTTTATCACTGAATCACTGTCAGCTATTGTCTCCCCTTTTTCAACACCTTGTAGATCAGCATGCCCTAGAATATAAGGGAAAATAACCTTTTTTTCATGAAAGTATTTAATTGTACTGAGTATTCTGACTTTTCCCTTTGGAGAAATGCACATGAATGCATAAAGTGTTAAAGAACTACAGCAATGAACACTTAATGAAGTTTATTAAATGCTATTTTATGGTTTCTTATTAGGCAGCTACATGTCATTCCATTTTTTATGCCATGGAGACTTCATACAGGCTCTGAGTTAGATAAGCATCATCATTACTAGTTTTATCAAGCATAACATTTCCTCAGAGCCTCTCTTATCACAGATGGTGTTTCTCATCACATCCTACTTTGTCTGAGCTGACATTTGTTATCAAGGAGATTTGAAGTAGATTACAGACTATTTTAGACAATGACTGGTGGACTGAATGTTTGAAAATTCTCAAAGCTCTCTTGACACTGTTTTTTTGTCTGGATTTCTGCAATTACTGCCAAAAGCAAGATGATTTATGATAATGGATGAACTGAAAATCTCATTATAGCTCACCAAACAAGTCCTTCAAGAATCTTATTGGCAAATGTTTAACTTGATCTTTGGAGTGAATTTGTAGTGTTTATAATGAAAGGAATGGTTATGTCATGTAGACCTGACTTTGCATGGAGTTTGTTTTATGTAGGTGAGTGTCTGGGTTTCCTAAATGGCAGAATTGTATCTGTCTTGTCTACAGATGTATGCCTCAACATGACTCACATGCATGACTCACATTAAACAATGACCTTCACATTTAAGCCTCTTTTACTTTTTATACACTGAAACATACTTTTCAGTTCATTGAAATTGCCTGTTTTAAAAATGAATTCTAGAAATGGTGGTCTTCATACATTTACCAGTAGAGCTACCAAAGTATCAGCATACTGTATATCAGCAGTGTATTGATACCTTATCAGTTACATCTCACAGTCTATTTCCAGCCAAATAAATCCCAGTCAGTTTCCAGTACTGTAATCATTATTTCCTTGAACAGAGCTGTATACTAATGGATGTGCTGTATCTGTATTTGTTTATTTCTTACAAACCACTGAATAATGACCATAATGACTGTGTGAGACTAGCTGTCACATCCGGGCATTTCGTTCTAATCCAGAGGTTCTCTACTTCAATCCTTGGGGTCTGGAGTCGTGACTGTCTTTTATGTGTCCTGAATCTCCTTAAGAAGGATGAAGTGGGTTCCCTCTTATATGGGAAGCACTTTGGGATCCAAATATGAAAAGCACTATTGAAAAATTTGCAATTAATTTTTTGTTAGTTCAGCTTGTTATTGACAAGACCCTTTAAGCAAATATTAAGGGTTGTATTATTTTCGTATTATAGTATTTATTAAAAACATTATATAATTCTCTTTATGTGTGTCATTTTACATGTAAGTAAAAGTTATTCCTTAATCTTGCATCTTTACAAATGGCTCCATGCCATTGAGCATAAATAAAATAATGCCTCTTGTAACATGTAGCATTAACATATTAACATATTGTAGTATAACCATCAGATACAGGATCATTTTAAGAAATCCTGGACATGTTAATTGCTTTCCCGGCAGAAAACCGCTAGTTCATACAGCAGTGAGGTACATTTTTTGATAAGTGTGCTTTTCAGAGGTGTTGGGTTAACTATTTGGAAGATTGTGAAAGATTATGTAGTTGAAATTCACATTAAAGTAATAGATCAAGTTTAGCAAAAGCTGCTATTCACAACATAAGCTTTTTAAAATGTTAAAAATATGAGTTTGCTAATAGAGCTAAAGAAAATGCAACAAATGAGAACTAGAACCAATATAATTTCTTGCATTTTAATGCTACCTAATCTATTTTACAAACTGAAAGCTTCATACAAATTTTGACACAGCACTAGTCAAAACACAGATCTATGAGATTTGTGTCCTGAATAAATTTCACTATGAAGGGTAGTTGTGGGAAAATTGTAAAATTCTACTATTTACAAGGTTGCTAATTATAATATGACAGGCTCTGTACTTCCCAGAACTAATTTGGGGATCTGTATTGAACTACTGTTCCTCAAGGGGCAAAGTCTAGTAGGGTTTATTACTAGGTTTTAATGATTACCTGCCTCAGATCTGAGAAAAAAGGCCAAATTGATCTGATTACATAGCAAAGAGCTCAGATGAAATAAAAACCAGAAAACGCTCTGGCTTTCAAGGATTAAGACCAATCAACACTGTACAGGCTCCACTGAGTTTAGAAAAAGCATCAAACTTTAAGTATATAATGGTCCACCAATGCCCTTTAAAGTTTTGTGTGACAGTTATTTGCATGCTTTGAAATCTTCTGACAAAAGTGTAAACTGGGGGAAGAGCTTTTAAAACTGAGAAAAGGAGGAAAGACTTTATACAAAGAACTATAGAACATGCTACCTTATCATGATTTTTTAAAGTAAATTCTGTGGCTTCTTTTTAGAAATAGGAGAATACGATTCTTAATTAGCTACTAGCAACCAAATGGGCAAGATAGGTTGAAAACCCCCCACTTATTTGGAACCTCTTACATCCTCTTACATTATTTACAGTCCACAGTATGACAGCAGATACAATGAATATAAGTAAGAGGAGATGCAACAAGTAATTTATAAATAACAGGAAAATCCACATAACATAAACTGACTTTCCGTTGCTACAGTTCATTAAACAGTTACTTTAGTTAGCTGAAACTGAGGTATTGGTCCATGATTTATACATGTCCGTGAACAATTATTATGCAAAACCTCCCCTTCTTCTGTCATTGTGATTAGCTGATGTGGCACAGTTGTCATTCCCACTCCCCTCCTGGCAATTCATTTAAAGTACCTATTAACTTGAATATCACCATTTAATGAGATATTACATTTGCCTAAATCACAGAGCTATAAAATGTTCTTGTTAGCACTGAATTGTAAGTAGTGTTTTGTAAGTAATTTGACATAGTGTATGTGCTTCTTAACATAGATGTATATTACTTGTTGTGTGACTGGTATATATTCAAATATTACATATAATCAAAATATTTGTCCTCATGCTTAAATGATGCAGAATCTTTAGGGCATTATAGGTCAAAATCAAATTATAATGATAATTGCTTACAGTTATATAGCACTTTTCTGGACTCTCCACTCAAAGCACTTTACAGGTAATGGGGACTCCCCTCCACAACCACCAATGTGCAGCATTCACCTGGATGATACTACAGCAGCCATAGTGCACCAGAACGCTCACCACACATCAGCTATCAGTGGGGAGGAGAGCAGAGTCTCTCATCCTAGCATTAATCCCACATCAGCAGGGTCCGCTTGTCGGCAAGCCCATCTCCATTTGGTGGTTTGAACCAAATCTTTGAGCTGACGTTGCCATTAAATGCGACCGAGAATACTCCAACCGGCGCATCGCTCTGCCTGCCGTCGGAGGAGGGGGGGGAAGGAGAACAAAGTAATGAAGCCAATTCATAGAGGGGGATTATTGGGAGGCATGGGAAATTTGGCCAGGATGCCAGGGTTACACCCCTACTCTTTTCGACAAACACCCTGGGATTTTTAATGACCACGGAGAGTCAGGACCTTGGTTTTACATCGCATCCAAGGGACAGCATCTGTTTACAGTATAGTGTCCCAGTCACTATACTGGAGCATTAAGACCCACATGGACAACAGGGTGAGTGCCCCCTGTTGGCCACACTAACAACTCTTTCAGGAGCAACCTTAGTTTTTCCCAGGAGGTCTCTCATCCAAGTACTGGCCAGTCTCACACCTGCTTAGCTTCAGTGGGTTACCAGTTGTGAGTTGCAGAGTGATATGGCTGCTGGTAGCACAAATTAAACAAATATGTGTTAAAAAATTATGCTTACTTATTGGAATTTTGTACAGCTTAAAATGTATACAGAATATTAAAAAAAACAAGTTTTTTTATTGGCTTTATATGTTTTGTAAAGGTATTCTTAAAATCACAAAGATTTCATTATGTAGTGTTTGCAATGTAGTTGCTTGTGACTCAGTACTCCAGATAGAAAAATGTATACACCTTTAAATGCTTAATAATAAAATTACATTTATATAAGGATTTTCAGTCTAAAGGGTAAAAAAATATATCCACCACTGATGGACATGAGTAGTAGGCATTATGCTCTACAAACCCCAAAATGCAGAAGAAACAAGAAACTGCTTTACCGAATTATGCAGTAAAGGTAGATAGGCTACACCAAATAAATCCCAGAGTAGGAATTAACCAGTTCACAAGGGTTAACATGCTGTGACACATCCAAATACTGTATATGGTATTAAAGCTAGTATCTCTAAATAGGCTACTTTCAGGGAAACAAACACATTTATACCAGCATATCAATTGTTTGTGGCGAGTGCCATTTTCTACACGGTGGTATGCTGGGGCTCTGGGATTAGAGCAGTGGATTCTAACAGGCTGAACAACCTCATCAGAAGAGCAAGCTCTGTCATTGGGTCTGACCTGGACCCCCTGGAGGTAGTGGCTGAGAGGAGAATGGTCTCCCATCCCCTCTATGACATGCTTGTAGAAATGAAGAGCACGTTCAGCAATAGACTGATCCATCCACGGTGCGACAGGGAGCGCTACTGTAGGTCATTCATGTCTTCTGCCATAAGACTGTACAACGCATCCACCTTGCGTCTGGGCAGAGGCAACATTGACAGTGACCTGTTTCTGGACTGAACAGCAAACTGATAGATCTGTTCTTTTTCTTTTTCCCTTTTACAACCGTTTTTGTGCAATATATGCCAGGGACCTGTGCAATACATTTATATTTATATTTATACTGTGCAATACGACTTTTTTGTGTACCGTTCTGTTCTGGTTTGTTCTTTGTGTGTTCTGGACTCAGCTCTTCTCAGTGCACTTCTCACTGTACTGATTGTATTGTATGTATTGTATTATTATTGTATCATTTGTTACACTGTTGCTGTGTTGTCTGTGTTAAGCTGCTGTTGCACTGCAATTTCCCTCACGGGATCAATAAAGTATCTATCTATATGGTAAAGCAAAAGAGTGATCAATTTATCTTCCTCCAGTTGCTGTCTTCTCACAACCCTTACTGTTAGAAACTCTTACAAATTTACAAAACATGTAAAACATGTATGATTTGGAAATGCTGGTCCAGAGAAAACGGATTACCGCCTAAACCAACACCATGTATAGCAGCAACCTAAACTGTCCTTAGAGGTATCCTATTGCAGTATCGATCAGTTCTCGCTTAGCGTTTTCACAAGATCATGCTATAAGGTAATAATTCTGTCTCATTTGAAAAATGTACTAACTTTAGCTGGGCAACTGAAAAGAAAAGTATGGAAGCATTATAGCATATGATACACAGAAAATTCAAATATTACAGTGCTAAGTAAAGGTATTTACACATACGCAATAACAATATTTTTGCACATTTCACTATAGATAGAATCAACAAAATATACTCCAAAATGATAAAGCTAAAAATGATGGTAATACATAAATAGGTTATATTTTCAATAGAAATCCATACATACACAAGTATTCCACCATTTTGCTTTGACGTGAAAAAATAATTTCAGTAACAAAAGAACAGTTTAAAAGGTCAGACAATTGGTATAACTGTTTTTCTTCCATATGTGATCAAAGTAGTTTAACCTGAGCTCAGACTGAATGCATTTGTCTCTGTAAGTTCCCTCAGATATTGAATTTCTAGTCACAACTAACCAATTATGAAGACCAATGAGCTTTCAAAACAAGTCAGAGATAATGTGGCAGAGGCACAGATCAGGAGAAGGTTACTTTTATTCATTTGAGTACAGTGACGTCTATCATTGAGAAGTGGAATATGTATCATACCACACAGACATTAACCAGATCAGGCGATCTTTCTCAAGTGAGCAGCCCAGCAAGAACTATTCAGAACTGTTACTTTCATACCTGTAGTGACTTCTACTGTAAAGCCCTTTGTCTGAGTTGTGAGACAGTGTTTATATATTGACAAAGTCTAAGTCCTTATATAAAGCTAGTCTGAATAGTCTGAAGAAAGAAGTCACTATATTTAAGTGTCATTTAAAATCTCTTATAAGATATACAGACGTGGCAGGGCATTTTGTGCTAAGAGAAAACTGAACTCAAAATGCTCAAAATGCAAAACTGGCACCCCAAGACAATAGAAAACATTGTCATCATCATCCCAACTGCCAAATATGGTTTTGGCAGCCTCATGTTATGGGAATGCATCTCATCAACAGGGAATGGGTAGCTTGTCAGGATTAAGGGAAAAATGGATGGTGTAAGGTACAGGTGAACCCTAGAGGAAAATCTGTTTGAGTCAGCCAAGAATATAAAACTGTTTTGAAAATTCACATTGCAGTAGGACAAAACCTTGAAGCACAATGCCAAAGCCAAAACTGAGTGGTTTTACAAGAAAGGAGTGAATGATCTTGAGTAGTCCACTCAAAGTCCTTTCTTGAATACAATAGAAAATGTATGGCAAGATTTGACTATTGCAATCCATCAATGATTCCTAACGAACTTATCAGAACTGCACTGGTTTTGCCATGAAGAATATGAAAAATGTGTAAAAATTATATCCTCCCACTGTGCAAAGCTGGGGGAGACCACTGCAAAATAACTCTTCATGTAAATAGCTTGCAAGCAAATGCTGTCAAAGATGCTTCTATCAAGTTATAATTTAAATAATATAGTAGTGGACTGAATATTTATGCAATCAGTAAATTTCAGTTTGTATATCTTATCTGCAGGTTTTGCTGTCAAAACATCCTTCACATATAACAAAAACTTTTTTTGTAATTAATCAAAATGTGATATTGGTAGAAGATGACTTTTGTAAGTCTCTGTATTTGATAAAAAGGTAAATTTTATTAGGCTGATTTCATTGATTTCCAACAGAGCATATCTTCCGAATATTATTCTAATTAGTTTTACTGCTACATTATTTACACTGGTATAGTAAAGGAGTGAATTATGTGTTTTGTAAAAGACTGTATTTTTTCTGAGAATTTCTAACATTTATTAAGTAGTAGAATTCAATGCCCAGATGATCGAATATGAAAGGTCCTCAGTTTCATTCTCAATGAACTTTTGTTAGTTTGAAGGACCATTTATTTGCTCCTCTACTATTTCAAAGAAACAGCTAGGATACTAGCAAATGAATATGATGAAAATTATATTTGATTGATTTATTTAAATCACATCAGAGAAAATGGTACTTCATAAAATTATGTCACTCTTTATCCCTTTACAATTAACAATAAAATAAAAAGTCTATCCAATTCAACATTTTTTGTTAAATTCAATGGTGTACAATAGCCAGACATTTCACATTTCCTCACTGCAGATTAAAGCAAAATGTAAACAACTTTAGTACAGCATCCATTTTTCAGATTATAATCTTCTAAGAAATATTACATGTGGCATTTCTATATTCATTTTGTAGAAGGAATGAATGCAGGAAACAGATACATTCAGTAAAATGCACACTAACTTATGTCACACTATCAGTTATACATTCCTTAGGAAGCAATAATGTGAGCCACTGTTAATTGGTATCGGTCATGTTTGAATGATGATATGTTGAAGTCGGCAATAAAGTACTGCTACATTTGTGGGTTAGTTTAGTTTTTCATATTCTAGAATATAAAATACATCATTACATTTGTAATTTTATCCTAACCATGTTTTGTAGTAGTTTCTAGCATATAATTTGGTGAATGGAGCAGTTATCAAGATATTAGATTATAATATTACAGCTGTAGGAATGTCTCTAAGAGTTTAAATAAAATGTGTAACAATTGGCAGTGTAAACATTTCCAGCTTCAAAAGAGGGGATGTATGCTGAGATTCTGTGATCAAAGCAATCGTAAAGTTTATGGTTTACCTTAGTTTAATTAAGGTTTGGGTAAATAATTGAGTGTCAAAAAAGAAGAAAGTGAAGAAAAGGAGACCACGAGAGAGAAGAGACAGTAGGACACATAACCTGAAGATTGTGCCAGGTGAGGTTCCTGGTTCAAGATCATCCAAAACAACCTGATTGGAGCTAAGTATTAGAATTGTGTTAAGAGAGTTTGCTCTTCTGTTGCTTTTAGGGAACTTGGAGTTCCTGAGTGAAGAATCCTTCAGTTTAAAATTGCCTCTCCTGCTTAGTGGGTGCAGCTTAGAATAGGGAGATACTGTAGGTTACCATTTATTTTGTGGCATCCAGGTATGCAGAGAGATTTAATCATAGGTTGGATTCTGTTTAGTTTAGAAAGCATCTTATATCTTCTTTTGGCATCTGTAAGTATTATTTAAGAGTCAAATATGTGGTAGCAGTATGAGGTTTTATGGGGCAGTCTAGACCTAGGTCACTGAAACACCTTGACTGTAAGCCTGTACAAAGAGAAACTTGTGTGTTGATGTTGTATGTACTGTAGTGTATGCATTGTCATTGTCAATTAATATTTGTTTAACCAAGTATGCTTGAATTATTACTCTTTTCACCAAAGATGTGCCAGAGGACAAAGAATTCACCTGCCTTTAATTATGTTATTCCAAACCTTTGGGTGTATTCTTGGATAAATGCTTGCAGATGGGAGTTATGATCATTTATTTTACTTACTGATGGTCATTCAGTTCCTATTATTCATACCCCCCCCCCCTCTCCATTTGTAGCAATAATTTAACAGTCCTGTTTTGTATCCTCCACAAATATTTCACAATATCTTTCACTTACAGTACTACAGTACATCTACTGTAACACACAGTGAGTACAAGGGGCAGTAGCATGGAATAGTAATACCTTACTGAACAAACTGCCATTGGAAACGTCATTGGTAACCAGACATCTTTCAGTATTAAATACATGAATGAAGACATTTAAAGTTCCTAAGGGATACATACTATTACCATTGTATCAGACTCAGGCACTTTTGAGTTCTACACTGTATTTCTGAACTAAATGATTGGTTATTCATATTCCCTTTTAATAAATAAGCAGTCCCAGCTACATGCTCATTTAATTCTTATCTGTACAATTATAAATTGCAAAAAGGCATGGGCTAAAGTTGATGTGATGTGTTCCTTTATAGTAGTACACTAAAATTCAGTAGGATTCTAAGTTCTAGAAATGTCTAAATACAAAACTGTAAAAAATTAAACGTATCCCAATTCATCATATGTGTAGTGTTTCATAGCCGTTCAGGGACGCCAAATATGTAATCATAGTGGCTCTCTGAAGGCACCAGTTCTGTAGGGTTTGGGCATTTACTGAGACAATTTTCAATTGTAGCAGTAAATCACAAAGTTGATTCTTTTGATGGCTTTAGAATCCAACCATGCGACATAACTCAAACAACGCACACACGCAGGTACTAATACACGAGGATACATTTATTAATACATAGAATATGCATATAAACCTAACAGATCTTATCGAGAGGGTTATCAGAATACGAAAGGTATATATTCAATCAGTTACGAAGTGTTACACATCAAGAGGACATACGTTCAGTATATCATTCATTAAGACCGTTTCGTAAATGAACTTGGTTATAACTTCTACATTAGATACTCAAAACAAGTACATAACTCTTAGGAATTAAATTGATATCAACTGGTTTGGATAACAATTGAATTCTCGAGCTGTAATGCATTGAAGTTGAATACTCATCCAATTTCTGGGGATTCAGATCTCCTGCGGGCACAAAGAAACAGTTGCAGGCTGTTGCTGTCCAATCCGCGCTGTCTGGCTCGGTGCCAGGCTGTGCTGTGCGGCTTGCGACGGTGCGCTGCAGATGCTCACTGACCGGCTAGTTAGTGTTGGCTTTAACTAGCAAAGTTTGTGCACAGGAGAAAAGATGACTGTGGATCCCAGCAAGTCAGGAAGAGGACCGGTTCGTTCCTGATGAAGAGCTAGTTCTGAATAGTGATTCAGCTGTCCACAGTTCCGACCTGTTCATGAGGCCTGCTGCTGGTTACTCTCTGGCAACCTCCACTCTAGACTCTTAGAACAAAGGAAAGTTCTGGCACTCGGACACACTGGCCGTTCCGTGGTTGTCCGGGCTGAGTCTCGGGATGGTCAGGAGGCGCGCTGCGAGAATGTCCTGCCCTTGGGAGCCTTCTGCTCCTGGGCCGTCCTGCCCTGGAATTCTCCTTTGAATTCCCTTTAGAACAGTCCACAGAATCCTCTCCAGAATCTTACTGAATCTCCCGAATCTGAATCTCGTTGAATCTGAATCTTGTTGAATCTGAATCTTGTTGAATCTGAATCTCCAGGCCTGTGTTGCCTGTTTTTACCTGGAGGAACTTCAGCTCGTTGATTGGCTGAAAGTTCCATGGGCATCAGAGTCCCACGTGGGTTACTCAGCCCTACCAGTCCCTGATTGGTTGATCAAGGTGAGATATGAGTCACTTAGTCCTGACACTTAGTAATGCAGTCCAGATGTCCATCCGGCACTCCCTAGACTGATAGGCGCCAGTGGATGACCATTGATCATGATAGCCAGACTTAGCTAAGTGCATCCCCCTTTGGGAGCTGTCCTAGGAAACCTTAAATCACCCTGCACTAATGGTCTCTCTGTGGCTGCTCCACAGAGATGAACAGAGAAATGGGGCCTCATTTGGGAAGCTCAGAAACACTTAATTCTGCCTTATTATTAAGCCTCGCCGCTACATATGCCACTGTAAAATAATGAAAAATCAATTAATTTCTGTAATAACAGTGTACTATACACTGTACACTATACAGTATAATATCTCCTTTGTTATAAAAATTAAAATGTCACCACTCATGACTCAATTTTTTACAACTGTGTTGGATTTTGTTGTCTGTTCCTTGAAAAATCCATACCTGAATATATGTATGCTTCGATACAGGAATAGAGGAACAATGCCATACCAAGATAATTAAGCTTGCAGAGCAGTGTATAATTAAGCAATAAACACTTGCCATGGTGCTCCAGGACATATGTCTGGGAGTTTTGTTATGGTTATTCCTTCCATTTCTAGAACACTAATGTTCATACTTTAGTATCAGGAAATTGCAATCATGTATATAACATGTGACCCAAATATAGAAATGCACAAGATTAACATGATGTACTGTAATTTATCCAGTCATGAACATAACTATCTCGTACTGACTAGCAGTATGTTAAGGGACGTACAGTATTTGCTAATAATAATTCACTAAAATGTTCCTAAACAAGAAATGCACTACTGTAAGTACAAGTCACCATTTGTGCTTTGAAATGTCCAAGAGGACCCCAAAGGAATATAAAGATAATTGGGGTTACCAATTTGTCCATAAACCATTGGAATTTCATTGAGAATGTAGTTGCCAAAATTAATAAAGAAACCCTAATTTTGCTGACAGTTGCTCTGAATTCCAAACAAATCATAGAAAGTGGGTAGATGTACTGGTAAAGTACCCTCAATTACTTAAGAGACCTAAGAGGACTGCAGTGCTACTAAAAAGAAGTGAACGAGAAGCTACGCGGACCCTTCCAATAACATAGAAGAAGAACCAAAAACTTCATACTAGGGACAAAACTCTCCCAACTCCCATCTCTTCCATCTCAGGTATGCCAGACAGTTTGGAAACAGCATTTGTGGGCTAGTTGAAGATAATGCATTCCACTCTCGAGGGCTAAAACGGAGTTGCATATTCTCCCCAAGAGATGTCAAGCCTGATGCAGTACATCTGAAGACAGGACAGAAAAGTATCTGCTATAGGATAGAACTGTGTCATCATCACTTTAGATTGGACATGAATTGACTTTAATACAGACAACCTTTGCATTGGGGCCCTGTGTTCAATTCCTGGGGTGCTATATGCATTAGGTTTTGTATGCTCTCCCCATGTTCGCATTGGTTACCTCCAGGTGATCTGGTTTTCTCCCACAGTGCAAAAATATACTGGTAGATTATTTATCGCCTGGGAAAATTGGCCCTAATGTGAGTGTATGTTTATATCTGTGACTGCCCTGCATCCTGTCCATGGTGTATCCTGCCTTGCATCTTCTGGCTCCCCCGTGACCCTATATTGGTTAAAGTGGTTGAAAATGAATGGATGGATTACAGATTTCGCAGTACATTTTTGAACAATATATTTATTGTTTTTATTAAGGTACAAGATTATGTATGTATTAAACAATAGGAGAGTTATTATACCCCTACACATACTCACCACTCCCACTTACAATCCCAAAGAAAGAAAAGGACTTATCATCATTTAGTAAAATTAATTCTTCTGAAAGCAAGAAAGAAAGGAAACATTTTAACATCCTGGTTTAAGGCCTTGTATCTGTGATATAACATAACTGATTATTCAACATGTAATAGCAATCAATTACTTGAATTAATCATAGAAGCAACAGTTGATGTAAAAATAATAAATTTCCCCCAGACTTTTTCTTGTGTTTGTTCCTTAAACAGGGGATTGTTGGGTTCTGTTTTGTCCATATTTCCAGCCTTCCCTATTCTTGAACGCCTCTTGAAGTTTCTGATCTAGCTATAACCTGGCATGAATCTTTACATTATTGTTAAAAATGGGGGCTTTCAAAATTAAGATCACTTTATTGGCATATACAATTTCTTGCATTAGGAATTATTGCATACTCCAGCTTGCTCTCCATGAGACAAAAAGGCACACAGACAGGGAGAGAGAAGCTTGGGGTCAGAGTGGAGGGTCTGCCATTTACATGGCACTCCTGGAGCAGTTGGGGTTAAAGGCCTAGATCAGGGGACCAACAGAGTAGGATTCCTCTGCTGGCAGCGGGATTTGAACCAGTAACCTTCCAGCCACAGTGTCACTGCTCCGCCCCACCTCAAATTATTCAAGATTTAAGAAATAAAATAAAAATACAATTTCTCTTAGCCACATTGAGAAATAAGATGGTGTACTGTTTTTCCAGTTCAGGGCTATGCATTAGTTGGCAGCAAACAACACCATTTGAATCAACTTTACATTGATGCCAATCAGCGGTAACACCGAATCATCCCCCAATAATGCCAGCCTAGGATTGTCACGCCAAGACAGGCAGCAGTTCACAGCTCACAAAAACCAAAAGAGAATGCAGTTCTTCCCTGAACAAATCCTGTTCCTGGCACCTAACTCTGAACTACAGTCACTTGAACTTGCCTTGACCCTGTCCTGCATGAATCTTCCTTGTGACTTATTGTCCTGCTTCACCAGACTTTCACAATGCCTGGATCCTGCTCTGCCTCCTCACTTTCCATGATGTTTTTTCTTTCCTCAATTTTTTTTTCTCAGCAGTCTCCATCAGTTTCCAAAAATCACAGAGCATCTGCAGTTGGATTGCAGATTGATCCTCAGCTGGCCATATAGACCGGACTGTAGGTGATGTCATGATCCCTCAGTCCTTCCTCAAGGAAGTAAACTCTTTTCTCCTTGTTTATCCTTTTGTATAGTGAGGTAGACATGTCCTTGAGTATAATGATAGTCAAATTTCCAAATTTTAGTTTGCCTTTTGTCACGATCGTAAACCCCTCCTCTTAAGGACACTCCAGCCCTTTCTTGTTTACCTTTGATTTCCTGCACCTGCCTCCAGTTCCAGCCCCTTTCCTACAAAAGCCAGACACTCCTACCAATCTGGGCTCAGCTTTGGAAGATGGATGCCCGAAAGACCGCCTACCAACGAGTCCAGGAGAGGCTTGACGGCATAGGCTTCGCAACTGCGTCCTGACCATCTAGGTCCGGGGCTGGGAGTGCCTTGCTGGATCCTGCTCTGGCTTTTAACTCTGTCTTGTCTCTGTCATGGATGGACCACCCGGCTCTGGACATTTGCATTCCCATGGATTTTCTTACAGACTCCCTTCGGACTTGTTTGCCTTGGAACACGTCCCCCTGAGCACCAGCGCACCTTGGACTCGCCCCCCTGTTTTTCTTCCTGCCCCCATCCAAGTCTTTTTTTCCCATGTTTGTCTCACTCCCCCACGGATTTTGCCATCTGCATAGGGTCCTGAAAAATGCTTCGTGACACCTTTAGCTCGTGCTGCCATCAGATGCAAGTTCTTTTGTCAAGCTCTATTCTCCATATCATCTATTTTCTCCCGAAGCTCTTCAATAACCTCCTCATTGTGTTTTTTACAGTCATCAATGTCTTTGCACAGGCTTACCAGCGTGGCCTCATATTCCATTTGTTTGGTAGCTACTTCCAATAACTTATGATTTATGATTTCATTTTCTGAATGAATTTGAGTAATCACTTTGTTGATTTTACACAACCAGTCATCCACCATTCATACATTTTAGAAAAACCTTTCTCCATTCCCGACAAAAACCATGCTAAAGGTCTATTTCAGATAACACACTCGACATAGTCTATTGCTCCTTCATTTCTTTCTTTTTCAGTCACTGAGTTCAAAACAAAGATTAGATAAAATATGCTTAGATACAATTTTCACTAGATTTTACACACTATTAAACCCATTTAAAGGATGATTAAAAAGGTTTTGTAAGCAGAGAGGATCAGTACAAATTCATTTTCTATGGCACCATAACTGACAGCCAGATATCGCAGTACATTGACATAAATATAAATATTCCAGCTTAATAGAAAACACTTATGTATTATAAGCATAATTTCAAGTCGTGCAAAGTCATAGGTGAAACCTAGCTTTTAGAGCTCTGAGTTTGCATATAAAAGTCAAGATACACAAAAGATGATTGATTATTTAGAAAAAATACATCATCTAAGGATCTATATCACCCAATAGAAAACACTACGACATCAAGCATAATGCTAAGTACTGTATGTTTAGTATTGGATTCCTTTCCTGTGGCACCACAAAGGCTTTTATTCCTTTATTTATGGTTTATTTATTTTAAGCTATAACTAATGCCTTATGTCTTTACCAAGTGAATTCATAGGCCTTCTCTGGAGTACATATGCCAAAACACATTTTGTAGTCATTACTCAAAAATCGTGAAACCTGGAAAGCCTGGGGCTAGAGTGTTAAAACTCTTATGATGATTGCACACTGAGATAATGATTGGTTGTGATCAGGGAACATCTCATTCTCTCTGAGAAATGATGAAAGATCACATACTTAGGATCTTCAACATCAGAATAATTAATTTACGTGTTTTTCATCCCCACTTTAAGTCTTCAAATTCTGGTCAGTAGCTAAACAGCAATAATTGATATTTGCTTTTCTCTTTCTTAGTAGAGGAGGTATTGTCAGGCAATAGAAACAAAGCACATGGAACTGCATATCACAGAACTGAGGGACTGTTGCAAAGAGGGCAAAGGATAAGTTAGAGTACGCAAAATTGAAAGCAACCAAGTATGAACCAGTTGCTCTTTATAAGATGGTTCTTTGTGTAGCAATTGCAATATATAGACTATGGCATCTAATTGTATTTCACTCTTTCTTTAAACTTGGAAAATCAAAAGCAAAATTCAACAACAATAAACAAATGTTTGTAAGCTGAGTTTCAGTTGATTATCTTTTAAAGTTCTAATTTGAGGAGTAGATTCCTGGCCTAATAATTCGTACCTTCAATAGTTACCAAATGATTTAATAATACAGTTTCAATTGTGATGGGTGCAGTTCCTTCCACAATTCAGTCAATCATTTGTGGATGCAAAGCATGTACAACGTCACTCATCACTCCCTAGACAGCAGTAAACTCTGCTGGGTTTTCTACTTCAAAAGAGTTTTAAGCTGTTTTAAACAGAAATACAGTATGTCACCTTTTGTAATGGCCATTCTAGTCCTGTGACACAAAATGTAAATGACAATGCTGACAAGTAAATTTTTACAGCTAAAGTGAGACTGAAGGAGGTTAATGGCTAATACTTGGACCAGGCAGTTTTAAACTAAACTTACTGAGTAAATCATATGGCGAATTAAAGGGATATTTTTGATACATAAATATTCAACACTGGCAAAATAAGGGAAATGACCGCCCATCAACAGAGTAAACATGTGAGGGCTTCACAAAAGTACAGGATATAGGAATCCTGTGAGTTACAATAAGTGCTGGCTACAGCAAGCACATTGCTGTTCGAGGAGTGGAAATTCAAGGCTGTGCACAGCCTGAAACCACTGATACATTCCACTAAGTAAAAGAGTTGCCAAATGCAAAGTAATTACCCTTCAGTTTAGACAGGAGTTAATTATTGTCTTCTACAAATCCCTGAGCTGTTATTTGTTGCATGTTATCAAAATTATGCAAGGGAGACAATGATGAATGCCTTTACTTAGAATTGTGCTGTCCAGCCTAGTGGCACTTACCAACAACATACCAACAATGACTTTTTTTCTTGCTTTTTCACACAGGTTTTGCACACAGTAAAGTTCAAATTGTTTATTTTTATGTCTTGCACAAATTTTCATAATTCATTTCTTGAAGCAAATTAACATACATGGTGTAGTGCTGTGTGAGGCAGCTCACACTAGGGGCACTGCTCCAGGCAGGTCCGCATTAACTGACAGCACTAATTTTCTGCTCTACTATTTGAGCTAAACCCACATTTACCACATATTCTCTGCTGAAAGTAGTGCTGTATTTCAGCCGTATTTCTGGGCAACCAAAAGGCCACCGGTGGTTTGTACAGGGACAACTCCAAATATTTTTTGCATCTTCTGTCTGAGCGATGACTCAACTAAGAATCTCTGAGCCCTTCACTCATGGTATCCCTGGCTTACAGAACTGTCTGCCAAGCTACATCACCTTTGACTGTACCACATAACCCCCTGTGATATCCCTCTCATGCCTCAACCCTAGCTTTTAGGACCTTCAAGGTTATGATTGATGCCTGAACTAGGGATCACTTAGCCCTTCATTCACGGTACCCCAGGCTCAGTGATCCACACACCAGTTCCTACCTTTTACAAACTAAGGCTTGACACTGCCCACAGCCCTGTGCCCTTACTGGCAGACTCAATGTATCAGGGTACTCACAGCCATCTTACTCACTGGTCACTTGTGGGTAGTAGTAGTGGAAAATCCACTACTAGTCATTCCTATTTGGCCAGAAATGCTCTACTACATTCTTTATCTTACCAGCAGTGCAACACAGCAACAGCCAACTCTGCTACTATTTTGAAGCCTCCATCAGCTCCTCACTGTTTCACTAACGTAGAGCACTTGGCTGTACTCAGTGTATTTATTAGGTGGAACAATGTCTATAAGGACGTAGTTTCTGAATGTAAAATATACTAGCAGGCACTGGTTCATCTTGTGTTCCAACAGGCTGCCCTTTGACTTTGTATTGGCATTCAGTCATTGGCACCTCCAGGTTGCATCAGCGTATTTATATGGTGGAATGATGTCAAGGAGTACCTGGTTTCTCAGTTAACAACTCCTGAACTAGAAGCTACTGGTTCACCTGGTGTCAGCCAGGCTGCCCTTGAACTTCATGTCTGCATACAGCCACCAGCAACTCCACCCTGTGCCACCAGGCTACGCCTCAACGTTACTAATAAGGAGAAGCACCTCACACTCAGGCCGTTTGCTCTTCGACTTCCTGTCTGCGTACAGCCACTAGCTCCTCTGTTCTGCATCACCAGAATTTGGTGGAAATTGACATTTCCAATTCTTCCAGTGTGTGCTCTACACACATGACCCAGGGAGACGTAATTCCCATCTTATAAAGGGCCAACTTTTCCAGAAGACAACTAGCCTACCAGTAAACTATGAAAGCAAACCAGAGCACCCAGATGAAACCCAAAAGAACAGCTGGGGAATATACAACCTCCATGCAGAAAGCACCCCAGGAACCCAAGGCCCCAGTGCAGCAAGGTAGCATTGCTAACCATTGCGTCACTATGCTTCTGTCAGGTCCTGCACCCCCCCTCACAAACGCCGTTACATTCCTAAACCCACTGTTTCATGATCACATTCTTAACTGAACCCATCATATTCTCACATGGACCAGATTCCACAGATTCTCACTCCTGGACCAATTATCCAACCACGTCCCTCTCCCTTTAGTATTTAAAGTTCCCTCACACACCAACCCATGCTCACTATTGAGAAGCCTCCCATAGTATTCTCCTGTGCTTGTTTAAACCTTCTTGACTGATCTCCCGGTTCCTCATCTTTTCTCCTGCCTTTTTCGACCACACTTTTTGGATATCGTTTTTCGGATTTCCCTGGTTATCGGACTCATTGTTTCTCCTATCGACCAAGCCTCTGTTAACATTACGTGTTTCGGATATTGTCCCTGTGCTGCTCTGCATTCTGCAGGATTCATGGCTACGCAGAAGACTCCTCTCATTCTGCCTATTGGTTCCCTGACAGTTTCCCCATATACCCATATAAATTATTCAGCTTTTCACAACCCAAACAAAAGTATTCTTTATAATAATGCAAAAAGAAGAATGTATTTATTTTCTTGTATTTAGAAGAATAACAATTTGTAATGTTATGCTAACTGAATCTGTAAATGCACCTAAAAGTGTGTGCCACTTGTATCTTCTACAAAGCCCTCTTGCTGAATCTTTCCATATTTGTTCAGTTATTGTATTCATTTTGTCACTGTGTGACAGAAGTGAGTGTAGGGCCACAGCTTGGGGGCTATGTTCCATAGAGTTGTGTAAATAAAGGCCAGTGCATTTGTTGGGCATTTGTTCTTTTCTTTTTTCATGTTTGCATCCTTATGCTGTATATTGGTATTTAATGAGGGGTGGGATAATATTAATTTCCTTCTGCCATAACATAAATAGTGCAATAGAGAGCAATCATCACAAATTGTTTGACGTCACAGTCAAAGAGAAAACAAGCTGTGTGGAGGTGTTGGTGCAATTGAGGACACAGAAAAGATAATAGAGAAAGTATGGATGGTGGGACAGTGCACCATGACACCTGGTAATTTGCATACAGAAATGCTTGTGTAAATTGTCTCCAGTTTTTAGTGTATGCCTGTCTTATGATCACCAGGTCATTCCCAACCCTTATTATAAACTTTGGGTTCCAGCTCATATGATGTGTATCCAGAGACTGGATAAAATGGCTTTTGTAAGAAATTTGTAAGAACCCCTGTCTGTGGAAATTATAGGGGCGCTTCTCTTTTTTTCTTCTTGGGTGCTGTACAGGGTGGGAGGAGAGAAATTAGGGAGTAGAAAAGAAGGTGATTTTAGGGGAGAGGGGTGTATGAATGGGAAACAGAATTTTGGAATTTGTCCTATGCAAAGTACATGCAAATTTCAGCCTGTGGTCTTCTCTGAACAGAATAACCAAATTTACATATGAAAGGCATCAATAAAATATATTATAACAGAAGAGGGGGAACAAAAGAAGATCTTAATTGAAGTAAATGTTAATATATGTGATAAACTATCATACCAGTTTCATTTTCCTATTTTCTTCTTTCCATATCTTACTTTGTTTTAGCCAGATATGATTTCTCTGTGCTCCTCCTAAAATAAACTTCAGGAGTGATTTTTAGTATTTTTTCCAGGGTCATCATGATCCAGAAGCGGCTGGACTCCAAAACAACACATCTGCTATTTTACCAAAATTAAACAATTCCAGCCTGTCATATGTTGTTGCCAGTACTTTTACAAAAGTGGGCCATATAAATTTTATTACAGAAATGTCTTATATGGGCATTGTGATGCATATTTAACAAGCCAACTGTAAGATGTAAATTGAGATGTATTTGAGTTTACTATTGAAATTTGTAGACTCATATATAAACATTACATACTGAGGTGGATTGTACTAGCACAAAATAATAATAATAATAATTGCTTACACTTATATAGCGCTTTTCTGGACACTCCACTCAAAGCGCTTTACAGGTAATGGGGACTCCCCTCCACCACCACCAATGTGCAGCATCCACCTGGATGATGCAACGGCAGCCATAGTGCACCAGAACGCTCACCACACATCAGCTATCAGTGGGGAGGAGGGCAGAGTAATGAAGTCAATTCATAGATGGGGATTATTAGGAGGCCATGATTGGTAAGGGCCAATGGGAAATTTGGTCAGGCCGCCGGGGTTACACCCCTACGCTTTTCGAGAAACACCCTGGGATTTTAAATGACC
This sequence comes from Atractosteus spatula, assembly GCF_055471065.1. Lineage (NCBI taxonomy): Eukaryota > Metazoa > Chordata > Actinopteri > Semionotiformes > Lepisosteidae > Atractosteus > Atractosteus spatula. The sequence continues at coordinate 9,614,752 of NC_142718.1, read as the reverse complement.
ACAGAGAGTCAGGACCTTGGTTTTACGTCTCATCCGAAGGACGGCGCCTGTTTACAGTATAGTGTCCCCGTCACTATACTGGGGCATTAGGACCCACATGGACCGCAGGGTGAGCGCCCCCTGCTGGCCCCACTAACACCTCTTCCAGCAGCAACCTTAGTTTTTCCCAGGAGGTCTCCCATCCAGGTACTGACCAGGCTCACATCTGCTTAGTACAATGTACTGTACTTACACAATTCAATTGGTGTCAATTTATTTAAAAACAGAGAAAGAGTTCCTGCCCTTTCATCCCAAACCAATGTGTGCAGAATTCCAAAAAATGTCTTATTTGCTTTGGGTCAATTACTTGTTTGGGCTGGGCAGTATTTGAGAAAGGGGAGCTATAAAGGAACATAGGGTAGCTGACACTATTTCTGAAGAAATAATCTTTCCTTGTGACATATATTCATTCTAAAGTACCAACAGCTATCCATTTGTATAATAATAAACTTTATTATGCTGACAGCTTTATTGAGCTGAACAGCTCACCAATATGAGGTTTTAGACAAATTTCTGTGGGGCAAAGATGTACAGTACTTACTTTGCACAGACAATGTAGAAATGTGTTTTCCCTTTTTATTTGAACTGAAATAATATTAGATTATTAAATCAGCAGTTTTACATTAAAATCAACCAAATTGCAGCTTTTGGTCCTTTGTAATGAGAGCAGAATGTGATCTTCTGTTTACTTGATGCAGTTAGCACTCCATAGGAAAAATAAGATATGTAGACACAAATGTAGACACTAAAACCGTCATTGAACAGAATTCCAGTGCAAAACAGAATACTTGTTAAAGTACCATATAATGCACATGCGTACTTGTATTCAGCTGAATACACAAACTGAGTTCCCTATTTTTGCTTATAATTGGTCTCTTATGCTTTGAGTCAGCTACTTTGATAAAACAGTAGGTGCACAATAGCATTTTATATTTGCCATTTTGGTATTGTGTTTAAAATTCCCAATCTTCTGTGATTCTCTGGATCACACATCAAAGGTACTTTTATTTCCCATATGTTTTTACTTAGTAAAAACTGTAGGATCATAGCAGCAGATCTTTCCCTAGGTACGTTATGGAAACTTAGGTGGATCAACTTGATCTCTATGAAATCCTTATCCCAGCAACTTTTAAATTTTCTGTTTTTTATAACCACTGATCTTAACCTATTGAATTGCTATAGGAAAATCTAACAGAATAATGAAACCATAATATACTATAATAATAATTATAGAAAAGTTCAAGGGTAACATGGAGATGGCATGTATAAGATGCAAATGTCTGATACAATGTGGAATGCAAAGAGGTTTGCATCTTATTATTTTTCCATTTGAATTATTGCTGTGTAGTGTAGTGGGGCAGTGCTGTACATTTAATCATTTAATGATATAAAGAGAAGATGGGGTCCAGCAAATCTCTTGGATATTTCTCCTCAGAACCACTAATCCACGGACACTGTTCATCACCCAAAGGAAGATCCACCCATGGATCGTCCTGTAGGTTGGGTACCAGAACTATACCTTATGAACCTAATAGTTTCTCAACCAATCCAGCTCACTGGCTCCTCAATCTCTCTTGAACTGAACTGGCAATGTTTTTCAACCATCTGCAAGCAGTCTGAGTAAGGACTTAACATTTTTTCCAAGAAGTCAGGCCAAAAGAGTAAGTGAGTTAAGTATAAATTTCTGTCTTAGATATTGTTTCTGTAACAGAAGAAATCTTGTGGTCATGAACCTACTGTTATTTCTGCCTGATCAAAGAAATTTAGACATTTGGACTTTTATATGTCAACATTAAAAATATCTGAGCATATTCATAACCAACATATGGATGAACCAAGAACTCCTCACATATTTACCTTGTGGGTAGACCCAAAGAAGAACAAACTGTGCACATACAGTTTTAAAAACTGAAGCTTTTTGTCTAATTTGTGATTGACCTGAGCAATGCAAGGCAAAGCTCTTTCTCTCCTCTCTGCAAAAGGGACCCTCCCAGCATAGAACAGCTTTAAGTCCAATCATGGACTAATCAAGCCCAGCTCCCTTTCGTCAACTCATTAAGAATCTGTGGCCAAAGGATATTTGAGTATAAAGTTCTTTATTTGTATTATATTACTCTAAAGTTGAACTATTAATCCAAACATGTTTGTTGTTTATTTCATGATAGTAAGATAAAATAAGAGATAAGATAAGACAATAAGTCCACATCTATTTGTACCTGAGAATATGAATGTGATTATATGAGACTGATAGGACCTATAGGTATGAGCTGGGCTGTAACACATTATAGTCAATGTATTTTAATGCTCAAGTCATTAATAATAATGAATAATAATAATTACTTACACTTATATAGCACTATTCTGGACACTCAACTCAAAGCGCTTTACAGGTAATGGGGACTCCCCTCCACCACCACCAATGTGCAGCATCCGCCTGGATGATGTGACGGCAGCCATAGTGCACCAGGATGCTCACCACACACCAGCTATCAGTGGGGAGGAGAGCAGAGTAATGAAGTCAATTCATAGATGGTAATTATTAGGAGGCCATGATTGATAAGGGCCAATGGGAAATTTGGCCAGAACGCCGGGGTTACACCCCTACTCTTTTCGAGAAACACCCTGGGATTTTTAATGACCACAGAAAGTCAGGGCCTCGGTTTTACGTCTCATCCGAAGGACAGTGCCAGTTTACAGTATAGTGTCCCTGTCACTATACTGGGGCATTAGGACCCACATGGACCACAGGGTGAGCGCCCCCTGCTGGCCCCAATAACACCTCAACCCCAATAGCAACCTTAGTTTTTCCCAGAAGGTCTCCTATCCAGGTACTGACCAGGCTCAAACCTGCTTAGCTTCAGTGGGTTGCCAGTTGTGAGTTGCAGAGTGATATGGCTGCTGGAATTAACCCTGATTTACTCTGATCTTTGTAAACCCTCACTGAACGATTAGCCTTCTGTGTCATAGCAGGTTAGTTCAAATATACTATAATATTGTTGTTTCTTATGCTTGTTACATGTATTGGTTTTATATAAATAAATTGTATGTTGTATATGTAGAATACCTGAGTGAGACTGTAAATTATTAGAATAATAACTTTTATGTATAATGTGTCTTTCCAAACCCAAGGACGCTATACATAATGATAAAGAAAAAGACCAAAAAGATACAAAAAAGTAGAGGGAAAAAAACAATAAACAAGGGTGAACATGTTTATACGAATAGAATCTAGGGCAATCAGACATAGGCTGTGGTAAAAAGGTAAGTTTTGAGTTTGGATTTGAAGAATGTCAAAGACTTTGTCTCTCATAGAGTCTGAGGAAGGGCATTCCATAAAAAAGGAGCAGCCATAGAAAAGGCATGATCTCTGAAAGTACAAGATTTAGTCCTGGGTACAGTGAGCAAAGGACCAGCCTCAACTGAACAAAATCTATGGGAGAGAGTGTAACCATTTATTGTATGTTTAATTTATACCTAAAAGTCGTCAAGTGTACCAGCAATTTACTGTTACAATTTCTGATTGTTATAGTAAATTAAAACTCCATATCACCTACACGTGCAAGTAAACATGCACACATTTGTGAGCTGAGCAACTAACTGGCTGCATATTTAGATAAAGAAGCAGGTGGCTGTAGCTGTAGCAATTAGCTGGTTTCTATATTGACTTCATTAACTTTTTAATCCTCTATATGTTTCTCTACTCACAATGAGTACTGATCTGCTAAATATCCCCCCATCCAGCTTTATCTGGGGGATGAAACATTAGTCTGCTATGAGACAAGAAATCTAGAGAGGAAACCATAAGTGTTAACCTTCTATCTGTATCTCTAGACCCTTACAACCTCACAACAATCGCTGCCCCACTACAGTAGTAAACACCTAAAGGTTTTTTGAGGACACCTGCAAACGTTTTGTCAAATGTTATTACAAATATGAGTGTATATTGACCAAAATTCAAGTCACTAAATCTCTGTTCAGTTACTTTTGGGTTTGCAGGAAGAGCATGATTGGTTGTGGTTTGGCTGTGTTCTATACTGTACTCTTCTGGAAATGTGTCAGTTATCATGTGTATCCTTTTTATAACACAGCTAGCTGCAAAGACTTGCTTTGATTTCTTGCTGTTTTATGGCTTTGAATCTTGTATGTTTTATGTGACTGTAACAGCCATTTAAGTTTTAGTTAGTGTCCATATATCTAAGGAGGTTTTGCCATATCATAAATATTCACATTATTCAAGGTTTAGTAAAGCGTTTACCTACACAGTGTAGACTTTATCACAAATGATATGTTCACACTCATGAAAATGGAGGTGCTGAATTGAAAAACAGAAATAAAACTACCGCATTTTTCAACTAAAATAAATCACAGACTCTGAATATAGATTACAGAAAAGCCCCCACTATTTAAATTCCACAACAGTATAAGAGTAGCAGCTTTTCCTACTCTTACAGATTTGTAATGCCTCATATTATATCTTTATGATATTGGTTTGTGATTTTGTTTTTAACTAACATTAATTACAGTGACAGCCATGATACAAGAGTAATGAAGGTAATTTAGATTGGTAGCTGGCACTCTCACAATGCTAGAGCAGATGTATGGCTGTTACGTTAGATTGGGCAGCTGCTTGGCTGTCAGATGAAAAATGCTTCCCTGTGTTCATTGGATGCATTAAATAAATTCACATCTTAATTTTTCATGAGATTCACATAGAGAATCTTACTCCAATGTCAGTTAGAATTGGCAATTTCTTAAAACACAAGTGTTTCATTTTCAGAAAAAATCTTGGTCTCCAGCTGCAGTCAGGAAGCCTAAAAGAGGTAAACATTTCTGATTAACTACCAGGTACAAGTTACCAATCTCAAGTACATTTGTATTTTATTGTCATTGCATTGCACATATAGTACCACTATATATTCTATTTATAGCTGGAAGAAAACAACATTTTTCAGTAAGCATTGAATATAACCCCTTGCATTGAATCATATAACTGACTCTAAAGCCATTTTTCATAAGTAATTTTGCTGAGCATCTTCATTGCCATTTCTTTTTAAATAAGCTGCTTTACAGTACTATCACTAAAACAGCTGCAATAAAAAATAATATGTTAAATATACTGTACAGTAGATATGGATGTGGTATTTAAGTAACAGAACTGTAAATGATACTTTGTCTGTGTGTTTATACTGAGAGTATGGACTTTGTGTCTTCAGGTTGAACTGTTAACTGTTTATTTTCATGGAATCTACTGTATGCTGTGCCAGGAACAAAGATACTACATGACCACATGCTACTTTTCTGGAATATAGAAGTAAGAGTTATTATCTTTTTTAAATTTCTTTTGTCAAGAAAGCCAGTGTCAGCATCTGGTTTCTAACTTTAATTTTAGTCTTCAATATTTAATCTGTTTGTTCCTCTGTGAATTACAATGGGTAATTGGCCTCCACTATCCTGGATGAACTTCTAATTTGTAACTGTATGATGTACATAACACTTAAGTTAGGGATTAAATTAGGTAGATGGGGTATTATGGGAAAGACAGCACCAGGAGTGGTCTTTTCCTATTCTCAAAACCTGAAAAAAGTAATTCCACAAGCTTTGCATTTTGATCCTCAACTATGTATGATCTTGTATGTACAATATGTATGATCATCTATGTAGAGTATGTTGCAAATTATCAAAAAGACTAATGATCATACATTCTGAAATTAATATTTCTGCTTTTTCTGAATTTTAACATTTAAAATCAGTCTTTTAACTTAATTCATCTTCAGATTCCAGTTCTTTGTAGCTCTCAGCTCCTTCTTTTGCTATAAATAATTGCAATTTTAAGTATTTTTTTTTTGCAGACATTGCTTTTGTTTCCAACTTGGAAACTGCTTCCAACTACTAAGGAATAATAATGAATGGTATTATTGGTACTTGATATCCTTGTGAGTCAAAATAAAGACAATCCTTTATAAAAACAAGGCTGTAAGACAATCCTAAACCACCTTGGGGGCTTAAGAAAACTAAGAATCAGATAAAAAAAAATACAAATGAAAAGAAAACTGGTAAAACACCTTTGGTCTTTAAAGAATAGATTGCTGTAATACAGTATCCTGCGTACTGTGGTTTTAACGAATACTCTGAATAATTATATTAAAGACTCAGCAGGGTTATGACTAGGTCTCATTTTGATGTTATTACTATTATTCCTACAGACTCTTATGTGTTCCCGAGACCAAACTTAAAACTATAGGTAACAAGGCCAGCTCTGTCTTTGCTCCAGGCTGTGGAATGAAAACTCAAGGAATCTGACTGCCTGGGTGCTTTAAAAACTTATCTTAAAACTGACCTTTTCAAAAAAGCATTTTCTTACGCCTATATTTAATGTTATTCTTTCCTGCTTTTTTATCTATTGCCCTTTTAGCTTTTATAGAACTTTCATGTTTCTAACTTTTCAGGTGCTTTATAAAATAAAGATTACTATTATTATTAGAATCCATTTATAAGCCATCTTAAAAATGCCCTTTTTAGAAAGAGTACTTGAAGTTTTAAGCAAAGGCAGGGTTTCTGTTGGAAGTTCATTAATACATACGTTAGCCAATTAGCCAAACACACATCCAATGAGCCAAAATATGAAATGAAGATAAGAATTTTAAAATTCTTGTTAAATATATTTACTATAAAAAGGTTTAAAACAAAAGACATCCACAATGCTATATTCCATTATTTTCACTATATTTGTTTTTCTCCTTCCACAGATGTTTTTTTCTTACGACCTAGGTGGTCTCATTAAGGAAAGGATTTGCTAGAAACACTCTTGGTGTGATCCAATTTAGTGTGATGGCGGGGGTGTTGCTCTTATGAAAAGCTTAAAAAGAAAAATCAGGGGTCTAAGCACATCTGCTCTGAAGCACACAGCTGTGCTTGCATATGTTCAGAAATCCATCATTAACATTTACCCAGTGTAACAGATTCATCTTTTGAAATATTTAAACATCAAGAGGCAAAATGTAGAAGCAAAAGGAGTGATGAAAGAGGTTTTAAATAATTATTTCTGACTTCTGAATGGACAATAATCTAATAGAAACACACCCCGAAGATCGTCCCTATCATCCCCAGACAGAATAATAACCTCTCAGCAATTTCTTTGAACAGTATGTAAAGTACTGTCCAATAATTATATTCTGTGAACACTAAGTTGCATCACCTATCATGCATAGATTCATGTTCTTCAATAATGCTGAAAGATATATCTGGCAATCTAGTCCATGATGGATTGTTTCACTCATTTCAATGAGTAAATGCCATTATATGCTGACTGCCTCAGTGGCATACTTTAAATCTTTTTCCACCTCACTGTAGTTTGTCATTCTGCATGTTAATTTAGCTTTCACTACTTTACTGGTGTGGCACTGATTTTTCATTTTAATATTTTTTGTTCTTGTTCCTAAATTCAAACATTAAACTTTTGCAAAATACGTTTTGGGGGGTGTAATAATGTTACAATTTCACATAACAGTACCCCTATTTAAAGATGAAACAGTGGGCACCCTGGAGTAATTTTCACAGCTCTTTTAACTGATATTCTCACTTGAGGTACTCAGAACGGCCAAAATTTCAGGTGAACAAGTAATTACACTAACTTTTAACTAGTTATTTTTAAGACTAAACTTGTTGTGCTTAAATTCTTAAATCAGCCTAGGAGCATGAATAGAGAAGATAAAAGGCCACAGAGACAGGAGAGGAGAAAAAAGACAGGAGACAGGAGAAGAAAGAAAGCCAGTGGGAAACAGGAAAATCAAGTGGACCATGAGAGTGTTTCCTCCTTCTTTGACCTTGACCTACAGGACAGAATGTCAAGGTTATTTGGACACAAAAAACTAGGCCGTAAGTGAGGGTTTGCTGTTTTGTATTTTCAAAAGTACCGATTTCCTATTTGTGAAATTCACCATGCTAAAAAAAAATCTTTCACTTATTGAGTTTTGTTTCTATAATTCTGTAGAGCTCTGGAACTTACAGTGGTGTAACAATGGACAAAATAATCATACATACTGACTGTAAATTATTGTAAAGAAACATCCATCCATTTGAAGATTACCACCTTTTTATTACTTATTACAGAAAAGTGGAACAAAGTAAAAGGTTAAGTAAGGTTAAAAGTAAATTTAAACGCAATTTAGATGGTTTGAGAGAATTAGTTGCACACTTATTTCAAGAATGAAAATATAGTAACACTTAACAATCATGGCCAGGCCATTTTCATTACTTAGTTGCCTCGGTTTACAAAGAAAATACTACAATTTTGAAAACAACCAGTGGCTTTCTGGATCTTAACTTACAAGTTGAGTTCACACCTGAAGAAGGCTCCACAGCCGAAACGTTGTGATTCCTTTCTTCTCTTTTCAGCATACTGTACAATAAGCCTATTTTTTGTTCCTTAATAAATATGTTTAACTAAGTGTTTCTGTATTATTACTCTTTTCACCAAAGCTTGTCAAAGAATAAAGAATTTACATGCCTCTAATTATACCGGCCGCTCGGGTATATTCCAGAGAAATCACCTACAAGTTGGAGGTTATGAAAAATTATTTTACTTTTGAGTAACCCACTGAAGCTAAGCAGGTGTGAGCCTGGTCAGTACCTGGATGGGAGACCTCCAGGGAAAAACTAAGGTTGCTGCTGGAAGAGGTGTTAATTGGGCCAGCAGGGGGTGCTCACCCTGCGGTCCATGTGGGTCCTAATGCCCCAGTATAGTGACGGGGACACTATACTGTAAACATTCCTTCGAATGAGACGTAAAACCGAGGTCCTGACTCTCTGTGGTCATTAAAAATCCCAGGGCATTTCTCGAAAAGAGTAGGGGTGTAACCCCGGCGTCCTGGCCAAATTTCCCATTGGCCCTTATCAATCATGGCCTCCTAATAATCCCCATCTATGAATTGGCTTCATCACTCTGCTCTAGCTGATGTGTGGTGAGCGTTCTGGTGCACTATGGCTGCCGTCGCATCATCCAGGTGGATGCTGCACATTGGTGGTGGTGGAGTCCCCATTACCTGTAAAGCGCTTTGAGTGGAGTGTCCAGTAAGTGTTTAAGTGTAAGCAATTATTATAATTATTATTATTAACCGCTTGATCAGTTCCTGAAATTCACCAGGGGTTAGTGTGGTGGCTCTGTAGCTAAGGATCTGCACCTGTGGCTGGAAGGTTGCCGGTTTGTATACTCTGTTGGGCTCCTGAGCATGGCCCTTAACCCCAACTGCTCCAGGGGTGCCATATAAACAGCTGACCCTGTGCTCTGACCCCAAGCTTCTCTCCCTGTCTGTGTGTCTCATGGAGAGCAAGTTGGGGTATGCGAAAAGACAAATTCCTAATGCAAGAAAATTGTATACGGCCAACAAAGTGATCTTATCTTATCTTATTTTTGTAACTCCCCATTTTTAACAATATACAGTATAATGTAAAGATCCATGCCAGGTTATGGCTAGATCGGAAACTTCAGGAGGCCTTCCAGAATGGGGATGGCTGGAAACATGGACAAAACAGAACCCAACAATCCCATTTAAGGAACAAACACAAAAACATCTGACATTTTCTCTGCCCTTAATATCCTTTTTTTTTAAAAACTTTTTTTCTTCTCTCATCAATTATGCACAGTGAACCAGATTTGAACTCACTGTTAGCTGAGTTATTTAAGAATGTGCCATGTAAGCAGCTGTTTTACAACAATGCTCAATTTCACTGACAAAGTGCTTACTTTTGCTCCCTGTGAGTTCGCAACAAATTTGTGAAACATACAAATAAATATCTATGATATTAAAAACATTAAACTGTAGTCAATATGACTTATCTATGGTCTCTTCACCTGTTATCTCTCTCACCCACAATTTTAAATTGTATTTATAATGCTTTGCTTTCTCTTACTACAATACTAGTTATTTGTTGTTATTAAGGGCACAGTCGAATACTAATAAAAAGTAATTATACTGCATATTGTAACGCATACGGCCACCATTGATTGTGAGAGCCAGCTTACCGGTGCCCTTCCCTGTGAATATCAGGGGCCGCAGCCACTGGGCTGAAGGGAGATTTCTCTTTGGCTCAAGAGGCTGAGTCCCTGTTGAGTGATGCCGGAGGCCTGGGTTTGAGTCCCTGACGGTGGGGGGCCGACCAGATGTAGCAGCGGTGAGGGTGCTCATGTGAACCCCAAAGTGTTACAATATAATAATTAAGCATGTGATAATGTATACAATCCTTTGGAACAATTTTAAAGAGAAATCACAGGCTGTATGTTAAATTCAGCATTAAAGGTGGATTTAAACACATTTGTTAAACAGATGGTGTTATGGATATATGGCTCTTCAAAACAGTTCGTTTCATTAACTTAACAGCTGAACTAAACCATAGCACCTTTCCAAACATTGTTAACTAGGATGTACAATGAACTATCCAATCCTAACCATCTCTTTAAAATCTGAAAATTCCTAGCTCCAGGGTGCACTCTGATTTTGAACAAGATAAAGGGACAACAATCATGATAGTGCAGTATCAGTGAATAGTTCATGGTCTAAGGGGCGCCAAGGCAAAGTGCCATGCCACAGAAAGTCAATAAATAAACAGGCTACTTTATAAAGTACTGTAACACCATGTAATAGATAGTTTTCTTGTTTCCCAAGATAGAGGTTAAGTTGCTTCTATCATAAGCAATAGATTTATTTAAAAGTGCTTTACAAAAGCTTAACAATTATTTATTAGACTTATTTAGAAAATAGGGAAATTACTTTTCTTCTACTTGGAAATGTCAATTAAAAATTTTTATGTCATTACTTCTGTTTATTTTTATATATGTGATATGTTTGGTAACTTATCATAGCAGAAGTTCATGAAGGTGTCAAAGTAAAAAGAAAAAAATACTATAGATAAATGAGACACTCCATAAAGGAATTTCTAAAAACCCAACCATAAAAGAAACATTTGTAGCTAGCAACATATTGATTGACATACATTTCAGATATGTCAACCTCTCAGTTGTTGAGGTCATACACCTGACAGTAGCAGGCTAATGTTTACCACAAATACTGTACCTTGCTCTTATTGCCCAGAAATAATGGAACATAATGTAACCAAATCCAAATTTAAGAATGTTATATGTTTTACTACAAGACACATATGATTCCTGTTGTCTAAACTCTATTAAAACCAAACATTTAAAAGAAAAAGGGAGTTATAATAGTTAATAGTTAATATAATGTCCAGTATTTTCTGGTTTGTATAATATATTTGTATACCCAAAGTTTATACATTTATTTAAATTAATATAATTTACCTATTTTTGGTTTGCATAAGGAATTTATTAATTCAAGTTCACCTCACTTCAGGTGAACAAAAACATCTATACCCTCATACAATTTTATGCATTGTAAATTAAGAGTATAGTTCTATTCAAGCCCTTAAAAATTAATTTAAGTCAGGTTGAACTCCATCACTTCTTGTATTGATAATGTGTTGTGCCATGCAAAAGTATTCACCCACCTTGGACTTTTTCACATGTTATTGTCTTACAACATGGAACCATAATGTATTTAACTGAAAATTGTTGGCACTAATCAATACAAAATGTAAAATTGAAAAAAAATCCAGACATTTTACTAAATTAATTATAAATAAAAAACATAAAATAATTGAATCCATAAATATTGATCTCCCCAGAGTTAATACTTGGTAGGACCACCTCACCTTTGGCAGCAATTACAGCTGTGAGTTTCTTTGGGTAAGTCTCTTAGTATAACAAATAATAACATCACTTTATTAACCAATTTCTTGCATTAGGAATTATCTTTTTGCATACCCCAGCTTGCTCTCCATGAGACACACAGACAGGGAGAGAGCCTGGGGTCAGAGCGCAGGGTCTGCCATTGTACAGTGCCCCTGGAGCAGCTGGGGTTAAGGGCCTTGCTCAGGGGCCCAACAGAGTAGGATTCCTCTGCCGGCTGCAGGATTTGAACAGGCAACCTTCCAGCCACAGGTGCAGATCCTTAGCCACAGAGGTACCGCTCCGCCCACCGCTCTAGTATATGCACTCTAGAAAAATACTATATAAAGTATTTTTATGGTTATTATTTACTATACTGATACCACTGAATCTATTCACTTATAGAAATGTTATTTGGGGTAGAATACTAATATTTATATTTTCTTTAAATGTATCTCCTCTATTTCTGTGTTTTGCTTTTCTTTATTTAAAACGACATCTTTACTCCTGATTTAAAGAAATTAATAGAAAGGCATTCAGATGTGTCCCGCATTCCACATATCTGACATACATTAATGAAAGAAAATGTATTCTGTAACATTTTAAAGTTAAAGTCACATCTGTCCACATGGAGCAATACTGTATATGATAATGACTTCCTTGGGAGTAGCCCGAGAAGGTGCTTGCTCATTCCATTGAGCCTGGCTAGGCTCCTGCTATGATACCTGTTGCACCACAGCAGAAGCATCCCCACTAGAACAACTCTGTAGTTGTTCTTTACACTGATTACAGAGAATTAATGAAAAAATATGCATGCCTTTTTCATTGGAGGAGTTTTGTTTAAGGATATAAAAGAGTATTTTTCATAAATAATCAACAACAACTTGTTTTTGTCTTCACTCTTTTAAGTCTGTGTTTCTATGTGCATAAACCTATACTATGCAATTTTAAAGTTCAGTGGTTCTCTTTTATTTAGTGATTTTTCTGATCAAGACTACGGCAATGTTTGATTAATGTGGAGGTTAAATATACACCCTGCAGGAGTTCGTTTTACTGATCGACATTCATGCCAGGCTCCTCTGTTTAGGTCTCACTTGCTTTCTATGTTATTTCAGGCTAAGAGCCATTTTCGAAAGTGCTTAGTTTCAAATCTCATGGGGTCAGAACCCTAGAGACCCTCTTTCTAATAAAAGAGCAGCCGGCATTCAAAACCATTGCAACTGCTGAGAAAAGCTATTAGTTCAGCTCTGAAACTTCATGATTTACTGAAGCCCTTGAAAAGGTTTTTGTATACAGCTGTAGACTTATTCCTGCAGTGGCACAGGGCAGACTTGCATTGTTACATCTGTGAGCTGTAATTTTGGACAAAATACATCTATAGCTCTGAAGACTGTTTATTATGCATATGTATTGATAATACCCACACATGGTTGACTTTGTGTTGTGCTAACTTAGCTATTTGCTGCTTGTTTTGTACTACTTTGATAAAAGCAGACATCTCTGAATTACAGTACCAATATTGTCATTATTTAAACCTGCAATTCCTTACTTTAAATTCTGATTTACAAACTCATGATCTGGTTTTGTGTTTCATTGTAACTTCTCATTTTTCTTGTATTTGCTGTTCACATTTCAAAATAGAGTACAGACAATATTTTTGTCAAATATGCCAAATTATGCAGATCCTTGCATAATTCTTACATTTTGTTGCTTTATAGCTTGCAGTCAGGACACTTTGAATTAACTTTGAAGTAACTTAAAATTAATAATAATATTAAGATTGTTATATAAACAATCTACTACACACATTCAAAGAAAAAATAAATAGATAATATGAAAGAAAATGGAAAAGTGATTATTATATAAGTATTCAAACCTTTTTCTGTGGCTATCCTGAATTAATTTATTTGCACAAATGACCTTAATGAGGCACACATTGAGTTCAGTGGCCTGTGTTCAGTTATAGTGGTTTGTATGGTTTCAGAATAAATATACCTATGTAAGATACTTTAGTAATTTTGCATAAAATATTACGTTTTAAAAAGACACATGCATCATTTCACAACCTAACAAAATGGGACAACATAAGAAGTGTCTTAAATACTTTGGCAAGGCATGGTCTAGCTTTGTACTTTAGTTGCGAAATAGACTATTTTTAATATTCTTAATCAACATGCACTGTGGAAATCTATTTCAAGGTTTCTATTTTAGGAGGGTAGCACTACCCACTGAAACAAATCACATTTCCATTTGTAGTTCTATAGGTTAAAAACCTGTTTGTTTCATAAGACAGTCTGATAGTGTTTTTAAGGGAATGCGATCATTATATTTCAAGTTTGCTAGGTACATTGGACTAAATACAAAATGTTGTATTTTAGTTTTCAAAATGAAGATGTCCTTAGATCATTTAATCAGAATTTACTTTGAGGTTTTTATATCTTTAGTGACCAAATAGAAAACATTTCCCTCATGTAGAGAGATTATTTCCTGGCATTGTGTCAATCTAAAAGTGTTAAGACATACTAAGTCTTGTTGTTGTATGCATACTGAAATATGATTATACCTAAGTTAACACAGAAGAATTATTTACATATATAGAAAGAAACTTTAAAATGAGAACGAATAGGAGTACAAAGGTACAGCAAGCCCTAGACACAGGAAAAAGCCTTTATGATATACAAAAGTAATAGCTAATCAATGAAAAGGCACCATTAAAAACATAAGAAAGCTTGCAAACAAGAGAAGACCATTCATCCCATGTAGTTCACGTTGGGCTTTATTATCTAATAGATATGAGGTTCAAAACCAAAAGATTCAATGGTATGAACTTCAATGACATGGTGGGGCCACTTGTTCATTTTTGCACAACCCTCAGTGTAAAGAATTGCTCCCTGGTCTGAATGTAATTGCATTGCCCTCTACCTTCCAGTTATGACCTTTGGTTGGTGTTTCACTGTTGATTCTGAAGAATTACACTGGGTTATCAGTGTCAGTTCATTTAAGAATTTTGAATATTTGAATCAGTTTCATTTGTAGTCTTATATTTCAAAGAACCAACATATTAATTTATTCTATTCTTTCTGAATATGAAATTCCTTTAATCTGTGGAATGTATACTGTCACACTTATCTGGACTATATAGTAGCAATGATTATTAATACATTCTAGAATTATGAATTTCAATAAAGTCCGATTTTAATAAAGTTTGTCAATGTCAGGAGAGATTACACAGTGATGGTGACAAAGAACTAATGCTAATGCTAGTACCAGGACTGGAGATTAGGATTGGACATTACTACAATGATGAATCCAGTTAGCAGTCTCTTCATGTGGGAGCTCTGAATCCATTGTAGTTCAGTTGAAAATTAACTTGTTATCCTAAGCATGTTTTGAAATAATTTAATTCACATTTGTAAAAGCATTAATTTATCTTTGAGTATCCAAATTTTAAACACTTACAGTATATGAGATTGATCAGTAAAGAATATAACAATGTTATAATTAATGTTTAAACCTTATATTTTTGTATTTCTTCTTTTTAATAGTGATATATTTTTTATTTTAATATTTTAATATCCCTCAAGTAAATTTTCAAGTATTTTGTTCAAGTATTATTCCTTTTGTTGGTTAAATATCCATACTTGTTTGTATTAATAAAGATATATTGTGTAGTCTGAATCCATTTGCAGAGTGCTTATTATTCTGTTGTTTGATTCCTAATAGCCAATAAAAATCTCAATTTCATTTTCCTGTTTCTATTAATAAATTGTGCCAGTGAATTCACATATACCTACAACTGACTTGGCAATATCTTTTTCATAAAAAGATATTTGGTGACCAAAAATATATACAAAATTAATCTAAAAAAGTCTTACTCGTTCTTAATTGTCACAGAAGCCGGTTCTGACTCCCGTGAAGTGCATTGTTAAAGACCCTATGCAGGTGGTATAAATGGAAATGACTGGAGAAGGACAACTAAGGAAGGTACAGCAGGGTTAGGATGGTGAAGGATCAAACATTTATTTCTCTTATTTCGCTAGTTTTCTTTTAATGTGTAAATAATTTACTAACATCATTTTACTAACTATCCTGCTAGAATAATGGAAATTTACTAACTGCAACTTAAGTGTGAGCCAGCTACGTGCCTGGAACGTGAAGGGCAGAGCCAGCTTCGGGCAGCCTGACCAGAACTGAGAGCGCCTGATATCTGCTTAAGACATGATTAACAAAATCTAGAAGTACATACTGTCTGCTTAAACAATAAATAAAGGAATCCAAGAATATTCTTACAGTTTATCACATACCAAGGCTAGCAGCCTTGGCTTTACACCATATATGGCATGGAATTGTACTGGAACTGTTCTGGGTGGGTTTTCTGTTTGCGATTTTGTATATAAAGCATCCTTTTGTATCAATGAATTGAGTCAGTGCTTCATCGGTTTTGGCTCTCGTGTGCACACGTAATAAAGGTAATGCCTGCTTCATACACACCCGGATCGTGTCTCCTTTGTTGGACACAACAACGGGTTGACAGACAAGAGGCGGAGACTGTAGTGATTTGGTGCACGGCGGGAAATGCTGAAGCAACCAAGTCCAGGGAAGTCCAAAACGGGAAGTCGAGGCGTAATGCTTAATCCAAAGGCCAGGAGATCCATCCAAGTATTAAAAGCCGGGATCCAGTACAGGAACAAGAACTAAAAGCATAACGGGACCAGGCCCTCTGAGCCCCAGACCCAGACGGTCAGGACGCCGGGGAATAAGGCCTGCCCTCGGGCTACATGCAAGCCCGCGGAATAGGCAAGCCTTGTTGCCTCCATCTTCCAATGCTGAGCCACGAACTGCAGAGACGCTTGGCTTTTAACCAAAATTAAAACAGGAAACACCAGGAAATAATAAAAACTAATCATAACAGAAAGGGGTAATAATTCAATGTTATCATAACATTATTTCATTTAAAATATAAGTAATCATCCAAATATAACATAGTTCAGGTGGGTAGCTGCGTCAGCATGCATAGGCTGCAAAGGAACAAGTAATAGGTTTATTCCATGCTGAAAAAAAGAAGAGAGAAAACACAACGTTTCGGCCGTGGAGCCTTCTTCGGAGCACTAATTACGAATTACTAATTCTCATTCATGCCGCAAGCCTCAGAATGCTCTCGGCAGAGTTTGATTTGAGGAGTTGCCTCAAAATGACAGTGTTGTAAGCTCACAGGTTCTTGGGAAGTCATATATGTCACTGTTGTATGGCAATCAGAGAATATGTTGGCATGGATTTGGCAATATTTGAGCAATTAGGCACTTTTGCTTGGGGAAGATCAGTCACAGTTGTTTAATCACACAGATCTGATTCAAACCAGCAATGACTGAATTCTTGTATAAAACTCAAGACATGAGCAATTTTACTCAAAACTTACTTTGACTCAAACTATGCCAAATTCAAGTACTTTAAACTAGCAACAAGATGAAATCCTGTAGTTTTAATTTAAGGTCTAATAAGTAAGTATTCTTCAACATCTTTCTTCAATTTACTTATTTATTTTTTATTAAGACCTAAAGTAATGTGTGGGCATGAAAGTGATGTGGGTAGCTCCCAGCTACTGGGTCTTGGGTAAAATTATTTTAAAAGGCTTAAGGTACTGGTGTGTATGCCCTTCAATGTGCCAATCTCATTCAGGAGAGAATTAAGAAAAAACGGAAACATCTGATTGCATGACTTCATACAGTGCTTTACAAAGGCATTCAGACCATTCTTATAGTGTTACCAATTTTGTGAAATTGCAAAATCATGCATACATTTTTAAAACTTAACATTGTATTCAAAACCTGAACACTCAAACTGAAGTCTTCTTAGGTTAAAATAAGTAACAGTAAATGTCCATCAAAAGTAAAAAGAAAATAATGAAAATAGTGATTGCATAAGTATTCAGACCTATGAACTCAATTTTAGTGGAGGCACTTTTGGCAGCAATTACTGTATAACTGCAGGCCTATACAATTGCTGTACAGCTGCACCACACCAGCATGGTGCAATTTTTCTTGGCAGATTTGCTCATATTCTCTCAAGTTGCTTGCATGATGATGGTCTATGGTCTATCATCTAGGACTATGCCTGACTGTACAGATGATATTGATGAGGTGATGCATTTTGCTGGTTTTGCAAGAGATGAAACGCTTTGCAATTACAACAAACAGTTCAATTTCTGTTTCATCTTATCACAAACCCTCTAGCCACATTTTTGTAGTCTTTTAAAAATGCTATTTAAAAGACTTTGTTTTAAACTCCATGTGTGATTTGAAATTTTGAAATTTTCCTACTGAACACCATACAACCATTTAATGAACATATATATTAATTAAAATTCCTGATCACACAAAGAAGAGGCCAACAATTGGAAGGCAGCTTCAACAATACAAAAATATTGAGAAATGTGCAGATACAACAGAAAATAAATTTTGTACATTTTTAAATGGTAGGTTAAGACAATATATGAATATCTATATGAAATATAGTCATAGTGAGAAAATCATGTATGCATTAGGCAGCTACTGTGATTAATGACATATATGTGCCAATACTACAACAAAAATACAGTGTCAAATGCTGAATAGCTCATTTAAACCTGAAATTATAACAGATTTATTATTGACTGCTTACATAAATGGTTTTAAATGTGATTTAAAAATCTAAACAGAATTACCATCTTTGACATCGTGCAGCAAGGCATAATTTGAAGTATATAGTAACTACTTAAAGCATAGATTAATTTTATACGAATTCTTAAGATATGATGTTTTCAGATAGAATATGTCATGTCACCTTTCTGGACACTCCACTCAAAGTGCTTTACAGGTAATTACACCTTTACACCTGGATGATGCGTCGACAGCCATAGTGCACCAGAACGCTCACCACACATCAGCTATCAGTGGGGAGGAGAACAGAGTAATGAAACCAATTCAGAGATGGGGATTATTAAAAGGCCATGATTGGTAAAGGCCAGTTGGAAATTTGGCCAGGATGATGAGCTAATACCCCTACTCTTTTCGAGAAACACCCTGGGATTTATAATGACTAGAGAGTCAGGACCTCGGTTTTATGTTTGATCTGAAGGACGGTGTCTTTTTACCGTCATCCAGCAGCAACCTTAGTTTTTTCCCAGGAGGTCTCCCATACAAGTACTGACCAGGCTGCTGACACCTGCTTAGCTTCAGTGGGCTGCCAGTTGTAAGTAGCAGGGTAAAATGGCTTCTGGCTCTTTTAAAAACATGCTTATTTCCAAAGCAAATGCAAACTATACATCTTTACATCTAAATTCAATAGAAAAGGTGATAGGCCGTAATTTTAATTAATACAACTTGTTGTATTGAAATATATTTGAGTTGCATAGTTCAATTTTTTAAACATTTGTTGATGTCCTATGTGTCAAGGTGACAAAACCCAGAATACTAACTAGTACATTAAACAATCACAACCACAAAGCATGAAAAATATACAGAAAAATCTTTCAAGGGAGAAATTGAGTTTCTCAGAAATGTGGTTATGCAGACCTGTTCACTGAAACCTGAAAAGGTTTCTAAGCGTTGAAAAAAAAGGTTTATATGTTGTATATGGGAATATTTTTTAACTAGAAGACTTATGTTAGCAGAGATTTGGAAACATTACAAACATTAAGTCAAAAGGTAAACATTTTTGTGAGGAGGATCACAGTTATATCCATGTGAGTTACTGCATTCTTAGATCCACTCCATAATATTTCCAGATTATCTACTCAAAGCTATATATTCAAAACAAATGATAGTATGTCACTCAAACTAAATTCCGGCATCTCATTTCAACATCTGAGCTGTGATGAAATATCCTCTGCATTTGTAATATTTTATGCATTCTTAGGAGAAAGTTAGAATACAAACCATATGAAAAAGAATACTTTGAGACTTTGTCCAGATTGTTCTTAAAAGTGGCAAAATGTTCAAACTACTTTCTTGGAGTGTTGCCTAAAAATCAACTAAAGAATGAAGGTATAGTACTGTTATATTTTATAGTCAGATTTCTAAAACATAGCTGTTTGTTTAAAATTAATACGCAATCGATTTTCATACATGTATTCTTTTAATTAAATGATTTGACCAATCTGATTTTAAGTTAATTAGCTTATATAATGAATTTTCATTTTTTATTTTGTAAGGCACAGCTGGTTCATACCAGGACTTGAAGAAAAGAGAGAGCACTGTAAGCCAAAAGAAGAAGACTGGTCTCTGCAGCCTTGAACAGAACCCGAGGACAGGCTGCCAAATGATGAAGACATGGAATGGCAGGTAGACCCACTAGATCAGTGGAGATCACTAGATCACTAGATGTAGCAGAGCCTAAAGCAGACAAAAAGAGTGGTTACTACATCTTGAAAGGAGAGTAATATAGAAGACTGAGTGCCTTAAAGGTGGAGCAACAGAAGAGCTAGTGATTGAGAGATAGTTGCTGCTATAGTTGTAAAACCTAGAGATCCAATAGGTGCATGATACAGTTGGAAGAAATTTTGTCCCTCGCAACCTTCCCTGCCTTGAAATCTGCAGAGGGAGGCAACCTGGTGAGGGCTGGTATTCCAGTTGGCGGAAGGTCTCTCCCATGAGGTAGGCAAAGCCATTCAGGCAATATGGAAGCCTTGTCTGGGCCATATTAACCAAAAACCCTTAAGGATTGAGCCCCAGTTATCGCTGCCCCAGTTATCAGTATGCAAACAATTGGTCAGGTTACTTTTTTAAATGCAGAAAGTGGAGTGAACTCTCCCGGGTCAGGAAGTGACATCTAGCTGGCCAGCTGTTAGTTAAGGCCTGAAATACTCTGGAGCTGAAAAAGGAGCTAAGCTTTTGTTTGGCTTGTTTTGGTTTGATACATTTTTTTTTCCTGCACTATGAGTGAATTATACCTGTTCTCTCTGTTGCCCTGGACCCTGCTATTTTAAAGATACTGTTATGACATGCCCAGTGAGTGTTCACAATATAGTTTATCCACACACCAAACTGTTAAATTAATAATTAGGAAAATGTATAGTGAAAACACGAAAACTTTTTCCAAAAAGATTTAATAAAAAAACAAAAACAACAGCTGGTACAACAGATTTGTACATTCTCTAGTTTTGTTTTTAGAACACAAAAACAACATTTATTTTTAACATTCAGAGTATCAATATATTTTTCACAGCCCCTGCAGCATTTTCATACCCACCATGATGGTAAAACAAATTAGTAGAAAAATCTTAATTGCCTGTCTATGCTAAATCTGTCAGCTCTTTTTATTATCTCAGGAATGTATCCAATTCAGACTTATAAATACTTAATTGAAGGTGGAGAAGGACCAAGGAAGTTCTAGCTTTTATTTTGGAGAAATTAATATTTGTGTCATATCAAGCTGTCATTATTATTTAGTCTTTTAATAATGCATGTAGCTGATTCAAGTTTGATTGCTAAAACAAATGTGTTTTCCTGTGACTTATCTTGAAGGTGTTACTCTAATGTCATGTCATGTATCAAATCTTCTTCTGTATAGTCTCCCAGATTATTCAATCCTTTTTACATTCTAACTTTATTTGAAATTTTTTGTTCAAATCAATTACAAGAGTTATGGAGGTACTGTACATTAGACATGGAGAAACACATATAAGACTACAGGATGACTACACAAAGTGGCATAAAATCACACCATCTACAATTTACCGAAAGCAGATGAAGCCAAAATTCAGCTTGTAGCAGCAAAAGAAAAAAAAAACCTTCAATCTTAAAAAAATCAATATCTGCTGACAGAATAGGCTCTAATTTAGCCAACTGTTCTATGAGGTGGAGCAACTGTCAATATCATTATGCTTTCAAAAACTGACTTTTTCCCCCAAATGTGATTTATGCACATCGACTTTTGTTTTTCCTCACTATTGAAAATTGAGAAGTGTGAAATTGCTCTAGAATTTCTTACACTTTATAGACATTAATGTGAATCATTACTGCTTATTACAACTGAAATCCAACTTGCTGCAAAATCCAACAGCTGCAAAATGTAGTGAGGACTAATTGATTTCCTTCAATTATTTACTAAATACATAGTAAAACAATTCTTTATCAAAGAAATTTTATCTCAAGGAACAATAAGATTACTGACTTTTAATGTCTGAATTTTCTTGTTTCAGTTTCTTTGTTCATTTCATTTATTTTCATTGAAATGACTTTAGAAACATACAGTCTACATACAGTTGCAGTATACAGTATATGCAACAAACTGTATCAAACTGCATTTTTTTCATGTTGTGAATAGAATCCCTTTTATGTCCAGTGCATTTACACTCAGTAATTGACTTTCTTGACTGGCAGAGGTCTAAAATACATGTTGTAATATATTGCACAATATCATAAAATTTCCTGAGATACTGGGTAAAATGAATAATGAGTCATAAATGATATTTTGTTCTTACTATGTGCCTGAAGAGCTGCTTATATATTCATAGGACAGAACCACAGAAACTGTTCATTGTGATTAAACAAAATGCACCATATTTACAATTTACTTTTGTCTGCGAATATATCAGACCTCCATTAAAATTCAGTATATTTTCTCATATTGTGTATGCTTCACATTCAATAAATGATCTACAGTAGGAATTAATTATCTTTTAGATATATAATTGTAATCTTTATTGAGACTGATACGAGATTTCAGTCCATGAAGTTCAGCGAGTTGGAAAATAAAAAAAAATAGGCAGAAATTACAGTCTAGCTTTAAATAAATTATTCTTAAATTAATTCTACATAATGTGCCTGTTACCTATACATGTTTTGCTTTTGTGTAGATGCCTTGTTAGTTTAAAGCTGGACATAACTAATGTCCTAAAATATGTTTTGTGTAATTTATATCCACTTTTCCTTTATCATCTATCCCATAATGATATTTGCACAGTTAAATTTATGTTGATGTTCTTGTAAGCTTTTCTTTCAACTCTGTAACTCTACAACTTATTTTGTGAGAACATAATGCAACTAAGTACTTTATAATATAAAAGAAAGATAACATACTGTACTAACCATTTCGTGTAGCTTTAAAAGCATAAAGCTGTTTTTCTTTAAAAATGTGCAGTCCAAGTACAGATCCTATGATCTGATTTAAAACCATGTAAAACAAAAGGTCAGGCAATGCAAGAAAATTGACTTCAAAATGACTTTTGTTTCATGAACAATATTAAAAAAACTCCTTAGTCTAGCTAGACAGTGAGTAAGCTTAGACTGAGAAGGTCAGTGAAAGTCCTTTCTTGAAAAGAGCTATTTCTCTCCAAACTCATAATCTTGAAATTACTT
The DNA here is from genome assembly GCF_055471065.1 of Atractosteus spatula. Taxonomy (NCBI): domain Eukaryota; kingdom Metazoa; phylum Chordata; class Actinopteri; order Semionotiformes; family Lepisosteidae; genus Atractosteus; species Atractosteus spatula. The sequence continues at coordinate 9,591,640 of NC_142718.1, read as the reverse complement.
GTATTTTGAGATTATTTTTTTAAATCATATCTGGTTCTGACTAGTTTCTTCCTTAAAAAGGTCAGTGTATTTTAAATCATTCTCACATTAATAAATATTTAAAACATTTTAATAATTTCTCCATATATATTGTCATTTTTCAGACTGTAATAAATTAATTTCAGACTTCTAGTCTAGGCTAGTCTACTGTATATAAGTCTATAATTATTTCATATTCATTACAAAAACTCAGTATTGGATAATTACACTATAAAATCAATGTAAAACAAATATGGCAGAAATAAAGGTTTTTATCATATAAAGGTTACTTGCCTACACTTAAAAAAGCTGTGTATATTCATAGTAAATCATTCTAACTTTTCTTACTTAAATTGTTATTAATGTAATGAATAGACTTTAATTGCATATATACCTTATTTTTATATAGCAGTAAAGACTAAAGATGAATGAGGCATAAACATTATTTTTAATGTATTTTTTTCTACGCTGTGTGAGTGCTTGTCATTTCAAATGACTCATCTTCACCCCATGAATGAAAGATTGCTATTTGCCATGTTTACAAGTCCTGCTTCTCACTTTAGTAAAATTCATTTTCTGAGATGCATATGAGAACTGAAATAAGGTCAGATGGCCCCACAGAAATACAAGAGCTATAAAACGCGCTATACCAAAAATGATTTCTTGTTATTACGTAAGGTGGTTCTGTTGTAAGTGAGCAAAGGAAATGATTGAAAATAAAAATGTTCACCACCGACATAAAGACAACTAAGCAAAGATGTTTGTGTAGCTTTTTATTACAGTACAAATATTCTTATTCTTATTTTTTATGTTATTGTTTTATTAATATAATTCAGTTTGCATTAAATCAGAAGAAATGCCCAAATGTTCAGGCTTCCCTAAAGCTGTAGTCTTTATTATACAGCACCACAAGTGGGACCCTAAAATTGCTCCTCTGATTGAACATTGGTTTGCTGTCACAGTGGACAAAGACAGTCTCTTCATTACCCAAAGCATATTATCTGTCAGCATCTGTCAACTTCTGTGATTTCACAAGCTGGATACTTAATTCTCCTTCTGTATAACTTGTAGAATTTATTTTATAGATGTGTAAACAGATATCAATGCTCACTCTTATGCCATTTAATACATGACAGGAATACTCCCTTAGCTAAAATACCTCTGAAGCTCCATATCATTCAGCAGTTATTCAGATAAAGTTATACATTTTGTCATAATCTCTGAGTTATCATGAAAGTTTAAAGTATGTACAACATATTTCATTTGACATCAAAGTTTATCCAATGTGTTGTTTTTTAACAATTACAGTACTTTTGTTATTATTGAAAATGATTGTTTATGCACACTTATCCTTAGCTAATAATATCTGAAGATAAAATCTTATCTGCTTTTAAACAATATATTTTAGTTCCCAGACAAATAAAATGTAAAAAAATACATTTGTTCAGGAACTTTTTTAATTAACAGTGGATCCAGTTCATTTAGAAGATATTTGTTTTATGTCTAGAAAGATATGCAAAGAAACAGTTTTCATTAATGCAGATCAGAATTAAGGCAAAAAAAAAACATACAGATGCAGCCATTCAAAACAAGTGGGCGATACCACATTATTTTGCGGTGCGCTTTACGCAATCTACTGCGAGTTACCGTAAATTCTCGTATAGTACCGCAAAGAAAATAATAGTATCCGGAATTTCCGCCATCAAAGTCTTTAACGAAGATATTACTAATAGTATTAATAAACTCAAAGTATTGCCCTGGTCCACATTCTTTTTTTCATTGACCGTCTTTGTAAAAGTAACACCACAGCATTTCGCAATCACGCATTTGTTTCCAATCATGCAAAGTACAGTAATTTTTGAGAATCTCCGATTCACCATGCCTTTTACATGCTCATAAAAGAGATTGATTTAGGAACATAAACATATTACTGTATGCAAACTGTACTGTATAAAGTATGTATATGTATATTTAATGTCTTTACTGTGCCCGTTTAAGTATTGAATATTTATATGGAATTTTACCACTGAAGGGAAATCTTAGTAACTGAGCATAAAAAGAATAGGAGCATACTGTAACGCGTGTGAAGGCCATAAACGATATTGATTTTGGAACATAAACATACAGTATATGGCTGGTCTTGGTACTTTAAAGAAAACATACACACCAGTATTCCATTTCTCCCTAAACATTTTAAGCATCGAAGTTTTTAACTAACGTGATACCGGAGTCAACAAGCATACTTTTAGAATTTGATTAAAAGGGAATATAATATGGAATCGCGTATCTAAAGAAATTAATAACGATATAATTATATTCATGTACCGCAACACAAGAATTGTACACGCTGTACGATGTCTGTTGATAATGTTTTGTAGGGCTTTTTCAACACTCCCCATGTGACCTTGCTGGTGGCGCTGTGGGTTAGGTTCCTGACTCCCACATTACACGCTGGGTGTTCGAATCCAGCTGGAGCCATGACTTTTTTTTTAACAAACATTTCTTTGAAAAAATAAAACGTTTCCCTGTCAGTCAGCTCTTTTTTCTCCATTTGAATTGTGGCGATTCAAACAACTTGGGATAACAAGTGGTCTCAAAGTCACCGAGCTCACAGAGATTCAACAACAGATGACAATTGAGATTAATTGAGATTTAATCAGAGATTAAATAAAACCTCACTCGCACCAAACAAATTTATATTTCTAAATATCACAACATGATCGAATTTAAGTCATTTTAATAAAAATGAATAGTCACCTATGCGTTACAATATAAACATTTATATTGATTTAAATCACGTTTTGATTTAAATCGCAGATGCGTGTTTAAATATATGTGTTTTTTGATTTACAATCAGACAAATGCAACATAAATTGATATCTTTGTCTTCTAAGTATCTTAATAAACTTTCAGCATAGCTTTCTCCCCGTTTAGATTTATTTTTCTTGAGATCTTGGGATCAAACGTGGAAAGATTAGATTTTTAAATACATTTTAGAAAAGTGTAATCTATACTAAAACGCTGTGCACCACCTGCTATAAAGATAAATATTGTAATACTTTCGGGTTCGGATAGGACGGACACAAGAACTCAGACTTCAGAACTCAGAATTCAGACTTGCGGAGTTAAAGCAAGTTAAAGTTAAAGCACCTTGAATTGAATTGAATTGAGAGAGAGAGCACAGCCAGGACAGACAGGCAAATAACATACACTCCACAGACATTCACAACAGCAACATATCATAAAACGTTTGCACATATTGTTAAATTATTACTTGTTTTTCAGGAAGTTAAAAAAACACTTGAATTACTTATCCAGCCTCTCGAAATAAAATTATTTTTCAAGCAATGCAACTAACGTCAGGCAGCATGTTTTTTTTAATCCAACATTGACAGCCACATCTTAAATCTTGTCAGTCAGCTCTTTTTTCTCTATTTGAATTGTGGCGATTCAAACAACTTGGGATAACAAGTGGTCTCAAAGTCACCGAGCTCCACCGGCAGCGCCACCAGCAAGGTCACATGAGGAGTGTTGAAAAAGCCCTACTGTACAAAACATTATCAACAGACATCATACAGCATGTACAATTCTTGTGTTGTGGTACATGAATATAATTATATCGTTATTAATTTCTTTAGATACGCGATTCCATATTATATTCCCTTTTAATCAAATTCTAAAAGTATGCTTGTTGACTCCGGTATCACGTTAGTTAAAGACTTCGATGCTTAAAATGTTTAGGGAGAAATGGAATACTGGTGTGTATGTTTTCTTTAAAGTACCGAGACCAGCCATATACTGTATGTTTATGTTCCAAAATTAATATCGTTTATGGCCTTTACACGCGTTACAGTATGCTCCTATTCTTTTTATGCTCAGCTACTAAGATTTCCCTTCAGTGGTAAAATTCCATATAAATATTCAATACTAAAACGGGCACAGTAAAGACATTTAAATCTTTCTACGACCGACCAACGCACCACGAGCGCCCCTGTCGGTCAACCAATCACATACCGCGGTATTTTGCGTCAACGCGCGTCACGATGCGCGAGGCCGTAGCCAATTACCTCTGGTACGTGTTTGTGCCGCGCACTTTGAATGGCTGCATCTATATTAGAAAAGAATTATATAAAATAAAAGAAGTGGGCTGGACAGGATTCTACATCTTGATCTTTACCCTGTGTACAGTACTCTTAAAGTGTCACGCCCGACATCTCTCCCTAGAGGGCACTCCACTGCTCCCATTGTTGTCCTTGTGATTGTTAAGCTCCCCAGGTGTACCCTCTTAGCTTTATTATATAAAGACTAGCTCCTCCAGACCTCGGTGCTCATCATTAGGGTAAGGATGTCGCGAGGCCTGCCTAGCACCAGGAAACCCTACGTCCATCTCCTGAGGGCATAGGTCTCATCCCCGACACCTCCTGCTTCCTGAGCCCGGGGTCTGGAGGATCTCGCCCCGTCACCTTTGGACCTCCATGTTTTGCCTGTCCGTGTGTTCCCCTCTCCCGGGGATTTTAACCTTGTCGCGTCCCAGGACGGATAACTCGTTGATGGACTCTTGGACTGTGTCCTGACCTGCCTTTGGACCCGTTTGGATTTGGATGCCGTTCTTTGTCTTCCCCGTTCACTGTCTCACAGATTGTCACTATTATTTTGTGCACTATTAAACCCCTGTGTGTTCCCTTTTGCCACACCTCCTGTTTTCTCCAGCTCTTACCGCATCGCATAGGGTCTTCTACAAGATCTGACACGGATTTCAGTCCGTGTTCGTGACATAAAGTATCTAAGAAATGTATATGGAAAAAGATTTTGTTGACATGTTATGACTTAACATAATTAATTTGTTTTATTATTAAATACAATGCTGTCAACCCTTTGTGCTTCGTGATCCCTGGATTAATTTGATTATCTTTGATTCTATGATACAAATTAGTCTATTATTATTTTTTAATTCTATGTAAACAATTCTAAAAGTGATTCTGAAAGTACTGCACATTGGTCTTTCATAATAATCTTCTCCATTTCTGTTGTTAGAATGGGACACAGTATATCTAGCAATTCCTTATGAGCAATTACCAAGTGTAGCAACAGGGGAGGATAACTGCCACACAGACTGGTAGGAAAGCTGGCCAATCTTAATAGTTATTTACACTTTATAACCTTTAACAATTTAACAAAAAAGAAATATTTATTTACTGAAAAGATTATTTTTCATGTGGCCATCATTATACTATTGTATTTGAATGCATGGTGTACAGGAATTCTGTACTATTATTGTGCTACTATAGAATTGATCACAATAAAATGATTCCACTGTTTCACTCTATATGAACAATTTAGATTGACACCTTTATTGACATGAAGCAAAAAAGAAAACACAACCTTAGGGTATTACATTGTATAAATGCTAAAAGGTTAAAAATGTCCTGACCTCTCATAATTTTTCTCTTTTATTGAATGTCACCTACCTAGCTGAGGCATGGTTGCTTTTCTAATAACAGACTGGAGAAGATTAATCGCTTTGAGTTACTGATCAATAACATTTACCAGTGCACCCTGTTATATTCTGTTTCTTCTTGTTGAAAATTTTGGCCTTGATTCAGTGTTTCTCAAATATCTTTAAAGTAATTCCCCCTAAGAACCAGATTGTATGTTCTCAATTGTTAACTTTTGAAGTCCAATTTATACTGAATTAATTAGTTAAAATATATCTTAATACCTTTTTAACATTTCCGAAACCTATGGTGTTATTAATCCAAAGTTATGTTACCCTGTAAGTTGATAAAGCCAAAGTCATGACTACAGTAGGTACACCTTAATGCAAGTGATACTATATTTTGATTGATCTCAAACACAAGTTTGTCATTTTATTTTAGTTGTTTTATTTTATTCTATGGTGTTAGTCCATTTGTGTTAGTTTCTTATTTTGTTTAAGGGAAACAAAGCTACTTATCATGCCTCTCTTTTTACAGTGAGCAATCATGACAGCAACTCCGAATCACAGAATTACTTCTGTAATCTTGTACCTTGTACCTTGAATTAAAATATTTAATTTTTCAATACAGAATCACTCAATGTATCTTGGTTTCAAGTTCCTAAAGGAAAAATGGATCAAAATATTGTGATTTTGTTTAGTATATATCTACAAATATATTATTAGGAATGTATTACAGAAGTACTTTTCTTCAAAAGTCCTACTTCCTCTCACTTTATTAATCTTTTGTCTTTTTAGACATTCTTTCACCTTTTCCAGAAGTCTTTTATTTCTGATTTATTATCCAAGATAAATTCTATTTAAAAACATTTAAAAACAAAAGAAAGTTGTCTTGACATTTTTTCACACAACTTTCTTGAATACAGGTTGTTAAGAATTGTCTCAGTTATCATATTAACCTGATTATGTTATGAGTTAATTCAGGTGGGTAGCTGTGTCAGCATGCGTAGTCTGCAAAGGAACAAGTGATAGGTTTATTCCATGCTGAAAAGAGAAGAGAAGAAGACTTCACAGCCGAAACGTTTTCTCTCTTCTCTTTTCAGCATGGAATAAACCTGTTACTTGTTCCGTAATCAATTGATGGTCGGTGTGGTGATTATCACTAGATAATGGCGGGTCCCATGTCATTTCTTTGTTTGATTGGTTTCAATTGGTTATAACCGCTGCATAAAAGACTCCATGGTATGGGATTTCTATATCAGCTCCTTCAGCCTGTGAGTGTAGAACATTTCGTTAAACCCCACATTGTACTATATCTGGTTGTTCTGCTCTGGACAGTCAAATTCTCCTTGATCATTTTTTTAGTTTTAATTATGTATTAAACATTCTTTGCTTTTTTAATTGCAGACAGAATAGAATCATAGAAGACATTAATGGTATATCAATATACAACCAAAAGTATTTTTCATACGTTTTATAAGTATTTTATATTTAGTTTTCCAACTTGCATTTAGAGTTAGTTTTACTTCCTGCATACAAAACCCTGTACTTGTGAACATTAAAAGAGTACTGCTGTGAAGACATTGTATTTGCTGAGGTTTGAATTTTATTTTAGTTATTTTTATTTGTTTTTTTTTTTTAATTAATTTCTTGTTTCTGTAGTGTTTGGTAATCTTTATAAGGTGGTATTATCTGCAAGTGTGACCATTTTATTAAGTGTACCAGATCAATTATATAAATTAAGAAGCATTAAGAGGCTTAGTAGTCCCGGGAAAGGTCCTTGTTGTACTCCACTATGTACATCATCCCACTTTGTGTGTTAACCACCTACAGATGCAGCCATTCAAAGTGCACGTTACAGACACGTACCGCAGGTGGCGTCGCGCATTGTGACGCAAGATGACGCTTGGTACCGCGGTACGTGATTGGTTGACCGACAGGGGCACTCGTGGTCCGTTGGTCTGTCGTAGAAAGACTTACAGTAAACGTCTTTGCTGTGCCCGTTGTAGATATTGAATTTTACCACTGAAGGGAAATCTTAGTAGCTGAGCATAAAAAGAATAGGAGCATACTGTAACGCGTGTGAAGGCCATAAACGATATAAATTTTGGAACATAAACATACAGTATATGGCTGGTCTTGGTACTTTAAAGAAAAAATACACACCAGTATTCCATTTCTCCCTAAACATTTTAAGCATCGAAGTCTTAAACTAAAGACTTAAGTCGAACTAAAGAAATACCGGAGTCAACAAGCATACTTTTAGAATTTGATTAAAAGGGAATATAATATGGAATCGCATATCTAACGAAATTAATAACGATATACAGTGGTGTGAAAAAGTGTTTGCCCCCTTCCTGATTTCTTATTTTTTTGCATGTTTGTCACACTGAAATGTTTCAGATCATCAAACAAATTGAAATATTAGACAAAGATAACACAAGTAAACACAAAGTGCAGTTTTTAAATGAAGGTTTTTATTATTAAGGGGAAAAAAAAAATCCACACCTACATGGCCCTGTGTGAAAAAGTGATTGCCCCCTAAACCTAATAACTGGTTGGGCCACCCTTAGCAGCAACAACTGCAATCAAGCATTTGCGATAACTGGCAATGAGTCTTTTACAGCGCTGTGGAGGAATTTTGGCCCACTCATCTTTGCAGAATTGTTGTAATTCAGCCACATTGGAGGGTTTTCGAGCCTTAACCGCTTTTTTAAGGTCATGCCACAACATCTCAATCGGATTCAGGTCAGGACTTTGATTAAGCCACTCCAAAGTCTTCATTTTGTTTTTCTTAAGCCATTCAGAGGTGGACTTGCTGGTGTGTTTTGGATCATTGTCCTGCTGCAGAACCCAAGTGCGGTTCAGCTTGAGGTCACGAACAGATGGCCAGATATTCTCCTTCAGGATTTTTTGGTAGACAGCAGAATTCATGGTTCCATTTACCACAGCAAGTCTTCCAGGTCCTGAAGCAGCAAAACAGCCCCAGATCATCACACTACCACCACCATATTTTACTGTTGGTATGATGTTCCTTTTCTGAAATGCTGTGTTACTTTTACGCCAGATGTAATGGGACACACACCTTCCAAAAAGTTCAACTTTTGTCTCGTCAGTCCACAGAGTATTTTCCCAAAAGTCTTGGGGATCATCAAGATGTTTTCTGGCAAAACTGAGACGAGCCTTTATGTTCTTTTTGCTCAGCAGTGGTTTTCGTCTTGGAACTCTGCCATGCAGGCCATTTTTGCCCAGTCTCTTTCTTATGGTGGAGTCATGAACACTGACCTTAACTGAGGCAAGTGAAGCCTGCAGTTCTTTGGATGTTGTTGTGGGGTTTTTTGTGACCTCTTGGATGAGTCGTCACTGCACTCTTGGGGTAATTTTGGTCAGCTGGCCACTCCTGGGAAGGTTCACCACTGTTCCATGTTTTCGCCATTTGTGGATAATGGCTCTCACTGTGGTTCGCTGGAGTCCCAAAGCTTTAGAAATGGCTTTTTAACCTTTTCCAGACTGATAAATCTCAATTACTCTGTTTCTCATTTGTTCCTGAATTTGTTTGGATCACACCATGATGTCTAGCTTTTGAGGATCTTTTGGTCTACTTCACTTTGTCAGGCAGGTCCTATTTAAGTGATTTCTTGATTGAGAACAGGTGTGGCAGTAATCAGGCCTGGGTGTGGCTAGAGAAATTGAACTCAGCTTTTCAAAGATGTGATAAACCACAGTTGATTTATGTTTTAACGGGGGGGGGCAATCACTTTTTCACACAGGGCCATGTAGGTTTGGATTTTTTTTCCCTTAATAACAAAAACCTTCATATAAAAACTGCATTTTGTGTATACTTGTGTTATCTTTCTCTAATATTTCAATTTGTTTGATGATCTGAAACATTTCAGTGTGACAAACATGCAAAAAAATAAGAAATCAGGAAGGGGGCAAACACTTTTTCACACCACTGTAATTATATTCATGTACCGCAACATAAGAATAGTACACGCTGTACATTGTCTGTCGATAATGTTTCTGTAGTGCTTTTTCAGCACTCTGCATGTGACTGCGCCGGTGGCACTGTGGGTTAGGTTCCTGACTCCCATGTCACACGGTCTGTGATCGAATCCCATGGAACTATGAGTTTTTTTTTTAACAAACATTTCTTTGAAAAAATGAAACGTTTCCCTTGGTCAGAGATTAAATAAAACCTCACTCGCACCAAACAAATTTATATTTCTAAATATCACAACATGATTGGATTTAAGTCTTTTTAATAACAATGAATAGTCACCTATGCGTTACAAAATAAACATTTATATTGTTTTGAATCGCGTTTTGATTTAAATCGTAAACGCGTGTTTAAATATATGTGTTTCAAGGCGATATACTGTATAAAAGCACTGATTCTTATGGAATGTGTTCCGCCGGGGATTCAAAAAATTTATTTTTTTTTAATCGCGTATCTAAGGAAAATAGCAGTATAACTTTGTTCATGCACATCATTATACAGTATCTCATTTTGTATTTCTATAAAAAAAAAATCATTTTCCCAGCCACTATTGTTGTTATTGTTTTTATCCTGTAAAGCGCTTTGAGGAGCACAGCTTTTTCACCACTTAGATTACTTTTTGAAACCATCCTTACACAAAGCAGAAACTGATTGTATTTTCCAATGACATACTGTACAAGTGCAAAGATTACAGATTTTAATTGCTTTTTTCTGAACCAGGGAAAATCTGATCATGTTTCTCTATAACAATAATAAAAAACTTTATTTTACATATCACCTTTAAAAGTGGCATCTCAAAACAATACAGTAGATGTAAACCACAGATTACAAGGTAAATACCCAGACAAATGCAAACGCGTTTTTAATAAAATGTTTTCATTCATTCAACAGAGAGAGAGCGTAAAACCTGGGTGTAACAGCTGTTCCTTTTTCTGACCACTCGCTCTCTGAGATACATGAGAATCCAAGCTTTTTTTTCAACACTTTCTTTTCTGTATACCAGATATTATGGAACCACTTCAGAAGGGTGTCAGCCAGTCAGATTCCAGGAATCGGTACTTTAAAGGAAAAATACACACCGGTATTCCATTTCTCCCTAAACATTTTAAGCATCAAAGTATTTAACTGACATGTAAAATAGCGTGTGAAAAAGTGGTAGTTTTAAGCTTTTCTGCTAATATAATATGGAATCGCGTATCTAAAGAATTTAATAACGATATGATTATATTCGTGTATATTTTGATATTTACACCAGGCGCGGCACCGAGGGAGCGTCTGCATTTATAACTTAGTTTTTAAAATTAGTCAAGCAATATGAAGCATCTCCTTTTACTTTTAAGTCCCTTAAATACATTGAGCACAGCTTTCTCACCACTTAAGATTACTTTTTGATACCATCCTTACACAAAGCAGAAACTTTCCGATGACATACAGTACAAGTGGAAAGATTACAGATTTTAATCGTCTTTAATTTTGTTACATTATACGTTTTAGGAACGTTTCATCTAAACAAACACCACAAAACTATTCTCGATTGTATTTCTGAATGTTATGTTACATCTACAGTAGTTCACTGCTTTAAATACATCGAATTAGGAAAGTAAGGTGTAGCACTTTAGATCTTTTTTTCTGAACCAGGGAAAATCTGATCATGTTTCTCTATAACAATAATAAAAAACTTTATTTTACATATCACCTTTAAAAGTGGCATCTCAAAGCAATACAGTAGATCGAAAAACAGTTAAAAGGGACCAAAGTAAATACCAGACAAACGCAAACGCGTTTTTAATAAAATGCTTTTATTCATTCAGCATTCAGATTTTCCCTGGTTCAGAAAAAAGACGATTAAAATCTGTAATCTTTCCACTTGTATGTCATCGGACATTAACGAGTACAATCCCCTCTCTGCCGGAGTGCTGGCTGTGACGAATTAAACCGGTTTCACAGGTATTTTCAAAATAGGAAGTACAGTACTTACTAGTTAAAAAGCTAGGCTCCTCAATGAAATCGCTTTAACATGCTAATGCGTTGGTGTAACAGTCCGGGCGTGGCAAGCTTCCAATGTCAACTCGACTCGATTGGAAGACAATGAACGTATTTTAGCCCTAAATGAATTAATAGCAAACATGGTTTACATAAAAGACATTTTTCCAAGAAAGTTTATAATAATACGATCTATAGTTGAAATCTGAGCCTAAATATAAAGGAAAAGCATTTTCAGAGAGCAATCACGCTGTGTTTATGTAGAAAAAGCGATTAGGTTTATGAGCAATCTAATTACCTATTCGCTTAAAACACTATATAAAATAAAGTTTATTTAAAGATGAATGATAAGTGTCGCAGTTTAAATAATTTTCGTAGTAGGGCTTGGACAGATTCCAAGTGCATTTTAGCAATTTACGTTGCATTGTCCAATGTGCTGTTGTAATACAGTTTAGAATACAGTAAGTCTAAAATGTATCAGCTTTATTTATGGGTTGCAATTTAGAAAAAGTCAAAAACCACACTCAAAATGCAGTTTAGAGCTTTCTGGCAAGAGGAGACACCCAAATTATAATGTAACATGCCACTGTTTATGCATGAACAAAGTTATACTGCAATTTTCCTTAGATAAATAAATTTTGTGAATCCCCGGCGGAACACATTCCATAAGAATCAGCGCTTTTATACAGTATATCGCCTTTAAACACATATACAGATGCAGCCATTCAAAATGCGCGGGCGATACCGCATTATTTTCCGGTACGCTGTACGCAGTCTACCGCGACTTACCGGTAAATACCGCAAGTTACCGGTAAATACCGCTAGCAAAATAATAGTATCCGGAATTTCCGCAAGGTGGAGCTAATAAAGCTCAACCTCTCATGTTTGAGCTGTAGCCATCAAAGTCTTTAACGAAGATATTACTAATAGTATTAATAATAAATGACCTTGGACAAGCTGTAAACTCAAAGTATTGCCCTGGTCCACATTATTTTTTTCATTGACCGTCTTTGTAAAAGTAACACCACAGCATTTCGCAATCACGCATTTTTTTCATCATGCAAAGTACAGTAATTTTTGAGAATCGATTCACCATGCCTTTCACATGCTCATAAAAGAGATTGATTTAGGAACATAAACATATTACCGTATGCAAACTGTACTGTATACAGTATGTATATGTATATTTAATGTCTTAACTGTGCCCGTTTAAGTATTGAATATTTATATGGAATTTTACCACTGAAGGGAAATCTTAGTGCCTGAGCATAAAAAGAATAGGAGCATACTGCAATGCGTGTGAAGGCCATAAACGATATTAATTTTGGAATATAAACATACAGTATATGGCTGGTCTTGGTACTTTAAAGAAAAAATACACACCAGTATTCCATTTCTCCCTAAACATTTTAAGCATCGAAGTCTTTAACTAAAGAGATACCGGAGTCAACAAGTACTTTAAAGACAACATACACGAAACATGGTTTCATTATGACCAGAATCGGTCTTGAGATATTTTTAACTTGATTTACACTATTTGAGAGGTATGTCTTGACACCGTTACTACGTAAATAGTGCTCACGTACTGTATATGTTTCTAGGTTTATATTATGCATTTCATACGGTCAAATTACTTTTGAGCAACTGATAAGAAGCGTGAAACGGTATGCCCAGGGCGTTTTAGTTTCGTTGTGTGCGGGGACTGCTTTAACTATATCGCCGTGGATTGATTAGAGATATCAAGTACATACAAGTCATTTTTTAAATGTTGTAGTTCGTCTTGTAAAAATGTTACGAGAACATCATCTGTCAACAATTACACAGGTTCTGTTTCCATATTGCGGATTTTGGTTACGTAATATTATTTTCTAATTTCACGTTGTGAATATATGATTTGGGCAAACAGAGCCGCAAAGAAGTACATTATGGGTTGTTGGTTTTTTTTGGAGTTTTATCTAGAACAAGCGATGCTTAAACCTTTGTCTGATTCTTGTGAAACTATCCACACGACAGTTACCTACAGTAGGAGTTGACTTCAGTGTCACTGATGGGATGTTTCTAAAAATCCATCCTCTGTAAAACGTCTTCTCTAGTTGTCCTGCATATGTATTCGCTAATGAAGCTGTGTGTTCTGAGCCTGGTTCTCTACATTTCTGTATGAACCAGCTTAGAGGGCTAAAGACAGCTAAATGACTTTATTTTTTAACAAACATTTCTTTGAAAAAATGAAACGTTTCCCTTGGTCAGAGATTAAATAAAACCTCACTCGCACCAAACAAATTTATATTTCTAAATATCACAACATGATCGAATTTAAGTCTTTTTAATAACAATGAATAGTCACCTATGCGTTACAAAATAAACATTTATATTGATTTGAATCGCGTTTTGATTTAAATCGTAAACGCGTGTTTAAGTACAGATGCAGCCATTCAAAGTGCGCGTTACAGACACGTACCGCAGGTGGCGTCGCGCATTGTGACGCAAGATGACGCGCGGTACCGTGGTACGTGACTGGTTGACCGACAGGGGCACTCGTGGTCCGTTGGTCTGTCGGAGAAAGACTTACAGTAAACGTCTTTGTTGTGCCCGTTGTAGATATTGAATTTTACCACTGAAGGGAAATCTTAGTAGCTGAGCATAAAAAGAATAGGAGCATACTGTAACGCGTGTGAAGGCCATAAACGATATTAATTTTGGAATATAAACATACAGTATATGGCTGGTCTTGGTACTTTAAAGAAAAAATACACACCAGTATTCCATTTCTCCCTAAACATTTTAAGCATCGAAGTCTTTAACTAAAGAGATACCGGAGTCAACAAGCATACTTTTAGAATTTGATTAAAAGGGAATATAATATGGAATCGCGTATCTAACGAAATTAATAACGATATAATTATATTCATGTACCGCAACACAAGAATAGTACACGCTGTACATTGTCTGTCGATAATGTTTCTGTAGTGCTTTTTCAGCACTCTGCATGTGACTGGGTTAGGTTCCTGACTCCCATGTCACACGGTCTGTGATCGAATCCCATGGAACTATGACTTTATTTTTTAACAAACATTTCTTTGAAAAAATGAAACGTTTCCCTTGGTCAGAGATTAAATAAAACCTCACTCGCACCAAACAAATTTATATTTCTAAATATCACAACATGATCGGATTTAAGTCTTTTTAATAACAATGAATAGTCACCTATGCGTTACAAAATAAACATTTATATTGTTTTGAATCACGTTTTGATTTAAATCGTAAACGTGTGTTTAAATATATGTGTTTAAAGGCGATATATAAAAGCGCTGATTCTTATGGAATGTGTTCCGCTGGGGATTCAAAAAATTTATTTTTTTTAATCGCGTATCTAAGGAAAATAGCAGTATAACTTTGTTCATGCACATCATTATACTGTATCTCATTTTGTATTTCTATAAAAAAATCGTTTGCCCAGCCACTATTGTTGTTATTGTTTTTATCCTGTAAAGCGCTTTGAGGAGCACAGCTTTCTCACCACTTAGATTACTTTTTGAAACCATCCTTACACAAAGCAGAAACTGATTGTATTTTCCGATGACATACTGTACAAGTGCAAAGATTACAGATTTTAATCGTCTTTTTTCTGAACCAGGGAAAATCTGATCATGTTTCTCTATAACAATAATAAAAAACTTTATTTTACATATCACCTTTAAAAGTGGCATCTCAAAACAAAACAGTAGATGTAAACCACAGATTACAAGGTAAATACCCTTAATCGTTAATTAAATTTAATCGTCTTTTTTCTGAACTGGTTTCACAGCGGAAGACACCTCCCCCCCTCAAAAACCCAGTAAGTACAGTGCTAGTTAAGAAATTCTAGGCTCCTCAATGAAATCGCTTTAACATGCTAATACGTTGGTGTAACAGTCCGGGCGTGGCAAGCTTCTAATTTCAACCCGACCACGGCGAAAGGAACCCTTCTTTCATTTGAAGACAATGAACATATTTTAGCCCTGAATGAATTAATAGCAAATATGGTTTACATAAAAGACATTTTTCCAAGAAAGTTTAGCCTTTGTCACTAATGAAACCACTAAATAAAGACATAAATATAAAAATCTTAAGATTTTTGAAATACATGACTTTGCTAAAATTTGTTTGAAAATAAAAACGATTACAAATGCCAGGGGAGAGAGAGAACAGGGGAGGGATGTTGGTTTTGCATAAGGGGCGGGGCTATGGAAATAAGGTCTGTTTGAGAATGTGGAGTTACATGTTCTGGCTGTTTGTGAATTATCGTTGTTGAGTATGGAGTGTTGAGGTATTGATTTTGTGTAATGCTTTATGTTGAAAATTGAGGTGGATTTTGTTTATGATAAAGAGGATAAACTGGGATGGGAGGAGGGTTTGGTTTTGCATAAGGGGCGGGATTATGATAATTGGAGGAATTTGCGAGAGTATAATGGTTTGATATATTTGATTTTGTATTGTGGTTGTTATCTATGTCTTTCTTTAGTACTTCTAGTACCTGAAATACTTTTTCTTCAATGCTTATACTCTTCAATATAGAAATGTATCCTTCCACTGCCTGGGGGACTTTGCTGACTTCCTTACTGAACAATTGAGTGAAATATTTCACATGTTGTATGCTTCACAAGTTGCAGTTTTTCGAAGTACAAAATGTATAGTATACTTTATGCAAAGAACTGTAATTTAGAGATATGAAACAAAGAGGTTTTTTTTCTACTGGTGCTTAATTGCTGCCTGCAATTAACACTTTTAACACATTTCAATTTGTGTGGTGAATGGGTACACCTTTCCACCAAATGCAATAATAAGAAAACGTCCAAAAAGTAACCCTAGTTTACTGTAGTATGGAAGAAATACTTGATTCCTAAGTAACTGCAGAAAGCATAAACCACTCAGATAAACAAACTACAACTTTTTGAGATATACAAAATACAAATACAAAAATGTACCAAGATTTGGTAGAGTAAGGCATTTATAGTAATAGCCATTCCTGCACCAGACCATCCATTTTTATTGTTCCATTTTATGAAGGAGGATGTAATTACAAATACAGATGGGAAAGAAAAATGTGTTCCTTCTTTTGGTAAATGCCATAACTGTCTTGTAAAAAATAGATTAAAGATTCAAAATCATGCTGCTCCTCCAGGGGAGAAACAGCCTGATTTAATGAGTGAGGCAGCAGGAGGTTTAAAAGAGAGGAAGAGTTAGTTTAGAGACTGTGTTTTTTAGGGTTTAAAATGTATGTCGTTTCCACCCCATGCTCCCTAAATTTTCATACTTCATTATGTTTTTATTGTGAAAGCTATCATCATAAAATATTGCTCCATAGTGACATTTTAAAATATCTGGGATTTTGTATTAGAAAAGTCCTAGAGTAGTTAGTGTTAGGGTTTGTTTGCTAAAGTATTTGTAAAACCACACAAATCACAAACATTTAAAACATTGGGCTTTTTATACACTACACAGGAATGTCAAATGTAAAAAATACAAAAGGTGATATAGAATTTTATGTATGTACACACACAATAAAAGAAGCTGCAAAATGGAACATCTCACTTATTATCCTTTAACCTAATGTCAAACACATAAGATCAGACGGTCCCTGACTAACAGGCAATTTTCTCCTGCTGTTTGTTCTTCCATAATTCATGAAGGGTACTTTCAGTGCTGAAAGTCTGCTTGGATGGGTTAAAAATTTAAAAAGAATATTTTAAGCTGTAATTTTAATATTTTATTTTCAGGATGTCTGTATGGTTTCCACATCAGCATTCTTTTGCATCAATAATTAAATTGCATCTATTAAGCAATATGAGTGACACAAGGGCAGAAGGGTGTTAGTTATTTTGTCATCTTTTTGGTGATTTTTTTTCAGCATTGTAACGTGGTAAACTTTTTATTTATTTATGCTCTAGTCTTCTGAGAACTTGTCATTTCAGCTCCGAAAAAATAACCCAAAACTCATGACTTTTTTTATATTACCATGTCTTCATTTTGAAAAGGAGGGAATAATCAAAATATAAGTGAGAGGTATATTTTTAGTTCATACAGTTGTAATGACTAATGTATATATGTTGAAAATGATTAATTCTATCCACATTGCTTGTAATAGTAAAATTGTGAAGTGCAGAAATCATTTATTAATGTTTATAGAATTCTATCAGATTTTACTACAGTTTCAGTACTGTAGTGTTTTTTATAAGGCACACAGAAATACTAAGATATTTTCTGAAAACCTAGTTAGCAACATGTCTACTGTATTTTCTTTTGAAGTGCCAGAAGCCAAGATTATGCAATGGTGCAGGAGGCCTTGGTCAGTAGCCTAAATTGTTTCAGAGTTGAATGACAGTTCTTCTCCAAGCTCCGTATCTCTGTCAGTTGAACCAGTTGAACAGGAGCATAGAAGGTGCTAGAAGAGGTTTCACAATCCCTCCAGGAGCATAGTAATAAAGCTTCAGTGTTTGACAGGTTTTTTCTAATAAAATGTATTTGTGAGAGCAAAAAACAGTGCTTGATCCCCTGTGTTTTTTTTATATTGAATGCATTTAATTTCTGAAAGAATCTTAAGCTTTATAAAATTTCTATTTCATTCCCTGTACAATTTATATATTATTAAATTAACATTCACGAAAAGTACATTTTTACCTTATAGCCTTCAAAAAGTTGTTATTATTACCATTTTTGTTTACTTTTTTATCAAAGTAAAGGCCAATTTTGTAGACTGTACTCCTAAGGTGACAAGAAATGGTTAATATCAGCTAGCCCAAACTGATAAAACCTGGACATGTCTTCCTGACTTGGGAGGTTAGCAATGTTCATGCCCAAACTGGCTTTTGGGTTGCATTTTCTTCTATTTAAAAATCTGCAGTGCATTGTATAATATCAAAATGTTACTCAATATTTGAGTTACGGCGAATAGCTGTAGCATCAATGAATTTGCAATGGTGAATGTACTGTTAAATGTAAAATTTAATGAGAAACTAAATCCTCTTTTGGGCATAAAATAGAAATTAATTAATAATAATAATGCTGCCTGAAACTGACAAAGAGTTTCTAACTTTACTAATTTAACTATTTTTTAAAAATTGGTAGAAAAAAGTAGAACATACTTAAAAACCGTACTTTAGATAACTTCACAGTGAAGTTATTTTCTTTATAACAGCATATTACACTGATATCCATAAACCTAAGCACTCAAAATGTTCAGTTTGTACTTGTTATGCTGCCTGAATCACAAACACTATCAAACTGATTTATGCTTTTCCACAGTGGTTTCAATTGAGATTTAGCTAGGATTTAAAATAAGTCAATACTGATTACTAATGGAGTCTTTTCTTTAAGTGCTCATTTCCTGAAAGCAAAAACAGTGTTATCTTTCATCTTCTCCAATGCCTTTTATTTGTTTAGAACATTTAAGTAAGAATTGTTGCATGTGAGGAGACTTACAATGAAGAATTAAGTTTAAAAAATGAGAATCTATCATTTGTTGCATTAAATGTTAAAATTATTATCACTGTGTTTCTAACCTCGTTTTAATCCTATCAGGCTGGTATTACTGTACACTACTAAAAGTGAAGTTTGGCATAAGTATTTTGTGTTGTTTGATTAAAACCAATATACCCATGGACATCAAAGAAAATGTATGTACCACCAAATATGCAAATATACAAATAAGCTGCAAATATTTCATGCATTCTTTGGAAGCAAAAAAAAAATATGGACAAAGTGTTTCCGTTAAAAGAGTTTTTTTTGCATTAATTTTCATAAGTGTTTTTTTGCAGTGAAATATATGAGATATAGCACTTCCTTAAGTCAACACACAGAGCTCTCAAATAATTTGAAAGGACAATCTGAAATTGGTAATGTTCACCAATTTTATAAATTTAATTTTTATTTGATTTTTAATTCAGATTAGATTACAGATGCTGAATTTTTTTTCTAACTTAATTTATTATTGGCTTACAATTAGAGCTCCTAAATCCTCTTCCTATTGAAATCTAAATCATCTAAATGTTTTTAGGCACCTATGCCACAGGTCCTTGAATGTGTCAGCATTTATTTATGACATCTTTGAATGGATAAGTTGTACAAAAATATGCTCAATTATTTTAATGTTTTTTACATTCTTTAATCAAACTACTCTTTCTTGTATTGCACCTAATTTGTGTTGGCATCACTTAAAAGCTACTGCTTTGTGGCTCAGTGCATCATTAGAAACACATCACTTATCTGATGCCATCCACTATTTAGGATGGTAATAGTACCTGGTATTACTGCTCTGGGGTGAGTTTCCCGAAAACGATTAATCTTAGAGACTAACGAGGAACTTTACGATGTACGTACGTAACATACGTGCTACTTTTTCGTGCGTTTCCCAAAACCCCTCTTAATCGATCATTTTACAAGCGAGTATAAAGTACTTCTTTGTTAACCCCGCCCCTGAAGTCGCTTAGCAAAAAGCATCACAAGTCGATTGAAAAACAATCGATTGACAATACTTTCATTATATGGTGTCGGTTTTGGTCCTTCAGTGGGATGAAATAAAGTTGTGAAAAGGAATATGAAGTAAACTTGACATCATAATTTAACAACCATTTAAGCGAAAGCATATAGATAGGCACAAAATGGGACCCTTATTGTTTCTAAGAGAAAGGAAAATAAATGACTGTCATGCCGTAAAAGAAAACCAAGTTTAACTGTGTGGACAGTGTATGCGTCCTGTACAACGTCTTTGATTTAAAGCAATATTTTTTGTCACGCTGCCGTCGTTAAGAATCACAGTGTTTTATGAGAAAATACTGTTGTTATTTAAAGTTGTTGGGTGTATTGGAACTCCATTTTAATTGGTCTTATTAACATGACATCTGGAAAAATTAACTACTAAGCTTGGCATGCGTCACTCAACAAATACAGGACCTATAATCAAATTTAAAAACAAGTAGGTCAACAATCAAGACAGAACATAAAACGGTTTTCGAACTTTAAATATTGTATCGACCGCGGGTTTCGATACGAAATGGAGCAGCCGTGGGACTCAGGGAATGGGGTTGAGCAACACATTTATTAACTCGAATCGGGAAAGGTACACACACAGGGACAGGGGTTACAGAGCTGCACCTACACTAACACAGACACACACACGAAGGGAAGAGACTGTATCCCAGCCTCCGTCCCACTATATACAGTCTGGTAGGCCCCAGGTGCTGTTCTCAGCCCGCCTTGCGTGCGCATGGCTAAAGCGCCCTGCGTGGCGCTACATTATAAATACACGTTAGGCCCAATGATTTAACTTAAATAATGCATTGCTGCATTTCATCCTGAAAATAATATCATCTAGTCAAGTATAAAACTTAGCATTTTTTATTTTTTTAATTAAGTGTATTGTAACGGATTGGGGTTCTGGGCACGTGCTCTCGCCGCTCCCATACAAATACAAGTAAAGGAGAAAATACAGATAAAAGAAAGAAAACATAACCAGAACAAAAAACAATTAACTGCCAGCAGTAATGAGGTAAATATTAATGTAACCAAGTTATATTTTTACATATATCAAATGTTTTCCTTGCTTTGGCATTTTTCACGTTCTTTATGGAATTTAAATACAATTTAAACCCCACCTCAAAAGTACTAAAAGAGGGAGTATTATTAAAACATTTGACTTATGAATATGAAATTTACCCAAGATGACTAATAAATTCATTACTGTATAAATAAATGTTCTTTTTTCAAATTTCCTCTTATATAGTACAACAAAATTTAGTATTCTTAGTATTCTAAATTTCCAGAGAATTCCCATGACGGGAATTTAATGTGCTCTGTCTGGCGATCTCTGTCGCTAAGGTTGGCGCAAGAGGTAGCCAGTTTAAGAAGCACTTAGTGATTAACGAGTGGGTCGGGGAGCATGTAGATTACGAAGGTTTTAACGTCCTACTTTAGTTACGATGGATTTTGGGAAACACTCGTAAATTAACGATAGATCTTAAGATCAAGTTTACGATGTTCTTAGCATTACGATGCTTTCGGGAAACTCACCCCTGACTGGGCACTTTTACTGATGGATTAAAATGAAAAAATAACATTCTAAGAGCACTAGATGTAAAAAGCCATGCAATGCTGCAGCACGTTTTCTTCTCTTCCACCTTCGTTTGAAAACACATTTAAAATATATGCATTAAATGTAATGACTTTAGATATAAATGCCAGAACATCTCAAGAGAGTACTATTCAGCATATATTACATAATTGAAAGGAAGCCTGAAAGTAGAAGAATGTGATTTTTTCACAAGAAAGCTTGAGGGTTCCCAAGTGATTCAACCAATAAAGGCACTTATTCCTTGTGCAGGTTGAGTTCTATGATCCAAAGAGCACAAGTTGGAGTTTGGGTGATATCATTAGTTGAGTGTTACCAGGATTCACAATCATGCAGCACATAATTAGTTCAGCACTGCTGGAGGTAGGTTCAAACTAGATGGTCAGAAAAAATGGAGACCCCTCAAATTTCTGGGTGACTATAGGCTCGCACTGATGTCAGTGAAGGTTATGTCTCTCCTCCAATGAGCACAGAACCTCCTGTACAGTATGTCACTGCAAAGCTTGTACTATGTCAACAGATTAATGGCTTTATGGAATGTAATAAAGATATATAATTGGTTTAGTAAATAAACTTAAAAATAAGCTTTTTTTTTTATTTTGGCCTGTGGGATACATCCGCTATATGCAGCGGTTTAAATAAATAATGTATACAGGGTAAAAAGCTCTTTTTGGAGCCACTGTGTTTTGTGAAAGCGTACTTCAATTTTACTTTGAAGTACACAAAAATCTGTAAAGGAGCAGCAGCAATATTTTATATACAGTATATAGATGTAATAGGGAAGTGAGCATGCACGTTTCACATACAGTACCTGTGAGAAATCTAGTAGGCAGGTCCAAGTCTTAATATTAGCATGTGTTCCGCTATCAGAGATGTGGACCAATGTAATGCTAATCATAGATACAGTACTGATAGCTATACATAGCTATAGTACTGATACTGTTTGAAATCCATGAACAATATGGGGTTGAATATATATCCAAGATGAATTGTAGAAATGATTGAGTGATTTTAATCACGTAAAAAGATAAAGTTTAAAATATTTTATAGGTAGGTAGGATTATAAAGTCGGTAGGATTATAGGAGTCATGCTTCAAAATGGATTATGATCTTTACTTCTTTTAGGTAAAAAGGCCTTTGATATTCATAAAATGTGCAGTTGGAATGATTTGCTAATTTTGGCAGTGCAATCTTGGCTGGAAACATTTGTATTATTTGAATCTGTTTATTTGTAACTTGTAACAGAGTTCATGTGTCAGAATGTTCTGTAATGATTAGGGTTGCAGGAATGCCAATAATGTTTTAATCAAGTACATTCCCAGGTTACTGGTATAGAAACAAGTACTGGAATGCCTTATTTGACATGGTAGATCAATAAAGCTGATTAATGAGCACCGTCTTCTATATTTACTTCCTTACATAATTACTTCTGAAGGCAAGAAACAACCTCCAAAACAAGAATACAGTGGCAAGTGTGCCTCCATCTAGTGTCCATGCTGTATTACAATCACATCAGACCAAATCATGTATTTTGTTAAAAGGATAAAAATTCACTTTTGAATGTTTATTTCATGGGAAACTTAAGTTATACTTTTCAGTAAATAAATCAAAACTTATGGGTGTTTCCCCTCCCAGGATCAAATAATCAGGATAATTCAAAATAAATAAAGTCAATAGATATGAATCCTGACTTTCCCCAGATTGTTCCCCAGCTATTGTCAAATAGAGAATTTGGAACAAACCACCTACAGTAAAACTTGTTCACAAATACAGAATTCAGCATATTGAAAATAAATATTCTATAGTGTGTGGTGTCATTAGAAATCTAAGAGGAGATATTTAACTTATTTGATAACATTAGAATTTGGACTTTGGGAATTTTTATTTCTGATGGAAGGATTTAAGTTATAGTATAGTATGATATATGATATATATAGTATGATTTGTCATATATGATATAGTATATGACAAAAACAAGCAAACAAAGAAATATAATTTTGTAAGCAGTAAAGTTCTTTTCAGTTGTGCTAAATAGTCTTTGTTGAACACTAGGACATAATTAATGTGAACCAGTTTGACATGATTCACAGGGGTCAGACATGCTGTCAATTACTATCACACATAGAAATATCAGATTGTATTCTTAAAATAATATTTGTCAGCTCTGACAGATATGTACTGTAGCAAATAATATAACAATAGATGGAATATTCTGTATTAGAATCATGCCAAAGTAATGAACAAATAGGAATTATGTAGTTTCTTCTTTTCCTTATACTAACAAGTCCATTACACTGCAGTTCAATTCTACAAATACATATTTTTAATAAAATATTTAATTCATTATGTGGTTCAAAGTTTAAAATTACAGAAGGTGGTGGAAACAGCTGAGGCCATCACTGGTATGAAACCCCCTTTCATCCAAACCATTTTCACCACACACTGCCTCAGAACGATGATCAATTCTCTCTTCTTCCTTCTGGGGAAGATTTAGGAGCTTAAAAGTCCAGACCTCTAGGTCCAAAGGAAGCTTCTACCCCACAGCCATAGGACTCCTAAACTCCACCTCTTAAATCCTCCTACTGCCATGCCTTCTGGAACCAGAGGGCGCTCCTACTCTGTCTTGTCCCTAGTTTCCTGTGCTATATATTTCCAGGTCACTCATTCACCTTCGCTCAGCATTGACGTTTGAATGTCATGAGACTCGCCTAGCACCAGGTCACCACATGTCCGCTGCCTGAGGGCATTGGTTTCTATACGACTCCTGAACTGCTGAGCCCGGGCTAATCCCCCGTTCTGCCGCTACGCATATGGGTCTTTTTCCGCTCTCCTGCCTTTCCACGGTTTGTCCCTTCCGGCATCTGTGACACCTACCCCCACTTACACCTTTATGTTTTGTACTGAACTCAAAATACTGCCACCACTTGTTTACACTGAACTGTAAGTACTGCTACTGCTGAATTTTGCACACAACAGCTAACTAATGCTGGTAAAATTATAGCTGCTACCCTCTTCCTATATCCAAGAATTGTTATGTTATTTATGTCATTTTCTTTGTCAATATTATATAATCTTTTATGTCAACTGTTATGTCATTTGTCATATGAGGAAAACACGCAAGTAAGAATTTCATCGTACCCAAGTACATATAACAATAAACTTGACAGCAATTTTTCTTATGAATGATCCACAAAAATAATCACAACATAATTTACTGATTCAATTTTTTAAATTATTTTCATTTGCAGTCTTTTGATTCACCTTATAACCTCATCTTATCAGATCTTAGAAGCTAAGCAATGCTGTTTTTTTTCAGTACTGGAATGAGGGATTGTGAAAATCAGGTTGCTGCTGTAAGTGATGCTGATAGACTAGTAGATGGCCCTTTTCCCTCTGGACCAGAATTTCCACACCAATTCCCCAGTACCAGTATGGTGAGCTGAAACACTGTATTGTTAGAGGTGTCATTCCTCAGACAAGACATTAAATATAGGTCTGGACTACTCTGTCTATAAACATCCCTAGTGCATTGTCAAAAGAGTAGAGGTGTAACTCTAGGAACCTGTTTAAATTCCATTTCAGGTTTGCACAATCTGTCTTACCTAAATTTCCCTGCATTTTAATTGGTGAAAAAAATCCTGTTTTTAGCTGAGTAACAAAAAGGCCAGGATCAAAAGAAACTTACATTATTTGCCATATCACTCTGCAACTCACAACTGGCAGCCTGGATGGGAGACCTCCTGGGAAAAACTAAGGTTGCTGGTGGAAGAGGTATTAGTGGGGCCAGCAGGGGGCACTCACCCTGCGGTCCATGTGGGTCCTAATGCCCCAGCATAGTGACGGGGACACTATACTGTAAACAGGTGCCGTCCTTCGGATGAGACGTAAAACCGAGGTCCTGACTCTCTGTGGTCAATAAAAATCCCAGGGTGTTTTTCGAAAAGAGTAGGGGTGTAACCCCGGCATCCTGGCCAAATTTCCCCTTGGCCCATACCAATCATGGCCTCCTAATAATCCCCACCTATGAATTGGCTTCATTACTCTGCTCTCCTCCCCACTGATAGCTGGTGTGTGGTGAGCGTTCTGGCGCACTATGGCTGCCGTCGCATCATCCAGGTGGATGCTGCACATTGGTGGTGTGGAGGGGAGTCCCTATTACCTGTAAAGCGCTTTGAGTGGAGTGTCCAGAAAAGCGCTATATAAGTGTAAGCAATTATTATAATTATATGTGGGTGAGTCAAATTCTTGATCCAGTAATAACACCCTTAGCTGTGATTAATGTTACTGTATGAATATGTGTTAATAGATGAGATAGTAACAATGGCTAGTATGCAATCCATGGGTTCTTTGACATGAGAGGGATGGAAGTAAAATGCATTTTTACACTTATTTCACCAGATAATTAATATGTTTACCATGGCCAGATGGAATCACTATTTTCAGAAGCCTGTTTTCTATTCAGGTTTTTTTTTTCACACAGTGTGATTTTCCGTGTGAGCAACTTTAATATATAAAGAGATGACCAAACATTTGACTTTCTAAATCAACAGAAATGCACATTTTGAGTTGGTTGAACACTGATCAAAATCTGTGATCTTATTTTTTATTTATATTTTTATTTGAATGTTTCATGATTCAATATAAAAAACAACTTTTATTTGTTCATTAATAGACACATTCATAGGGAAATAAATGCTTGACTGAGAAATTATTCAAGATAATATTTTGTTTTTTCATTTTTACTTTTTCATGTTCTCTGTTGGTATTTTATGCAAATGTTATCCATGTTCCACTTTTAGTACCAAAACAAAGAGTATATATTTTTGTAAGATTTAATATTGCTGAATAGTATATAGATGGTTTAGATTCAGATCCTTTTGTTTGCTGTATGTAGCGCTTGGGTTGCTTATTATAAAACATCATAAAACATAATTAAAGGTTGTTTTATGTCATAATTCAGTATCTTTATTTTTTTCCCAGAATCTGCACCCATTTACACCCAGGTTTTGTGCTTGATTACAGAGATGATGTTGAGCTTTTGACTTTGGGTGGGACTTGTGAGATACTTTATCAAGCTTTGACATCTCCCATGGGTAATAAAAGAAAAGTCATTATTTCTGGTTTTGTATAGAAGACAGTAGTAAGCTAAAATCATTTAGAATGACCCTCATCTTATGGTGTCCAGCAAGCTTAACAACATCTCACAGCTTGTTGCATCTGGCTTAAATGCTATTCAGAAAGACATAAATGGAAGGATACAGGTTGGGGTTTTTGTCTCCTCTCACATAGAAAGGTCATATAGCAATAAGATGAAACTTGAATTAGGAAAATGCATTTTGAAAAATGTGATTTATTCCTGTAGTAAATTAAACTGATGCCAACTACATTGCACTTGGTGTGATTTATTATTATTGTGGCTGATAAATTGCTTCTTCTAGCTCTTCAAATGTTCTTCCATTCAATATGAAATATGTTCAGAAAGGAATATGAGGTAAATGTCCTACAAATAAGGCACAGGTATTACTATTTAATGACCACCTGAATTGTTTACAACATTATTCACATTCTAAAAAAATGTTTAATTTGCATATAAGGAAAGCTGTTAACAAGCATGTCTGAATACAAATGCATATTTCACAGATTTTGTTACATAATTTATTTCTTAAAAAAAGACAGACCTCTAGTTAAAAATATAGAGGTTCTGTCACTTGCTGTCTTTTTAAATTGTCAAATTGTTAATGAAAACTGAAAATGCTTATAGAGTCTGCATTTCCATGTAAATTGCTTGTTAAAACTGAGGGGCATGGGTTTCAATAATTAAAAATTGTTTTAAAACTAAATTGGAAACATTGTGTTGCATGCAAAGAAGGATGTGATATTTATAAGATGCTGTGTAATTTATATCATTGTAATGAAAGCAAATGTAACTTTCACAGTAACTTGCATTATACAGATGTGCCATTTATTTGCTTGTATAATGTCACACATTGTTTTGTTGTGTTTGTCAGGTATAGTTTGCATATTTGTTCTCTTGGCTGTGTTGTCTTCATTACAAAACATGCCAACTGAAATCAATGAAATATTAAGGAATGGTTATAGCTGTATTGTACAAACGTCATAAATGTTATGTGGCATCAATATGGCAGATGTAGCCCACAATGTTATGGCAGATGTTATTTTTTCTCTCTGTGCTATTTTCCTAAATGCTGTGTAGTTCTGTTGGATTACACTGAATTAGCATATGCTACAGTGTAGTGTAGTTCTGTGCAGGACATTTATGGATACATAGCTCACTGACTGGCAGGGTAGAAAAAGGCCTCTCCTTGCTTTCCTTTTGCCCTGTTGATAATCCAGAAATAAAAATAGATGGCTTTTGGCCAATCTGACAGCAGACTAAAAGGAATGGTGGGGCTAGAGAAAGACTATCATAAATGCAGACGTAGAAAGAAAAAAAAAACAATACAGAGAGATGTAACTACAAGATTTTAAATTTGGAAATGTTTAGGGCAGACAGCTAGCTTGATATTTTTAGGGAATCCATCTGGATTTAATATAAATGACTATTCCCAGGGACCCTGTGCTCGATAAAGTGGTTAGAAAATGGGTGGGTGGACTGTATAAATAAAAAATGATTTAAACTCTTCACTTGAAAAATTGGATATTAAATAATTAGCATAACTATTCTCTGTTGACCTTTCCTGCAATTCAGATTGGAATTTAAACACATATAAAAATTAGAGACTTGATGACATACATTTTTATCTAATTAAAATAGCTCTTTGTTCCTGCTATTGTAGATATTATACAATTTGCTAGTGTGCTCAACAAAATATCTTTATTTTTGCTAATAAAGTTGACCATTTCTTGTAAATGTGTTTGTGTGATCTCTTAAAAATGTTATGTTACGTAGAATTTATGAAAGTTTTTATACTATGCAGTCAGTAAATGGACCACTAATGTTAAAACATTCAAGCACAACATCCCTTCATTCAAAATTGTATCTGCCTCTTTTTTATCTATCACAAATGTATACAAGCATAAGCAGATTAGTCATAACTTTTACTGTTATTTTTCTTTCACAAATATTGAATTAATATAAACCCCATTCATACAATTAGTTATTTCATCTTCTAATGACTATTAAACTATGATATTGTGTACAACCTTTTAAAAACCTTATGTGTTATAATTACTTTTGCCATCTCTGTTATTGGTCCTTTTTATTAGTGTACTGGTTAATTGAAGTAAACTCTTTAATTTATCACATCTTTTTTAAAGATCTATGTGATCTTTCTAAAATATTATCTTTAGATTCACCAAAGAAATCTTCAAAGAAGTACATTTATAAAACCTTCAGATTCATTGTGCATGTTAGAAAACTTGACTTTGAGTGGTTTAAAAAACAGTGTGCTGTTCAATGGTATTTAATGGTATTTGACAAGAAACTGTTTTGACATATAAATATGATGAAAGAATAATAAAAAGAATCCAGAGATTTTTATGGATATTGCTTTGGTTCCATTCATTGTTAATGCTTTTTCTTTTTTCCATAATTGTAAGAAGTGCATTCCATTTACAACAAGTATCCCAAAGCACTTCAGTTTCAATATTAAATATCAAATAAAATATTTTATATGCTCGGTCTAGCCACACAGTTCATTTCAGCCAGTGAGCTGTAGCAAGTGGATGTTTGGGACAGGGTCAAGATCAGGCAGTGCCTGAAGGGATGAGATAGAGGCAGCCATCCAATATAAAGTTTTTTATTGTAATGGAATAAGCTCAAATGTAACAGAAAGAAAATCTTTGCCACCATTCAGTTTCTCTATTTTTAATTTTTCATTCACACTGTCTCATTCTACCTCAGTAGATGGTTTGTATGGCTGGTGGTGGGTCCTGGGATAGGATAATTGACAGCACATAGAGAGCACAGCAATGCATCTGCATTGGGGAACTTCCACCCACCAGCCTTGCTGCACTTAATTTGTGGAGAAGCAGCCCCTAGCCCAGCCACAGTATCCTTTAGAAGTGCATTGTTAAAAGCTGCATTGAAAAAAAAGCCTGCAGAAGCGTCATCCCTCTAGGATTAGTTGTGATTTAGATTTAAAAGAGATAAGCCACTTCTGGTAATGTACTATAAAAAAGCGAGAAAAAAACGTACATGCCAAATTAATGTGTTAAGTGTAACTTAATGATCCATGAAAAGTGCTAACCTGCTGGGACAAGTTCATTTAAAAAATGCATTGACTGATTCAGTCGAATAAATATTAATCTATCTAAATCCATCTAAAGTATTAAAATAATTACTATAAACCTTAAACATTAGTAACTTTCAATGTATATGCCTTTCTATATTGCATTGTTCCATTGCTTGTTATTCATTGTGCTTGTAAACATACAGTAACATCATATTTGCCAGCTCTGTGGTTGTTGTGCGTTATCAAACATCGCTGATATTTTTGATAATATTATTGATAAAGCTGAGGTAATTCCTTTTACTTTGTATGTGTTTAGAAGATTACCATAGGATTAAGCTTACACAGTACTGAATAACTATTATGACTTGTCTTGTTTTGGATTCGACATTTTCAATTTATGTGACTGTTACAGTAGGTAATTATGATTTATGTTTTAATGACATATCAGAGAATAATAAGTGATGCTTGGGCCAAAGAAGTATCTGCACAGTGCAGCTACTACCAACGAGCGAACTTCAGAGGTATTTCACATTTATTCAAGTTTTACTGGACACTGAAGATAGTATAAAGAACTTAATTAACATTACGTTAATCATTATTTACTATTAATGAAACATTCATTAATTAAAAACAATGATGTACTTTTTTGTTAAGTTACAAAGGGCGAGGAAGGAGTGGAAAAGAAATGCCTTTTTATGTTGAACACATTTAAAGATGAGCAACCCCAATTATTTTGTATAATGGGCACCCATGCTTCTAAGTAAAAAAAACAAATATTGCATTTAGTAGCATGCCCATAATATTGAAATGCCTTTTTGCAATGTCTTTTAAAAAAATGCAACTATTTAAATTTGTTTTGGCTTTGTTTAAAACATGTCTATAAACTGTATGCAGTATTAACAGTAGCTTTATATTTCCCTACATTATAAAAAAAAAGCATGACCAAACTTAATTTCCCCATCCTCCATACTTATTTTATTCAATCATTTTACAGGAACTGTTTTCATTGAACACTGATGTGAAGCTGTTGTTCCTTCTTATCAGTGAACTGGATGATTAAAGTAAGCTGTTTAATTATTTGTCATGTCTGTATGAAATGATAGGAGTGAAAGTAATTACAGACCAATGTTATGTGACTAGGATAAAAATAAGCATAATTTGGATCCATGGGAGTGTTTCAGTCAATTCATTGGTTTCAAGATCTCTCAGCTAACATAAATCACATGAAAACTGTCAAGTGGAATTTCTCATAAGACATGAATAACCTGGAAAACAACAATGGATGCCTATTGAACTCCCTGGTACCTTTGACACTGTCAACAAGAGTGAATGCCTTTCTCTTGAGTAACTGCTGCAGTTAAATTGCTTCTGCTTGGCTTTCTAACTTTGGATTCAGAACTTGAAAGTTAAAATACCTTTTTTTCCTGTAAAGTCGTCAAGCTTTTATCTACTGTACTTAGGAACTACAAAATACCTGATTAGTGATTGTTTTTTTAAATTTGTGATATGAAACCTATTTCTTGTGATGTTGGTACAATATATCTCCATATGTTTACATTTCTTGTGACTGCTTAATTGTGTAATTATCTTCAACTTTTTTCTCATTCTAATGAAAAGGAATAAAAACATTATGTAACAGAAATATGTATTTATTGCATCATATATATTAATTTATGAGTTTTAAATTGTTATAAAATAATATGAATAGAATTTGCATAAACAATGACACCTTGTCATACAGTAATTACATAAAGTCTATTTACCACAAGCATTACATTTGTTGATACACCAGTAGTACTGTAAAACCTCCTCTTGCATGGATTACACTTAAATGAATTATTTTCATTCATTCAGAGAAAATTGTTGGCTGCCAGCTCCCCCCCTCACAGAACTATACTTGTCTAGGATGACAAGAAGGGCGGGGAAAATCATGGCTGACCACTCACACCCCGGCCATTCTCTCTTTCAGCGTTTTCTAAGAGTGAAAGGCCTTAAAACCGGGACTAACCGACATTCTACCGATATTTTCTGTAAATATACGTGGTATTCACTGTACATTTTATTACTCAACTGTATATACTTTTAAATTCTACATATCACTGAGATTTGGTTTTATCTGTAGATTTATTTTTTGTTACTTTTATCTCATTGGAATTTATGTCCACACCTGCACCAAGAGAAATTTCTTGTATATCTTGTACTTGGCAAATAAAAGTTTCTGATTCTGATGTATTGATGTACTGAAAACTGTCCAGAGAATTGCAGCCTAATGCATTCCAGGACATAGGGAAATGCCCAACACTGACAGGCTGAAGGAACTGAGCCTTTTTAGTCTTTACCAAAGATGTATTCAAAATCCTCAAAGGGACTAACAGTGTCTACCCAGCTGACTTCTTCAAAATAAACATAGATATGGCCAGCAGCCATATCACTCTGCAACTCACAACTGGCAAACCACTGAAGCTAAGCAGGCGTTAGCCTGGTCAGCACCTGGATGAGAGACCTCCTGGGAAAAACGAAGGTTGCTGCTGGAAGAGGTGTTAGTGGGGCCAGCAGGGGGGCGCTCACCCTGCGGTCCATGTGGGTCCTAATGCCCCAGTATAGTGACGGGGACACTAGGTGGATGCTGCACATTGGTGGTGGTGGACACAAGTCCCCATTACCTGTAAAGCGCTTTGAGTGGAGTATCCAGAAAAGCGCTATATAAGTGTAAGCAACTACTATAATTATTATTAAACATAAACACAAACCAGATTATAACCAGATTATATTGTCTGCATAGGGTCCAAAATATGCACTACTCGGGAGTCAGGACCGGCTCCCTTGACACTTGATGGTCAATAGCAATCCATGAGGCAGGCTAGGTACCTGTGAGTTTGCAGGTTTTCATTGTGAGTGATTGGCATGGTGGCATAATACTTAATTTTACTGTCATAGTGGCCTTATGTATCAGTCTGTGGAAAGTTTTCATGTCCTTCTCATTTATGTATGGATTTTTTTCAGGTCTCTCTGTGACTTACTCTATTGTCTTGCGTCCTCTACCTCTGAGACATTTTGCTGCAATCCTCAAATGGATTAACAGCTTATTGCTAATGGATAGGTGGACTGTTAAGATCTGGAGCATGTCTTCCATTTGAAGCCCTACAAGAACTTTAATAATCCAGGTATATAGTAACAGGATATGAGCAATTCTTGACTTTATCATAACATAAGACCTGACATGCTTGTCCTTCTAGCTAGCAATTCTACGATAATAATTTTGACTGCTCCTTTAACCACTTGTCAAAGACAGACTTCATATACAGAGATTTCAAATGTCAGAACAAATAATAGTCACTCAGGGCTAGATCTGGGCAGTAAGATAGATTATCCAATTGCTCAAACCCACAGTGGTGAATACTGGCCTCTGCAGCTCCAGGCTTGTGAATTAGTGAATTGTGCATCAGTAGATGTGTCAATATCCTACTCTGCTTTACACAGATGCCCTTGTGCATCTTGCCTAGCAGCTAAGCATAATATTGACACAGTATTGAAGTCATAGCAGTATGTAATTAATCAGAAGTGCTGCTTTTCAATTTCGGAGGACTCTAACAATATTTAGAAAGCTAAGAGCACAACGCTGGAATTCTTCTGGACTGGCACTCTTATTGAATTAATCCAGTTTTGGGCCTAGGATTCGAAAGGTGAACCCATGCCTCTGTACTAGATGTAACAGATCTCGTTATGTAAAAAGAGACTGTTATGGTAATGTTACTCCCCAGGATTCTCAAAAGTCTTTCAAATGCCTTATGTTTTTTTAATGTGATGAATTTCATACTTGTCTGAGCTGGACAGGATGGATTTTTGAAGGTGGCAGCAACAGTTATTGAAATGTAGGTTCCTTCTACACATACTATTCAAGCAAGACACAAGCTGCACTGGATCAGTGCTGAAGAGCTCTAGCAACTCCTAACACTATAGACATGCCTGAATGACATGAAAAGTCTATATTAAATAACCCAGAAAATTATTAAATAAATCACCCAAAGATCACAATATACACATGAAGTGAGGCATGACTTAAACTCATTCATGTAGCTTTTAATAATCCATGTGATCATCATAGTCTCACTCTATGTATGCGAGTTGCATTATCTGATTTAAAACACATTTATAATGCTTTTTGTATCTCTGATATCTGTAGTGTGGGATTACAGCATAAAAAGAAGGGAAATGTTTCACTTTGCATTTTGGCTGAAAAGGTGTCTGTTATGCTTACTTCTTCCATTCATTCTGGTATAAGAGTTGGCAATAGCTGGTCATTCAGAAATTGTAACTTTAAAAATAATCTGTGATTGCAAATTTATAAAAAATGTTCTAATGCTAGTTTTCTTACCCTCTCCTTTCTGAGAATGCATAGCTAAGGTAAATACATTTAGTGTATCATGAGCTAGTTAAATCAGCTTGACTGTTGAAAATTAATGATTATCTGAATAACAATATCTTGCTG
The DNA here is from genome assembly GCF_055471065.1 of Atractosteus spatula. Taxonomy (NCBI): domain Eukaryota; kingdom Metazoa; phylum Chordata; class Actinopteri; order Semionotiformes; family Lepisosteidae; genus Atractosteus; species Atractosteus spatula. The sequence continues at coordinate 9,557,419 of NC_142718.1, read as the reverse complement.
CTTTGTCAAATGGTGTAGGTTTCTCTCATGGGGCAAGGCGTTGACTGGTGCTGACAAAGCAAGCAAAGATGCTTATCAGGATCATTTAATATCCTTCTCGTGATCAATAAGGAAGTATATAATATGCAGTACACTGAAAAGCTGTGGATTGTCCCTGATCTCAAAAGTACATCACTCAGAGTTCTACAAAATGTGTTTCACTTTAGTCTATATTTAATTGCATTGAGTTTATAAACATTTTAGGAATTAAAAGACCTTTATGACAATTTCTGCAAACTACGGAAGTGCATTGCTGCCACTGAGGGGAAAAAACAGTTGCCCCCTTATCTTGCAATTACAAGAAAAGTATCTTGTAATTATGAAATAATGAATTATCTCGTAATTAAGAGATAGCAATGATTACTTCAATGTATGTGCAACCTGTTACATTCCAAGACTTCGATCTTCCTTTTCTGAAGCCATTCCTTGGTTGACTTGGATGTGTGTTTTGGATCGTTATGTTGGAAGGTGAAATTCCTCTTCATCTTCAGCTTTCTGACAGAGGCCAGCAGGTTTTGTGCCAAAATATCTTGATATTTGGAACTAGTCATTGTCCCATCTATCTTGACCAGAGCCTCTGCCCCAGCTGAAGATAAGCAGCCCCAAAGCATGATGCAGCCACCACCATGCTTCACATTAGGTATAGTGTCCTTTGGATGATGGTCTGTGTTGTCTTTACGCCAAAAATACTGTATCTTTTAGAATTAAGGCCAAAAAGTTCAAACTTTATCTCATCAGACCATAAGACATTTTCCCACATAGTTTGGGGTGATTAGACAGGCTTGGGTGTTTTTTTTTTGTGAAAAATGGCCTCCGTCTTGCCACCCTACCCCATAGCCCAGACATGTGCAGAATACGGGAGATTGTTGTCACATGCAAGAAGTGACCAGTACCTGCCAGCTCCTTTAATGGTGCTGTAAGCCTCTTGGTAGCCTCCCTGATAAGTTTTATCCTTGTCCTGTCATCAACATTGGAGGGTCATCCTGATCTTGGCAATGTCCCTGTGTCTCCACTTATTGATGACAGTCTTCATAGTGCTGCATGGTACATCCAATGCCTTTGATATTCTTTTATACCTCTCTCCTGATTGGTACGGTTCAACAGTAAGATCCCATAGATGTTTTGTCAGTGCCTTGCGGACCATGGCTATCCCAGTAGGATGCAACCCGAAAGCTTTCAAGCTGATTTTTATTTGGGGTTAATCAGAATCATTTTAATTGATGGCAGGTGTATGCTACTTACAAAGTTAATGACTTTGATGCAGAAAATATTCATGAAGAAGGTAGAATATTGGTGTGTACCTTATTTTTATTTTTTTTAGCTGCCACCACAGTCGATATACAGTATATATATTTATATTCCTAAATTAATATCAGTAATAATGTTTAGAGACTTTATTATGTTTGTATTTTCAGCTAACAAAAGGTTCCTTAAATTATTACATATTAATATTCCATATTAAGTGGGTTCAAAGAAGTACAGTAGGGACACAGATTAAATAAAGCAATCATTTCATTAACATCTAATGCACCATCTAGTGCAACCTAAAGTATCAATCATCTTTGGCCAGTGAATCACACAGCCCAATTACAATGTGGTATGTCACAACACGGAAAAGCCAGTTTAACAATGTGTTTTGTGAGTCAATAAGTTGTGCTGCGAGTTCTAAGTGTCTGCATCTGTAGGTCCAGAATTGAAGTGGGAAAGGTGTGGTCAGGCAGAAATGCTAACCTATACTGTATGCCATAGTCCCGTCTGTGTTTTTATATATAAAACAATACTTGCTAGCTAGATTTGTAAAAAAAAGTTGTTTAATATTGAATATATGATAAAGCCTGTTAAATATTTGAAAAAAATATATAAAAACGTGCACAATAAAAGTTCTTATTTTAAAACTCATACACAAGTGGTGTATTAAAAAGTAAGACTACTCATGATATTCTCTAAAGAAAGTTCTGTCCTGTCATAAAAAATTCCATACACAGAGCTGTTTCCAGCTTATTAAAAGATATAATAAAAAAGGATAGGTTTTGCATCTTGTTAAGAAACAGTATATAGTACATTATAGTACATTATATAGTACAATAAACCTAATTTTTAATTATCTTAATGTAGTTTTAATTTAATTGATTCAGAATTATGCTTAAAGGATTATTTTTCCATTAAATTAAATTAAAGGGCTCAAATCTTGACAGCTGTGTATTATAACACTTAAAAGGTCACATTTAAAATTTTAAGACAGTGTTTTGACAGGCTTACTTTCCATTTTGCAGTAGGAAGAGAAGATCTTTAAAAGGTAAAATGTCCCATATTGTGGATTGTGCTTCTCCTTAAATATGAAAATGAAATACCTTTTTGCTCAATTATTTAATTTTTTTCAGATCTGTTTAAACTTGTGACTTAATATATAACAATTATAATTTATACTGAAAACATTTTCATATTAATTTAATTTTAAATAAATAATCAAACAAGCAGTTTAGAGACTAAATGTAGTCACTTCCAGCAGATGCAATATCATTTAGTACCAAGCTATAACCTGGGAGTCTCTAACCCTTTGTCTTGGCCATCTTGAATCCTGCAGATTTTATAGGTCACAAATAAATAACTAATCTAGCAGAGCATAAAACTACGTTTATCAATATTTTCCAGGTGAATTTATAAAAAAGTGATCTAGAAGACTAAATTGGGGCCCTTTTTTCATGACAGCTGCAACCCTACAGCCCTATACCCTATCTAAACGTACCTAAAACCTATAAGATTTTTGCAATGAGAAGGAGCAATAGCAAGGATGGGCAACTTCAGTCCTCAGGTGCCAGTTCCTGCAGGATTAACCAGTATTTTTCAATTAACAGTTGAAGACATTTAGTGCAAATAAATAATTAAATTACTTAATTAAAAAAAATCAACAATGAAACCAGAGAACTTTGTAGTCTTGATGGCTGCCAACCACTGGACAACCCAAGAGTTTTGTCTTCATCACACTACAACTTAAAAATGTTCTAGGTTTTAGTGACTGTTAGAAATTCAAAACTGACTTTTATACTTTGTTTGGAAATGTGTTAAGATTGTTAGGAATTGTATTATGGACCAGAAATTTTCTCACACATCTTAAAACCATTTGATCTGTCTTTGAGACTTTCCAAGTCTTGAAACACCTCTTTCATCTTCTGTTATTTCAGAACGTAAACTCCAAAGAAATACTGTGTAAATATTATGTATTTTATGTAAATATTATATAAATAAATATTTGTCACATCTAGTAGAACCTAAGTTATGCTTGACATAAATTTAACATTTAGGATTTCTTTCCTAGTATGTTTCTTCCTGTTAACACATTGTATTAGCATTGCTGCTTTGCATTGCTGGGGCCTTGTGTTCATTTTCTGGGGTGCGTTGCGTTTGTATGTTCTCCTCATATTTGTGTGGATTTTTTCTGGATGCTCTGGTTTCCTTCGACAGTCCAAAGACATTGTAGTAGGTTAACTGGCTTCTGGGAAAAAATGACCCTGGCATGAGTGTGTGTGCATTTGTGATGGACTGCATTGCCTGTTGGAATAGGCTCTGACTTCTCCATGACCCTGTATTGAATAAAATGGTAAGAAAATGGATGGGTGTTTCTCTTTTTAATGTACAAAGTACATTTCACTTTGATTGGGTTTAAGAACTTCTATTCATGATTATTATTATCATATTTGTATGGAACAGAAAAAGCAACATTTTGATTAAATAAATCCAAACCTCAGTTGTGTTTGTGATGTTCTTTGCAGTAGCATTATGTATGGTACATTAGAGTATATTTAAGAAACACATCTAAACACTACCCTAACCTTTTAGAAGGTAGGTGTTCTTGTGCTGACGATAAATTCATTAGCCTAAATGATTACTTGAGCCCCTGCAAAAACGTATTCAAGCTTGAACTTATTTAAAAAGCAGTTGACTTCTTTCCTGCTCTGGGCAACTGCAGAAAATCCACACAGTGATTTGAATACTGAGCTCTTTGAGCTGGAAAGAATGAATAAATATTAGATGATAAATATTAGTATTTCAAATTATGCTTTGTTGTAATATTGATAGAAGCTGCCCAAGACTGAAAACAATCAGACAGCAATTAAAATGTATATTTATGAGTTAGCAAGATAAAGATAAAGGGTATACAGTTCAAAGGACAAATGGATATATAATGCAAATTATACTTTAGAGATTAATAGTTTTGTGTAAAAATAAAGTGCTTCCTATAGCAGTATTATACTGACATTCCTCAGGGCCTTAATGACTTAAAGATATCAACATATTACTAAACAATGACATTTGTAGTAACAGTGTAGTAACAATGGTATTACAATGATTTCTAAAAATGTGCAATTAAGAATACAAAGGGTATGTTGATTAGATACTTAAAAATATGAATGTGCAAACTGTCAAGCTACTGTCACCAAAACTTAACCTACCTCACTTTGTCAGTTTACAAATTCTCTATTGCAAGGTGCTTTCTTTTTATATATGTTATGCTGCAAACACTCGTGGAGTTTAGGAGGAAGGTTAAATCCTAATCTCATACATTTTCATGGCCTATGTATAAAAATCTCGCACACGGATCTACTTATATATCTCTCTTGTATTTGTCCTGCTGCAGTGAGAAACAGACAGCTTTCTCACACTTGGCTTTGCTAGAACTTACCTTATTTGCTCCTGCGTCTATGTGTTGCTTCAGTTTCAGTTTCATTCTCTTCCCTTCCTAGCAAAGCTGGATTTGGTGATACAATGACCAGTCACCTCAAAACTATAAAGTAGTTCTAGTGAAGTCGCTTCTTCCTGGAACTCCAGAAGTACCACAGCTGCGCCCTTCACCTTCCACTACCGTTTTCATTCCCTTCTCCCATGTAAAATCTCCCCTTTCTACATTCCCCTACCTCCAGATTTTTTCTTTCTATTGTTAAGCATCCAAATCACCGTGCCTACTGGTCCAACATATTTTTGTTTATTTGTCTCTTCCTATTCCCCAATCTTTCTCTTCCTAGTTGCTGCAGGAGCCCACCAGTTGCAGAACACTGACTCCAACCCATAGATGTTAGAGCACTGTTTCAGTTTTCACTCGGTTTCGGCCTCCTTGTTTCACAGCCCCCACCATCCCTGGTATTTTGCAGCCCTGGCTGCTATACCGATGGGTTGTCCTCCCCCTTTAACCCCTTCCCCCTGATGGTGTCCAGTTAGCATATTGTAGGTTCTCAACTTCATCCCAACCCAGGCAACCCCCAAGCTTCTTTTCCTACTTGCCTAGATCCTGAACTGATTCTCAGTCACTAATGTTTTTTGTTACGTGGCGAATGTGACACAGTGTCCACACTGGACTCAGTTTCCTCACTCTCATCACATTCATTTATTACTCTCACCACCGTGTTGCTTACGATCCACCCTCAAGGTCACTACCATCCACTATTTTAGACTTTTTCTGCTGACCTACTGTATGTATATAAAGCTCACTCTCAGGACACAGTAGTGAGGAGGGTTTGGGCAGCCTTATCCTTTCAGCTAGGCTGCCATTACCTCAGTTAGGCGAGTCACATCAAATACACTCTATATAATGTATGCAGTTAGGATTGTGTGGTGTACCATTACCATGTGCAGAAGTAATACAATATGTCAAATACAGTAGAAAAAGCTACATCGTGAGGTGAATTAATGAAAACCTGTGATTCATCAATGGCCAATTGCTGTTATTAACAGTGCCATGGAAAATGTTGAGTTTGGTTGCAAAGATAGGTTTGTATATCTGTCTTCCTTCATCGTGCATTCATTGGACAACAAATATCTATCTTAATCATCCATCCTCCATGATCTCTCTATTAAATGTCATGTCTGTACACCGTTGTGATTTCCTGATGAATTTCCTCTTATGGTATGTCCAGAATTAAGGCAGATGTTGAATAACACCACAGTGATTGTGTTTGCACTAGGACAGTGTAGAAGCAATGCCTATTAGAAAAACTCATAATTAGGTGTTACTGTGTTGCCCTTCTCTGTACCAGAACTACAGAAAAGCCTATGCTATTGCATGTATGCTGGAATGCAAGGGAAGATAAGCTTGTTTGATAAGGATTATCTCTCAGGACAGTGACACAACCCAGGAAAGATCTTCCCATGATGCATGCCCACTCCTGATACTTGGATGTCATTGGTTACAACCATGAAAATACCACCCTTCAAAAATACGTTTTATCTATGAAAGTTGTTAATGCCTTATTTTTATAAAATGCCCAGACATTTGCGTTCCCCTTTAGAGTTTAATATCACCTTTATATTTGTTTCTGGGTTTCTACTGATGTGAACACATTGTTTATTTATTGATTATTATTCTAACATTTTAGAGGGCCAGTTATCATGGATTTTTTAAAGTTATATTTTACAGATTTTCTTCCTCAGTATTCAGCCTCTACAACATATACTTTACATTTATTTCACAACATATCCGCGCCCTAATGAAAATTAAAAGTAAGGAAGCATCATATCATGCACTTAAAATGTGTGTGATCAATAGTATGCCAGAATATAGGCTTTTATCCTTTTCCTAACAAGATTCAAACTGATGGAAATCTTTTTATTCGTATGTTTTCTTTTTTTTTACATGCTCTAGATTGCCAGGATCTTTGCAGTCTTCACACCTGGATAATGAGCTGCCAAAAAGTCTCTTGAATTTAAAGTGAAGTGATAACACCAGAGAGAGCTTGAAGCTATAGTATGAAAATAACATTTCTGGCTCACTTCCCTGAGGTTCTACTTCCTTTTCTTTGCTATTTTTTAAGACATTCTTTAATCTAAAGTTATGATCCAATTTAATTCACTGACAGACCATTAAAGATAGCTTTCAAACCATCACTGAAGACAAATGCTATGTTTGTGTTATTGGTTCCCTGGTTATTTGCATAGACACAGTATAGTGTGTGTCACTTCAATGTACTGTAATTATGGACACGTGTGTTATGCAACTCTGTTATTTAAATGAGAATATGTTTAATTTAAGTTGGAAACACATTACTGAAGCTAGATCTCATATTCTCTATGTATAAGACCAGAATTGAAATAATTTAATTGCCTTTCATTACAAATATTTTGGAGCACACTTGCGTCACAGTCTTTCAGTAAAATTTATGGAATTTGTCAGTTAGATCCTAAGGCTATAAATATACCAGTAGAAGCATGTTATCTTCATATCTGATAGTTTTGAATAAAGATTTTACATCTGCCGAAGTAATGAACCAAATAAACTTTTTTTAATCTTAAAAAAAAACTAAAGCATTGCTTTAGTTGGGTTCAGAACTGGAAGTTTCTGGTTAATTTTGCAAATGTTTTTCTACAGTCTATATCTTTCCACTGAAACACTGGTAGTGAGAATGTACCAGTTAGGGATAAATTGCCAGCAGAAATGATTATTATAATCTAAAATAAACTGTGACCTATATCATAGCAAAATGACTTCAACAGTGATTGAATCAATCATGTCTCTCACTTTCACAATTTAGGTTTCTTAAACAGAAGACAGGTCCAGGCATCAAGGAGAGGAAGGGTGCACATTGGACATGCAGCTCTGCTGCCTGGAAACAAATGCCACTAGGCATAGTTTTTTTTTTACTAAAGAAAGCCAATTCAAGATGGTTGATACCTGCCAAGTAATGAGGCATTTTGAGTAGGCCAATCAAGCTGGAAAGGCAAACATTGCTAATCCCAGCTGAAACTCAGCTGCTGACCCAGTCACATCAATATGATTAGTGAAGACACATATTCTAGCTAACAAGGCACTTCTAAATTCACCGGGAAGAAAACAATTGTAAACATAGGAGCTGTTGCACTTGGAAGGTAAACAGTAATTTGAATTGACAACTTCAGCATGAATGTTTTAATAGCAATACCTTTAAAATAAAAAAATATGCCCTGGAAGTTAAAATAGCAGAGAGTACCTCAGGGTAGGAGGGAATAATAAACAATTGCAGTAGGCAGGGGAAGTGAAATGTAAACACATACAAAACCACAGGGGAAACAGTGAGGGAGAGGAGATCACAGAATTATAATACATAACATTATATAACATTTAATAAGTTAACCATAGAGATTGGAAGATTTTTTAAATATGGTGAATCTTTGGTTTAAAGGAGTGTGGGGGTTTTGTGAATTTACTGGGACAATTTATTAATTGTAGCAGCAATCACGAGGTGGTTCAATATGAATTGATATCAACTTGTGTTGAGGTAACAATTGAATTCTTGAGATGCAATGTAGAACATTGGGTTTACTTATCCAGATATGGTTCGTATTTCCCTGCACAGACACCAAGACCACCCAACGGCTGCATCCAAGTGCTGCGGTGTTCAATAGGCGTCATCCCGGCGTCCTCTAGCTTCTGGCCAACCAGTCAGGGTGTAGCTTGGAGTCAGATGAATTAGGAGGAGAGATTTTTGCTGTGGCGATGCGCCCGACAGTGTCTCTCTCAGGGACCTACTAGCAGTCTGGCTCACTAGTAGAAAGTCTCTATGCACAGAGGGTGACTGCAAGTCCGAGCAAGTCACTCTTTAGGGGGAAGAAACTCGGTTTGCTTCTGGTGTAGCGCTGTTGTTGAATAAAAGCTTATTCAGGTTGTCGACAAGAGTCCAAACGTATACTCCGGTGATCAAGCGAAGAGGCGTTGGCTAGCGATTTACATACAGGCATTCCCCGGGCCGACACTTTGCTGAAACAAGGTTTCAGCCTATACAGACAACACTGGCCCTCACGTAATTGTCTCTGAGGGTGTGAAAAGGAGAAGCAAAGTTTCTGAGCTATGCAGTGCCTTTTAAACTAGGACCAAGAGAGGTGGTGATTGGTCGAAAGTTTAGCGGCATTTCAAAAACCATATGGGGTTACTACGCCCTGCAGGTTCCGGATTGATTGGTCAAGGTGAGAGATGAGTCATAATGACCTCTGACATCTAGGACTGCAATCCAGATGTTTCCAAGAATCTTACAGACAGATAAGCGCCAGGAATGGCCATTGATCATGATAACCAAGCATGGCTGGGCTCATCCCAATTTGGGAGCTGCTCCTTATCTGAGAGAAAACACCCTAAATCAGAACTGCATGAATAGCTTCTTTGTGGTGCAGCTTTTCATAGGAACCACAAACAATACCCATCGTAAGAAATTATTTAAATTCAGAAATATAGGGCCATTGATATTCCTGATATTTATTTTTTGTTTTATTTTTTGTGCATTTTTCAGAGTTTTATTTACCTAATGATAGCATTTTGGTGTGTTTTCTAAAATGATTGATTAAAATTTTGAAATCATTCAAAATACAAACAATACCCATCCTAAACAATTTTCCTACTCTTATAATAATTGTCCTACCCATATGGCACGATTGATATTCATGGCTTTTTGACCTATTTAATGGTAATGTTGTACCAAACATGTTTATTGTTTTATTATTTTTGCATTTCCCTGAGGCATCGCAGAAACTTCTCTCAAGCCGCACAGCACAGCCTGGCATCAAGCCAGAAAGTGCGGATTGGGCAGCAACAAGCCTGCAACTGTTTCTTTGTGCCTGCAGGAGATCTGAATCCCCAAAGATTGGATGAGTATTCAACTTACTGCATTACTGCTCGAGAATTCAATTGTTATCCCAACCAGTTAATATAAATTTAATTCCTATGAGTGATGTACTTGTTTTGAGTATCTAGTGTAGAAGTTGTAACCAAGTTCATTTACGAAACGGTCTAAATGAATGATATACTGAATGTATGTCCTCTTGATATGTGTAACTCTTTGTGACTAAATGAATATATACCTTTTGTATTCTGCTAACCCTCACGATAAGATCTGTTAGGTTTATATGCACATTTTATGTCTTAATAAATGTATTCTTGTGTATTAGTATCCGTGTGTGTCCGTTGTTTGAGTTATACCGCATGGTTGGATTCTAAGACCATTAAAAGAATCATTTTGTGATTTACTGCTACAATTAATAATGGTCCTAGTAAATGCCCAAACCCCTACAGAACTGGTGCCTTGTGAGAGCACACTACACTGGTATAGGCTAATAAGAAAATGTGTATAGGAATATACCTCTGTTTTAAATATGTCATAAACCACACAGCTTGATATGACATCCTTTGAATTTCTCTCCATTTTCTAAACCCCTCTATCCTGTACAGGGTTGTGAGGCATGCTCGAGCCTAACCTGGCAAGCAATGGGAACAAGGCTGGGTATACTCTGAATGAGACAGTAGCCCATTGCAAGGCACACACAAAGACACACAATTAATCTTCCAGTATGTCTTTGTTTCTTATGATTTTAAAATAAAAACACATATGTCTGTGAGGTTTCTTGGCCAGGTAGTGAAATTCAAGCAAAGGCTCAACCAACAGATTAAGAGAAGATAAAATTCCTCAGTATCTGAACATCCCCAGGAACACAGTCTGCTCATTAGTCATTAAGAAATAGAATGTGTATCATATGACCCAGAGTACCTAGATCCTGCCATTCCCCCAGATTGAGCTGCCAGTAAAGCTCAGGAGGAAACTTGTGGGGGATGCCACTATGAGCCAAATGACAATTTTGAAAGAGCTACAGTTTTATGGCTGAGACAGGAGAACATGTCCACATTTCAGCAATACCCCAGTCACTCCAAAAAGCTGGACTACTTGGCACAGTGGCAATCCCATCTCAAGTCCCGCATGCAGTTTCCAACAAAGCATTTAAGTAATAGTGTATACATGTGGCAAAAGGTTTTGTAGTTAGTGGACAGATAACTGGAAGTTTTTGTTGCAATTACAAAGCATCGTATCTGGTGCAAACACCAACAAAGCCCCATTATCCAGTCAATAACATTGCTACAGTCAAGCATATGATGATGGCAGCATCATGCTAAGTGGATGCTTCTTCTCTGCAGGTACTGGAAAGCTTGTTAGGATTGAAAGAAAAATGGACAGAACAGAGAACAGTAAAATACTACATAAAAACCTTTCACAGTCTATTAAAGATTTAAAACTGGGGCAAAAATTCACCTTTCAGCAGGACAGTGATCCAAAGCATAAGGCCAAAGCTACAATGGATTGGCTTAAAAATAAGAAAATGGATGTCCTTGAGTGTCCCAGTTAAAGTTCTGATTTGAATCCTATTGAGAATCTGTGGAAAGACTTGAAAACTGCTGTCCATAAGTGATCCCCAAGCAACTTGAGAGAGCCTTAGTAAATCTGCCAAGAAGAGCAGGCACAAACTGTCAAGAAAGTTGACTGTAAAATTAAAAACAAATATATACAGCATTTTGCAATTTCATGAAATGGAATATAATAGGAAGGGTCTGAATACTTTTGCAAGCCATTATATATTGTTGGACAGTAAGTCTATATAATACATGGCACTTAGCAGATTGAATAAGTCTACTGTGTTTACTGTGTCTATTTTAAATTATAATTGTCAATATCAAACATATGAAAGAAAAAAACTGGAAATAATGCTGAAGGTTTTAAAGGAAAAGTGGCAAGCAAACCACAGATTCCTGTGTTGCTATACCTTGAAGTATAGTACCAACATTGTTGCAAAGAATGCAATATTAATCTTGTTTACATTCCAGTGCAAGCACCAAGCCAACTTAAATCTTATGTCTGATGTGTGTCAAAAAATCAAATTTATATTTATCGAAACCAATGTCTAGCTCTGCACCACAAAAATAGGTTTGAAAAAGATTTTTCTTGCTCTTTGATGGTGTTTTGAGGATCCTGTACTCCACTGATGAGGTTGTTACAAATTTTGATATTGGGCTGTGGATCAAGGTTTGACCTTGGAAGTTTACTTTCAAATCCTCTAAGCACGATATATTCTTCTTAAATTTAATTATTGTAAAGTATGTATAAAATATATCTACAAATGAGAGAGAGAATGTTTTATATTGTAACTATTTAAAATGAAAATATAAATCAGTAAAAATATAAATAAACGTATATACTGTATTTTTAATTAATGTATACTGTACTGTATATGTTGAAAAAACATTGAATTAAAATTTGTGTGAAATAAGAACTGTAACATACAATATTTTTATTATTGCATCTGTTTACTTTTACATAGACTCCTAAGAAACCAAAGTATGATATTTGAAATTAGTAGAAAATTATAAATTATTAATCATATGAACATAATGATTTAACATATAACCACTGAATAATCTACAGTAGTTATGGTGTTAGTCATCAAAAACGTACTCGGCATCAACAGAAAGAAAAGTATCACTATGTACATCTATTTTTAGAAATAAAAAGGTCATGGGTTTTGGTTAAATATTTTTGGAAGTTTTTGAATTAATTGATGTAATCAATCAAAATAGTGCCAGCTGTAATACTCTGATAGTCACTCTGTCCATAGCTTTGACTGTTGTATAAACTCTACAAATAATGATTTATGAGAGAGGTAATTTGACACAGCTGAAGAGGCAATTTAACCTGTTTAATATCAAGCCTGGTAAAAATCAAGAAGGAAAAACACAGAAAGGAACTAATACTGTATGCCAAGCTCATTAAGCATCAAGTGCAATGCCTTTGTACCACAGAATGCTAGTGATGTATCCAAGTCAGAAAAATGTCATTTGCCATCTAAAATGATTGCAGTCAGCAATTTCTAACCTGGCAAGACATTACAGTCAAAACAGTTAATCAATTGTAGGCCACAATCTGGGGGACTGCAAGTCATAACACTTTGCCAAGATTGAAACATCATTATGCATTTTTTAGATAATATGTGCACTTCCATTTCAACAGCATAAGCAAAGCCAGGTTGCAGAAACTGATGCATTAGCAGTTACATTTCTTTATAAGGAGGTGGCTAAACAAATGTATGTCACCATTGTCATTTGCAGGCCATCACCCTGCAGCTCTCAACTGGCTACCCACAGAAGCTAAACAGGTGTGAGCCTGGCCAGTGCCTGGATGGGAGACCTCTTGGGAAGCTATGGCTGCTACTGGAAGTGGTATTAGTGGGACCAGCAGGGGGCACCCATCCTGCGGTCTGTGTAGGTCCTAATGCCCCAGTATAGTGGTGGGGACACTATACTGTAGTGGGTGCCGTCTTTCGGATGAGATGTTAAACCAAGGTCCTGACTCTCAGTGGTCTTTAAATTGTCCCCATGAATGATTGGCTTGCATTTGCCCTGCGATAGACTGGTGCCCCATCAAGGGTGTACCCTGCCTTGTGCTCGTTGCTTGCCAGGTAGGCTCTAGCTTCCCGCAACATTGTATTATATAAAGCGGTTTGGTAAATGACATGACATGACAACTTCACAAGAGAACAGCCAAGCTCTGCAAGAGGAATCTGTCAGAAGCTCACCAGAGGTTTTACAACCTAGTGGAGATGAAAGGTTTTCCATGCTTTTATAGTACATGCTAGCAGCCTGTGAATATCATTAGTAGACCCTTGTTGTTAACAAATGTTAATTTGCATTATTAATTTTAATTACTTAATTTTGAATCTTCAATAAAATGTCATCGCTGTTGGTAAAATTTGTAATTTTCTTCATAATAACCTTGTATTTCAGTTAGAAATTATTTATTTCTCTGGAAGATGTATGTACAGTACTGTATTTCTTAGTATAAATGCAATCACATCCCAAAGTACATTACTAGTACATTTAGTCCAATATGAGTTAATGTGATTGGACCAATCACATTATTCCAAGATTCAAATAAACCTAATACACTTTGAGAGATTTTTTAAATCAAAATTATTGTAAGGTACTTTTTAATACTTTTATTCACAAGATACCTGCAGATAATAGGAAGCTGCCATTAAAGGCTGGTGATGTTGCCCACAAATCTATAAATACAGTATCTGAGCTCTCTTTGTTGATTTTAGGAAAGAGGTTGCATCAAACTCTTTAATGCTCCTAACCATAGATGTTTTAATGTGGTTTTATTTATATTGTCAATATGCTGTATTTTCTCAGGTTTCATTCTTTTATTGCACAATTTCATGTGGTTGGCTTCTTGAAAATAATATCTTTATGTTATCTAAATTTAAAGTGGTGTGTTACAGGATGTGTTTTAAATTAAACTTTAACCCGAGCTCATTGCCTGGAGTTCGAGGGGAGCAATTGCTGTTTTTTTTTGTTCTCTGGAGTTTTCATTTTCACCTTCGCCATACCCATGTTGAGATCCGCATTTCTACACAAAATTATTAACAGTTATATAATTATGTAATACGCTCTACAGATTAAAGTAACAAAAAGTAACAAAGCCTATTTACTTTCATTTTTTGCCTCAGATTTAAGAGGATCATTATTCTTGGGGACTTGGGGACTAATGTACAGTACATATTGACTCAGGATCTTCCAGTTTAGTTATGGATTTTCTTAGTTAAGTTCTTTTGGGACACTTTGATCTAACCCAGTTTGTTCTTAGCAGAACACGTAACCAGGGACACAACCTTGATTTAATAATTGAAAATGATTCTTTTGTTTCTCACTTCTCTTCCCTTGACCTAGCCTCTCTGACCACTTAGCTATTCTCTTCAATCTGGAATTATCTGTTTCTAACACTTCCCCCTCACGAGCTGTAAGTTTGCACACCTGGATATCAATTGATCAGCATATTCTGTTGTAGGTATCCTCTCACGATGCACCAGTAAATGTAGGGGTTTTGTGCTTAACTGGGACAATTATTAATTGTAGCAGTAAGTCACAATATGATTCTTTTGATGGTAATAGAATCCAACCTTGTGGGACAACTCAAACAACGCACACATACGAGTACTAATACACGAGAATACATTTATTAATACATAAAATGTGCATAAAAACATAACAGATCTTATCGTGAGGGTTAGGAGAATACAAAAGGTATATATTCAATCACGAAGAGTTACAAATACCAAGAGGGACATACGTTCAGTATATCATTCATTTAGACCGTTTCGTAAGTGAACTTGATTACAACTTCTACACTAGATACTCAAAACAAGTATATCACTCATAGGAATTAAATTGATATCAACTGGTTGAGATAACAATTGAATTCTGGAGCTATAATACAGAATGTTGAATACTCATCCAATCTGTGTGGAGTCAGATCTCCTGCAGACACAAAGAAGCAGTGACAGGCTTGTTGCTGTTCAATCGGCACTCTCTGGCTCAGTGCCAGGCAGTGCTCGGTGTGGCTTGTGACGTGGTGGGAGAGATTCCTGCTTCAATGCGCTGCTGATGCTCTCTGAAGACCGGCTAGTTAGAGTTGGCTGAAACTAGCAAGATTTTGTGCAAAGGAGAAAAGTGACTGCGGGTCCCAGAAGATCAGGAAGAAGACCGGTTTGTTCCTGATGAAGCGAGAGTTCTGAATACTTAGATTCAGCTGTCCACAGTTCTGACCTGTTCACGAGGCTTGCTGCTGGCTAACCTCGGGTGGATCCTTTGGTTACACACTGGCAACCTCCGTTCTCTACTCTTAGAACAAAGGAAAGTTCTGGCACTCGGACACACTGGCCGTTACGTGGTGGTCCGAGCTGAGTCTGAGGATGTTCAGGAGAAGCCCTGAGGCTGAATGTCTAGCAGGCACACTGTGAGAATATCCTGCCCTTGGGAACTGTTCTACAGGCATTCTGTGTTGCCTGTTTGACCTGGAGGAAATGCAGGTTGTTCATTGGTTGAAAGTTTCATGGGCATCAGAGACCCACGTGGGGTTAACCTGCCCTACCAGTTCCTGATTGGCTGATGATGAGTAACCATGCCCTCTGACCTTAGAGTTGTAAACAAACTTTGAATCAGACTCTCCCTTGGAATCTCAGACTTTAAGGCACCAGAGATGACCATTTGTCATCTCAGCTTTGGGAGTTGTTCCTTATCAGGACACTCTATCAGCTAGAAAAACACCTTAACTGTGAACCAAATGGAATGGCCTCTCTGTATCAAGCACCACTGAGATGAAGGAGAGAGGGACTGGCAAGGGAGCAGAAAACTTAATTTCTGTACTTTAAAAAGCCTCGCCGCTACACTGTTCTATTGTCCTTATCTTGTTTCTTCATCTCTGATTCTCTAGGGCAGAGGTTCCCAACCTATTACAGCTTGCAGCCCACCTGACCAACCATAAAAACTTCTGCACCCCATACAAGGACCAAGCCATTCTCACTGTTTTGAAACGGGCTCACGCTATACCTCAGCAGTAGCCTGAGTAGCCTGGCCTAAACGTACATTATCCGGCTTGGAAAGATTACTTGCCTGAATATAAGGATATGATAGTCAACTAAATCCACCTACTTCTCTCACATTATTGAAAGCAATGGATGACTGAAAATTTTCTTCATCTAAAATGTGACAAGACTGAAGTCATGCTTATTGGCACCCCACATCAACTTTGTAAAGTTAGGCTGTAACTTTATCTGTGGATGGTACTGTACTTGAACTTCAGTCTAAATTGAAAAACCTGGGGGTGATATTTGATTCAGGCTTGACATTCGACCTACATGTGCAACATATTGTCAGAACATCTTTCTTTCACCTCACAAATATCGCTAGACTATGTTTTATGCTATTGTTAACTGTGGCTGAAAAGCTTACCAACACATATGTCTTCTCCCAAACTGATTACTGTAATGCTCTACTCGCTGGGGTTTCTAAATCCACATTGAACAAACTCCAGTATGTTCAAAATTCGGAAGCCAGAATCCTGACGAGGTCTAGTGCAAGTAATCACATCTCCTGTCTGGGAATCCTTGCACTGAATTCCTGTCAAGTTTCGTGTTGACTTCAAAATCTTCTTGCTCACCTATAAGGCTCTATATGGCTTGGCACCTCAGTATCTGTCTGAGCTCCTATCATTCTACTCCCCTTCTCGCAACCTTTGCTCTTCTAATTCTTGTCTCCTTTCTGTCCCCCAAGCCCATCTACACTCTATGGGTGATGGAGCCTTCTGCTTTTATGCCCCAAAGCTCTGGAACTCTCTCCCCAAGGATATCAGAGAGTCACCTTCTCTAAACTCCTTCAGATCTAGACTCAAAACCTTCTTCTTTAGAAGAGCCTTTACTTAACTGGTTCTGTTCTTTACCCCTCTGCTCCCTCTACTGTATTCAGTACCCAAATCTACTGTGTCCTCTGATTGTATATTCTCATTGTGCATATGTATTTTTTTCATTGTTGTTGTTATCGTTCTGTAAAGTGCTTTGAGAAATCACCTTTAAAGGTGCTATATAATATAAAGTTTATTATTATAAACCATAACAAACTAAAAGATTGATGTCCAAAGAATTTCTCAATTGGTCTTCTTGCCTGTCTTAAGTTATCAGTTTCTTCATGCCATCCAAACTCCCTATCCCTCTGACCTGCCCTCTATGTCCATCCTTGCTCTTTCTTGTGTAGTCCCCTTCCAGTCAATCAACAGTGAAATACATCCTTTGGGGTCCTCCAATCTTAAATGCTATTGAAGCACCTTCCTAACTTTAATTTTCATCTGCTTTAAGCATTCTCATGATATTCTCTCTTTATTCTCTCTTTAATTTTTGAAACTGAAGAGTTGTCCCTCAGTGCTATTGGATCCATCTTGATTTTTTTTAGCGAGGTGAGTTTCCCCAATTAAAAATAACTTTTTCAATTGTGCCTCTTCTTTGCCTTAGTCTTTGACTGAACTGTTTAAAACAGTTTTAACCAAATTTTGTGAGAAGATCATAACCTAATCTTATTTCTGTTTGCCTTCATATACATACCATTTTTCTTGCTTAATGACTTGTGCATTTAGTTTTTGCATCCCTCCCTCCACTCTATCCTTACCTCCGCAGTCCTCCCTGGCTCATTCCTTATTAAAGAGGGTTTCCAACAGTTATGTCTTTATAAATGGCCTGTTGTTCTCTTCCTCAGGGAGAGTTACCCCAATAAAGAAAGTTATTTGAATCATGCCTCTTCTTCACCTCAATTAGGTTTTGACAGCACTTGTTTTGGATATCTGTGTTTTAGTCTTTTAGTGTCATCAGACATTAAATTGGACATACAAGCACTCCTTATTATAAGTTGCCCTATTATAAGTTGCTATACCTCATTTTACATGGGCATTGATGAATTGAGGAACTCGATGTAGAACCTCTGCTCACTTACATCATTTTCCAAGGTACCACAAGTCAGCAATGTGGGTAGTTCATCATAATTTGGATCATGATTTGTTATTCCCCAATATTACGTTATTTTCTTCCCACCACGAAATACTGATCCAAGCAATGGATCATGGATTGATCACTATCATTAAATGCATGAATAATGTATGGGGAAAAAAGTCTACCCTGTAGCAGTGAAAAACCTCAATTTAAAAGGAGTTGGTGACACTATTTCTATTCATTGTTTTTTATGGGTTATAGGTACATTAATAATAATAAACTTGATTTTATATAGCACTTTAAAAAGCACTTTCTTAAAGGGTTTTACAGGAAAGAAAAAAACAGTTAAAATGGCAACAAAGGAGATTTAGGAGTTAGGAGAAGTAGTAGAAGATACAAAGGGGCAGACACAGTGTTACATCCCAGTGTGGGATCCATGTGTGTTTTTGTTGCTGTGTTCCACACTTCTTCTCTTTGATAGTTCTCCCTCCCCCATTGATCCATCATTAAATCATTGTTTCCGTATTACGTCATCTTCAATTAACTCTCGACCACTCAGAACTCAGCTTATTCAGTATATAACTTGGAGGTTTTCAGAATGAAGGGGCATGTCGTTTGACTTTGGTTCTGCTTGGATCAGCTTCGTTTCACTTTTGTTTTGCTGCTGCTTAGTTTCTTTCCATTTTTGTTTGCTTTGCTTCGTGTGTGTGTTTTCATATAGCTTCGGCTTTTGTTGGTTTGTGTTCGTCTCCTTGTACTTTCATTTGTTTGTGTTTATCCTTTATTTTGCCATTACCTTGCCCTAACGTGTAATATCAACTTCTGCTTTTGTACCCCATTCCTTGTGTCTACTCTCGTTATCCCTTATTTGTATTCCTAGTTCACTTGTGTATTTGTATGAACTTTTGTGTATAGGGTCAGTTTAGGTTGTCGGGTACATTCTGCACACAATTGTTCTCTGTATTAGTAACACTAGTTTAGTAGAATGTGTGTGCCTTTTGTCTTGTATGGTTTTTGAGTAGTTAGTGAAGGTAAGCTAGGGCGTTAGAAGACGCCGAAGACCGTGTGTTTCAGGTTTTGTTTTGGTAGTTAGATCAGCTTTTCATCACTTTATTAGCCAGCTCCATTTTGTCTGTTATTTTCTTTTCTTTGGCACCGCTCTAGTTCCCTTTCGCTGTGTGTTATAGTGTCCTATTACGTACCAGTCACCTTATTCACTTTAAAATAAATCACTTTTGCACCAAACTTTTGTCACGCTTCCTAAGTCCCTCACCAGAAACCCACCTACATCCAAAACTATTCTAAACGTTACACCCCTTTACCCCTAGACACTTGGGGTCATAACACACAGATATCAATTTAGAATCTTTTAGAAAATAAAAGATTTTCTAAAGAAGAAGGTTTTACATCTGGATTTTAAAGCGCTCAGGAAAGGAAACTCTCTGATATACTTAGGGATAGAATTCCAGAGGTCTGGAGTGTAGCAGGAGAAGCCCCTGTCAACCATACAATGTAGACAAGCTTGGGGTACAGATAGAGGACCAGAGTAAGATGATCAAAGGCTGCAAGGTGGGGACTAGGAAGATAATAAATTAGACACGTACCGAGATGCTAAGTCATTGACAGAGTCACCAGACAACAACACAATCGCAGCCACATTCCAATGTGCACTGTTCACCGCAATTAATCTATTATCCAACCGCTTTTCCCCTTTTCTCCCTACTTAAACCTTTCTACCACACCTTTCCATGCTCACTATTGAGTTCGACTCACCTGAGCTAAACCTTTCTCGACGCTTGTTTGTCTTGCCTCTTTGGATAACGGATTTTGCCTTCTCACCGACTACGGATCTGCCTTATCCGACCAGCCTGATCAGATTTTGGTTACTGGATACGACTCTTTGGTTTACGGAGCTTTGCCCTCCTACCAAATATGGACCTTCCTTACAGAACGGATTTTGGTTGCTGGAACAAATCTTTGGATTTCGGATCTTTGCCCTCCTACTGACCATGGACCTGCCTAACGATTTGGACTTCGGTTATGGGACACTCTCTCTCTCGACCCCTTACACCAACGCCGCACAGGGTCCTAATTTTCCATCTACTGGTCCTTGACAGCCATGTAGAACCGTATAGGTGAGCATGATTATTTTGAAGTCGACACAAAACCTATACTCTGGAGATTTTGAAATTTATTTAGTGTGCATTTAGATACTAAAGCGGATAGTGCATTGCAGTAATTAATTCTAGAGAAGATAAATGTGTTGACCAACCTTTCATCTACAGTCAGTGACAACATAGAACATAGTCTGATGATATTTCTGAGATGTAAGAATGTTTTTACAATATTTTGCATAACTGGGTAGCATTGTTTCAGTCATTGGAGTCATCCATGTTTCTTATGTCAGAGATGAAATTAGTCAATACAGAGACAGCCACCTCAGTTTCAGGTTTAGTGTGGATGTAGATTTGAATATCATCAGCATAAAAGTGAAAATTCTGACCATGTGATCTTAATAGGTGACCAAGTGAGAACATGTAATGATGAATAGTAGGGGGCCCAGTATCGAGTCCTGAGGAGCTCCATAGTTAATGAACCCAACTTCAGAACTGAAAACCCCAATGGAAGGAAAGTGTCAGCGATCAGTAAGGTAAGAGTTCAACAATTTAAGAGCAGTGTCAGAAACATCAAACACAGTCTTGAGATAGAAAAGTAAGATGTCATGGTAAAATGTGCAGCACTGAGGTCTAGAAAAATAAGGATAGAGAGAGAACTGAAATCAGAAGACATAAGATCTTTAGTGCCTTTAAAAGGGCAGTTTTTGTGCTGTGTAATTGCCTGAAACCAGATTGGAGAGGTTCAAAGAAGTTATATGCAATAAGATGTTTATTTATTTATAAAAAAAAGGTAGGTTAGATATTGAGCAAAAATTGCTTAGGTTCTGCATATTTGTTTTTTTTTTCTGGCACAGGGATAACTGCAGATGTTTTAAAGGACATTGGTACCACTCCAGTGCTTGACAACCCATTTATTATACTGAGGACAGCAGGGCAGAGGGCACAAAAACAGGATTGAAATAACACAGTAGGAATGGGATCAAAAAAAGCAAGTTGTGGATTCCATACCACACAATTTACCGGTATACAGTGTCAAGTTGAGAGAAACCAGAGAGAAGGGAACCAGCAAATCTAGTCAGGGGTAGAATGGTAGGTAGGTAGGCAGGCAGGCAGGCGGGCAGGCAGGTAGGTAGTATGGGTTGTAGAAACAATGTGATGTCAAATCTGGTCAATCTTGGAACTAAAAAACCTCAAGAAAGTGTTCCAAAGTTAGCAAGAAACAAACAAACTAGTAGGGCAATGGATTCACCTATTCACACCTTTCAGCATGGAATAAACCTTTACCTGTTCTTCTACAGACTACAGTATGCATGCTGACACAGCTACCTACAATACTTGCAAATGTAGCAGGACAATTTGACTTAAGCTGTCTGTTGATGGTGGAGACCAGGTATCTAGGATTATTTAGGTTATTCCCAATGACATGGGAGAAATAGTGGAATCTAGCAGACTCTAGTGCATGCTTGTATTCACTCAAGGGCTCCTTCCAAAACTGAATACGTACGTTCAAGCCAGATAGCACCACCCACTTTCTAGTGTGTGGTAATGTGCCTTCACTGAGGTCAGTCTACCATGGAGTATTGTGAGTAGAGTGAGAAAAAGATGATTTGAGTTTTTAACAGGAGCTAAGTGTCACGATCGTTAACCCCTCCTCTTAAGGGCGCTCCAGCCCTTCCTTGTTCTGCCCCATTGTCTGCACCTGGTCCCTATCCCACTCCCCCTTAAAAGCCAGACGCGGACCTTACTCCTGGTTCCTCATTGATTTCCACATCAGGAAAGCCCGGGGTCTTGCTGCGTCTGGCTCCGTTATGCTTTTAACTTTCTGTTCCTAGTTCCTGGTTCCCCTCGCCGGTTCCGACCCGGTTCCTGTTCCCCCCCCCGGATGGATCGCCTGGCTATGGACTTCAGCCCTTGTTTCTGATTTCCCGTTTGGATTTCCTACATGGATTGTTCGCCTGGATTCACTTCCCCTGGACACCTGCACTGCATGGACACGCCCCCCGTCTCCAGACCCTTTTCCTGTGTAGTGTTTCATAGCCGTTCAGGGACGCCAAATATGTAATCATAGTGGCTCTCTGAAGGCACCAGTTCTGTAGGGTTTGGGCATTTACTGAGACAATTATTAATTGTAGCAGTAAATCACAAAATTGATTCTTTTGATGGCTTTAGAATCCAACCATGCGACATAACTCAAACAACGCACACACACAGGTACTAATACACGAGGATACATTTATTAATACATAGAATATGCATGTAAACCTAACAGATCTTATCGAGAAGGTTATCAGAATACAAAAGATATATATTCAATCAGTTACGAAGAGTTACATATATCAAGAGGACATACGTTCAGTATATCATTCATTAAGACCGTTTCGTAAAGTGAACTTGGTTACAACTTCTACATTAGATACTCAAAACAAGTACATAACTCTTAGGAATTAAATTGATATCAACTGGTTGGGATAACAATTGAATTCTCGAGCTGTAATGCATTGAAGTTGAATACTCATCCAATTTCTGGGGATTCAGATCTCCTGCAGGCACAAACAATCAGCTGCAGGCTTGTTGCTGTCCAATCCGCGCTCTCTGGCTCCGTTCCAGGCTGTGCTGTGCGGCTTGCGACGGTGCGCTGCTGATGCTCACTGACCGGCTAGTTAGTGTTGGCTTTAACTAGCAAAGTTTGTGCACAGGAGAAAAGATGACTGTGGATCCCAGCAAGTCAGGAAGAGGACCGGTTCGTTCCTGATGAAGCGCTAGTTCTGAATAGTGATTCAGCTGTCCACAGTTCCGACCTGTTCACGAGGCCTGCTGCTGGTTACTCTCTGGCAACCTCCACTCTAGACTCTTAGAACAAAGGAAAGTTCTGGCACTCGGACACCCTGGCCGTTCCGTGGTTGTCCGGGCTGAGTCTCGGGATGGTCAGGAGGCGCGCTGCGAGAATGTCCTGCCCTTGGGAGCCTTCTGCTCCTGGGCCGTCCTGCCCTGGAATTCTCCTTTGAATTCCCTTTAGAACAGTCCACAGAATCCTCTCCAGAATCTTACTGAATCTCCCGAATCTGAATCTTGTTGAATCTGAATCTCCAGGCCTGTGTTGCCTGTTTTTACCTGGAGGAACTTCAGCTTGTTGATTGGCTGAAAGTTCCATGGGCATCAGAGTCCCACGTGGGTTACTCAGCCCTACCAGTCCCTGATTGGTTGATCAAGGTGAGATATGAGTCACTTAGTCCTGACACTTAGTAATGCAGTCCAGATGTCCATCCGGCACTCCCTAGACTGATAGGCGCCAGTGGATGACCATTGATCATGATAGCCAGACTTAGCTAAGTGCATCCCCCTTTGGGAGCTGTCTTAGGAAACCTTACATCATCTTGCATGAATAGTTTCTCTGTGGCTGCACCACAGAGATGAACAGAGAAATGGGGCCTCATTTGGGAAGCTCAGAAACACTTAATTCTGCCTTATTATTAAGCCTCGCCGCTACATATCCCCCCTTTTTGAAGGTCACGAGGTCCTGAGGCGTTGTTGCCTTCAAAACAAAACAGAGTTAAGTGATGTCCCTTGCCATTAGAACATTAATCTTAAATGTCTACATTACTCCTCGAGAATTCATACCGGAACCAGCATTGGATACAAACAGGATGAATAACATCTGGAGTATGTATAAACACGGTAGGAGACATTATCTAAGTCTAGGAATTACACATCAGGAAGTTCACTGTCAATATCTGATACCTCTGTGGTAGATATTTGGGGAGAAGTCACTTCCTTTCTTTTGGCATGCTACCTTTGACTCATTCATGCTACCCGGAGTACATCTTGATGTAAGAGTACATCATTCAGAGTACACTGTCAGTCATGATCCAGCTACCCGGCAGCAGTGTTACAATAACACCAGTTCCTGTTCCCAGCCCCCCGATAAACCACAACACCTGTGTTGGGTATCTGCTAGGGTGGTTTGGAGGTTTGTTCCATTAAAGCAAACTAACTACCTGTACCTCTTCAGGGCTTACTGTTTTTGGATTTCTATCCGATTCCTTAGTGTGGCACCTGAAGGCATCCATGACCTCAAGTTTGGTCTTATGTTGTCTGGTTCTAGACCGTACAGTGTTAAGTTACCATGCTGTACTATGGCCTCCTCAGGAACTTAAAGGAACTGTTTTATTAGGTAGCTGCATCATGCCTGTCACAAGTCACAGTGTCAGTTAAACGTGGTGTGCTGACCAGCCATTTACTTCCCACCTGCTCTTCATGGGGTTCATTAACCTTCCTCTGCTCGTTAGTAGCTTTACACCCTTCATTGGTGAATCGTTTAGACACAGCCAATGGATAGCTTTAGTAGCCATACCCATCTCAAGATTTGGAACCGAATTCAATCTTGGATTGCCTTCTGGGTGAGCTATGAGCGATGGGGTTAATGTCACATACTCCTCTACTGAGAAGAGTGGAATCAAGTGGGTTGGGAATTGTGCCGTGGCTAGACTGGCTACAGTGGCACTAAACTCCCTTAACAGGTCTTGTGTCAACATTCTGGCCTGTTGCACACAAGCATAAACCCACTGTATAACACCAACAATCATGTCCACTGGTTGGGGAATAAGGTTTAACCCTGTTGCATAGGAAGTTGCCTGTAGGGTTTTCCCTAAGCTTTCCAACTTTTGCTGCTGTCGATACAGTCTGTCACTACCCTCTGGCATCTCTGACACCTGCCTTCTTGGGGCAGTCAGGATGAGAGTGCCAGCAGCACACAAACCTACCAGAAAAAGCAAACGTGCAACAGTGGCGGCAGCAATCAGTCTTCCCAAAAGTCTTTTCGGGTGGCTGATCCCAGTCATCTCCTTCTGAGTGACTGTTGCCTTTCTAAGCTGGCGCAGCGTGTACATGGTGTCTTTCTCAGTATGCCATGTGGCATCTTGGGCACCAACATCCTGGAAATCTGGGGAGATCTGACACAGCTGCTGATGCTGCTCCTCCTTTTCCAGGGCATCTGCTTTTTCGATTTGTTCATGCCTGTGCTCTAGGAACCCTGCAGGGGGCGGTGCAGCGGTGGAGCATACCTGACCCTCGGCTGAGTGGTCATCTGGAGCACCTGAGTGATCTGGGATTGTTATCCCATTCTCACTGTTCAGGTCCACCCTGCACACTTCCTGATTGAGGAATCCCTCTATCGGCATGTTTACAATCGTTCGCTGGGCGTGGGTGTAGGACACCTGCTCGCTCCCCCCTTCCCTCGCTAGGGGTTCAGGGAGCTGCCCCAGCACTGGGATAGCTAGTTCACTGTCTTCGAACTCGCTATCACCCACCAGGCCCATGTCAGTGCAGGCGGGGATTCTGACACCCCTCTTTGCGATGTCCTGCACTGGCAGGCGGGTGACTTGACCATCCAGCTCCAGTCTGGCTGAACCACTGTTGGTCAGACTCAGACTGACAGACTGAGCTGGTGGCTGTAAGAAAACCGGCTCGGCTTTCATTCCCTGTCCCTTCTGGGGGACTGGGTGTGTTGGCAACCCTGCCGTTGAGGCAGGAACAATCAGGTCAGTCTCACTCACTACCTGGTAGTTGTGAGAAATAATGTTACCTGACTGCAGGTTCCCTGGGTCACAGCAGAGGGAATCGGCATCTGGGATCAGGTGTGTCCACAGCGCAGTAGTCTCAGCGTCCAGCTGGACCTCCTGTCTAACCTGTGAATGTTGCACCAGGGGCACCTGGCGGTGGCCCCGTGACAGCTGCTCAAGCAGATCCTCACTAATAGAGGACCTCTCAGGGCTAAGGGTGAGGGCTACATCACCAACCTGCTCTCCTGCCATCTGGATCCCTTCCACCACTGCAGGGTGGTGGTCCTGACCCCTCTTGGGTGCCAGGGTGCACAGGGAAAGCTCCTTTTCATCGCCAGGTGGGGAGATCTGCTCCTCTTTAGGGATGTAAAAGGGGTGTGCTTTACCTGGTGGATCAGGCGGCTGCTTGGAGCACCGCTCCTGTGGCATGGAGGCTGTTGGGACCTTGGCCAGGGCACGACTTCCCTGTATATCCGGGGAACAAGAAAATATTTTTATTTCTTGTCCAGAGGGAACAGAAGGAATCTCCGCATAGGCTTCTGTGTTCAGTGGGCACTGTGTAAGCACAGTCTGCCTCTTGGCCCCCCTTTCCTTCTGTACAGAAGGCTTAGGAGCCTTGACCTGTTTCCACACTTTGCCTTTCTGGTGATCCACCAAAGGTTCCACTCTGAGTCGCATACCCTTTTCTTTTTCTACCCGTTTGAGCTTGCCGTGTGACATCAAACACCTTTCAACCTCAGTGTCAATCAGTGTCTCACTGGGTAAGACATCTCCCATGGCAGCCTTGAGGTAAAAGCTTCGTGCTTTTCCTCTGTGTTTTACTGCCTGCTCTGTGACTTCAGGGGTGGAGTCAGCACTCGCTTGGGAGTGGCTGACCTCATCCAGGCAGGAACCCTTCCGCTCAATCAGATAGACTGAGGGAGGGAGAGGGGGCGGGTCTCCGCCTCCTCCAGTGGAGAGTATCAGCTCATTCACGCTTCCGGCAGCCTTGGGGAGCGGTTGTCCCTGTCCTAATAAAGCTTGTTCAAGCCTGGCCAGGCGGGCTGAATCCTTTTGTTCAGCCTTTTCTAGCCCTTTCCCTTCCCCGGTGTTCTCATGGCACTTAGGACGCTGGGTGCGGTCCTGTGTGAGTGCTTTGGAACGGGGCTTAGCCAGCTCAGGAGCCTGTGCTCCTTCGAGCAGGGGGGAATTAACCCTGCTGGCTCTGACGGCGAACACAGTCGCTTTAGCAGCTTTTTGCTCAGAGCGACTTTGGACATCATACTCCCAGGCTTTCTGCGCAAATCTCTTAATATCAGTCATTTTCATGGTCTGTGCATCTGTATGCATTAAGATCATCTTTCTGACTGACGGGTGGAGATTCGCAATGAATAAACCCTTGAAATGTGTGTTCTCTTCGCAACCCTCATAATTTCGCCCTGCAAAATAAGTTCGTCTAAGTCTCTCGTAATATTCGCGAGGGGACTCTGCTCTCTCGTGCTTAATGTTAAGAACGGCGGCTATCGCAGCAGTCGGGTCAATAAACGCACTGTATTCTTCGATAAGTGCATGACATAGCTGCTCAAAATCATTACAGACTTCTTTCATCTGCCTAGCCATCCACTCATGTACAGCTCTGCTGGTAGTTTTCCTGACCAGAAACACTTTCTCCTGTTCTGTGGCGTTTGGCAGGTACTGCAGGGTATACCTGAGGTCCTGAATATAACTCTCGATATTATTCTCTGACACTGCGGGGTCAAATCTCTCTATGTCCTTCGCTAGCTCTCTCAGAGAATGGAGATTTATCCTTCTAGCTTCTCCGCTGACGGAGATATGGAAGAGATCGTGGTCAGACTTGTCGCTGCTAGAGAGAGTGCTTAATAGCGACTCGAATTCAGACCTTTTAGCAACCATCGTTAAACTTAAAGAGTATTACTTTTAAGTACGAAATCACAGTTTTACCACAGAAAACCACAAGATCAGGTATGCAATCAACCTGGTAGATTGCAAAAGATCACAAAACACTCAAGCACTGCTTAAAGAGCAAGGGGAACTTTTTTTTTCTTTCGGCTTTCAGCACACACTGTATTATCGTGTATGAAACCCGCGGCGTTTTATATGAATTATTCCGCTTGGTTGATTCATTTCAGTCTTGCCACGCCCACCCAGGGACGCCATAAATGTAGTGTTTCATAGCCGTTCAGGGACGCCAAATATGTAATCATAGTGGCTCTCTGAAGGCACCAGTTCTGTAGGGTTTGGGCATTTACTGAGACAATTATTAATTGTAGCAGTAAATCACAAAATTGATTCTTTTGATGGCTTTAGAATCCAACCATGCGACATAACTCAAACAACGCACACACACAGGTACTAATACACGAGGATACATTTATTAATACATAGAATATGCATGTAAACCTAACAGATCTTATCGAGAAGGTTATCAGAATACAAAAGATATATATTCAATCAGTTACGAAGAGTTACATATATCAAGAGGACATACGTTCAGTATATCATTCATTAAGACCGTTTCGTAAAGTGAACTTGGTTACAACTTCTACATTAGATACTCAAAACAAGTACATAACTCTTAGGAATTAAATTGATATCAACTGGTTGGGATAACAATTGAATTCTCGAGCTGTAATGCATTGAAGTTGAATACTCATCCAATTTCTGGGGATTCAGATCTCCTGCAGGCACAAACAATCAGCTGCAGGCTTGTTGCTGTCCAATCCGCGCTCTCTGGCTCCGTTCCAGGCTGTGCTGTGCGGCTTGCGACGGTGCGCTGCTGATGCTCACTGACCGGCTAGTTAGTGTTGGCTTTAACTAGCAAAGTTTGTGCACAGGAGAAAAGATGACTGTGGATCCCAGCAAGTCAGGAAGAGGACCGGTTCGTTCCTGATGAAGCGCTAGTTCTGAATAGTGATTCAGCTGTCCACAGTTCCGACCTGTTCACGAGGCCTGCTGCTGGTTACTCTCTGGCAACCTCCACTCTAGACTCTTAGAACAAAGGAAAGTTCTGGCACTCGGACACCCTGGCCGTTCCGTGGTTGTCCGGGCTGAGTCTCGGGATGGTCAGGAGGCGCGCTGCGAGAATGTCCTGCCCTTGGGAGCCTTCTGCTCCTGGGCCGTCCTGCCCTGGAATTCTCCTTTGAATTCCCTTTAGAACAGTCCACAGAATCCTCTCCAGAATCTTACTGAATCTCCCGAATCTGAATCTTGTTGAATCTGAATCTCCAGGCCTGTGTTGCCTGTTTTTACCTGGAGGAACTTCAGCTTGTTGATTGGCTGAAAGTTCCATGGGCATCAGAGTCCCACGTGGGTTACTCAGCCCTACCAGTCCCTGATTGGTTGATCAAGGTGAGATATGAGTCACTTAGTCCTGACACTTAGTAATGCAGTCCAGATGTCCATCCGGCACTCCCTAGACTGATAGGCGCCAGTGGATGACCATTGATCATGATAGCCAGACTTAGCTAAGTGCATCCCCCTTTGGGAGCTGTCCTAGGAAACCTTAAATCATCTTGCATGAATAGTTTCTCTGTGGCTGCACCACAGAGATGAACAGAGAAATGGGGCCTCATTTGGGAAGCTCAGAAACACTTAATTCTGCCTTATTATTAAGCCTCGCCGCTACACCTGCATGACCATTTTTCCCCTTGTGTCTTCACTATTCTCGATCGTGTCGTCCGCATAGGGCCCGGAAAGAACTGGATCGTGACACTAAGGTGTCAAAGAGTTGTTAAGAGAGATTATTAAACACTTGTACCTTAAGATAAGATCACTTTATTGGCCATATACAATTTCTTGTATTAGGAATTTGTCTTTTGGCATACCCCAGCTCGCTCTCACAGGCATGAGACTCACAGGCTTGCGGTCAGAGTGCAGGGTCAGCCATTCATATGACACCCCTGGAGCAGCTGGGGTTAAGGGCCTTTGCTCAGGGGACCAACAGAGTAGGATTCCTCTGCCGGCCACGGGATATGAAGTGACAACCTTCCAACCACTGGTGCAGATCCTTAGCTACAGAGCCACCGCACCACCCCACGTCTTCCAGTGTAACAGAGTTAGAAAAGAAATACAATGAGGACAGAGTAGAATCAGCAAACCTAGTCTGGACAACTGATCCCCAGTTTTAAAAATTTAGAGTGTGAAGGTGAAGAGTGTGGAGTTCTAGATGAAAGAGAACAGCTAGGTGATCTGAAAGGCCATGTTCAAGGTAAGATAAGTGGGAAACACTAGAGTCATTTGCAATTACTAAGTCCAAGGTGTGATGTTTGTGAGTTGGGCTATGTTTAAAATGTATGAGACTAAAGCATTCTAACAAAGCTACAAAAATCCTTGGTTAAATTGCAAGGCTGAAAATCAACATGGATAATAAAGTTACCAAGAATAAGGATCTTATTAAATCTGAAGTATAAAAGAGAAAGTAAATCTGAAAACTCACTTAAAAAGGCATCATTTTGCTTGGAGTGATCTGTAAACTGTAATAATAACAGTAGAGTGGGGAATAGAGGCTTCTGAAACAAGGGACTCAAATGAAGAAGGCAGAGGTACAGTAACAGGACTCACACAGAGGAGGAGATTCTAAATAACAATTATGCTCCCGCCACGGACAGAAGGGCAAGAGTGCTCAAATAAACCACAACCTGGAGGGATAATGTTGTTTAATTTTCTGTCTGTTTCACACTTAAGGTTTCGCTCAAGTACAGGAAATCAAGTCTTCTGTCTTTTAGTAAGACTGCCTTATTAAAGTCATTAATGATAGTAAATATTATTAATTATACATACTGTACACGTCTGCTGGGAATTCTGGGACTGAATGTCAAGATTATTACTATGCATATTAATTCCACTTTCTATGTCATTACACTGCAATTTTTAGGAACATAACATGGACCTAGCAGCATCATGACAAAAGATGCAAATAGGCTCAATAAACTTATCAAGAAGGCCGGCTCTGTGTTGGGGATGAGTCTTGACCCCCTGGAGGTGGTGGCTGAGAGGAGAATGCTGACCAAACTCACAGCCATCATGAACAACGCCTCTCATCCGCTTCATGGGACTGTTATTGGGCAGCAGAGCACTTTTAGCAGCACACTGCTCCAGCTACGGTGTTCAAGGGAACGTTTCCGCAGGTCTTTCCTCCCGGCGGCTGTCAGGGTGTATAACGCTGCCCTAGGCTCGGACTGTTAGCCCTTCATCTATGGATCTATGTCATCTATGGACAGCATGTTTGCTCCATTGTACTTTTTGGACAATCAGTCTGTAAAAATTTTTGCATATTTTGCACAGAATTTTATTGTTTCTACAGTGACTATGGTCATCACATTTTGCACACACCTATGTATTTATTATTTAGGTATTTTATATTTATTTTGTTGTCTTTTGTTTTTATAACTATTCTGATGTCTGTTTTTGCTTGTCTTGGGCTAGACTGCTGTAACACATCAATTTCTGTACGGGATTAATAAAGTCTTTATCCATCTATCCATCTATCCATCCATCCATCCATCTATCTATCAATCTATCTATCACAAGACCCTCTGTCCTGAATTGTGTAAGTTACAAGTGAAACGCACTATATTCATGTTCCCTAACTGGACTTTATAACATTCATTGTTATGGGTAAAGTCTTTTACTTTAAGTTGCATGGGAAAAGTTTACACTTGTACAGCCCTAAACCTTTCTCCCTTTATATTGATCTTATGGGGAACTTTTCCCTTAGGTACTGTATATATTATGTATATTTTTTCGTTTAAGTATAAGTTTCAACTTCCTGGTCCCTGTCCCCAGCACATATCAGGGACAGCTTGTACTACATTTTTGTTAAATTATCATTTAATGTATTAAATAAGCAGGAAATTTAAATTTATTTTCAATTCCAATTTCTTGTGATGCTTATGAAACCTGTAGAAATATTAATAATGTTGAGAGGCTCTCCATAGACATTGTACACAGTTTTACTGCTGAAGGTGCAATATTTTATTAGTATATGTGTATATGTGTGTGATTTGGGAACACTGCCAATCTGATAAGCACAGGGAAGAGTGATATATAACAGAAAAATATTTAAGGACTGTTCTAGTTTAATTACTTTGAGAAAAATACTCCAAGCATCTCTGTGTGTTTCGCTTCAATCTGCATGAAATAAAAACTTATATTTATATTACTTATATTACTGTATATGTATAATTCTAATGATGTTAAATCACTTGTTTTCCATACTGCATTTAGCATTTGAGTGATATGGAATGTGATATCTAGGCATTTAACTGGGCAACTAAAGAAGAATCATAAACACCTGACTCATGAATAAATAATGTGATAATGATCACCTCAGCTGCCCTTAATAATATTTTTTCCTTATTAATGCTCTTAAACCAAATATCAAGCTTTGTGATTGATAGATAAAACAAAAATTCTAGCAATAAACAAAAAGAGGAGAAAATAGGTTTTCTTCTTTTCAACAAAAGCTCGTAATACTAGCAGTAGTTTTCATAAAGTGATTCAAAGAGTATACTCTATTGGAGCCACTGTATAAACACTATGTGTACTCTAATCTTCAAATAACTTTAAATTATTAATAATTATATGCAATCTATACTCATGCACTTCAAATAAATGTGCAGGGAGCTATTGTTTCACTTACATGTTCTATTTAAAATTACAAAAATCAAGAGCTTGTAGTAAATGTATATTACTTACAAGTTCAGTAACCCAGTCAATACAGAAAGAACAAAATCTAGGAAAGCAAAAGCGAAGTCCAAAGCATTTAGCCTGAGTGACAGATACAATTTTAAAAAGCCACAAATGGGGAATATAAGTTATTTGTGCTTTAACCTTGTAATTTAAAGCAAAGAATACTGGTCACTCTAGTCATACATCTGCTCATTTTTACAAATGTGTTTTGGCAATTCATCTTCTGATGAATGCAACCTTCCAACCTTTTCCCCTTAGCAAACAGCAAGTGCTCTTCAAAACTTGTCAGTGTCTGCAGTAGTTTAAAAGATAAAATGTGTATAATCTTTACTTACTAACGAAATTAATAATGGTTTTAGTTCTTACTCCCTGTAATTATTTACTGTTCTTACAATGTTTTTATTGCATAGTATTTTGTGCATCATTGTATAATAATTGTATACTTCAAAGCACATGTATAATAGGATACAGACAATGTGCCATCTAAACATTTTCAGTGTAACCTCCTTGCATTCAAACATGCCATTTAGTTCATTCAAATTGTACTAATGTAGACTGACTCCTGGCTAATTGGATAATGAGTGTATACATGCTATACTGTAAATAAAAAAATAAATACTGTATAAGCACTTAATATCACCATTACAACCTTGTACCCTGCTTTTGGAAATTCTCAATACCTAGTCTGTATCGGGATGAGGGACAATTAAAAAAACTGTTGCCTGAAGTTGCATTAGTGAATGAATATATAGAACCTTTTTCTCTGGTCGCCAGGCTTTCCAACGAACTACTGTAGGAAACTGATCAGAAAGCCACACCTGTCAGATCTTAAATGAAAGTCTTGACAAGTTGGTCATTGAAGATCCTCTACTGCTAAAAAGTTCAAGTGTTAGCCACTGTGTCCACTGTGTACTCTGAGATTCAATGATTAGGATATACAGTAGAAGTATTCAGTTGGTGCAGCAAATTCACTTCTTTATCTCTATCTTCTGTGTAGTAGGATTGCTAGCACAGTGGCTGCCTTGTGTAACACACAAGGATGTGTGGATGTTGCACAAAAGTGGTGGATGAATTGGGTCTCCTACTACAGTATGAAGTAAAAGTGTTTTGGAATCCTTTGGGCATACAAAATGCTCTATAAATACTGTAACGAAATAGTGAGGAAGAAATGCAGCATTATTCAAAATGTGTGTCCTTTTATTCTCTGGCATGGTCTGATGATAAAGTAATAAATCAGTTCCTAACTTAGACAACATAAATAAATATGTATTAACAAAAATACAGTGATACAATAGTTACACTATAGAACTGAGCTGTGTTTCGTTTCTTCTCTTTTTAGCATGGAATAAACCTGTACTTCTTCTTTTGCAGCCTACGCATGCTGACACAGCTACCTACGTGAACTATATAGTTAAACTATAACATATATAATGTATATGTACAGTCTGTGTATTCCAGAATCCTAATCTTACAGACATACAAAATCCAGAATTATACCCCTTTAATCCAAAATCACAACTAAATACCTATAACAGGCCAAAGAGAACTCCTGCATCCTAAGAAAAATGGATCTTACCCTGGACTGAACCTCCTTCTCTAAAACATAAATGCCCTCAAGATAGTGGGAGCCAATTCTCTTTATCATCACTAAAATAGAAGAGATTGTCTGAGTATCCTGAGGATTCCATGACATAGCAAATCAGAATTTCCTAAAATAAGTTAGAAATTATACCAACACAAGATGAAATTACTGTAGCATAACATGAACTAATATGGTAGTTAATTG
This sequence comes from Atractosteus spatula, assembly GCF_055471065.1. Taxonomy (NCBI): domain Eukaryota; kingdom Metazoa; phylum Chordata; class Actinopteri; order Semionotiformes; family Lepisosteidae; genus Atractosteus; species Atractosteus spatula. Next base: position 9,523,142 of record NC_142718.1, on the reverse strand, counting down.
AGGGTAACTCCCTCTAGATATGGAACCCAGAGAAATTCATAACTATAAAAACAAACATTTTATTGTATTAGTTTTCCTTTCGTTTATAAGCTATTACTTAAGTAATTATAAATGTCAGAAAAAGATTTGTATAACACCTGAAACGTATTAAATAAAGAAACTGAGCAAGGTTCCTTGCAATTTTGAGCTCTGCAGGATAAGAAAAACAAATCAGTACTCCTAAAACATCAAGTGGAAGTTCATATTATTCATTTATTAGACCCATTTGTTTATCTTCAGGATTTCAGCAAATGTCTTGATAAATATTTTGATCAGGAAGCATATGTTATAGAAAGCTAGATTCATTTGAAAATAAGACTTTTCTAAGGCTTTTTTATTGTAACACTGGTGAGGAGAGTAGAGGGGTTTCCTAGGTTCTGAGTTCTGACCAACATCAATGTTATGATAATTTAGAGACCACCATGGACTCAAAGTGAAAAGCAAAAGGAAAAACATCATTATTTTAAAAGAACACACTAGATATTGCTATTGTTCTGTTGCTGAGGCAATGGTACAACAGGTGATGACCTCAACTAGTTTTTCTTCAGTAATAGGGAAAAAAAATTTAAATGAAATTAGAATTTAAGAAAGAATATTTAATAGTGAGAAAAAAAAGATAGCTTGCCTTCAAGAGGGGACAAGGTTTAAATAAATTACTGTTAATTTGAACAATAGCCAAGATTTCCATTTCCTCTAATATGATCCACCAGAATCTCTGAGTTATAAATGAGAAACAAATCCAATTAAGCCAGTATGCTGCATGTTCAAAAGCCCTTAATCTTTGTGTACAAAAGCTTCTAGGTGGAAAACATGCTGGGATCACAGAGCAGAAGCCCTATTGACTAAACATAATCCTGCCAATGCAGTAGATATTTAATCCCCCTGTTTTTTAGAAATACCAATTCTGTTGGGATGTCAGGATGTTAGAAGAATGGAGTTGCGCTAAAGAGTACACAGCAGTTTATTATTAAATTGATATCTGTAAAAAAGAGGATTTTCTATTCTTTCAATGAGTATGGCAGGAAAACGGTTTTCTTTTCTTTCATGCTTAGAAATTTGGGAAAATCTGTATTAGAAACAATGGAACTAAAATAGATCAAAACACAAAAGTGAAGCAAAGTTCAGTGCAAGCTTTAAAGTGATTCATCTTCTACAAAAATGCTTTAATCAAATCTTTCTTTTCACGTGCTTGGATTTCAAGTGCTTAAATTATTGTTTAATAGTTTTTTTATTATTTTTATGATTTATTAAATTTATACTCTTTTTTAATATCATATACAGGGTAAACTGGAACATATAAAGCCATGCTATATTTATATACATATATTTATATATACATATACAGCACCCTCCAGAATTATTAATTCCCCAGGTGAAATGTAAACAAAAAAATGTCTAACTTTGAAAAAAACAACTTAATCACTCTATTCATTATTACACTTCACAGAAAGATGCAGGGTTGCGAGGAACCAGAGCCTATCCCAGCAAGAAAGCGCTCAAGACAATCCATTGCAGGGTACAGATAGACTCAAAGACACACACACTCACACCAAGGCTTATTTTCCCAGAAGCCAATTAACTAGCCTCTGCTCTGCACTGATTGTCATTGAGACAAGGAGAGCATCTGACTTTACTGAGAGCTCTCATGGTAGCAGGTGAAGATATTTAAACCCTGTTCAGTCTCTCCCGAACAATTTGCCATTGAGTCTCCATCATTTCATAGCAAACCAAACTTCCACTGTACCAGCAGAGCTCTTCCTCTTCCAGGGTTCCAGTGCTCTTGTGCTCTACCTCAGAGTTCTTTGACGCAGCTGTGCTGTCCAGGGCTTCACCAGGCTACTGAGTGTGGACCAGAGGTCAGGACACTGCTTCAGATCCAAACCTCAGCAGATACCTTCCTCGGTCCAGTCACCAGCATTATTCTCCTTATTCTGCCCCGAAGGGACCTGGTCTATGGAGAAGACCCCCCCATGAGCACACCAATCATTCAGCCCAAAGATAGATGTGCCTAGATGATAAACGCTGGATCAGGGAGTATCCAGTCTAGCTTCAGTGCCAGACCCCTTAGCCCTGGACTGCGCTTTGAAATGAAGCACAGCTATGAGCAAGTGAGGACTTGGGATTTGATCAATGTAGCTCCATGCAGACAGGCCTCCATCTATTACTACATGTGGTGTTCTGCAGTGACTAGACACTACTGGTAAGACTTGGATGATGATTTGTCCAGCTAGAACAGATTGTGACTGGCTATATGTGATATCTCAGATCACAAATCTTCACTGACTTCATTGTGCTTGGCTGTAATTCCTTTCCATGATAGAAACTGCAGTTAATACCTCAGATGGTGAGTAACACTGCTCTGATTTAGTAAAGACTCCACCAATATTTGGTTCATATTGTTTCTGTGTTGGTTTTTCTTCATTTTCACCAGGCATTCAATAGTCTAAATAAGTTTACTACCAGTGCCCAATTAACTCTCACTAATTGAATACATTAGTGAATATGCATCAGTATTTACTCATTATTCATAATCTGTATACTACACTTTTTAAAAATGTAAATCCTTAAACAGAAGTTTTTGTTTTAGGCACAGTGTAATTACTAGTTTCTACTAAAATTTAAATCAAGAAATGTTCATTTAAACTTGTTCAATGCACTAGTTAAATCTCATTCAGAATATGAATCAGGTTCCCTCAATATGGTCTGTGTTAGAGGGTAAAATGATTCAATTATTTTGCGGGTTAGAGCGGTTTATTTGATTCAGCCTAGGATCAGGTTGTAGTTAAATCTTACTACTGTATCAAATCATTTTATCATAATCATTTTATCATAAATGAAGCACAGTTCTGGATCTTGATGACTCTTCCCTGTGCACCAGCCTTCTCTGCACTTCCCTGTCCCATGCGTCAGTAGTCCTTCAGTCCGCCTGTCTGCATCCTGGGCAACCACAGCAGGTCTTCTGCCACCCCACACACAGTTCTTTCTCTGGGAGCCCAGATGCAGGAGTGCAGTCTGATCTCTGTGAGTCCGAATCCCCCTGTGGCCCTTGCTTTAGGACCCTGGCCGCAGATTTGAGTGGACAGTTTTGCCTCAGCCCTGCCGTGTGCCAGTCTGCCTTGCACTCAAGGTGCAGCAAGCCGGCCACTCCCTCCCTGGACTGTTGCACCCTAGCTCTTGGGTACATAACACATTTGGCGTCTATTAGGTTGGAGGGACAGACAAATCTAGGCAGCGTCTGTCCCTTCTAAATCCCTTCCACTTCTAAATTATCGATTTGACCATGCTTAAAGTGATTTTAAGTCTTTGGGATGCTCGTATACCCTTAACCTTATCTATGCCTTTACATAGCTATATTCCTGATTTGTACTGAAACCTGCTTGGTCTTCTTTGCTTAAAATTAACTCCCTGATTGAGGTATTTATTCTCAAATCATTATTGCACACTAACATAAGCCACTAAACTAAATGAGTGGCTTGTTTAAGTAATTGTGTGAATCCAAATTTAGGATTGTCACAGCAAATTGTGGAATAGTTGTGCAATCATGATGTTTCTATTTCTCTTTAATATTAATATAATATTATCGGTCTTTTTTTCTAAATATGTGGAGTAGGTTATGTATACATTATATCATGGTTTGAAGGATGCAACTCACAATTCTAATTCTTGCTTTCTCACTTTTGTTCTCTATTGTACCATTTCTTTCCTGTCTGTGCAAGCTTTTTATTCTTTTGACCTAGTTTGCATATGTCTCATTTCCCATTATCAATAACTTAATTAACTAAAATTAGTTTAGTACTAGTAAGAAGAATACAATTTTTATTTCATTGTTTCAAGGACCAAAGACAGCTGTGCAAATGCTCAAATAGTAATTGATGTAACATAGATAGATAATACTTTATTAATCCCGTAGGGAAATTGATGTGTTACAGCAGTCCAGCCCAAGACAAGCAAAACAGACATCAGAATAGTTATAAAACAAAACACAACAAAATAAATAAAAATAAATAAATACATAGGTGTGTGCAAAATGTGCTGATCATAGTCACTGTAAAAACAACAAAATATGTGCAAAATGTGCATAGGTTTATACAGACTGATTGTCCAAAAAGTACAATGGAGCAAACATGCTGTCCATAGACGAGTAATTGAAGGGCTAACAGTCCTAGCCTAGGGCAGCGTTATACACCCTGACAGCCGCCGGCAGGAAAGACCTGCGGAAACGTTCCCTTGATCACCGTAGCTGGAGCAGTCTATTGCTAAATGTGCTCCGCTGCCCAGTAACAGTCCCATGAAGCGGATGAGAGGTGTTGTTCATGATGGCTGTGAGCTTGGTCAGCATTCTCCTCTCAGCCACCACCTCCATGGGGTCAAGGCTCATCCCCAAACACAGTGCCAACCTTCTTGATAAGTTTATTGAGCCTATTTGCATCTTTTGTCATGATGCTGCTGCCCCAGCACACAACAGCGTAGAAGATGGCTGCCGCCACCACTGATTCATAAAAAATGTGTAGCAGTGTTCCACACACACCAAAGGACCTGAGTCTCCTAAGAAAGTAGAGTTGGCTCTGACCTTTCTTGTACAGGGCGTCAGTGTTACCAGACCACTCCAACTTATCATCCAGGTGTACCCCTAAGTACTTGTAGGAATGTACGCCCTCTATGTCCTCACCCTGGATGGAAACAGGGTTCAGCGGAGACTTATTCCTTCAAAAGTCAAAGATCATTTCTTTGGTCTTGCTGGTGTTAAGCTGGAGATGGTTAAGATGACACCACTCCACAAAATTGGTAATCAAGCTCCTATATTCCTCCTCCCTCCCCTCTCTAATACACTCCACAATTGCAGAGTCATCCGAAAACTTCTGCAGATGACATGTCTCAGAGTTGTACCTGAAGTCAGAGGTATAAAAGGTCAACAGGAATGGAGCAAGGACAGTCCCCTGTGGAGCCCCAGTACTGCTAACAATCTGTTCGGACACACAGCTCTGTAGCCGTACATACTGTGGCCTGCAGGTCAGATAGTCTATAATCCAGGACAGCAGGGGAGTGTCCACCTGCGCCGCCCTTAGCTTATCTCTCAGTAAAGGTGGATGGATGGTGTTAAAGGCACTGGAGAAGTCAAACAACATAACTCTCACAATGCTCCCCGTCTTCTCCCGGTGAGAGTTAGCTCTGTGTAGCAGATAGATGACTGCATCCTCCACTCCCAGGTGTGACCGGTAGGCGAACTGCAGGGGATCCAGTGCTGTACTCACCAGAGTTCTTAGGTGGTCCAGTACTAGCCTTTCCAGAGTTTTCATTAGGTGTGATGTAAGTGCCACTGGTCTGTAGTCATTCAAGACTTTAGGGTGCCCCTTTTTGGGTACTGGCACCAGGCAAGATGTCTTCCAGAATACATATGTAATAGGATTCTATTACATTTTTAATATTTGCAAACCCCCAAAAATAAACACAATTTTTTAACATACATAATTATTATAACATTATAAAACATAACATACATAATACATGCATTAGCATATACTATATTGCTATAACGATATTTGTCAAACTTAACTACATTAACTGGTCTGAAGTACTGTATATAAAAAATAGCCTAGTATTTCCATAGGTTTTAAACAACAGACCTATTACATAAGCAAAAAAAAATGCATTTTATCATATTTTTATGCTTGAGGAAAAGTAAACATAAAAATAACATATTTCTAATCTTACCATCCATTTTTATTATATAAAAGAAATATATGGTTCACAGATTCATTTGTATTTCTCAACACTTTTAAATACAGAAATATTGGCATAACTATTTTGGAACTGAAAACAAATGCATTAAATACTGAAATGTACATTTGTGTAATATTATGAGATACTTACATCATTATTTGGTATGATATATGTGTATTAATATGATATGTGAGTTTGAAATTCCTCATGATCAAAAGAAAACCTATCACTGCAACAGACTCACAAAGGTTTTGCAAGGAAAATGCCAAAATCATTTTTGCTGCAGGTGCATTGACATTTTATTTAACAGACTTGACATCACTACATTCATTGTGTTTGATAACGATTAATACAGTGGATCAACAGGGGTCCACAGTGAAATGGTAGTCGCATATCTGAAATGTGTGCTTTGCATCAGGCTTTAGATATGGTTTTGTGGGATTCTATCCCACTACTCTATTCCAGCCTGGACAATCATGTACCGTTTTTCTGGCATCTGTTTGATCCCTAGAAGTCATTCCAGCTCATTCCACAAATGCTCGGTGGGACTCAGATCTGGTGAGTAAGGCATCCACAGCATATATTCATATCTCTTAATAAAGCCACTGCTACATATGTCAGAAGAGGATGTACTATATATTGTCAAGTTGAAATGTTACAATGACAGGATGAATGTCCAGAAGGGCAGCAAGTGAGGACTTGAGATTTGATCAATGTAGCTCCATGCAGACAGGCCTCCATCTATTACTACAAGTGGTGTTCTGTAGTGACTAGACACTACTGGCAAGACTTGGATGACGATTTGTCCAGCAGCTAGAACAGATTGTGATTGGCTATATGTGGTATCCCAGATCACAAATCTTCACTGACTTCATTGTGCTTGGCTGTAATTCCTTTCCATGATAGAAACTGCAGTGAATACCTCCGATGGTGAGTAACACTGCTCTGATTTAGTAAAGACTCCAACAACATACTGATAACACAAATCCATTGTTCTATCAATCGCTTAATTTACAGTATGAACTACACTTTTAGCAATATATCATAACATTTTATTTCCCCTTTTTGCTTTTCCACTTTGTCCAAAATATGTAAAAGTTACATCAACATAAAGAGCCTGCCATTTCTAAACAAACAGCTTCTCTGGGCTTTATGTTTCCCATCTTATATTTATAGTTTAGGTTTCTACTGCAGCTAACGCTTAAAACTTGCATACATTAAATCTTATTTAAGGATGATTGTTGAGTCTTCTAACATCATTTGTTAGGTACGTCATTTGTTCCTTGATTTTGAAAGTGTCAATTCCATGTCAGTGTTCCCAATTTATAATCTGCAGAATTGTTTGCCTTGAGTACTGCACTGAGAGAAGGCCTCCCTGAGATGAGTTAAAATGCAGAAACAAAACATTAATTTTGGAACATCATCAAATCCACTTCAGAGGAAGATGTAAATAAGCTCATACTAATTACTGTTAATAGTAATATTGCTGAAACCCTGAGTAAATCATGGTTCCAAAATTGCATTTGCATCACAAATAATAATTTACATTTCTTAATAATCAGGTTTGCCCTTGTATTAGTGATAAGAACATATATTTTGATCAAATCAAGCCTTATATGCTTTTATTAAGTACTATATAAAAGGACATGTTGCTCAAGCCTTTCAAATCTCAGATGACTTCAATAAGTATGTACAATATATGTATTTTTAGCATCAACCTTTTACTCCACTAATGTTTTCTACTATTATAATAGCTATGACTGGGTTTTATTGATATAGCATTGTTGGGGTTAGGTTAAGGAGTAGCAATCCTTAATCCACATAGATCAGAATCTTCAATGATTTTGTTGGAACCGCACCAAGTAAAGTATATATGAGTTGTCAATATGAAGTATTGCTAAGAAATTGATTGAATGACCTTTAAGAGATAATATAGTAATTTTCTTAGTAACTATACACATATATCATAAATTACTGAAATGTTTTAAAAATGTTCCCACTATCTTCCTGTTAAAACATAATGCCTTATATAGATTATTAGTAACTATACTCTGTTAAGTTTTAAAAATAACCTTCCCCAAAACTATAGATTCATAGTTTTTGTGTAAAACTGAAATGCTACTGTGACAGACAGGCCCCACCCATACAAAGTGATATCATTACAGGCCCATTTCCATATATTTTTTACCACACAGTTCACTTATTTCAGACACTAATTGTCATTTTCCTGATTTTCTCTCAATTTTTTTTTCATTCAGGTTACACTATCTCACAATATCTCACAGCCTGATTTATGCTCACTATTCAAGTCTTATATACTGTATATACTGTTCAAGTCCCTTCTCTTTCCATGTAGTGAAGACTTGCACTCATTGTCAGCAGTGTCAGGAGCTAGACAAGCAGCACCTTCTATTCTTCTTCCATCAAAACCTGGAGAATACAGTTTGTGTCTCCTACTCTGCAGTTTCACAACCCACTCTCATGTTTCATACCTGAATCCTTTTCACAGACTTGACTCATTAAGTAACATACTTTCTAACAGCAACAGCCACTGAGAAAATGTTATAGTTTACTCAACTCTCAGTCACACTTGGTGATGACTAGACAGGACAGAAGACCCTTTGCAATCTGACAGATCACCAGGGAGTGTACTCTGCAATTCTGACTCAAACATGCATTATATATATGCAGGACCCAGCAGCATATTCCCTTACAGTGGTCTCTCAGTAAGAAGACATTTTCTGTTGGAATTACCCCAGGATTCAAGCACTCATGTGTTTCTCCCTTTTAAATGAAGACTACTCAGTCCTCTCCACCTGCTGACTTCCCTTCCATCCTTTTACTTCATAATAACTCCATGCGCAAGTTTTTTTTCATGAACAATAAGATACAGTGTACATTATACATTATACAAAGTCCTTTGAGAAGCCACCTTTAAAGGTGCTAGATAAAATAAAGTTTATTATTATTATTATGAGCACAAAATTGTTTCAACTGGCATGTAGACTTGAAGGCCTTTGCTTCATCCTTCTTCATCATGTTGTCATTCCTAAAACTGAGAGGACATGCTGGACATGCGCCTGACTTCCCTACTATCCTACATTTAATACATAATGTACAAGCAATAATATCTGTACAAGTTACTCTGGGGATGGAAAAACCTACAATGCAGAAAACGGAGAAAAGAATAGCAATCATAGTTTTTAGAGAAAATGTACTCCACTGAAATAAAAAATATTTATATAAATAATACATATTACCTATTTTTAGAAGCTGACATCTCAAGCTTTTACCAAAGTTCTGTCATGCTCGTAAACCCCTCCTCTTAAGGACACTACAGCCCTTCCTTGTTTTCAACTGATCTCCTGCACCTGCCTCTGGTTCCTGCCCCCTGTCCTATAAAAGCCAGACATTCCTGCCAATCTGGGCTCAGCTTTGGAAGATGGACGCCCGGAAGCCCGCCTATCCGTGAGTCCAGGAGCAACTCGACGGCACAGGCTTAATCACGACGTCCTGACCTCCTGAGTCTGGTCCCGTGACCCACCTTTTATTCCCCCGTCCCTCCGCCGGATCCCGCTCCGGCTTTTAACTTTGTTCGTCTTTGTCAGGATGGATCACCCAGTCTTGGAATATTGCCTCTCATGGATTTGCCTCAGACTCCTTTGGACTGTTTGCCTCGGCCACACCTCCCCCGAACACCAGCGCACCATGGACATGCCCCTGTGTTTTCCTTCCAGCCCCTTGCATGCCTTTTTCCCCTTGTTTTCTTCACTTCCCCCCAGATCGTGTTGTCTGCATAGGGTCCTGAAAGAACGCTTCGTTACAGAAAGCTGAGCCAACACCAGGACCCCGCGGATGGCACTCCGGAAGCCTGGACTCCATCTGGTTTTATTTTTCCTTGTTTTTTGTTTAGGGCTTCGGAGCCACCCTGAAAAGGAGGGGTGTACTGTCACCCTCGTAAACCCCTCCTCTTAAGGACGCTACAGCCCTTCCTTGTTTTCAACTGATCTCCTGCACCTGCCTCTGGTTCCTGCCCCCTGTCCTATAAAAGCCAGACGTTCCTGCCAAATTGGGCTCAGCTTTGGAAGATGGATGCCCAGAAGCCCGCTTATCCGCGAGTCCAGGGGAGACTCGACGGCACAGGCTTAATCAAGTCGTCCTGACCTCCTGAGTCCGGGATTAGGGAGCGTCTGGTCCTGTGACCCACCTTTTATTCCCTCGTCCCCCAGCTGGATCCCGCTCCGGCTTTTAACTTTGTTCATCTTCATCAGGATGGATCAACCAGTCTTGGACTATTGCCTCTCATGGGTTTGCCTCGGACTCCTTTGGACTGTTTGCCTCGGCCACACCTCCCCTGAACACCATCGCATCATGGACACGCCCTCCTGTTTTCCTTCCAGCCCCTTGCATGCCTTTTTCCCTGTGTTTTCTTTACTTCCCCTCAGATCGTGTTGTCTGCATAGGGTCCTGAAAGAACGTTTTGTTACAAGTTAATTTTGTTATTACGTAAGAAAAATTAACTTGTTTAGTTTTCAATAAGCAGGACAGCCAATGTAGTCTGTTTTGTAACATGGTTCACAGATAACTCTTTATCATTGACAATTCATTGAAGGATCGCTCATTAATTCACTCCTTTTTTTTTGCCAAAAGCATTAACATTAGTTTCTTGCACTTTGCACAGCCCACCTTCTCTGTTTACAGCATGCTTTACTGACCCGCTGGACAGTAAATTGGTAATGTCTTATTTTCTAGTAAAAAATGAACAATAATGCTAAAAAGAGTGGGGGTATGATAGGATGTGCATGCAGAGTTTAAAACAATTAACACCAGTTTATTGGTGTTAATTGTTATTGTTCAGCAGTATTTACAGTCAGGTATAATTATATTATAGGTGATATTTTACTTTAACAGCAGCTGCAGTGAAAAAATGTAAATGGAACAGCGCATTGTTTTATTTTTTAAAATAATTAATATTTTAACACTGATCCATCATCAGAGAATTCTCTTGAGTCAATCTAGTATATACAGTACACTGTATACTTAGTATTTCAGCTCCTATATGCTAATAATGTTTTGACTGACAGGCTTTGTTGTAGTCAGTTGGTCTTAGACAGAAACAGATTGAAATAAAAAAAAATGTTTCATCTGGGCCCCACATGGTCTGGGCACAGGTGCAGTTGCTTCCCTTGCACATCCCCTAATGCCAGCCCTGCTGGAGACCCATATTTATACCTTGGTAAGCCAGTAATTGGCAGCAGTTGGAGTTTGTCTGTCTCCTGAACATTTATTATGACTGCCAATTAAATGTACCTCCTCCTACCTACGTCTAAAACATAACTTTGAAGGGGACAAAATAATGCAGGAAGCTTTGATGACCTAGAAAATGAAGAATAGATGATAAAGCTATCTCAAACAGCATGCACCACTACCTCTCATCAATAACATTCCCAAGGTCTGACTCTTATTTCATTTCTGAGAAGTAAAAGTCTCATTTTGCCTATTCCTGCATGATTAGATCTCTACACAGGGCAATCCTGGTGAAAAAGGAATGTCTGAAATAATGTAGCAGGTCAGTGCCAAGGGACAGAAAGGAAGCAGAATTTGATGCTTTCTAATGTGCAAAGTAAAACTCTTTAATGTTAAATAAAATAATCAATTAACCATTTTAACCATTTCCAACCTAAAAAATAATTAATAATCCATTAATAATTAATGAGAAATAATCCATTGATTTTCTCAAAATACTGAATTCTAACAGGGATCAAGTAAATGTTTTTTTTGCCTTTAAGCACTTAGTTTGAGAGGGAAGTTTTCATTCATTGTTGTATAACTAAAAAGTGAGGTATATTTTTCAAAAAGTTTGATCAAATTTGAAAGTCATTCTTTTGATTGTAAAATTAATTCTAGGATTCATCACTACTAAATTAATGTGTACTGAAGCCCTAGGGTGGGTACAATGGTTATGAGTGAAAAAGGACATATCTGTGTCTAGTTATTCAGTGTAGGAGGAAAAGTATGGCTATTATATCCATCTAGCTTGAGAAGTATAGCCAGAGGATATCAAAGAATTGAATTAATCCAGTTGACAATGCTGTGGACAAAATTTATCTGCTGTTGAATCCTGAACAAAGGAGGTAATCTAAACTTTACATAGGCCTTTTCCACAGCATAATATATATTATAATGTTTGATATTTTATAAGGTGTGGGTGGCTTCACAAATTGCCCTGGTTGAGTTGGACTGACAGGCCAGCCATGAAAAATTATTTTAAAATACAACAATCACCTGATTGTAAGGGAATTGAATTTCTACTTTGCTAGGGTATTTGTAGAAAAGAGTTATTTTAAGTAGGTGAAGTTCATCTGTGGTAGCCACATTCCTCAGTAAGTGTGTCTTGCTTCTGCTGGACAGAGTGCTGGCTTTTCAAGTTCAGTTAGGCCTTAAGCTGAACTACACTTTTCTCTCTCTATCTCTAAACATTGTAAATAAAACTCTTCATCTCTAATACAACCAGGAACCAACCTGAACCTTTTGTACATCAATGATATAGTGATCAATGTGACAACATCCTAGACTGCTGTCCCTTGAGTAATGAGGATTTTCCACAATTAAAATTAAATATGCAATTAAAAATATCCCGTCAGTGGTGATGATAATAATAATTTTTCTCATGAAACTGATGGAAGAAGAATTTCTCCAAGTGATATTGGTTGGACTAAAGAAAATTAAAAGATCACAATATTCCTGACTTTTTATAGCAGACGGTTCAGCAGTTTTAACAATTAGTACATTTTGCTTGGCATTAAGTTTCTGTTACAGGCTATCTATCTTCTTCAGGTTTTAAAAATTGCATTTTCAGTGTGTATAGTTTCAAAGTTTCTGAAATTTGGTTTTGCTTCCTAAGGATCCATTCATTAGAGTGTCCATCTTCCAGCTTTGTCAAACATTACTTATTTGATTGAATAATCTCAATATAATCCATGGAACATTTTAAGCCTTCTAATTTGTATTCTGTCATACAATATTCACTTTTTAAATTAAATTTAACAACAGGTTTCTTAATATGTCTAGCTTATTTAAGTAAATATGTATACTTGTATACTTCTTTGTTATTTTTGGGTCTTATCTGAGAGGTTGTACAGTAAGAAAAGATTGCAGAACAAGCACATTTCCTTGCTCTGGTGACAAATAGTTTTATTTCTGTTTCTTTCTGACATATTGATGATAATGGTCATTGAGAGACTGTAATGTTTTAATGGAAGAAAAATAGTCTATATCAAAGAGCTCCTTACAAACCTTCCTTTCAACACCTGCAGCATCATATGACTCTTAATTAGCCTTTTGATCAGGTTTTGCACTGAAGTGCTAATCACTCATGTCATTCTAAATCATCATTGCATTTTGCAGATATTATTCTCATATTTTTTCTAACATCCTTTATTTCAATTTATTCTTATTTTTCTTCACTTTTTTTGGTAAACCCTTTTTGTTCTCTATGCTATATTGTTATACAATGATAATTTCATGAAATACCTATGAATGTTACTATGAACATTACTTTCCACCTTTATTTTAGATTTTTATATATAAAGTAATATCTTAAAGTTTGCTTAAATTTAGAATGTCTGCATGCTCTCAAATAGCACTTTTTTTTCAAAAATGATCCTCTGTCTCCTGAAAAACTAATTAAAATCAAATGTTCTTCTGTGTACCCATGTCACTCCTTTTTTCTGAACAATTACTCTTTTATCTCTTTCTCTCCATCTCCCTATCCGTCTCAGGGGCATACTTTCAAGCAAATCAAAGAGAAAATAAGGGAAGATGTTCTCAGCAGCACCAGAAACCTCTACAGCAAAGGAATAAACATCATTGACCTGGCAAGAGACACAAGCCTCAGATCAATAGCATGGTATGGGCTGCAATCAAGCAGCTTCTTTGGGGACCTAAAGACAGGAAGAAAGTAATGCCAATGAAAGCATCAAACACTGACCTTTGACTCAGTTAACAGAGAGAGGTTGCAGCAGTCTCTTTTCATTTTCTGTGAGAAAGCAAAGAGATATATTTTGGTTTAATTTATTTTTCATATCTACATATGTGGAAATCACATCATATTTTCTAGGGTTGATGTAACTATAAAAAGCATTTTCATGAAGATTAAGAGATTCAATTAAAGATTTAATTTAAATGTATTCATTTATTGTTGGAATTAAACAACTTTTCCATTTTATAATTTGTTTTCTTTAGTCTGAATTGGAAAAAAATATAATTTAAATACATTACCTAAATGCATTAGTTTTAAAACATAATAGAAGGCTAATTTTTCTTCAAAATTATTTTGGAATATTATAGAGATTTGCTCTCTAATATTCTAGTATCTTGTTATGAAAATTGCAAATTTTTTAAATTGAATTGAATTCTTCATTATTGAAGAAAAATTACAGGCAAAGAATTATAAGTATAAATTTACGAGTATCTGTCACATACTGTAGATGTTTCCAACCAGTTAGCAAAACTGCTCTCGACTCTCAAAACTGCTCTAGGGAGCCCTAGGAAAGATCTCGGAAAGGGCCCCCCAGGTCACAATTTGTGCATACACTGCTATCAGCTCCCAACCCAAACTTGTTTCACGATTTAGAACAATTAAATAAATGAATTATATAACTAAAAAACTTCTATTAATCAGCTTTGAAGAACACATAATAATAGCATTGCTGCCACCAAGGAGAAAAAATGCGCTCCCTTATCTCTTAATTACGAGATACTTTTATTAGCAATTTATTAATTCAGTGTATGTACAACCTGTTAAGTTGTGCACTGAACACATTGCGAAGCTACTGTGAATTTGGCTGGCATTGTCGGTTTAATGATCGTGTCGATATCCCGCACTGCAGAATTTGTACGGATGTACTTTCGACTGGGGTTTAGTAATAATGAAATCTTGCAATTTCTAGCAAATATGAACAGAATCATTATAAGCACGAGGACTAGTTTTGTGGGATTTAGAGATCAAAACAATGATGGTTCCATTATGAACAGTTATACGTGCAATCAGTTCCACTGCTTAAAACTGTAAGTCAGGTATTATATGACAATTGTGCTTTCACATGATCACATAAGGTATGCAAGAATTACTATCTCGTAATTACGAGGTACTTTTCTTGTAATTACAAGATAACTTTGTCATAATTATGAGATAAGGGTGAGGATTTTTTTACCTTGGTGGCAGCATTGCGCTACCGTAAGAAAAATGTGAGTCTGTTTACTTCTATGAAACACATCCCAAGTAGTCTATGTATCTAGCTACAAAATGTGGTTTGTCTGCCTTTCACTTTTCAGTGTAGTCATTCTACTTCATCAGTGAAATAAAGTACTTCAGTTACATTCATACATTCATAATTAATAATATTATACTTTATAACTCTTTGTTTTCAACATGATCTACTTGTACAGATGCAGCCATTCAAAATGTGCGGTACAAACCCGTGGTGCATTGGTTGGTAGTGAAAAGATTTAATCATTTAATGTCTTTACTGTTCACATTTTAATCCGCTTAGTATTGAATATTTATATGGAATTTTACCACTAAAGGGAAATTTTAGTAGCTGAGCATAAAAAGAAGAGGAGCATAACGCATCTGAAGGTCATAAACGATATTAATTTAGGAACATAAACATTACTGTATGTACGTAAACTGTACTGTGTATGGCTGGTCTTGGTAGTTTAAAGAAAAAATACACACCAGTCTTCCATTTCTCCCTAAACATTTTAAGCATGAAAGTTTTATGAAACGGTACCCAAATATGCGATTGCTGTATAGAATGAATTTTAATTTTAAAAAAAATATTTATCACGAAAATTAAGCTGTTTACATCTTCCGCCTGAGAACAGTCACCCGTTGCTACCCAACGCAGAAACACAGCCACTAACTAGCAAAGACAGGACATTAGCTAGCCAATATGATAAAGAAATAAATGATTATTTTGTTTATTTCTTTTGCACATTTATTTGAACATTTCCATCGATTGTACAAGCACTTGGAAACTGTCCAATCCCTAGTTCATCAGGCATTTTCTTCTACGCTGCGGGCATTCTCCCGGTCTGGCACCAGTCTGTGTCTTTTAGGATATAATGCCAGCGAACTCTTGTTTTTATGTCCACTATAACAGAAAATCTCCTTTGCTTTTAACCGAGCATTTAATAATTTCCTAAAATGAAAATGATTTACTTTATTTCCCTCACAGGATCAATAAAAGTACCTATCATCTGTCTAAACTATGGGACAGAATTCTGGGGTCTCCCCTACCAGAGATTATGGAAGGGCTTCAGAATGGTGATTGGCTGACACCATCTGACACCCCTCTGATTGGAGAAAAAAGACATGCTGGTTTGCTATACATACAGTACTGTACCAGGAAGAGGATTTCTTTCTATTCGAAATGTGTATTTTAAAAGTTTAAGAAGTAAAAACCTTACAGCGTACACAGATTTCTAAACTGATCAGGATCGTTATTTTTGTCTTATGCATAATAATGTTCACCGCTCTGTCCAGCAAATTAATAATAAACTTTATTTTATATAGCGTTTTAAACGTATAAGTAATTAGATTGCTCATAAACCTAATCACTTATTCGACATAAACACAGCGTAATTGCTCTCTGAAAATGTTTTTTCTTTTTATTTAGGCTCAGATTTCAACTATAGATCGTATTATTATAAACTTTCTTGGAAAAATGTCTTTTATGTAAACCATGTTTGCTATTAATTCATTTAGGGCTAGAATATGTTCATTGTCTTCCAATCGAGTCGAGTTGACATTAGAAGCTTGCCACAATTAAAAGAAGCAATTAAACACAGCGTAATTGCTCTCTGAAAATGCTTTTTCTTTTTATTTAGGCTCAGATTTCAACTATAGATCGTATTGTAATAAACTTTCTTGGAAAAATGTGTTTTATGTAAACCATGTTTGCTATTAATTCATTTAGGGCTATGTTCATTGTCTTCCAATCGAGTCGAGCTGACATTAGAAACTTGCCACTCCCGGACTGTTACACCAACGCATTAGCATGTTAAAGCGATTTCATTGAGGAGCCTAGCTTTCTTAACTAGTAAGTACTGTACTTCCTTGGTTTTGGAGGGGGGAGGTGTCTTTCGCTGGAAATCTCACCCCCTTCTACTTTGAAAATACCTGTGAAACCGGTTTAATTCGTCACAGCCAGCACTCCTGCAGAGAGGGGGGTTGTACTCGTTAATGTCTTAGCTGGAACACATCATTATATCTCATTTTGTATTTCTATAAAAAAATCGTTTGCCCAGCCTAACACTATTGTTGTTATTGTTGTTATCCTGTAAAGCGCTTTGAGGAGCACAGCTTTCTCACCACTTAGATTACTTTTTGATACAATCCTTACACAAAGCAGAAACTTCTTGTATTTTCTGATGACATACAAGTGGAAAGATTACAGATTTTATTCGTCTTTTTTCTGAACCAGGGAAAATCTGATCATGTTTCTCTATAACAATAATAAAAAACTTTATTTTACATATCACCTTTAAAAGTGGCATCTCAAAACAATACAGTAGATGTAAACCACAGGTTACAAAGTAAATACCCAGACAAACGCAAACGCGTTTTTAATAAAATGCTTTTATTCATTCAGCAGAGAGAGCGTAAAACCTGGGCGCAACAGCTGTTCCTTTTTCTGATCACTCGCTCTCTGGATAAACGTTTCACCTGTCCTGTTCTTTGTTTTCCTAATTTGCTGATTATGCCTTCTGCGATCCACTCCTGCCCTCACACCTAAAGAAGAGTATTTTAAATTTCTTTGCGCGGTCCATTGTGCAATTAACCCTTGTATGTGCTGTCCTTAAGGTGATATCACATAAAGGTGATATGTAAAATAATGTTTTTTATTATTGTTATAGAGAAACATGATCAGATTTTCCCCGGTTCAGAAAAAAAGATCTAAAGTATACTAGTTTGTCACTCTTCTCATCCCCTCCTTGCTTAATGGCTTTTGAATAGAGTCAATGAAGAGAGAGGTGAAACAGCCCTACACAGCCCTGTCGCAGTACACGAATATAATTATATCTTATTCATTTCTTTAGATACGCGATTCTTTTAATACAGTCTTTGCTGTGCTCTAGAGGATCCTTGTGATATTTCGAGCTCTGGTTGAATGATAAGTGTCGCAGTTTAAATAATTTTCGTAGTTAGAAATTATGAAACGCTCTGTTAAAAGCAAGGGAGTTTTTATGTCCGTTGCAGTAAAAGAAAATGCCTGACAAAGTAGGGCTTGGACAGATTCCAAGTGCTTGTACAAATGTGCTAAAGAAATTATACTTTGAGTTTACAGCTTGTCCAAAGTCATTCATTATTAATACTATTAGTAATATCTTCGGTAAAGGCTTTGATGCATAAATATTTCTGATAAAGGTAGATTGTGTACTTTTGTCCAACTGAGCAATCTTGCTTTCATAAAATATACCAACTTTTTATTGACTGATGATTAACATGCTGTAATACACAGTTTAAATTTAAAAGCTAAAAATGCTGTACATGAGAGGTTAAGCTTTATTGGCTCCTCCTGGTGGTTTTACAAGGTGATGCCGGATACTTTCCGGCATGACGTCAAATGACGCGATTTACCCCGTGATACTGCGTGATACTGCGACACGCCCACCGGGGTATACCGCGAAATACCCCACCCATTTTGAATGGCTGCATCTGTATATCCACATAATTGTACCACTTCGTTCATAAGGTGATTTATATCCTTGTAAATATGTTATGTTTAAAAGCCAATACTGTATATATCTCCTCCCTTAATCTCTTCTGCATTGCAAGCTGGACCTCATTTCCCTCACTGAACTTTAAAAGTCATACCTAATTGTGAAACATACTTAGTGGATAACATACCAGAGATTTCACTCTTAGATTAGATACCATAGATTTCTGTCTCTTGATTGACAACATGTAGGTGTTTTTCCAATCTAGAATGAATATATTTTTAAATCTGTAGAAAATTATTCTTGGTGTGATTCTTTTTTTTAAATATGCAAATATATGTTTCAATTATAACTATTACAACAAATGGCAAAAAATGTTTTCTGCTGTCAATACAAAATGTAATGTATTTAGATGTCCGTGTCTGACTACATGGAAAGATAGGTTAATTTTAATAGTTTATGACCTGATTCAAACAAGAAAATGCAAACATAACAATTCTCAAATATGTCTATAGTTTGTAGTACTATTTCATATAATATCAATACACATAGTTAACTTAATAGTATTTCAGTCACACTACACGACTTTTCCTAGGATTTTCAGTTGTAGCTTTCATTTCATTTACATAATCATAAGAAAATCACAGCGAGTTGTAGAGAGTCACAGCATCTGTTACCTTCAGTTGTGTAGTGTGACACTCACAGCGACTCAGTTATAGCACTCTTAATAGCCCCCACGACTCTCTGCGACTCACTATGACAAAATCAAACTGTTTTAAATCAAATTTGTTTTAAAGGTGTTTTATATTTTAAACTGTATTTTAGTTTTGTAAATTTGTTCTATATTTATAAAAAAGACTTATATGTTTATTTGTGGAAAACAATGCCTGTATTACATTTTTCAAAATGTTTACGTGCTTGTTCTCCATGTTGTTTGTTTACTTTCTTGCAGTGCTCCTCCGTTTCTTGCAGTGCTTATTCTGTTGTGCTCCACGTTGATTGGCTGCCAAAATGAGGCGACCTCACGGTACTTTTTTTGCGGCGCAATACATGATATGGAACTGTGATGAAAAGTCATGAAGGAATCGTGTAATTAGTCACCAACTGCAATTCCTAGTCATATAATTTGACACCCTCTAGGACAGAAAAGGCAGCGATATTCAGCAACTACTGTCATTAAATCTGACATGCTCTTCAACTAGAAGTCGTGTCAAGTCATGTAGTGTGATGCCGGCTTTAGGTAGTACACATGAAACATCTTGCTAGTATGCACTATGGGAAAAAGTTTTTAGATGTTTAAATGTTTGGATGTTGACCATATGGAAAAAAATCAGTTGAAAGTCCCTCTGAATAAAGCAATAAAAAACACATTAACGTTCAGTAAACAAACACTGATTCTTCTTGATATTCAAGCAAAAGAAGTCTAGCATCTAGTAAATGACCTTTTCTGAAGCAAAAGATAAAACTGCATGTTTCATTGCCTCTTTCTCTTGGCTGGCCCTTGGCACCCCTGTATATTGGGTAATATCCGTTTGCAATGGATGTCAGCATTATTAGCCTTATCAAGCGTGACATCTCCTCAGAGTGGCTCTCAGAACTCAGACAATGTCTCCCATCACAATGCATTCTGTCAGATGTGACAGGGAATCAGAGAAAACTAAAATGGCTCAGTATACTGACTTTGTTGAGGCTGAATGACTCCCATAGCCACTAATGTTATTGATAACAGTCTGAAGTGCAGTGGTCCAAGAAACTCTATTGAAGGCTAGGATCCAGTATATTTAAAATTACCTTTTTACAACTCTTCTTTTCATATTAACAGTTGATATAAAATATAAATCAACGTAAAAAACTTTATATTCTCCGATTTATACACAATGGAGGCTATAAAAGTATATATTTCTTATTTGATCCTTATCATGTGCATTTTATATGAATGTCTGATAATTGTGCTTTAATATTTAGAAGTTTTAGCCTGTTATAACAAAAGTAATACCTGAAAAAGCAAGGTTTTATAATGGAACAAAATAACACAAAACAACATTTGAAGTACTAGTGTATGTCTTCTTAAAATAAACCAATTCTCATATTAAAAAACAACACATTTTTCAGAGCTATTGCATATTAATGTGTGAAGAACTGGAAATAAAGTGAACTCTGTTTTGATTAGAATTATTTTTCAAATTTAAGTGATCTAATTTCAATTATACTGTACAGTACGTTTTCTTTTTTAATCACTTTACATGTCAATGATGCCAATCACAAGGAAAAGCTAAGTTGTGTCACAACTCCCACAAGGATCAAACAAAACATCAATTTGGACTTTGAAAATGGAGCCATTGGTTTAGCTGCAAAGTATCGATTATTTGTACCCTCTGCTTTCTATTTAATAACCAATTTTCAATCCAAACACTAGTAATGCCATGAACACCTATAGCTACAATTAGAAAATGAATCTTTTATGTGGAACTTAATCAAAAACCTTCTGAAAATCGAAATACACCATATGTATGCCCTATGTACAGTATATCCATTACTGTTGTTAATTTTTCAAAGAACTGTAACATGTTGATCAGGTATAATAGTTGTGTGAATTTACTGACACAAGATATTAATTGTAACAATATATTGTGTGATCCTACCCTGGCTATAAGGAGTCAATTAACAGAACAACAATCAGTCTGCACATGGATTCAAAATACGTCTATAGAATACATTCATAAATATTTACACAAAAGCAAGGTCAATACATGAAAGTCGTAACAGGTTGCTATACTGTAGCTGTGTGATGTATTGTGGAAATTAACAATGGCTGTTCCTCCACTTCGAAGAGGACAGAGGGGTTTTTATATTACAATATGTAGTTCCGGGAAGTTGTCAGATGATCTTCATGAGGATACATGTGTTGGTCTAATGAAGTCAGCATTTTAACATAATCCTCTGAGTGCATCTGCATTGTTAAGTAGACTTAATACTGACAATTAGGCAAATGGAGCAGGTAGGCAGAAGTTCCACATATACTAAACCCAAGCAGGTAAAGATGCACACAGTGAGAGAGACACAAGTGAAGATGGTATAAGCATTGATTAAAATGGCAACTTTTGTCATATAGAAGAGTTTATGGCAAGCAAAGAAAATTAGTGGCCAGAATATGCAGAGAGGCTGAATGTTTTGTTTTCATGTAAACGACAGAGTGAGCCTGAAAAGAAATGTTCCAAGTGTATGTGGAACAGCTACGTATTCAACAATCAGATCTCTCGTAGCCCCATGCAAGCCAACTGAAGTGGCTTATGCAGAATTCATTGAGTGCTTGCAGTACCATTACAACCCAATGTCGTCCACTATCATGCAGCAAATTCATTTTCATCATTGTAAACAGCAGCCAGACCCACACATAGCAAGCTACATAGTGAAGTTGAGAACATTGCCAGTGTACTGTGAGTTCAGAGAACAGCTGGAGGACATGTTGCATGACATTTTAGTGTGTGACATCAATGATAAAATGCTGCAACGCCGCCTGCTGGCAGAACCAACACTATCTTTTAAAATGTCTGAGGAAAAAGCACCGGTGTCTTAAACATAAACTTTTGACAGCTGAGTCCAGAACCTGAACTAAGCAGTCTAATGCCAGTGAAAGTGTTTCAGACCAGAACCAAAACAAAACCAAACAAAACAGGGCCCTGCATGACAGTAGAAAACATAAAGATAAACAGTTTTCTATGTGGAGGTTTATACAATCTAAATGATTACTGCCTTTCTATAACTGTCTGCCACAATAAACATAATGGAATGTCAGTGGAACAAATGCTGATTGTTCATTCAGAAATTACAGAGATCAGAGTTAATAACTTCAATTAAAATACGCATGGACTATAGATACAGTCTAGCTCGTAAGTTCTATCAGTTTCATATAACTAAATCACATTTATATTCTTAGACACAAGTAAATATGCATTTACTATCATGAACTAAACATCAAACATGCGATAGGAATAATAATTTAACTCTCAAGAATTATAATGTGAAAAATGAGGTTTATACTCAAAAAATCAATTGGCCACACATCCTTGATTAGTTGGTAAGACTGGTAAGACGATCTGGTAAGATCCGACTTGCAGCTGCTCTGTGTTGGAGGGTCCAGTGCAGAGAGAGGATATAGAAAGAGCTTTTGCTCACATTGCCTAGTAGCTTGCACTAGCCTCATGCTGCTCTGCCAAAGCAGCGTCTTAACGACTTTGGTCTTTAAAAACAGTCTGTGCACAGTGTGTCTTCTTGGGGTCCAGCTGCATGGTCCGAAAAAGGGAATCTCAGTTCATTCCAGCTACAGCTTTGTTCAAAATATGCTTGGATTTTCTAGATCTCGACAAAAAGAAAGAGTCCAATTATCTAATTTCATTGATCAGGCAAAAATGACAGTGGGTTTGTGAAAACACAAGATTTCTTCTGTTTCAGGAAGAATATGTTAAGCAGAATTCTGTCCTTTACTGACTCGCTCTCTCGGCCTAGCATCTTGGATGACTGTTTGCAGTAATGAGGTTGGAAAAGTCAGGTAGCCAGTTCAGTGTAAGAGATTAGAAGCCAGTACTCAACCAGCAATAAATGTGCTGGGTTCCAGTTTATATGGACTGACATCACAATTTGGTGATTTACTGAGATGCTATCAGGTTTGGTTCTGATACCCACCCTACTGATCCCCAATTGATGGATCTTCCTTTTGATGATGGATATTGATCTTCACCCTGTGATTTTTTTTAAATTTTATTTTAGAGAACAAAACAAAACCATTTTACGTATAATCACCATTACTCAGCCTTACTTTTACAATACACTTTCAACTATACAGCAAAAATTGTCTATTCCTATTTGTTCCCTTAGTACTTTACACTTATATAACTTTTAAACAAACTATATACATTCAAAATGAGGGAGATGTATACTTTTATGAATATGAAGAGGGAATATGAAGTCTCCAGGTTGGTGATCTTGGGAAGGAACCAGCCCGGAACTCGTTGAAGCACATTGGCACTGTATATCATTACACTGTTTATCTTTAATGTGCTTTACAATGTCTCTTATCAGAGGGGCCTCTTTAGCCACATTCTTCTGCATTTAGAGAGAAACACCAGGCTAATTGGTCAAGACACACTAAGATTCTTAGAAATCTTTAATAACACTTAATTCTAAGTGAGATAATAGGCCTTGTCCCTACACTGATCTTACACTACTTAAGAAATAAGGCTACTGTGATGGAGCCCCTCCACTGTCAGACAAAACAGCCTCCTGTAAGTGGACAGCAAAACATTATTCAGCATACTCCTAAGCAAAACAGCTGATTCAGAGAGATGGGGTGTTGGCACATTATGGTAGCAGGAAGTCTTTGGCGCTGGTTTGCAATTCATCACCCTATGGTGTTGGAGCAGTTCTGATTCATGTGGAACCTTATGGACATGAAACCTGACAGCAACCAAGACAGATTATGCACAGATTTATAAGGACGTGCTAGCAATCATCTTTTCTGTTAAAAATATAACCAGTACCTGTGGGGGGCAATGTTTTGTTATCTTTACAGACCACAAGCCACTGTTAGGCCTCTTCAGTCATGTGAAGTCAGTGCCCCTAATATTATCTTCTGCTGAGATGGAGCCTGATGCTAGGAGCACATGACTAGGAGCTGTGCTACAGACCTGGCAGACATTTGACCAATGCTCACTCTTTGAGTCATCTTCCCTTGAAAAGTCAGTCATCCACAACACCCCCATCATTGAAGGTGGTTTTGTTGCTAATGGTGCCAAATGCACCACTGCAGGCAAGACAACTTGCTCACAAGACAGCAAAATATCCAGTCTTATCATGAGTGCTCCATTTGGGTTCTGCATGGATGGCCAGCTGCAAAAGGTGACCACCAGTTCACATAGCTCATTGTGTTTTGTGAGGCTGCTGCGTGGTGGTTCCTGAGTTTGCAAGAGATGGCAATATTAGGTTGCACCGCCAAAGGCACCTCTGCAACCTTGCGAGTGGCCTGTGAAACCATGGTTGTAGTGGATGCCAACTCAAAGTGACTAGAAGACATTAGAACTCCACATCTTTCACCTCAGAGGATTTTAAGGACCTTTTACTTCCTAATGCAATATATCACGTCATAGTTGCTCCTTACCATTCTGCATTAAATTGCCAGGAAGGGAAAATTGTGCATTTTCAAAGGAAACCCTGCCCAGACTAACAGAGAGAGACTTTGCTGCCAAGGAGGCCAGGTTCTTTGTCTCCCAACATACCACTCCAAACACAACATAGTGAAGAACCTGGCTGAGCTGCTCATGAATTTTAGACTGTGAACAGCACTGGATCAACTATTCCCAGACTTCTTAGCAGATATGACAGAAAAGCAAGCTAAGAGGGGGCCAGAAATTGTGGGTGTAGCTTGCAGATTTAAGCCACAGTATCAAGTGCATATCTGTAGTTATGCTGGGGCCCAAAGTGGGTACCAGTTAGGGTGGTAGAGGCAACAGGACCACTGTCATAAAAGGCAGTGGCAGCTGATGGTCACTGCCAAGTGGATCAGATGCAAGGATGGTTGCCAGTTGAGCCTCAGTGTTCATAGACTCAGTTGCCAGGAGACCCAGAGGTCCCATGTCCATGACCCCAGCTCCAGTCATGCATGATGGACAAGAGTTGTCCTGTGATATGGATTCAGGATGTTCGGTTGTTCTTTACATTCTAACATGCCTACACTTCCTGTCCCTGTTTAACCAGCAATATACACTGTCATGGACCTGCCGATAAAAGGGCTTAATGGCCCCTGTCTGAGGCATCAGAATTTTGCCTTTCTGTTGATGAAGAACTATGTGGACTAGGGGGAAGGAGTGTGATATAGGTGGAAATTAGTAACGTTTTTTTCTGCCCCTTTTTATGCTATGTACTTCCGGAAAGTACTTAGATGATCATTGTGAAAATACCTGTGTTACTCTAATAAAGTCAACATTTCAACACAGTCCTCTGAGATTATCCTCTGAGCTTCTGCATTGTTGGGTAGACTTAATAAGCAGATTTCAAGATTAAGAAGAGGTATAAAAACAAGGGTTATGCATTTAGTATACCACCGGTTACAGTGACTCATTAATCTTTCTCATTTAACATTTTAACACTCAGATCCTGATAAATACTATTAATTAAATTGAAATTAACGTATGTTAGATAGTAATTAAATTCTTCAGATTGATAATGTTAAATATTGAATTATACCCACCCACAACTGTGGATTTGCAAGAAGGATGAAGGAACAACTAACAGGGTCTGTTGAAGCATTGCCTAATCCATTGGCTCAATGCCAATCCAGTCCTGTTGAGGCTCGAAGTATTAGAAAGAGAGAGTTCCACTGCGGCCTCGCACTGGCTGTCAGTTCTCTTCCTAGGGGCATCCGGATTAGCATTAAGCTGAATGGGCACAAACTATGTGCACAGGGTGACTATATTGAGATAATCAGGTGTGTTGACAAAAGTCTTAACTGTATTGCTCCAGTAATCAGACTTTTACCTTAAAGCTATATACGGTAGGTGATGAATGTGAAATAAGTAACAAGAGCATTGCAGTAGGCTAAGCAGAATGGTGATGATGACAGAGAATTTGACCATGTGCCAAAAAAGCATCAATACCTTTTGGGGGGATGATTTTTTGAAGGATTTTGAATGTTTTTTTAAAAAACATTTGAATGGTAAAGCCACTAAGTGTCCAGTATTTTGTCAGTTTGCTTCTATTTTTAAGGGAAAGAATCAGATGACAGTTTTGAGATGACAGGGAACAATTTGTAATTTTCTAACCTACGTTAAAGAGTTAAGTCTTTTTTCATTCATGAATAATCCTAAATCTACTCATACAGTCATTTCTTGAAACATTATGTGCAGAGAATAAATGCTCAATCAATTAAACTATAATGCTTTGAGATTTCACTTATAAATGTCTATGATGTGATTAAAATCTGTTCCTCATATGTTTATAGATGATTCTTAAATATAAGGAACATGCACCCATCTGTTTATTAAAAATGAAAGAATAACCATCCGCAGTGAACTAATATTTTTGCTGTCTTTTGGCCACTGTTCAAGTCTTTTGAAAACTGTCAAACTCAGCAATACTAGAATTGGCTGATGACAAAATAATGGCAGCTGCTCATGAATGATTTAACACAGTGCATCCTTGATGAGAAGGCAGCTGGTCTGGCAATTTGAAGCTGGATTTTTTTACTAATTAATCATATACTGTATGTATGAAGAGTTCCAAATTATCCAATTGGTATTTTAAATTTCCCTAAACAGTTTGTACTTCACACCATTAGCATTGTACAATTTACTATGAAAGCTCAAATGCAGCATTTTATACAACAGAAAAAATAGAAAATGGGGTAAGTTTGTCAAAGAGAGGCTGGCAAATATGCTATGTGACATTGGAAATGTGAAATATGAAGGACAGGAAACCTACAGTATTTCACTCGCTTTAAATCTTAATTCTTCTATTTGTATTTGTGCATTTCTGATCAAAACCTGATCAAACCAGATCAACACCCAAAATAAAACAGATAAAAAAACATTTTCTGGAACAGCTGATACAATAATTGATGTATCACATGCTTATACATGCATTAGGCATGTGTATTTTTCAATTCAATTTTAGTTTTTGCATACTGCCATTCACAATAAGTTGTCGCAGAGTACTTTCATAGTTATTTACAGACACTATTCAGATATTCAGAGTTATACAAAACAATACGTCAAAAGTAAATTAGTGTAAATAGACGTAAAGTAGTTTAGTGTATCATTGAACAATTGTCACGGAAGACGGATGGTAGCCTGGGAGAGAGGGGAAGAACCTATGCAAAGTGACAGGAACAGAGCAAACACGGGGGTTTGCTCCGGGCTCAAGGTATCGGGCGGAGTTGGGAACGAGACATAAGTCCTCAGGTAGCGGACGTGGGGCGACCTGGTGAGACGAGTCTCTCGACAACCAACCCTGACCGAACAGGGGTACAAACAACACAAAAATAAATAAATACAACAGATAAAACCTTGGAATCCATGGGGACAAAGACACATTAAAAGACCAGGGAGACAGGGAACCAGAAGCCGGGCAGGCCAGGGAACATGAAGCCAGAGAGGCCAGGAAACCAGAAGCTAGGGCAGCAAGGAAAACAGAAGCTAGGAAATAAGAAAAGGGAGACAAGGAACAGAAGCCAGGTGGCAAGGAGACCGCTCATGGGGTCCAGTGCAGGCTTGGCATTCTGTCACGGAAGCTGGAGGCTAGCCATAGAGAGAGACCAGCGAGATGGAAAGACCCTATGCGAAGCGACGGGAATTGAGCAAACACGGGGGTTCAGATGGAGTTGAGAAGAGAGTTGTGACAATAAAAGTTTATATGAACGGAACTACTGGAACTTGTTCTCAGTTGAGTAGCCATGTATCATCTAATATTTTTTGTTGAATGGAGCATACAAACATCTTCACAGTTTTATGGCCATAAGAACTGTAAAGGAATAAATCTGAATTTAAAGTACAACAAATGATGTATTTGTATATATTATAATAAGTTCTTCTCTAATCCTCTGCCTCATCTGTTTTAGACAGCAGTCAATCAGAGGAAATTGGTACTGGAGTATATTTTTTTTCTTTACAATGTTGGTATAATACTGTATGTGTGTCCCAGTTCTCTTGCTCTTTGTGTAACATTGTTTAAAACCAAGTAGCTGTTTTTGTTGCTTGACACTTTTGAGGACACAGCACTTTCCCTTCTACCCCCTTCTAACATTTAATAAAATGAAATATTGTATTTGTTCCTGATTATTTAAATAAAATTAAGCTTTAGATGTCATGATGTTCTATATGTTCTGCATTACAATGAACTAAAATGAAAAAATTAACATTGTGTGGTATGTTAAAGTCTGACCTAATAATGGCATGATAGAAGAAATTACTTAATTTTTATTATTGCTAAATGTGCAACATCATTCCTATTGTAAATAAGAGCAGTTCTGCCTCTGGATATATAATTTCAGTATAAGTCTGCTGGGTTTAACAACATGGTTTGGTAAATTACTGTAAGCATTAACTATGTTGTCATTCCTAATCTGTTTTATTAAATTCCCATTTACACCCAGATGTTTTTCTTAATTTTGTAAAAGTGTTATTTCCTTAAAAGTCTACAGACATAAATCAAATTACTTTTTGTTTGTAAAGCCTACCGTTTTTGTTCTCCCAATCCCCAATCTTAATCAATTTCCCTCTGTCTGATAAATCACCATGTTGCCTTTGTTTAAAGGTATCTTTGTCTATCATTTGATGACTTATGAGAAAGAATGATGTGAAATATTGTTATTTTTATTTTTAATGTCTTAAGATAACATCTAACTTTGTTTTTTCCAAAAAAAGGCAGAAATTTGTCTTAGTCCATACAAAGCTACAAAAAACAAATAACACTCAACATAAAATAAAAACACCACATTAAAACACAATAATTCTAGACCTGCAACTATATATGGAGTACACTTCTCGCTCTGCCCACATTATACTACCATTACACATAATTTCATAGCTTCATATAGGAAACAGTCACTTAGCTGTATTTAATATACCAATTGCAATGGGAACAAAAGATTTCCTGTATATATTTTTTCTGAGCCACAGGCATTCTTAAATACCTCCTATTTACGAAGGTAGCAGTTGAAAATGGGAATGAAGAGGATGGATTATCAACAATAAGATGAGTTTTCCCTTCAACTGCAATATACAGTTTTAACTGTTTAACTCTTTAACTGTTTCTGTGGTTAACCAATTTTACTAGCAATATTAACAGTTCTGGCCAATTTCCCTTCACTCTTAATAT
Organism: Atractosteus spatula; assembly: GCF_055471065.1. Lineage (NCBI taxonomy): Eukaryota > Metazoa > Chordata > Actinopteri > Semionotiformes > Lepisosteidae > Atractosteus > Atractosteus spatula. The sequence goes on along the minus strand of NC_142718.1, from coordinate 9,493,790 downwards.
TCAAGCTACCATACCATACAGTAATACTAAAAGTAAGAATGCATTCTACTAACATTCTTATAAACGCCCTCTAAAACATTTTAACTTTCAAATTCCTGATCAAAATTATACGCTGTCTAGCCTTCTTAAAAATGCAATTGGTATTCTCTGCAAAGTTTGGATGTTCATCTATTACTGTTCTTAAATATTTGAAAAAAAAAGTGAATAACCTTCACAAGCCAAAAAATAAGGGAGAGGGGTTAAAAATCTAACATATTACTATGACAAGTAGCCAGTTCTTTGGTTTTATTAACATTAATATGAAGCATGCTTGACTGACACCACCTTCCAGTTTACTAATTTGTTCAAAGTAATTTTCCACCTGTTCTCTATCATCCCCAGTGAACAATTCTACTAGGGTCAGATCATTTGCATACTTTAATAGATTAACAAAGTTCTCTGCATTTTCAGTTCATTTCTATACAGTAGATGGAAAATAGTAAAGGTGACATACACCCAAATATAAAAAACATTGATATTTTATAGTTTCTCAAGTATATTTGGAATGCAGATCTATGTTTCTCCACTATATGATCATTTATTTTTAAAAGGACCAATATTGTATTGTAAATTAGTTTTATCCTGCAGAGCATAAAGTGCCAAGATAAAAAAAACCCAATCTGATTTTGTTCTTCCAAAAAAAAAAACATTTTCTTTCCATTGCTGCCTTCAACAGAATTTCTTACATACAGTATAGATATGAAGTAAAAGAACAACCAAGAAGCAAATACTATCTGGAAGCATGATTTCGGAGTCCAACAAATTTTGACATTTTAAAAAGCATAAAATAGTCATGCATTACACAATTAAGCCTTAAGAGATTTTTTTTGTTTTTTGTGAAAGAAATATTAAATAAAAAATAAAAAAGAGAGAATATCAATCCTCATATATGGAAGAAGATGAGATTATACATAGAGATTTTCACCTCATTTCCTTGTTTTTAACTGGTGTAGTCAGCATGAAATCTTTTGTAAACCCCACATACACAAATACTCCAAGTAATGCACTCACATTTGTGTTGGACCACAACCCTGTAGGGACCAAATTCCCAAGATTTCTCTATGGTATTGAGCGGCTGATCTGGCTTCCTGGGTCAGTGAACGAGTAGAAAGACGTCTGTTGTGCGGAAGGCAGAAGGACTGACCAGGAACCAAAGGAACTGAGTATTCTGAACATTTTGTGAAATAGTAAAGAGTCTCAGAGTGACAGAAACAGAAACAGAGTGTGAGAGAGGTTGTGTTTCTGATCTTCCCATCTGTAGCGGCAAGGCTTATTAAAAATACAGGAATTAAGTTTGCTGCTGCCTTGCCAGTCTCTCTCTCCCTCATCTCAGTGGTGCTGGATACAGAAAGGCCATTCCATTAGGTTCACATTTAATGTGTTTTTCTAGCTGATAGAGTTTCCTGATAAGGAACAGCTCCCAAGGCTGAGATTCACTAGCCACCCTAATAAATGGCAATCTCTGGCGCTTTACTGTCTGGGAGATTCCTTGGGAGAGTCGCATCCCAAGTTGTTTACAACCCTAATGTCAAAGAGCATGGTTACTCATCCTCCACCTAGATCAGCCAATCAGGAACTGGTAGGGCAGGTTAACCCCACGTGGGTCTCGAATGCCCATGGAACATTCAACCAATGAACGACCGTAGTTCCTCCAGATAAAACAGGCAGCACAGGGCCCAGAAGAGGACTACTCCAGGAGATTCTCAGACTCATCTCGGACAATCACGTAATGGCCAGTGGGTCTGAGTGCCAGGACTTTACTTTGTTCTAAGAGTTGAGAACGGAGGTCGCCCGCGTGTAACCAAAGGATCTGCCCGAGGTTAGCCCAGCAGCAAGCCTCGTGAACCGCCAGTACCCACCGTGAACGGTCGCCTAATCAACGAGTGAACTATGGTCGGAACTGTCGACAGCTGAATATCAATATTTGGGACTAGCACTACATCGGGAACGAACTGGTCTTCTTCCCATCTAAAGAGTGTGACTTGGTTGGACCCGCAGTCACTTTCCATGTGCACTAACTCTCGTTAGTTAAGCCAACACTGACTAGCCGGTCTTCAGAGAGCCCCCTGCCAGAACGTCGCCGCAGAAATCTCCCCCTCCTTCTCCCCCACCTCACGCCGAACCAGGACTGCCTGGCACCGGACCAGAGGATGCAGCAACAGCCTGCTGCTGTTCCTTTGTGTCCGCAGGAGATCTGAATCCACACAGATTGAATGAGTATTCAACATTCTGCATTGCAGCTCGAGAATTCAATTGTTACCTCAACCCCAGTTGATATCAATTTAATTCCTATGAGTGATGTACTTGCTTTTGAGTATGTAGTGTAGAAGTTGTAATCCAAGTTCATTTACGAAACTGTATAAATGAATGGTATACTGAATGTATGTCCCTCTTGGTTTGTAACTCTTCGTGATTGAATATATACCTTTTGTATTCTACTAACCCTTACTCTTAAGTTCTGTTGTTTATATGCACATTTTAGGTATTAATAAATGTATTGTTGTGTATTAGTATCCGCGTGTGTGCGTTGCTGAGTTATCCTGTAAGGTCGGTTTTCTAATAGCCATCAGAGAATTATTTTGTGACTTACTGCTACAATTAATAATTGTCCCAGTAAATGTACAAAACCCCTGCACAGCATTATAAATAAAGCCACTGTGTTGTTTTGTTAGAACCTCATGGCTGTGTGTTTGGTGTCGTTAATCTGCAAACACCTATTTTAAAGATCATGTTACACCACATCCAAGAGTGTTTTTACAGTTATAGATACAGTACAGTTTATCTGTTGAAAAGGTGGAAAATGGTAATATACAGTATATGCATACACCATTTATATTTTAGTATCTCATGTAATTTATAAATACCAATGTTGTCATTGGAAGGTGAAAGGAAACTTCAGCTTCTGATCTAGAACTCAAAAGAATATAGGGAAGAACATGCAGATTCCATACAGAAAATATTGCACTTCAGAACTGAACCCAGAACTCCAGAGCTGTAATAAAGCATGTTAACTGCCATGCTACTGCTCATCTCTAACATCCACTTAGCACTATCCTATCCTGCAACAGAACACTATAACTGTCTATTGTGCAAGGAATCAAAAAGTATCACACAGTTGTAGTGTAGTGAAGATTCTGATAAGTTTCTAGACGTTGTGGTAGTACCTAGTGAAAGGTACCCCATGCGATAGATTGCTGTTCATTTCCATGATGCATGCAACTCTGAGAAGGGCATGCAAAACTGGTACTGTTAGTAATAGAAATGGTCATGGTGGAAAGCACAAACTGAATTAATGTTAAGTATCTAAGAATAGCTTATCCACATGACAGATGCTGAATAGATCTTATTAATAACATGCAGTACTGTACAGTAGTTGCCAGAGCAGGTATTATTAATTCTAGAATAGTCTTATTCTTTTTTTATATGACAGTGCTACTTTGCTGGTTGAGTGTTTAACTACTAATACTTTCTTTATGATTTCACACAAAGACCACAAGTACAGTAGTTCATTTTCTCCCTCTCTAGACCATGAGAAATGTAATTTAGCAGTGATACAAAGTTTCTTAGTGAATAGGTACTGTAGCTGCCTGAAAGTTTTCACTAAATTTGGGTAACCAAATCAAAATTCAGTCATGGGTAGCAAAATAAGAAGAAAGAAAACTGGGATGTGTTTTTGGATGAGATGTAAATTATCAGAAATGAGCAGATTCTGAGTACTTAATAGCCCTGAGAAGACAGTTTCAAAGAATCAGAGCCTCACAGCAGAAGGGCTGACCTCCCATAGTGTAAAGTTTAGTCTTTAGTGCATGCAAATGAGATGTGAAACAAATTACCTCAAGTTATGAAATGGAGTGTTGCAGCAGAATTAGTCCTTTAGCTATGCTAGAGCTAGACTATTTAAAACATAAGTCCCTAAAGACCTTAAATTCAACCCAGAATCTTTGTTTACATAAAAGTATGTATTAGATTGTCTGCATCACTTGCAAGCAGGTTAGATAAAAAGACCAAAGTTTCATAATGAAAAGAACAGCATTTTACTTTGTAAATGTACATTGAAACAGAATCAAATAAAAAATAATACCAAGATATTTGTCTACTGATTAAGACTAATGTCAAGAGCATCATGGACTATATTGAGATTGTTGCATTTAGAGAGCTCTTTTGCAATATACATTTATATCATCTTTATTTTACCGCATAGAATTGATTAATTGTTTGGCTTTATCAGCAAGCAATAGAAAGCAGTTCCATACAAAATTAACTAAGTGGTAACATAAAAGAGGTCCTAGATTCCTAGAGCCCTGAGGAATAATGCCTGATGACATCACAACCAATCACCATCCATGATGTAATTGAAAAGGATTATAAAATATCCCATCAAAATAATACGAAGGGATATTTGTTCACAGTACCGAATCAAACCAGAAATCTGATGGTGTGACAGCTACAAAGTATGGGTGGCTTTCCAAGTTTCTCCCAAACCAAGTCCCAGCTTCCATTTGGATTCCCAAGTTATGAGATGCTGTGCATGCTCCAGTGCAGGACTTAAGCAATCAATAGAGCTCTTCCTTTTCCCTGCTCCAAACTGGTCCAGCTGATCTTATCTCTGCAGGACTTTTAAACTTCAGAAGGAATAATTATCTGGCCAACCATGTTATTTCTGATCAATATAGAACTCTCATATTAATGTCTATGTTTTGAGACCACTTTTAGGAGGCTGACTATCATTCACCTATGTATTATAGGAAACATAATAAAATTAATCAGCTGTTTGTTGTTTCACAATAGCTATATTCATATTTATTATTTTCTTGGTTTGAATTATACATTTAATTATTTTTTAAATAAAATTGTATCTCATATTTATGCATACAGTACATTGCTAATTGTTGTGCCTGACTTCCTTGTATCCATAAAATTACTCTTTGAATTTACTGGTCCAATTAGTATTTGTGTAAGCAAAGTCATATCACTATAAATAGAATCCAGAGAGCTTAACCTCATAAGAAAGTTAACAAATCAAAGCTAACAAAACTTTTTTGAAAGCAGGAGGTAAAGTGGCTGGAGGAGAATGGTGGAAGGAAAGGAAATAATTTCTAATTGATGTTAATTTTCACCTACAGTAGTGTACATTGTTTGTCCAGGAGCAGGGTTGACATATATTGGTAGACAGAAGATTAAAGTCTGGTGTTTATCATCTATGGCAAAGGAATAAGTACACCCAGCCAATAGAAGACAAACAATGCCCCTTTAAGCTTTCATATTTGTACAAATGCATCTGGTCTTATTAACAGGAAGATCAAGTAAACAGTGTTTAGCATTCCACAGCAAGACTTCTTTTCTGTCCATACTAATGGAGAAAAACAGCAAATACCTTTCATTTTAAAAAAAACTGTGCTGGGAGCTTCAGAAGGTAAAGCTGTGAAATCTGTAGTTTTAAGCTAAAATGGTATAAAGTTAGGCCCTTTACCAGCTACTTGTTTATTAGCTGAATATTTAATTTATGTGTTCTGTTAATAGAATGTGATATTTCACTTTTACATACAGTATGGATTTGATTCAATTTTTTAATGTTAAGGTTCCAAAAAAGATAATGATTTCAGTTCTTTGGTTACTAGTAGCTTGTTAACCAATTCTTGAAACGCTCCAAGGAATCAGTTTTTACGGTATGGCTGGTCATTTTGATCCAGACATCTACATTTTTTTCCAAAACGTGTTTCCTACTGTCGAATGCAAATGCATTTCCTCTTGGTTTCTCTTGGTTTCTTTCAATTTATACCTTCATCACTCATTTCACTTTTGATCTTGATGGAGTCCATGGGATTAAATCTTCTTGTATTTTTCTGGAATTTTTACAATTGAATGAATTTAATTTGCAAATTAAAGATAATCTGTACCCCAACATATCCTGTCCTTAGAAGTCTTCAGTTTGAACATTCAGGTTTTGAATAAAATATATATTAAAATGTTTATGTATTATTTTCTAATTTTGCAAAATAGAAGAGCATAATAGGGGTTAAAGCATTTTTGCAAGATACATATACAATCCTCAAATTCAATCCTAATTACAGTCCTTTATCTCTGCATACAACAAAGTTCTAAAACAAAAAGAAGCATTATTATATAGCTTAATATTATGCATAAGCATTGTTGAAAATGGTTATTACACTGGCAGTTTTCCATTTGATGGACTGTACTACTCCTCTCTTGAATAGCTGGAGCTTTGTTAATGCCATATGATTAAGAACAGTTTAGAAATATTGTTCTACAAAACTATTCAAGAATATGCCTAATCACTGGTTGCTTTACCTCCAGCACTTATGGTTTTGATTCATTTGGTTTAGTAGTTTCTTGCAGTGTAAATAGCACTTTTATTTGTTTATTTTTTCTTTTATCTTCCAGCCAGATCTTGTAAACCTTTAAGTTTGTCTGAATTACCCTAGCTAGTTATGCAATTGACTTCAGATATCTGATGTACCAACAGAAATTGTTCCTCTTGTGAAATCAGTTAAACCTATCCTTCTTCAGTTACACAGCACATTAACAAAAACTGACACTCACATTCTGTGCTCTGCACTCTGGCACAGGACTTATTTCTGACTTGATGTGAATGAATTGAGTTGAATGTGAATGGATCTTAACAACTTCATTGTTATTTGGAATCACATTCTTTCTTTTTGTCATATTCTTTTTACAGTTTTGTATCATAATATAAATCTCAGCATTGGCTATGTCCTTGTTTGCTTTATCCTTTCTGTCAGCATGAAATTTTATATTGCACTCTTACTGATTTGTTTTTTGGAAATAAGCTTCTTATGAACTGAAGTAACTTTTCCTTTGTTTTCATGTTGTAAGTTTATCTGACTATACCCTATGTTTTTAATACTAGGCATAGGAATGTATGAATACTTAAGAGTCATTCAAATGGACTGTTTAAGCCCTTAAATATTCCCAAAAATTAATAAATTTTCTTGTTCAATAAGCAATTTGAGTGAGATTGAGTTTGTTCTATTCCTTATTATGGAAGCACATCATTAAAGGTTAATTACAATTACATACTGAGGTATGTAAAATATTGGATTTGAGATTGTTTGTACAATGTGATCACATGTAAACAGCTTTTAAGGATCTATTTAAGGAAAGCATAGTAGATGAGATAAAATCACTTTATTAGCCATATACAATTTCTTGCATTAGGAATTTCTTTTTCGCATACCCCAGCTTGCTCTCCATGAGACACACAGACACACAGACAGAGAGAGGCTTGGGGTCAGAACACAGGGTCAGCCATTGTACAGCACCCCTGGAGCAGTTGGGGTTAAGGGCCTTGCTCAGGAGCCAAACAGAGTAGGATTCCTCTGCTAGCTGCGGAATTTGAATCAGCAACCTTTCAGCCACAGGCCCAGATCCTTAGCCACAGACCCACTGCTCCGCCCCCATAGATAGCACTACTGTCTTACAGCTTCAAGGTCTGCGAATCTAGTTTGAGGTGCCTATCTGTGTAGAATGTTCTTCTCAAGTTCACAGGGGTTTTCATCAGGGTACACTAGCTACTTCCTGCCTCCCAAAACACATGCAGTTTAGAAAAGGTTGAAGTAGTTCAGGTGGGTAGTTGCGTCAGCATGCGTAGGCTGCAAAGGAACAAGTAATAGGTTTATTCTATGCTGAAAAGAAAAGAAAGGAAACACAATGTTTCGACTGTAGATAATATAGCACTACAAACCCACAGATTCACACAGCTATATCCTGTACAGCTCATTTCACCCCGAACTAAAAACTCTCTCCCTTTTTCACAGTTCCTTCGGCTACAATGACTCTGCAGTGATGACATCGATTTCCAGGAGCAAGCACTCAAAATGCACTCTTTTTTCATCAACAAAGGATACCTCACCCATGTTATTGACAGGGCCCTCACCCGAGCCAAAATAAGCCCTCGGACCATCAATTCGATCAGGAACTCCTGGCCTAACAACTGCATCCCTTTGGTGCTTCCCTACCACCGTAACACACTATCCCCAGGACCATTAATGACAACTTTCCTATCCTACAGGATAATCCCTCCATTGGGTCCCTCTTTTGTGACCACCCTATCATCTCATATTGCCAACCACCTAAGCCATCTACATTGGAGTAACAGGAAGGAGACTCGGAGACCGCTTCAGAGAACAAGTTAGGGCTGTGAAGATTAAAGATTTCTCCAAGCCCATAGTTTCTCATTTCACCTCTGACGGCCATGACCACACTGTTCTCTCCATCTGTGTTCTCAAAGTAGGGTTTCCTAACTCCTATAGCAGAAATTATCCTGAAACGGTTCACACCTTCCTCCTTGTCTTGATGGCAGACTTGTTTTCTTCTAATTCTCTCTATTCATTTGCGGGTTATGTTTTACAGATCTCCTCATCTCTCTCGACCTCGCACCATTTGAATGGCGACCTCACATCACCCTGCTCCTGCCTCCTCCTCTCTTCTGGCTTTTGTTTTCCCATTCTACAGTATATTATCTTTTCTGACTGCCCTCTAGATTAAGATCACTTTATTTGCCATATACAATTTCTTGTATTAGGAATTTGTCTTTTTGCATACCCCAACTTGCTCTCCACAAGACACACAGATAGGGAGAGAAGCTTGGGGTCAGAACGCAGGATCCGCCATTTACACGGCGCCCCTGGAGCAGTTGGGGTTAAGAGCCTTGCTCAGGGGCCCAACGGAGTAGGATTTCTCTGCCAGCCGCGGGATATGAACGGCAAACCTTCCAGCCACAGGTGCAGATCCTTAGCCACAAAGCCACCGCACTGCCTTTCTTACATCCGAAGAAGACGTAACGTTATGTTTCCTTTCTTCTCTTTTCAGCATGGAATAAACCTATTCTTGTTCCTTCACATGCTTTACATGATTATTACATTTAAATAAATTAACTAAATACCAAATAAGGCTTCAGTGAAGTTATGACTGTTCTGTACCAAGGAGTCCTGCTCAGGAAGTATTTGCTCTGTTTTATGTAATTATTCCATTATGTGGTTACCTATAATGAAAATGGAATCTTTTATAAAGTACTTTAAGTTGAATTGTACCTCAAAATTATTAGCTTCTTTGGAATTCATTTAACATGCTTTCAGCTTATCAATTTTTAAAGATGTATTCTGTGTACTTAAATTTTAGAAATAAGGCGTTATATAATGAAGCTTGTTTACTGAGATCTGTGCTCTGCAAAACCATGATGAAATTTCCAAAGCAATGTCTGATTTTCTGAGGATTAATGGTCTAAAAAGATTATAAACTTTGCAATTCTTAGAAAATGAGCTTAATTTATCACATGGGGAAAGAGGGTAAAACATTATTTAACAGTATTTCAGCTGAAGGCAAGTTTATACTTTTGTGAATACTTGAGATGTGCTCCATTGCATACAAAATATGGGCCAGCCAGTCTAAACTTCCAGCAGCAGCAGGAACTAATAGATATTTTCATTTTTTGGGCAGAACCCTGTCAATGTAAGGTTCTGCAACTGGGAGAGCAGAAAACACTATTGAGAATTTAAGATCAGACAGAGGCTGTTGGAGAAGTTACAGCTCAATCCAAATCCAATGCTAGCATGTGCAGTCATGCAGAAATGCCTGAGTGACGCTGTGCAAAAGTAACAGCTAGTGATCTGAAATCAAAAGGTCAGGCCAGCTGGATTTTTAAGTGATAAGGGAAAAAAATAAATATAAGTGATAGAAAAGGGATGTTTTCAAACTAGCAAAACAATAGCATAAATTAAGATCACTGGTAAACAAAAATGCAGCCAATACTACAGTAATCCTTCACATAATGTATTGAAATCTACAGAAGAAAATGTAAAGTTCTGAAAATGCTAGATTAGATTTATACTCAGAATGCTAACAATAATAACTGCTGAAACAATCACTAGGCTAAAATCCCAATTGGCAAAACATAAGATGCTTAGAAAGATTTTATTAGGTTTGGTATTCAGAGAACTGCAAAAGAGTTTAAGCAATTCACACAAGAATATGACTTTCAACATGTGACAAAAAGCTCCTAATTTCCATAAAACAGTGATGAGGCTGAGCAAGCAGGAGTGTAATTCTAGATGCGGAACACAAGTTACTGAGCCTGATTACAGGAACAAATCTGTGGATCCCAGAATTGTTTCTCTGTTTGGATTCCAACAGAGAAAAGACTATGGCATGTGTTTACAATATGGAGTCATCCCCAGGAGTTGAAACTGAACACTTGGAGTGATGCCTGAAAACTCAGGGAAATAAAGAGAAAAAAAAGGATAGATTACAACAATAGAGAAATGTACCAAAAAAAGAAAACAGAACATACAACCTCACAGTTTAACCTGCCTGAAAAGTAGAGACAGATAAAAAAAACAGATGAAACAGAAAGCTAAGGATTTCACAATGAAATTGATTTTAGTGGGGCATTCTCAGTAAAGTACCTTTCTCATGGGTGTCACAGTAGTACCTAACCTGGGTTTTGAAACAACAGTTTTTTTAATTTTTGTAAAAAAACAAACAAAAATGTAGCTCACGAGAGAATAAAAGAAGGGTAATGGGGGTTACAGTTTTTTTTACCTAATACAGAGAAGTCGATTGTGGAACTGAGTTTTGCAGCATAGTTAACACAGGGCCTATTCTTGTAGAGCTCCCAATTGTGCATTTCATAAACATCCATTCGCTTTCTAACTTCTTAATCCAATTCAGGGTCATGGGGTAACCAGAGCCTAACCTAAGAAGCACCGGGTGCAAGACAGGATACACCCTGGACCGGACTCCAGTCCCTCGTAGGGCAAGCAGAGACAAACACAGACAGACACTCACAACATGGGCAATTCTTCCAGAGGCCAATTAACCTACCAGTAAGTCTTCGGACTGTGGGACTGAAATCACGTGAACAGGGGAGAACGTATAAACTCCATGCAGATAGCAACCCAGGTCCAGAATTGAACCTATAACTGCCCCCCCCCAATATATGTGCATATATTGCATGCAATATATAAAAAGAGCAGTTGCTCCTTGGCTAAACATTTCTGCCCTTTGAATAATCAGTTAGATAAAATACCAAACTGTAGTAATGTGGTTCAGTGGACAATTAAGTCATGTATTGTCATATTAGATTTTAAAGGTATTCTTGGATATATGCTCTCTAAACACATTTTTAGTATAGGAATCCAAAAGTTGATGTTTTATGCCTGCACAAAAGGGGCTTGGTTAAGGTGCAGTTTCCTTTAATCAGATGATTAAGCTCAACCCCATTCAAGGAGAGGAGTTAACCAAGAAATAACTGCAAGGTGGAGTTGGGGTGTAGGAGGATTGTGTGAGACAATTGTTAAAAAGATGTTTTGTGTTAGATACACGTAGCTAATTTCAGTCATGTTAATGGTCAGAAACAACTAGGGAAGAATTACTTCCAGAATGTCAGTTAATAACTTTCATTTAAAACATTCAACCTACATAGCTTTGTAAAAGTATTCACTGCCTGATGCCCTAATTTGTATACACATGACATATGTTTTTTTAAGTGAACTGTGATTCAATTTGCTTATTTTACTCATATTTTACTTACTTATTTCATGCATGAAAGCATTTAGTTTGAACATAGCTTCGATTAAATTGCATTCTAACATGACACTTTTGTAGATAATTTCTTTACTGACAGTTTACCTTTATTTTTTATTCCACAGTGTGAATGATGCTACCATATTTATTGTGTAGCCATCATAAGAGGATTAAATTAATGTGCGCCATTACTCTCTTTACAATAAGTAAACAATTAAAGATCACTGTGATTATTCTGACTGTCAGAAGACACTTTCTCCATTATTAGGGCAGGTACTGAAAACAATGCATAGAAAACGATATGAATCACACATAATCATATTTTACAGTTAACAGGTGTGTAATTTTTTAATTGCAAAATCCCATTTGAAGTTAAATTAAATTGTGTTTTGAGTGGATAACATTAAAAAAATAGCAATAGCTGAGCATAGCTGTTTATTAGAGGGAAACGGAAGAGAAAAAGGTACATAAAAACAAACAACAAGCACATGTAAAGTGTACAAAGAGTAATTTATTTTGTTTATGTTTTTCACTAAATGATGTTCATCAGAATGTGGATGGCAGTAGCAGGAGATAAATGATAGCTTACCCTGTTGCACAATAACACAAGCAAGCAATCATAATGACAGAATGACAGTGGTACCCCATCACCTGCATTTCATAGTGTACATAAATAAGTGAGAAATAGATGTTGACACATGTGCCTGTAATGCATTTCCTATGAAAATGTGATGCCCATTTAGTGCAGCCCATCCCCTACCAGTATTTTTTTTAAAGTAAGGTGCCACTGCTCATACCATGTGTATGATTTTAGCTTTTTGAACACATAGTAGCAATCACAGTTACTTTCGCAACCTTAAAAAGGTTTGTAAAACTACAAACCATGAAAAAACAAGGGGCAATTTTATTTATGATATATAAATGGAATGAATAATGTTATATATAAACAAAATATATATTTACAAATATGATACTGAATAATGCCGTTGTAGTGTGCTCTCACGAGGCACCAGTTCTGTAGGGGTTTGGGCATTTACTGGGACAATTATTAATTGTGGCAGTAAATCACTAAATTATTCTTTTAATGGCCTTAGAATCCAACCATGCGGTATAACTCAAACAACGCACACACATGGGTACTAATACACGAGGATACATTTATTAATACATAGAATATGCATATAAACCTAACATATCTTATCGTGAGGGTTATCAGAATACAAAAGATATATATTCATTCAGTAACGAAGAGTTACACATATCATAAATGAACTTGGTTACAACTTCTACATTAGATACTCAAAACAAGTACATAACTCTTAGGAATTAAATTGGTATCAACTGGTTGGGATAACAAATATAATTCTCGAGCTGTAATGCAGTGAAGTTGAATACTCATCCAATCTGTGGGGATTCAGATCTCCTGCAGACACAAAGAAACAGTTGCAGGCTTGTTGCTGTCCAATCCGCGCTCTCTGGCTCCGTGCCAGGCTGTGCTGTGCGGCTTGAGAGAAGCTCCTGCGATGTGCTGCTCTCTGAAGACTCGCTAGTTAGTGTTGGCTTTAACTAGCAAAGTTGTGCTCAGGAAAAAAGATGACTGTGGGTCCCAGCAGGTCAGGAAGAAGACCGGTTCGTTCCTGATGAATCTCTAGTTCTGAATAGTGATTCAGGTGTCCACAGTTCCGACCTGTTCACGAGGCTTGCTGTTGGTGCTAACCTCGGGTGGATCCTTTGGTTACTTGTGGCAACCTCTGCTCTCGACTCTTAGAACAAAAGAAAGTTCTGGCACTCGGACACACTTGCCGTTATGTGGTTGTCCGGGTTGAGTCTCAGGATGGTCAGGAGGCGCGCTGCGAGACTGTCCTGCCCTTGGGAGCCTTTCTGCTCCTGGGCCGTCCTGCCCTGGAATTGTCTCGCACCCCTGGAATTCTCCTTAGAAATTCTCCTTCTCAGGCCCTCTGTGTTGCCTGTTTTTACCTGGAGGAACTTCAGCTCGTTCATTGGCTGAAAGTTTCATGGGCATCAAAGACCCACGTGGGTTACTCGGCCCTACCAGTCCCTGATTGGTTGATCAAGTTAAGATATGAGTAACCATGCCCTCTGACCTTGGGGTTGTAAACCACTTGGATGAGGCTCTCCCTTGGAATCTTGCAGACTTTTAGGTGCCAATGGATGACCATTGATCATGATAGCCAGGCTTAGCTAAGTCCATCCCCATTTGGGAGCTGTCCCTTATCAAAGGAAACCTTAAATCAGCTTGCATGAATAGTTTCTCTGTGGCTGCACCACAGAGATGAAGAGAGAGATGGGGCCTCATTTAGGAAAGCACAGCAACACTTACAGATGCAGCCATTCAAAATGCGCGGGCGATACCGCATTATTTTCCGGTACGCTGTACGCAGTCTACCGCAAGTTACCGTTAAATACTGCAAGTTACCGGTAAATACCGCTAGCAAAATAATAGTATCCGGAATTCCGCAAGGTGGAGCTAATAAAGCTCAACCTCTCATGTTTGAGCTGTAGCCATCAAAGTCTTTAACGAAGATATTACTAATAGTATTAATAATAAATGACCTTGGACAAGCTGTAAACTCAAAGTATTGCCCTGGTCCACATTCTTTTTTTCATTGACCGTCTTTGTAAAAGTAACACCACAGCATTTCGCAATCACGCATTTTTTTCCAATCATGCAAAGTACAGTAATTTTTGAGAATCGATTCACCATGCCTTACACATGCTCATAAAAGAGATTGATTTAGGAACATAAACATATTACCGTATGCAAACTGTACTGTATACAGTATGTATATGTATATTTAATGTCTTAACTGTGCCCGTTTAAGTATTGAATATTTATATGGAATTTTACCACTGAAGGGAAATCTTAGTGCCTGAGCATAAAAAGAATAGGAGCATACTGCAACGTGTGTGAAGGCCATAAACAATATTAATTTTGGAACATAAACATACAGTATATGGCTGGTCTCGGTACTTTAAAGACAACATACACGAAACATGGTTTCATTATGACCAGAATCGGTCTTGAGATATTTTTAACTTGATTTACAGTATTTGAGAGGTATGTCTTGACACCGATACTACATAAGTACTGCTCACGTACTGTATATGTTTCTAGGTTTATATTATGCATTTCATACGGTCAAATTACTTTTGAGTAACTGATAAGAAGCGCGAAACGGAATGCCCAGGGCGTTTTAGTTTCGTTTTGTGCGGCAACTGCTTTAACTATATCGCCGTGGATTGATTAGAGATATCAAGTACATACAAGTCATTTTTTAAATGTTGTAGTTCGTCTTGTAAAAATGTTACGAGAACATCATCTGTCAACAATTACACAGGTTCTGTTTCCATATTGCGGATTTTGGTTACTTAATATTATTTTCTAATTTAACGTTGTGAATATATGATTTGGGCAAACAGAGCCGCAAAGAAGTACATTATGGGTTGTTGTTTTTTTTGCAGTTTTATCTAGAACAAGCGATGCTTAAACCTTTGTCTGATTATTGTGAAACTATCCACACGACAGTTACCCACAGTAGGAGTTGACTTCAGTGATGTCACTGATGGGATGTTTCTAAAAATCCATCCTCTGTAAAACGTCTTCTCTAGTTGTCCTGCATATGTATTCGCTAATGAAGCTGTGTGTTCTGAGCCTGGATCTCTACATTTCTGCATGAACCAGCTTAGAGGGCTAAAGACAGCTTGTGTTTAAATTGAGTGTAAGGTAATTTATGCTTCTAAAGTCATGGTCAGCATTTATTATTGTACTGTGCTGTAAACTTGTTCTGTGCCTAGTCACATTATTTTATAGCGTTTTTATAGCGTTATCAAATCTGGTGGCGCTGTGTGTTAGTTTCCTGACTCCCATGTCACATGGTCTGTGATTGAATCCCACGGAACTACTGTACAGTATCACTTTATTTTTTAACAAACATTTCTTTGAAAAAATGAAACGTTTTCCTTGGTCAGAGATTAAATAAAACCTCACTCGCACCAAACAAATTTATATTTCTAAATATCACAACATGATCGAATTTAAGTCTTTTTAATAACAATGAATAGTCACCTATGCGTTCCAAAATAAACATTTATATTGATTTGAATCGCGTTTTGATTTAAATCGTAAACGCGTGTTTAAATATATGTGTTTAAAGGCGATATACTGTATAAAAGCGCTGATTCTTATGGAGTGTGTTCCGCCGGGGATTCAAAAAATTTATTTTTTTTAATCGCGTATCTAAGGAAAATTGCAGTATAACTTTGTTAATGCACAAACAGTGGCATGTTACATTATAACTTGGGTGTCTCCCCTTGCCAGAAAGCTCTAAATTGCATTTTGAGTGCGGTTTTTGACTTTTTCTAAATTGCAACCCATAAATAAAGCTGATAAAGCTTAGACTAACTGTATTCTAAACTGTATTACAACGTAAATTGCAAAAATGCACTTGGAATCTGTCCAAGCCCTCCTACGAAAATTATTTAAACTGCGACACTGATCATTCATCTCTAAATAAACTTTATTTTATATAGCGTTTTAGGCGAATAGGTAATTAGATTGCTCATAAACCTAATCGATTTTTCTACATAAACACAGCGTGATTGCTCTCTGAAAATGCTTTTCCTTTATATTTAGGCTCAGATTTCAACTATAGATCGCATTATTATAAACTTTCTTGGAAAAATGTATTTTATGTAAACCATGTTTGCTATTAATTCATTTAGGGCTAAAATATGTTCATTGTCTTCCAATCGAGTCGAGTTGACATTAGAAGCTTGCCACTCCCGGACTGTTACACCAACGCATTAGCATGTTAAAGCGACTTAATTGAGGTGCCCAGCTACCAGTTAACACTGTACTTCCTACTTTAAAAATACTTGTGAAACCGGTTTAATTCGTCACAGCCAGCACTCCTGCAGAGAGGGGGTTGTACTCGTAAAGTAGAAGCAGGCGAGATTTCCAGCGAAAGACACCTCCCCCCCTCAAAAACCCAGTAAGCAGCAAGGCTTTATGTTGAAAATTGAGGTGGATTTTGTTTATGATAAAGAGGAGAAACTGGGATGGGAGGAGGGTTTTGTTTTGCATAAGGGGCGGGATTATGATAATTGGAGGAATTTGCGAGAGTATAATGGTTTGATATATTTGATTTTGTATTGTGGTCGTTATCTATGTTTTTGGTTGGTATTATGTTTATATGGTTGTTTTTGTTGGTTGGTTGTTATTATGGTTATTAATAATACGATCTATAGTTGAAATCTGAGCCTAAATAAAAAGAAAAAGCAAGTGATTAGGTTAATGAGCAATCTAATTACTTATTCGTTTAAAACGCTATATAAAATAAAGTTTATTATTAATTTGCTGGACAGAGTGGTGAACATTATTATACATAAGACAAAGATAACGATCCTGATCAGTTTAGAAATCTGTGTACGCTGTAAGGTTTTTACTTCTTAAACTTTTAAAATACACGTTTCAAATAGAAAGAAATCCTCTTCCTGGTACAGTCGCATGAAGAGACAGGCGAAACAGCCCTACACAGCCCTGTCGCAGTACACGAATATAATCATATCGTTATTAAATTCTTTAGATACGCGATTCCATATTATATTAGCAGAAAAGCTTAAACTACCACTTTTTCACACGCTATTTCACGTTAGTTAAATTTAATTTATTTATATATTATATATTTATATCTCTGACCAAGGGAAACGTCTCATTTTTTCAAAGAAATGTTTGTTCACAACGGCGACTGTCAGAAGATAGGACACAGCGGCTCAGGCACCCGCTGAATGGAAAAGGGGCACTTTAATGTTCTGTATGGCTAATACTAAAGCCAATACTAATATTCAATACTTTAATATCCTTTTCTGTATGTTTAACAATAGTGGGTACTGGCCTAATTCGTCCCTGCTCCCGTTGTTAGGTGTTAATGTGTTGTTAAGTGTGAATTTGTAGCTGTTTCCCTGGGGTCTGGCTTTTTTTCTGGAAAACCATAACTGGTCTTGTCCAGATTGACTGTCGGCGCCCAGGTCTGATAGTGCTGCTCCAGCAGTGCCAGGTTCTGGCGCAGCCTCTGTTCTGTGGGCGACAGCGGGACCAGGTCGTCTGCACAGAGCAGGAACTCGATTTCCATAATTAATGCAGATCAGTAAATCAAGGGACAAAACAATTATTGCGCCCGAGTCCTCAATGGGCTTTGACGTGCTAATGCGTTGGTTTAACAGTCCGGGTGTGGCAAGCCTCTAATGTCTCCCGACTTTGAAAACCAAGTAATAACTTAACTATATGTGCAAACATTTCATATGTTGCTGTTGTGGATGCCTGTGGAGTGTATCTTATTTGCCGCGCGCCCTCCCCCCCTCTTTCCCTCAATTCAATTCAATTCAAGGTGTTTTATTAGCATGGCAGATGGGTTCAATCAGTGTTGGATATTTACTTTGCTTTGAGATTCCACTTTTAAAGGTGATATATAAATTTTTGACTAAAATAAATTGATATCTTTGTCTTCTAAGCTCTCTGTGTACAGTGGAGCCTCCTGTCCAGCCAGCACATGTCCACAGACATTCACAACAGCGACATATCATAAAACGTTTGCACATATAGTGTGCAAAAATGCACTTTATTTACTAAAAATAAGACAGAGATACTGTATCAATTTATGTTGCATTAGCCTGATTATGATTAAAAAAACACATATAATTAAACACGCGTTTGCGATTTAAATCAAAACACAATTTAAATCAATATAAATGTTTATATTGTATCGCATACTGTCCAGCCTCCATTTCTCTATAAAAATTTACTCTATTACACACACACACAATAGAAGCAGGAAGCAGAAGCAGGGACCGTTGTCAGAAGGGAAGAAGGTGACTATTCATTGTTATCAAAAATGACTTAGAATCGATCATGTTGCGATATTTTGAAATATAAAAGTCAATTGATTGTCCATAATATCGCTATTCTATTTTTTCGAAGAAATGTTTGTTAAAAGAAAAGTCCAGCACCAGCTGGATTTGAACACACAACCTGCAAGTTGTTAATCAGGCACGTAGACCAGTAGGCTACAAGACAACTCGCATGAACAGGGAGGCGAAACAGCCCTACACAGCCCTGTCGCAGTACACGAATATAATCATATCGTTATTAAATTCTTTAGATACGCGATTCCATATTATATTAGCGGAAAAGCTTAAAACTACCACTTTTTCACACGCTATTTCACATGCTAGTTAAATACTTCGATGCTTGAAATGTTTAGGGAGAAATGGAATACCGGTGTGTATTTTTCCTTTAAAGTACCGATTCCTGGAATCTGACTGGCTGACACCCTTCTGAAGTGGTTCCATAAAATCTGTTATACGGAAAAGAAAGCATTGATAAAAAAAGCTTGGATTCTCATGTATCTCATACAAGTATCTTTTAATACAGTCTTTGCTGTGCTCTTGAGGATCCTTGTGATGTTTTGAGCTCTAGTTGAATGATAAGTGTCGCATTTTAAATCATTTTCGTAGTTAGAAATTATGAAACGCCCTGTTAAAAGCAAGGGAGTTTTTATGCCCGTTGAAGTAAAACAAAATGCCTGACAAAGTATGGCTTGGACAGATTCCAAGTGCTTGTACAAATGTGCTAAAGAAATTATACTTTGAGTATACAGCTTGTCCAAAGTCATTCATTATTAATACTATTAGTAATATCTTCGGTAAAGGCTTTAATGCATAAATATTTCTGATAAAGGTAGGTTGTGTACTTTTGTCCAGCTGAGCAATCTTGCTTTCATAAAATATATACGCGATTCAATATTATATTCCCTTTTAATCAAATTCTGAAAGTATGCCTGTTGACTCCGGTATCTCTTTAGTTAAAGACTTCGATGCTTAAAATGTTTAGGGAGAAATGGAATACTGGTGTGTATTTTTTCTTTAAAGTACCAAGACCAGCCATATACTGTATGTTTATGTTCCAAAATTAATATCGTTTATGGCCTTCACACGCGTTACAGTATGCTCCTATTCTTTTTATGCTCAGCTACTAAGATTTCCTTTCAGTGGTAAAATTCAATATCTACAACGGGCACAGCAAAGACGTTTACTGTAAGTCTTTCTACGACAGACCAACAGACCACGAGTGCCCCTGTCGGTCAACCAGTCACGTACTGCGGTGCCTCGCGTCATCTTACGTCACAATGCGCGACGCCACCTGCAGTACGTGTCTGTAACGCGCACTTTGAATGGCTGCATCTGTAATTCTGTCTTATTAACAAGCATTGCCGCTACACCGTCATAGGCAGGGCATGACAAAGGATGGAATTTTTCCTGTAGAAGCCAATGTTACTAAAGGGCCACAGCTGTAGGAACCTTGTGATCTAATTAGCAACAGCTGTGGGAGGTCTTACAGCTACAGATTGGGTACTTCCCTTAGCGCAGAACCAGGTAGGACGTCAGTCTGAGCTATTCTCCAACTTGACAATGAGGAAAACTGTGTCTCCTGATGTAGTGTTGTAAATAATCCACCTGGCACACGCAAGCAAAGCAGCAGATTGGGCTGAGCAGAGTGAGTGAGGTGCCGGGGTCTGTATGTTTTATGTCCTCTTAGATTATGTGCAAGCATGGTAGTGAGACTGGCTAAGCTAATGCTGAGGAAGTACAGACTTGTGTGTGTCTGTGTGCAGCAAGTTAACTTGAGACCAAGTTACATCAGGGAGTGGGAGGCTCCAAGAGAGGGAGTCCATAGACGAGTAGGCGTGGACTGTGTGTGGGACATTGGGAAGTTTAGGAGCAGGGAAGCTCCTAGAGAGAGAGTTATTGAGGAGCAGGCATGGCCTATGTATGTGACAATGGGGGGTCTAGGAGGTTCCTGTAGAGTAGCAGCTATGGAGTACCTGGCCTCCGATAAGTAAATAAGATGGTTTAGTGGTTCTGACCAAATAAGAAGGACCGAGTCAAGGGTCTTCCACTGCTACTGCCAGAAAGTGACTAGTGTTACTACTCCTGGAGGAAAGCATATGTCACAGGGGTAAAATCCAGAGCAAAAAGTTCCCCAACAGGCTGTGACAGGCATGTCAACCATTGTGGGGTCCACCTGGATCATGCCTTTAATGATAGCTGCCCCATGTGGTGTCATAACTGATACATACTTTTGTTCACATTTTAATTGATCAAGGACATGAACAAATTTGGAAATAACTGTATATAATGTAGCATTCAGATTTTTACTTCAGTTGTCTGAATGTCTTTAATATGCCTTTCAAGTTTTAGTTTCAGGAGAAGTTATTATTAACAGTGGACTCTGTCTTGTTCTCTTGGGTAATCAAATTAATACATAGAATCTCTGACAAATCCTTAGTATTCTTAATTGTGTCATATGCATGCTATAAAACCCTAGAGATATGCTGTGTTGCTTACAATGTTATTCCAAACAAACACAACTGTAAACTTCATGAAAGAAAAAAGAAAAATATATAATAAAACTCAAATAATTTATATTCTTAGTCCTTTCATGTTATGCTGGAGCAACTGCAAAAATAAGTCGAACTGAGGTTTGCATCTAATTTTCAAACTCAATATACATGCAATACCAGCACTCTTATAATGGAAATTTAATTCAATTAAATATGTGCCTGAGACTTTATTTAAAAGTGTCTATTGCGATATAAGCAACTTATAATTAAAATGAAGCTTGAAAGGCCTTTAATTCACTCAAAGTACAGCAATCGTGTTTAATCAATGAAAAGTATTGCTGAATTAATGACACTAGAAATAAAAACAGACTAAGACAATATTTATCAGAGTGATTTATATTGCATGTAGCTCTGGAACAGGCATCTATTGAATTGTTAATTACATATGCAATCCTATTTCGTAAAATATGCATCTCATTGCTCCTTTGTTCTGTGCATTCAATGTGATCCTTTTTTGTTGTGGCCTAAATTACATTTACCACACCAGCTAATTACCTTCCACTCCAAAACCAAATTAAATACAAATCCAAAAGATTTCTAGAAATTGAATGAGAAAAAAAAGTGGGACAAGGTGCCAACATTGCTACCTATTTTTTGTAAGGTATAAGTCGATTTTCCATTTTTCAGCATTTTTTGTCACTTGAATCCCCTTTAGATTTCTTTTATTTGATTCAGCCTCCTAATTAAAAACATCTATAAATTATGAATCAGGATTTACCTGTCTTATCTTTATGTCTCAATCCAACCACTCACTGTTTCACTTTATTTGACCAGAGAGTTGACAGGCGGAGCTGATGGTTTGTCTCTATACCTGTTTAATTTGCTCTGCATTACTTAACTAATTTATCCTCCAGTGTATTGATTATTTTATCTTTGTGCTTTTGTTTTTTTTGCTATCAGTTCAACTAGAGTTTTGCTGATACTAAATACTTTACTGCTGAAATTAAATACTTTAATGGTAATACATAAAATTATAATGAATCATAAAATGCATTCAAAACCCAGTTGGTATTTAATACATATTTTCTCTTAATTTAGTCAGTAACCTCTGGCTGTTAAAGGGAGAAAAAACATTTAGAAAATAAATGCCAAAGCCCAGAAAGACTATTTATAGTATACTGTAATTCTTCATATGTATCTTTAGAGCTGTAGCAGCGAGGCTTATTAATAAGGCAGAATTAAGTGTTTCTGAGCTTCCCAAATGAGGCCCCATTTCTCTGTTCATCTCTGTGGTGCAGCCACAGAGAGACCATTAGGGTGATTTAAGGTTTCCTAGGACAGCTCCCAAAGGGGGGTGCACTTAGCTAAGCCTGGCTATCATGATCAATGGTCATCCATTGGCGCCTATCTGTCTAGGGAGTGCCAGTTGGACATCTGGACTGCATTCCTAAGTGTCAGGAGTAAGTGACTCATATCTCACCTTGATCAACCAATCAGGGACTGGTAGGGCCGAGTAACCCACGTGGGACTCTGATGCCCATGGAACTTTCAGCCAATCGACGAGCTGAAGTTCCTCCAGGTAAAAACAGGCAACACAGAGAGCCTGAAAGATTCAACAAGATTCAGATTCAACAAGATTCAGATTCGGGAGATTCAGTAAGATTCTGGAGAGGATTCTGTGGACTGTTCTAAAGGGAATTCAAAGGAGAATTCCAGGGCAGGACGGCCCAGGATCAGAAGGCTCCCAAGGGCAGGACATTCTCGCAGCGCGCCTCCTGACCATCCTGAGACTCAGCCCGGACAACCACGGAACGGCCAGTGTGTCCGAGTGCCAGAACTTTCCTTTGTTCTAAGAGTCTAGAGTGGAGGTTGCCAGAGAGTAACCAGCAGCAGGCCTCGTGGACAGGTCAGAACTGTGGACAGCTGAATCACTATTCAGAACTAGCTCTTCATCAGGAACGAACCGGTCCTCTTCCTGACTTGCTGGGATCCACAGTCATCTTTTCTCCTGTGCACAAACTTTGCTAGTTAAAGCCAACACTAACTAGCCTGTCAGTGAGCATCAGCAGCGCACCGTCGCAAGCCGCACAGCACAGCCTGGCACGGAGCCAGAGAGCGCGGATTGGACAGCAACAAGCCTGCAGCTGATTGTTTGTGCCTGCAGGAGATCTGAATCCCCAGAAATTGGATGAGTATTCAACTTCAATGCATTACAGCTCGAGAATTCAATTGTTATCCCAACCAGTTGATATCAATTTAATTCCTAAGAGTTATGTACTTGTTTTGAGTATCTAATGTAGAAGTTATAACCAAGTTCATTTACGAAACGGTCTTAATGAATGATATACTGAACGTATGTCCTCTTGATGTGTAACACTTCGTAACTGATTGAATATATACCTTTTGTATTCTGATAACCCTCTCGATAAGATCTGTTAGGTTTACATGCATATTCTATGTATTAATAAATGTATCCTCGTGTATTAGTACCTGTGTGTGTGCGTTGTTTGAGTTATGTCGCATGGTTGGATTCTAAAGCCATCAAAAGAATCAATTTTGTGATTTACTGCTACAATTAATAATTGTCTCAGTAAATGCCCAAACCCTACAGAACTGGTGCCTTCAGAGAGCCACTATGATTATTTATTTGGCGTCCCTGAACGGCTATGAAACACTACAGAGCCGTTCAAAGAAGCACATTTCAAGCCAACAGTTTTGCCAACTGTTTTACCAGCTGATACCATCGCACAGCCTAACACCTTCAATAATTAAAAAGACATGCTGTTAACCTATCTCCATCTTCAAAAGAGAGTTAAGAAATACCTCTTTCAAACAACTTGATACAATTATTCCATCGGCAGTGTTACATTCATCTCTGGTCAGCTCAAAATGAGGAAATTTATAACATTTACTTAAATTTCCACTGTAGGCTAACTGTCAAAAATATTGTTAATAATGAGTGACGCTAAAACTAAGGAGCTATCATAAGACCATTGAATACATGTATCATGATGTCTACATCCTGAAAAAACTATAGAACCCCATTAGACAGTAATTGTCTCAGGTTGCACTGCATGTTTTATTCATTAACATGCTTAGATGTTAGATGACAATTGCATTTCTGGCCCCTCCTTTTGTTTAAATTAATTTTAACTGTATGTTCAGAGTACATGTTATATATATATTTTAAGTGATGTGGAAAACTTTATGGAGTGATTTAAACATGCTTAAACAATACTGTCTACAGTATAAGATGCTAAGGACTCAATAAAGATGGACAGCTTACAGTCACTGACTTGATTTAAATGTAATTTATATACTCCAAAGGCTCTTGCCATTACCATGTGAGTGTGAGGTAGCATAAACATCAATGTCTCACATACCAGTATATGATGGGGAGGTGTTACTGGTTATACAGGAATCGTTATAAAAGAGAAAACTTCATTTGACCCATCTACAATTTTAACAATTTCCTTATGATTTTATTCTACATTTTTGACTTTGTATAACATTTTGTTTGCCTTCTTTATTGCTTCCTCACATTGTCTAGAGCGGGAGTTGGCAACCTAAGGCAAGCCTACCATTATTGGCACGCAAAGGGATTTTTAATGGCACAGGCAAAGGAAGTGTCATGTTCAGCAAAAGTCTAACAAACTACAATAAAAATGAAGTTAAAAAAACGCTAAAAACTATGCTTGACTGTTTAGCAATTCTCTACAACATGCTACCAAATAAAAGTTCCTAGGCATAGAAAAAAAGATTGGCTTGGCTTATTTACTGCCTTATCTTTAGCAGGGTTAGCCTGTTGTTTTCATAGGACATGTAATCCGTACTACTGCAAACATGTTGGACAAAATGGAGGAAGCTAAGAAAGTGACATAGGATATTTGCTCATTTTAACCATTTTGGAGAAATTGAATATGGATTTGTGCAAAATAAAGACTGTGCTGTTTGTGCTCTATGTTGTGAGAGCATCGTTTGTCACACATCAAGTGTCCAACAACATTTAAAAAAACAAAACATGACAAACACTTCCAGGATTAGTTGGACTAGTCTGTCAAACAGTCTGAGATACAGAAAGCAAAGCAGAATCTTTAATCATTTCTGTGCCAGACAAAAAATCAAGCCAGAGAAGCAGGTTATAAAATTGCACCATGTATTTCGAAACATGGAAATTCATTTTCAAATGGGGAATATACGGTAAAAATAGGCTTTTCTTAGTTAATCAGACGTTTTGTTTAATGGATTGCCCAACAGCTAATTTAGGAATTAGCTGTGTCTGTTAGATCAGTGTAAAGATGCATACAGTAAGTGAAATGGCTCTAAAATGTTAACTAAAAACAGACATTGGCATAAAAGTGTTTAGTGTTGTGCTTGATGAGTTGTGAATATAAATTTGCAATTAGCAATTCTTCTTACATACTGTGACTCAGATGGAATTTAAGAAGAACTGTGCTGCCTTAAACCCATGCATGGCACAACTACAGGAGAAAATAAAGGTAAGATGTTTATTAGGGAATTATTTGAGGAAAGAGGAACTTATTAGAAAATATTTTCTGTGAAAACTGACAGTGTCCCTGCTATGGTTGGAAAATAAAAGGGACGGTCAACATCACTGTGGATCATATTGGCCACCCTATGGTAGATTTTCATTGTAATATGTAATACAGTATGTGCCAAGATTTCCAATTATGAGCTCCATAATGTGATGATTACAATGGTGAAAACAGTGAATTTTCTTGTTTGATCTGACATTCTGCTTTATAGCAATGTTCATTATCTAAGATGTAGGAAGGTTTAGGCACAATTTGTGGACTGTCTTAATGCAATTAAGATTTTTTTGCCAAAAAGGGGTCAGAACTACACAATAAAAAATGGGTTGCAATACTAAAGTTTCTAGCTGAAATCAACATGCATATGAATGAACTCAATATCCAACTGCAGGATGCATCTCAAACTCTTATGGGTGTTTTTGAAATGTTAAGGGCATTTCTTACAAAACTTGACATTTACCTTTCAGCTTTGCACTATTTCTAACATTTTAAAGAACTTTAAAGACATACAATCTGTGTTTGAGTTTGGAGTGTACAGTACATGTGAGAACTGGCATCAGAATATTCTGTCAGATTTCAGGATTGTTTCAATTGTGGGTATTTCAGTGGATTTGTGTTGAGGATATTGAAATGCAGGTAATTGAATTACAGTGTTCAGACTCAGATGGAACTCAAAGATCCATGACCTGTGAAACACTTAAGGCTACTGAAATTAATCACAGCATCTCTATCATGACCTGTTGGAAGTCCCTGCCTGTGAAATTTGACTGCAGAAAGTGGCATCTGCTCTCAGCATTTTGATCAACATACCTCTGTGAACAGGTATTTTCCCTCCCAAAGCCGGCTAACAGTCCTTTGTCCCTCTTGTAGCCAGTAAACAACTGAACAAACTTATGTTAAAATTGGTATTAATTAATAAAAGTTTAAATAGGGTTATTACTAACATTAAATAAGTAGTAAGCAAAACTTTAAACTCTTGGCACACTCTTTATCTAGATAATGGAACGGATAAGTCAATATAAACACCTACAGTAAGTGTTTTTCATATGTAACCTCTTCTACCTCAGAGTTTCCAGTTTTATATTTATAGGTTATGTCTTTACTATCTTCATACAAAGCCCTCAGTCGTGAATTGTATCTAATTCTTTTTTATTTTCATTTGCTGCTTTTGCAGTGTTTGCCAATTCTCCTCTTTCGTTAACGTCAAAAGCGACTGCTTTACTACCTATTTTCTCTTTTGTCAGAAATAAAGCAATTATTGTTCATATTTTATTTTCAAAATGTTAAAGGCAGTTTGTGTACTGTATATTTCATAGCATGTAATAGTCTTTATGTTCTTTAATTGCATTTAGTTTAGCTATAGTAGTTCAGGTGAGTAGCTGCATCAGCATGCGTAGGTATTTCACACCTCTCTTTGCCTATCCTGACTTCATATCCCCTGATTGGTCTCTCTTTCTCTCTCCTGCTCCCACCCCTTGCTCCTCCTCTCTCCCAGCTTTTGTTCTCCCACTACGTTACCTTTGCTTACTGCCCTGTCTCACACCTGAAGAAGGCTCCATGGCCGAAACGTGTTTTCTTTCTTTTTTTTTTCAGCATGGAATAAACCTATTACTTGCTCCTTTTAGTTTAGCTACTGTAACTAAGAAAAAATATTATCATAGTACCAACATCTTATAGTGCATGCAGGCATTCCATCTTATTTTTTCAGACACACCTGAATCACAGGCCTGTCACTTTGTTATCATGATACTAGCATAACATTATTAGCACTTAGACTACTCTTACACTATGGTAGTTCTTCAACTGAAATAATGTGGCGTTGAAAGGGATAGTTACAATATTTTATTAGGATAAATAATCTTACACAGAGACATCATAAGAGTCTTTCCTTCTATTGCACAAAAATGTTTTTATTTGATATTTTACATCTTTGGGGATCAATACACTTTAGATTGTACCAGAAAAACACGTGCTTTTTGACAATCTTGTCAGATGTGTGAAATATTTTCTTACAGTGATACGTGCAGTTTATGCACTTGTTTCCTGCTAAGTAAAAAATTGCCAAACAATTATAAGCTATCCAATTACAATTTAACTCTGTTAACTTAATTTCCTTTATATTCCAAGACTATAAAGAAATGAACCAAAGAATTAATTTATTTTAGATTTAATGTATATTAAAATGAATAAAACTAAAACCATTATGCATTTTATTATACAAATATTATAATATTTTATTATTATATTATACATGTTTAGTCTGTTTAAGACTAATTTTAGTCCAAATTTTATTGACAAAATTAGAAGTGGTTTAGGAAGTATCTACGACTAATAGAGATTTTAGTAGAGTTGACTAAGACTATGACTACATCAAAAACTGGTGACTAAATTAACATTCTAGCAAGACAATATACAATGCCTGTATAAAAACTATACTGTAACTTCTTGTCACAAGAACTCTCCCTATCTTGAGGAACATGGGATAGACATCCCCAGGAGCATGGTCAAGATGATTATTAAGAAATGGAAAATCCCTGTCTAGCTCAGAGTATCTGTCCACATTGGATGACCACTAATAGGCCAGTGTTAATCTAATAATCTTGAAAGGCCTTAACACTTTCATTGTTAAGGCTTGTGCTTGTAACAATATACAGTAACCTCTCCACAAATCTGTTCTGTATTGCAAGAAGGACATGAGAACTGAATCAAGGCATTTAAGTGACACTGCAAGTATGTGGCTTTTTTTGTGCTAACTAAAATGAAATGGAACCTTTTTGGCCTAGATGCAAAAACATTTGATGCAAACTAAAAACACAGCACATCCAAAGAACAACAGCCCTAAAGAAAGACACGGTGTTGGCGGCCTTATATTATGAGGATGTTTCTCATCAGCAGGGATATAAGGGACAATGAAAGCACAGAAAACGTTCTTGAAGAAACAAGAGGATTTTCCTCAAGGAAGCTGAAACTGGGATGGAAGTTCACTTTCAGAATTAAATTGGCTCAGATCACACAGACAAAGCTACAAAAGGAGTAGACAAGGAACAAAAAGGTGAATGACTGGCCCAGTCAGCCCCAACCTAAATCTAATTGAAAACTTGTGGAATGACTTGAAGAATGCTGTCCATCATTGCTCCACAAGGAACTTGACTAAACAAAGGCATTACTAATAGGATAGTCTATAGCTTTAAATAATGAGAGTTTATCAGTAGTACAGATCTGGTTTGAACAGATATCAAAACAAAAGTGTTCATATTCAGTTTAGTCCCATATTCGAGCTACAATGGCTGGTTTACATGTTGCTAAGAGAACAGAAAGCAAATGACCCCCTCCACAAGTAGACCAATCCATCACAGTGTTACAATCCAGAAGAAGGACCCTGTGCAGAATCCTCAGAACTCAGAGGATGCAGAGAGGGAACAGGAAACAATTCAGCTCTAGCTAGGTAAAACCCAATACTAAGCAAGGAGTGGAGTGTCAGGCAGGTGGAAGAAGGTGTGTCTGATTAGTTAATTGGTAACTGCACTAGAATGTGAAACCCAAATTAAATTGATTAAAGGAGAAAACATATTTTCTTAGACATCTAGGGTATATTAATAAAACATAAAAACACAAACACTTTTTTTCCCTTGTAGGACAATGCAATGGAATATTGATATGTGGCAGAAATCTTAGGATAATAGATTAAGAGTTTGTAGGTATTAGGTAAATGGTATTTGTACTGTGCCTTTGGAATGATATATTAAATTAATTGTACACTTTCTTTTACAAAACAGTTATCTGACTAATTACTGAATGCTATATTAATAAGATATATATCAATATATCTTGAGCTGAGAGATGTATATTAGCTTTAAAGTAAAATAATATACTGTATTTCTTGTAACTGTAAAGTAAATAGCATGACTTTATTTTAATAACTTTGTGTGTATCTCCCTCCATCAGTCCCCTCTGGTTTTAAACAAGTCCACTGTATTTTTTCACATGCGTTTCTGGAGGCTTAAATATTCCACTGACCTAGAGATGAAAGAATAGAATAGTCATACAGTATTTTCCCTGGGGACACACACATTACAAATGTCTTGACTAAACTTATCTATTATTAAGCATCTTTACATCTAGTAAAAAAGAAGTACTGCTTGACAAAATTCATGTTTGGCTTTTTTGAACTCTGAATGGTGTCCTAATTGCATCTATTTAGAAATAAATAGGTAATCATTCTCCTCACAAACAAGCATAAGTATAATAACAGTTCATGAGAAAATAATTTCTTCCTTACACCTATCACCTGAGCTCTTGGGAGTAGCTGATTCTCCTCTCACTACTTCTCTAGGAAGCTTACAGAACAGGTGCAGGGGTATGCAAGATACAGTAGTCTAATTTTGTCTTCTTCAACTCAGCTAGCAAAGCTCATGGGTCTCTTAAACAGTTCTGTATGCTAGGTGGGGAGCTGGATACTAACATGCTGGTATTACAGTACATACAGGTTGACCCAAGCCCTATCAAAGGCCCCCTGAGTAATCTGTAACAACATCAGGCATAAGAATAATTACAGTAGCTCATATTTGCATATGCAGACTAATTATTCTTGTGCTGTCAGAGTATCATTGAACCATATAATTTACTCTGTTATGCAGTTAATGCTTTGTCTTATTTAAATGTTCATATTTAAGATAAGGTACATATAAGGTCAGTGCATCTTGTTGAAGTCTGTGGAATGTTTTCATTAAGGTTAATTGAATGTTTTCATCTTTAAAAATATCCATACTATATATATTATAAATTAGAGTGGCAAGCTCATTCAGCATGCAGACAGCAAAGGACATGTAGAGATTATACTAAACGTTCAATGTAACGTCTTTAAAAAAATTCACAGCTGAAACATTATGTGTTTTTAATTCTTTATATGTTGCAGCATAGACGTATCCTCCACATGTTCTTCTGTAAAGTTATTAAAAGAACAATCATTTGTTTTTATTTCTGACAGTTTGTTTTTCTCTGTTTTATGAATGGTTTAATTTAAATGTAGATGTGTGTCTCTCCATTATAGGCTTTTGTGACTTTATTCTATTAAGAGGATATATTATTTAATACAATAACCACAATAGTACTTAGAAATGTCTCTGCAACATGAAACTGTACAATTTAAATTTTAATAAAATGTTATAAAAAGAATTAGTTCAGCAGAATGACATTTAATATAAGTGCAGCAACATTAGTTTACATTAATGTTGAAGTTCCTGGATCTTCTTTAGAAGTGGGCAATAATATTCTTCACTACTGCAGAGTTGATCAAGTCCTTTGCACACAATATACTTTTAACATTTTGTGTTCAGACAAATGAGAATAAAAAATGAAAATTCAAAGCAAAGAAGCTTGTGTATGGCTGCGTGAACAAATTGTTCACATTGTTCTGCATTGCTAATATATGGATGTCAGCACTACCCTGAAAATACCTTCTATAAAGTATTGGTTTAAATTGCTTCAAAGGATAAAAATTATGAAATTCAATAGACATGACAATGCAGATACACTGAAGTCAAAACCTTGTATCAATTACCACAGCAAGTTTTTGGTATGGGATCCTGTGGTATTTGCATAGTTTTCAATTACGTATCATGTATCATGGAAAATAAAAATATGATTCACTATATTACTGTAACATTACAATAACTTTGTTTTTTTTCTGGTTTCTATATCTGGACTCTGAAGTTTCCAAGAACTAAGCTATCATTTTTTAATGATATTAATATTTTAATTATTTGTTAAAAGTGTAACGTTTGCTGGGTGTTGTTGTTTTGATTTGATTAGAAACTTTCCCTGAAGTTTTTTTCAAAACCCAACTAAGAAATGATATAGAAATGTTTGAGTGGGCAGCTGTAAAGGAACAAAAAGGGTTTAGTTTCACACTGGATAGAAAAAAGAAACAAGAAAAAAACATTTTGACTGTAGATTTGCCAAATCTCAGAAACAAAGAACAAATTGGCAGAAAAATGTGCTTCAGCTAATAAAAAAGGATGTACTGTATATAATGCTGAATCTCATCCACTTCTTCACTTGTAAACTTCTTCATGAGATTGCTCTCCAGAAGCATTAGGACTGTAACTTAGAACTGTTTTTTTTGCTTTACAAGCAATTTGTATTTGTGATAACATGATTATTAGAACAACACATGGAGTATTCAAACAAAACATGCTTTATGTTCAACCCAGTGATTTCAAGTGACTTTAAGTATCATGACACATTCACATTGAGTAAAACCATCAGTACAGATGGTAGCATATCTCTTTGAGACAGTAACTGTATGAAGTCTGTGATCATTTGAAC
This sequence comes from Atractosteus spatula, assembly GCF_055471065.1. NCBI lineage: Eukaryota > Metazoa > Chordata > Actinopteri > Semionotiformes > Lepisosteidae > Atractosteus > Atractosteus spatula. Next base: position 9,461,890 of record NC_142718.1, on the reverse strand, counting down.
TCACCAAACTCTTTCTCAGCCCTTCTTCCTGCCACTTGAACACAACACCTTTTATTATGGTGTTGTGACCTTATTTTCTTCTGCAGCATGTAAAATGCACGCTTCATTGCATTTAAATCTGGAGATTGACTTGGGTAGTCTAAAATCTTTTCCTTTCCTTTTATTCCCTCCTGATAACCTCCTTAGTTGTACTGGCCTGGCTGCATTGCCTGTAATGTTTTGAACCATTGTCATTCTGAATAGTGAAGCAACTCCCAAGAAGTATGGAAACATTTTCTTCTGCATAAATGGGAAACAAAATCTGTAAAACTTCAGAATATATTTAGAATACATTCTGCTGTCATCATTTGTCTATATTTATAATGGAACTAGTAAACCAGCTCCATATGCGGTCAAACATGTCCAGCCCATGACATTACCACCTTCACCTACAATTTCTTTGTCTCTTTGTCCAAATTTTGGCTACCAAATTGGCAGACAAATGTGCTTCAACAAAAGGATGTATATAACACTGAAGCTTACAAATTACATAATCTCTTGAAAAGAAGCAGCTGGATCAAATATGTGATTGGAAACTAATGTTTTAAATTAAGACAGAAGTATTTCATATGTGTGAAACTATTCTTAATTAAATTGTTTTACCAAAGTTAAAAAATTGAGAATATGATTAATTGTGTTAAAATTTTCAAATTAAAACGTAATCTGTAAAAAAGGAATATTTATTCTATACTTTTCCTTGGGTACTGAAGAATACAACTTTTGAAATAAAATTTTAATGTGAACTCATATGTAAAAATCATTTTTTTTTAAACATCAGCTATCTGTTCTTGTCAATAACAAAGGTATTTCTAATAATAAAAATCTAACATTAATTTCTTTTTAAAAAATAAAATACACTAAAAGTGAAAGTACTGTATAAAGGAATGAAAGGTCAGAGCGCACAGCACTATTGCTTCTTTCTTAAGGTTCTTATCCTTTAGAGGAAAACACAGCATTGTTTTCAAAGAGATAAGAAATTCTTATCTACCAAAATTCAGGGGTTCCAAATACGGATTTTCGCAGTCTCAAAAGAATCTGTACAAAATGCTTTAAATGATTGTACCAGCTGCACACAGTAATTCAAGATAACAAAATCTGCTTTACAATTTAGGTTTTGTATTTACTTCCATGATGATACATTTTATTAAATAACTGTAAAAGTGCAATATAACATTCTATAATCTTAATGCACGATAAAACATTTTGTGAAACAGACAGAATGATAAAAATAAAAGAAACATTTATTTTGTGTGAACATGTGATATCATTATCATAAAAGAAACATTAGCTTAGCTTTAAATCTGCTGAGACTGCTGTTACAGGATAAGTAGCAACAGCAATTTTAAAAATAACTATGTTAACTACTTATCTAAAAGGGTTAGGCTACATTGCTACTAATTTACAATGCTGTTAAATTGTTTTCAGATAATACAAATGCTGTCTGGATTTAAAGTTTTCTAATACATAAAACAAAATGTTGTAACACTTATAAAAACAGTTTTAAAAAATGTCATTAAATACAAATGAAGTGCCACATGGATTCTACGTTAATTGATACTTCATTACTTATTGTTAATGCTTTAAATAAACACTATTTTAATAAGGAAATTGCTATCTACCTTCCTTAATCCAATTTTGTTTGTTTATTTTATGCAGTGTAATGTTTTCTTCAAGTAAGCTTGTAGCCAAGCCTTAACTATCTACTTCTTCTGACACAAATTTGTAGGAAGTATAATAATGCTGTATATTTGATTTTCTTTTGCCAGGATTATTATTTCTGTTTTCATCTTATGATTCATGTAAGTCATACTGTAAGATTTTAATTGAAAGTAATTAGGCATTTTTTTAACATGAATATGCAACTGCATATCAGTTTTTATATTAATTTGTGATATACCATTCAAAATATTGCATTACCCAACATTTATTTCAAATTTATTTCTGTGTTCCTACTTAAAATGCAAAATGTTCAGTTTAAAGTCTCATACAGTAAGACAGAAATGATGACTGAATGGTAAACCATCAGATTGTTTTCAGTGTCCCAGTCCTGAAATATTCTCTTCCCTAGGCAGCCAAAGACTGTGTTTGTAGATCTAAGGTAATGCTGCATTTCACAATCAATGCCAGACTTCTGTTAAAGATAACTCCCAAGATAGTGGAAGTATTTTACATCCTCTAGACAATCATCATGAATCTAGATCGATGGCACTGGGGAGCATGAATTTGAAACTTGTTGTTTTTACCATTGAGGATGTTCCTACACTGGACAATGGCAACTCTGAGCCGTCTAATGTCTGAAATTAAGCTTACATTCTTGATACAAAAGTAAACAATGGAGAAGTGAATTTAAAGTGGACAACAGTTGGATAGATAAGAACATTAAAAGATAAACAAGAATAGGCCATTTGACCTATCTAGCCCAATTAGTAGCAAATTGTTCCAATGACTTCATTGAGTTGTTTCTTGAAAGAAGACAGGTTGAACAACTTGGTGTGATAGCTTGTTCCATAGACCTATCACCCTAATTAATAATTCATTAAGCCTTATTTGGTTGCTAGTGACTAGAAGATCAATTATTTCCATTGTTCTTATTTGTTATCAATGTGCAGTAATGTATTCATTAGTAAGGGCTGAATTCAATTGCTAACCATTATGAGGGAACTTGTAAGGCATTTGCACAGGTGTTATTTTCTGTCTAGAATCAATTTCGTTCAGGACAACATCTCTGTAGTGTTGTGGATGGTTTCTACAATGAATTGAGGCAGATTAAAGATAAAACACGCATGCTGATGATTTTCCAGTGAATAGACGTCCTGTATGTCTAGTACAGTATGTTTTTATGTTTTTATCTGTGACTACTTCTAACAATGAAAGTTTTAAATCTAAGTCTTTGTACAAAATAAACTCCAAATACTACAAATATTGTAAAATAATTGATCACCCCTCTTTAAGATAAGATCACTTTATTAGCCATATACAATTTCTTGCATTAGGAATTCAACTTTTCACATACCCCAGCTTGCTCTCCAGGAGACACAACCACACAGACTGAGAGCAGCTTGGAGTCAGAGCCATTGTATAGCAACCCTAGAGCAATTGGGGTTAAGGGCCTTGCTCAGGGGCCCAACAGAGTAGGACTCCTCTGCCAGCCACAGGATTTGAACCAGCAACTTTCTAGTGATAGGTGGAGATCCTAAGCCACAGTGCCACCGCTCCACACAAGTGTTTTAAATCACATTCACCGAAATATAGGGAATGTATGCTAATTAAACCAAACCATTTTTTTCAAACTGTAAAAGCTAACTAATATTAATTTTGGTGAAGACAGTACATGATGTCTGTTTCATGATGATGAGTATTATTATTGAAATTAACTTTTGAACTTGTAAACTCAAAGCACTGTTTACCTACTAAGCACAACTGTGCCTATGCATTGTTTGCATGCTGATGAATTTCAAAGCAGCTTGTTAGCTACATAACACTGTTAATATGATACGAAAAGGTTGCACCTAAAAAGTGTCCTTAATTTAGTTTGGCCCAGGGTAACATTTTCTTTTTAGGTGCATGTGGACTTAAGAAAAGGTTCCCTGAGTTATAGGGCTAATCTAAAACTCAAGTATGGAAGGGGTCTAAGGCTAATTAAAACATCTTTAGACCAAAGTCATTATGCAGGCATGAAGTGCAATTTTAAATTCCACTTTTCTTAACTGTCAAGTCTATGCACTTTGGTCAAATTATAATCAAGGAACCAGAAGACAATGCCATTCCGACAGTAGAAGGAAAAAGCACATATAGCTGTTCAGCCTTCAGTTATTAGAGAAAAGAGAAAAGTTATAGGAATATAAAGTAAAGGAGAACAAAGTAATAAGGATGTGTGAATAAACACAGCAAGTGACAAAAATTGCTCAAATGCATGAAAATTCTTCAACTTCTTCAAAGCTTAATCTAATTCAGCAGTTTTTGTGGTGATGAGCTCACTAGATGGTCAATCTGTAGAAACATAACAGGTATGTAAGTAAAACAATGGATGCAATCTGATTTATATACTACATTTCTTTGACATCCAAACACTTTGCTGGCAGAACTAGTCAAGTCCTTATTTAAGAAGGTGGTGAAAAAACTAATGTTTGCTGAAAAACATTGATTCCTATTCCAGCTAATAGTGTTGGTCTCACTCCTGGGATATGTATTATATATAACGAATAAATCATATTATTATGAAATTTATATATCTTTCTTCAGTGTTAGGTGCCAAACAATGTGTAACTGGAAATGTCAATGTCAATATTTAGAATTTCAATTTACATATTGTCAAAAATGATACTTTGTCAAAATGAAGAATAAATCTAGGAAATTAAACTTAGCAACCCCAGACATGTAATAAGAAAACCCAAATGAATAAGAATTACTTTAAGTTCTCTACATTTGAAATAACACTAGTCAGTGTGAATATCCTAAAGAAACAACTTAAATAAAATTGAATGAGAAATCTAATTGAATCTCTGTATCATGATTACAAACTTAAAAGGTTAGAAAGGGCAAAAAGTTAAACTAACTTCCAGCAACAGCAGATTCTTTTAGGAGGCTATTTTTCAATTTTATTTTATTCACTGTTACAGACATTGTGCATTTCTAAGACATATTTTTCCCCATTGTTTTTTGATAATGTAATATTTTTCCATTCTGCCAAGACAGCTCAAGACACATTCTACAATTTCTCACACATTTGCCTTTATGTCACTTATTCATTAAGCTGAGAGAAAAGGGAGAAAAGGTCACTAGATTTACGCATGCTTATTCTTTCTTAAAGATATAACTCTCTGTAAAAAATATATATCTCCCTGTATCTGACACTTCATTGAAATAATATTCAAAATTATTATAATAGTGAATAATATTATAATATTCATATTCAATATTATGAAGACTATTTCATGAAAGGTTTGATGCAAAAAAGGTTTATTTCAAGGTAGAGCTATAATACAATCTGTAGTACTGGAACTTCATGGACCTACCCATCTGACAAGACAAGTTGGTTTTCAGTGTTTCTGTTTTCAGCCATTGATTTTGCTTATCAATAAACAGGGCTTTTGATTTTTCATGTTTGGTACAGCTGTCTGTTAAAGACATTAATATATGGAGTAGAAACATCTTACATTTCAGAAGTGGAAACAAAACATACTGTATATCTAGGATCTGGAAATTTAAAAATATTTATTTGCACAAGCATTGAGCACATGGGAGAAAGCACTGAGCAGTGGCCCAATAAAGTTGTAAAACCTGACTCTTTGGGAATCTATAAGATATGGTTAAATAAGACTCCAGTTATCAGTTAAAAAAGTCTTTAGTTATTAGAAACCAGTGAAACAAGATGGCCCAAATGACATGTTCTTACAGTATGTGTAACCTTTCTTAATGCAGTTGTTTGAATGCATGTATCCTTGGAAATATAAAGGTATATATACTGTATGTACAGTATATACTAAAAATATAAAAGATGTGGCCTATTTATAACAATACTGTTTGTTAGTTGTTGTGAAGCAAGCCATTGTAAGTTAAACTAATTGCAATATTAATCATTTTCAGTTAAAACAGAGATGCAAAAAAAAGCCTAAAAAAAGAACAAAGTGCACTGTTAAAAAGAGTAGAACAGTCAGGGGAAAATGCCAAATGTAACTAAACTATAACTACGTCCATATATTTCTCCTTTAATTTAGCAACAGTCTTAAAAAAAAGCTGCAGCAAAAAAAGCTTTGCAAAGTGCTTTTGAAATTGATTTTTTTTTTAATGAATGTACTGTACCATGCCATTACCTAGCACTGAGCACTTTCAATATCTAACTTAGAGGTACATTTTAACAAAAGTTATTACAGTTAACAAGATATCACTGAAATGCTTGTGTTTCTAAGAAGGAAAAACAATGTGGTAAAAGCGAATACAAAATACAGAACAGGACTGCATAGGCTGTGACCAAGGAAGATTAATGCTTACATTCAGCCTTGCATGTCTAACACTGTAGATCTTGGGCATTTAGGTCATAGTTTATTATTTAAGATTTAAGATATGCACTGTACTGTATATAAATGTGAATAAAATAAATTAAATTACCTTAGTGTATCACATGCATCATTAAGAACATAAACAACAGTTACAATTTGGTATGCATATCATGTATGTTTTTTCATGCAGACTGGGGAAGACAATCAGCTTTGTTGAGGGTTCTGTCAAGAGTAAGATAAGATAAAATCATTTTATTGGCCACATACAATTTCTTGTATTAGGAATTTGTCTTTTCGGATGCCCCAACTTGCTCTCCATGAGAGACACACAGACAGGGAGAGAAGCCTGGGGTCACAGCACAGGATCACCATTTATACAGCAGCTGGGGTTAAGGGCCTTTCTCAGGGGCCCAATGGAGTAGGATTCCTCTGCCAGCCACGGGATTCAAACCGGCAACCTTCTAGCCACAGGCACAGGCCTTAGCCACTGCACCAACCATAATGTAGAGAGGAAACTGTGTTCTTTGTGTTTCTAATCAAATAGTTTTCCTGTTAATGGGTTTTTTATATTTGCTATGTAATTGATTCATTTACTTCCTTTGAACAGGAACTTCTGCTTTTCATTCAGTGCAGTGTTTATATTTAGTTAGCTGCAAAATCTAGCCAACTGAATTAAATATTTCACAGAAGAGCCACATGCTCTTATGATGTTTCAGTGTTATGCATCTGTGTACCTGTACATCTACAGAATGAAACAGTAATGGATAAATTACTGTTTATACACTGTTAAGCTTTTGCTAAGAATCATAAGTCTGAACAAAGAGAAATGCAGAATTGACATACTGACAGGCTGTTTTTTATAATTATTAAATACTCATGTAGTTATTCAAGGAGCTGGGACTGCTTTTGTCTTCACCAACACTACAGCAGACTATCACATAAAATCTCATTTTCATTCGTAACAACAGAGAAGATGAATTATTTCCGTGTGTGCTGATTGAACACCTGATCCACCACTCAAATAAAAATTTAAACCAAACCAAAGATCTGACTACTTGGTTATCAAAGATACTCTTTAGATAAGATCAGATCACTTTATTAGCCCTGTACAATTTCTTGCATTAGGAATTCATCTTTTCACATACCCCAGCTCTCTCCATAAGACACTGATGGGGAGAGAAGCTTGGGGTTACAGCACAGGATCAGCCATTTATACAGCATCCCTGGAGCAGATGGGGTTAAGGGCCTTGTTCAGGGGCCCCAATGGAGTAGCATTCCTCTACCAGTTGGGTTATTTGAACCAGCAACCTTCCAGCCACAGTGCCACCACTCCCCTCCGCTTTAGAATAGGAGAAGAGTGAACTGTGAAGCCATGCCTAAGTTCCATTCTGGGTTTCTACAATCTGGCCTACCTTAATTCTCCCTTTTCAACTGATAAGGTATTTTCACACATTTCTACCTGATCTGCTCTGAATAGTGTGCATAATGCAGTAGGTGGGTGTTGCACTTGGTGTACATGTGTGTGTACATGTAAATCTTCTTAATATGTAGAACATGTAGGTATCAGATGGAATGAAAACCACTATATAAGTAATCATTAATCTGTTTATATTGTTATTAAGAATACAAAATTATATTTATTAATTATTAATACAGTTTATGTATATATACAGTATCCTTAATACCGGGTTACAAGGAAACATATTCTGTGGGAGAAATGGCAGAGCATGTGAATGTTTCGCATAATGGAGTTCCAGACTGCAATTATCAGATAAGGCAAAAACAGTAGCTGTGCAAACAAAAGTGGTCAAAGCAGAGAGAAGAAATAACAGATGGGATATCTGAAAGTCCAAGGCTAATTACTTCCTACTCGGCATTCATCTTACTGTTGATTTGATCTCCATGTGAAATCATCCTGTCAAAGGAATAAAATGCATCTTCAAGGAACTCGTATAATGCAAAATGTTGCAACTCAGAAGCTTTTTGCTTAGATAAGAATGTCAAAAATGCACAGAAAGGTGAAATAGCAATTGGTCAAAAGGGTGTTAAAAGGATTGTGTAAGTACGGATGTGGCGATGTTCTCATTTTTCAGCTCTGAGAATGAGAATCATCTCAGATGAGAAATCAACAGCATTTATGGAAATACCTACAACAAAACCAGATACTTGTCATTGTTTTGCTCACACACAAACTAGTAAAGTGGTAAAGTGCAATATCATGCCATTCTCCAACAATATGCAGCATTCCAACTGAGGTGACTTACTGGGAAAGCATTTGTTTTTCCACGTTATCAAAGAAATCTAGGACAATCTAGATTAAAAGCTGTCATTTAAATATGCCATGTGAATGTGCATATGAATGAAGGTAGAAATTGGCAGGACTAACCTGTGAGAATGAATTTAAATTAAGGTTGCTAATGTCTTGATTGAATATTCTCATGTAAAGCTTCAGTGTTATGTGGAATTTCAAAAAGAAGAATACATTACTCTACAGAAAATAAACACATTCAAATGAGACATGAAACACTCTCTGAACAAAAAGGGCTTCGGTAATAAAAATTCTTATGATATTTTTACATGCAAGGCATTTTTGTACATTGTACATTGCATAAAAATCAAGAAAGTATCATTTTAAACAAAATTTGCAACTATCTTCACATTGTTTTTATTGTTTTCATGGAAAAAATAGTACATGAAAAAGTATTATTTAATTATTTTAAATTTGTATTTCAGCTGTCAGTGATGTTTAAATGTAATGTTGTACTGTACAACACAAACTGATACTTTGGAGGACTAAACTAAACAGCACTTTTTTGTAACTAATACCATATCATTACATACATTTGAGAAGATTTCCTAATTGTCCCTGATGCATCTAAGTGCGTTTGATCTGACTTTTAAAGTAAAAGGGCATTTGAATTGTTTTGCTATTCTTCACAGGGCTGCATGCATAACTGTGGTAATTCAACACTGCCATCTAGAGGATATATACTGATGTACTGATGTTTTCTAAATTCAGTGTCCCAAAAAACAGGTACCACAATTTTATTATGCATTTAAATGTAATTGTCTCATATTGAGTCTTTTGGATGAATGCAATCAGACTTCAAATTGCTTTACTGGTTTTAGGACTTTATTCAATGTACACATGAACTACAATATTCTATTTACGAAAAGTAGAACATATTCATGCTAAAACTAAACATCTTTCAATGTTATCGATCTGTTAGTTTTCCAAACAATTTGCAAAATATTAATTTACCTTTCAATTATAATTCCTGAGTTGATTATAGAGAATATTATTTTTTCTGCCTAGTCCCATTTTACTCAGAAGAATTTTAATGTCCAAATACTATAATATGGATTAATACATAAATAACTATTCAGAGTTGCAGTTATAGTATAAATATTATAATTACCTTAATTTCAGTACATTTTTCCTGTTTCATTTTAGATTAATAATGTGTGCCTACTTAAAACTGCATGAAATGTCAAAAAGGGGAATGACGTAGTTTAATACTGAATTAGAGGACAAAAACTCAAAGTAAGAAAATTATACATAGTTTTCCTAAAAAAGAGAAAATTATACTGAATTAAGCTTTTAGCTCCTCAGTATGAGCCTTTATACGTCAAACAATGGTGTATACCAGGGTTGAGAACTCCAGTCTTTGAGAGCTGCAGGCTACACTGATGTTCATTCCACCAATGATTTTAATAGCTTAATTAAACTAATTATTTAGATAAGAAGCCAATTAATTGTTTTTTCATGCTTAAGCATAAAATTAGCTTGTAATTGAAAAGTACATGTACCTGTAAAACCTGCAGGTTAATAGCATTCACCTCAGTACAGACTTTTTCTTTAATATAATTATATAGCACCTCGCATACATATAATGTTAAAGGCCAATCCAAATGTATTTTTGTATCTGCAGTATAAGACAATGGTATGAATGGTAAAAAATGGTAAGAAATTAAAAAAATACTTTAACTGTAAAAAGTACAAAAATCTGAAAAGGGTGACAGAAAAGAAAGAAAAAGGAAAAAATTGGATAAACTTTACCCTCATGTAGCCATTTTTTATTTTTTTAAAGCAAAGCTAACAGCGAATGCATTTTCATTTTGATATGTTTGATTCACATTCACTCTAGTGTGACAGCTTTCATTGTTTGGTATTGTTACTGTTCTGAATTAAACTAATAATATAATAATTTATATTTTGCTATGTACTACCTGGATGGTCAATACATACAGTACACTATTGCAACAAAGAGCATGCCTTCCAATTACGTGTACAGTGAAGTTTAAGGTGAGATTTTCACAATCGCCTCTAATTATCATTTCTGACAGAAAACCTTATTAAAAACGTTTTATCCTTTTGAGTCAACTAAACAAAGAAGCAGAACTTCTTTATCTTAAAGATGTAAAATGTTGGGACAATTGGTTGATAGATGTCTCTATGTAGTGAGGAGTTTACTGTTAGGTGTTAGACATTCAAAAGATCATCAACCCTTCTTGTTGAGAATACGTTTGAAGTCTCTAGTTAACATTTCGAAAACTAAAATAAAAACACGATGACAACCATAATGGAGAAAATCATTCAACCATTGCAACCAAAGATTTCATAAGGAGAAAAAATGGAAAACCAAAGAATGAATTTTACATGCTAAAGAAAGAACATCCCAAGAATAAGCAAGAACTTAGTGGTTACAACAAAAACTTGGCAAATCAACCAGCTCAGCTCATTTTAACCAGTTAAAATAATTACAGAATTTGGTTGCACCTCACTTTGAGCACCAACTATGGATTTTTACCATGGATTTTTTAAGTTGATGTGTCCCTTACTTCAAATCACAGGGTTGAACACAAGCATTTTTGTTCTCATATGATCCTATGTATGTGTTCAACTATTAAAAAACAATATTATTAATAAATAAAATTATTACAAATAACAATATATTATGTTACAGGCCTTGCTTAGGTTCTGAGATCTGACAACCTCAGGCTTGTTCTAACTATTGCTGTCCATGCAGAGCCGAGATAAAATATTTTTTTTAACACAGAGATTATGGAAATTCTAAATGAATGTGCCTCAAGTCTGTTTCTGTCTTCTGTTCCAATGTGAGTCCAAACTGTCAGAAAAAATTCTGTAGCTTTCGTGTGAGTGTTCAGATAGGCTTTTCAAGTTGTCTAAAGCAGGAACCCCGCTCACCTGAGGATTTTCATTCCAGGAAAGCTCTGTTATTTCATCTAATTACTAGATTGTTTCTCAGGAGCCTTTTGAAAGATTTCATACAGTAGAATTTTGGAGATTGTAAGTTACTTACAAAATATAATTGTTAAAAAGAAACCTGCAACTGTTAAAGAACTTAAACAAGAGTAATAATGTATCTTATTGTTAGTTGCCTAAGCTTTTACTTTTTCAAAATCAGGATCACAAGGTCCTGAACCTGGACCTGAACAAGGTCCAACACACACTGATTGATAACACCAGCAGGAAATATCTGTACCAAAAGACAGAATGTCCTCACACCATATTAAATAATTGCAATTAATGATTTTACAACTAGCTGTAAACCAATGTAAATAAATTAAATAAATTAAAATACATCAAAGTTGCTTTCTTATATGTTGTGCTTCTAAGCAGAATGTATACAGTAGTTACTACCAGTTACTACCATCATATGTTTTATATGAGGAATATGTTCTATCACACAACTACAGTATTTAAAGCGATGGCAATTTAACAATTATGTTATTCTTAATCATTGTCTTATGCTGACTTTATGAATATGTTTTTTTTCCTGTCACTAAAGAAACCTAAGAGCTCTAAATTGTCTGAGTTTTCCTCATACAGTATTTTGGAGAAATGAGAGGAAGAAAGCATTCTTCAGAATATGCTAATTTCTTTTCCTGCTAGAGTTGAAACTGTACTCGACATAATTGCCGTAGGGATGAAATGAAAAATAAAAAGGGCTGTGTGACTTCCTCTATATTTCATCTCAAATCTTTTTTTAAGTGTTTCTTCAGATCTGAAGCGTAAGAATCATTCTTTGTACTAGAGATAAAAAATGATTTGGTACTACAGAGAAACTTAATAAGCATTTTGTTCACTAACATTTGTCACTATGGCTTGAATTCCCCCTTGCAATTTATCGCTTATCTCTGCCGGTCTATCGCTTTCTGGAATGTCTTAAGAAAGAATAATACTGAGCATATTGCTGAAGAAATAGAAGCCTTTCAGTGGCAGCAAATATATAGAGAATCCAGGATAATGGCATTAAGCTAAAATGAGGAATGTGTTACAATAAATATAAGTCTAGGACCAGTCAATAAAGAGATGGATAAATATTTTTTCTAAGAAAAATAACCAGAGTAGTCCAAGACCATATAAAAAGTAAATCAAATCAATTGGTAAACAGAGCATTTAAGGACAACATTTTAGTCGAAGAGCTGGAGTGATGTATGAATGTAATCTCTTTGTTTCCATTAACTCACTATACTTGCAGTTGATGAATGGTGAATGGGAGCTTGCTGTTGGATCTCCATATGCTTCATAGCAAACTCTAAAACAAATTTAAAAACAGTTTGATTAGTAATTTCTGGATAAAGAGTAAAAGAAGCAGATGGGAAATGCAGCCCTCATTTTTGTTCAATGAAAAACACAATTAATGTCAGGTTTCTTATGTCTTTGTGCATATGTATGATTTGTGCAGAACATTTTTGTCTGCTTTCAGAATTTTCTATTATGCTGAAAATGTATATAGCATTTGCATATCACATTGAAAAATTGAATCTCAGTTAATAATTTTACATTCAAATGCTGAATATCATACTTTGATTTTGAAATTAAAGAACAGACTTTTCATATTTAAATTCTAAGACCTACAGTTCCTAACTGTGGTATTGCTAAATTGCTTTCCATAATCGTTTGCTAATATTAATTTCTGAAACCACTCAATCACTGCATTCCCAGCTTGATATTATCTGTACCACTGGCTAAGGCTTGCTCAAGAACTACCATTATACAGTAGAAGTACTGCAAGCTAGCAGTCCTGATCTTATTGTCACATACTTACTGTACTTTCCAAATTCATGCTTTACTTTTGGTAATGTGAGATGATATTAGAAAAGTGGTAAAGATTCACTTACAGTTCCTTCAGGATATTTCAAGGTATCAAATCTTCCCAAGTTCTCTATTTGTTATTTAACTGCTTGTATTTAATGTATTGGTTCAATCAAATCATTCTAGGCATTCATTCCATTTTCATTTGCAAGTAAAAGTAAACACAGCATGTTGACAAGTTCACAAATTAAGCTCAGAATAACATCTTGATGTGCTGTCCAGGAAATATGTATGCTTTTCACATTTATTCGTACCAAATCTTTAAAAATCTATTGACATTTCATTGAAATACCTTAGAATGGCTCTTGAAGTGATTTTTTTTCCAGTCATAGTTAACAAAGTAAAGGTTGTTATTTACACCTTTAGCTACTGTAGGATAGGCCAACCCTGACTTAATGAATAAGAGAAAAGGCTACAGACTGGAGAATTGGAGATTTTGCCTCCACTTTATAAAAAACTAGTAAACTATATTCAAATAAATCTTTTTCTGTTATTGGTAACATTTAGGAAAATACAGGGCTAGATTAGAATAATATTTAGAAAACAGTGGCATTTGAAAAGACAGATTTAGAAGATTTTAGAAGATTTAGTTCTTTGTTGAACGAATTTGCAAGACTTCTATGAACAAACAGAAAAGATAGTAGTTACCACAAGTACATGATAATATGTAAAGAGTTCCAGAAAGTTTTTATAATGTCACTCTTCGGAGTTTGATTGCCCCAGGTGTGCACATATATCAAAACTGGTGTAAGCGGAAACAGTGAGTCATCTTATGTGGCACAACTTTTAATTGAACATATGTAAGTACTTGTGTACAGATGCAGCCATTCAAAATGCGTGAGGTATTTCGCGGCATACCCCGGTGGGCGTGTCGCAGTATCACGCGGTATGACGCAGTTAACGTGGTGTCACGTGGTTAACTATCCGGCGTCGCCTTGTAAAACCGCCAGGGGGAGCTTAACCTCTCATGTACAGCATTTGAGCCTTTAATTTTGAACTGTGTATTACAGCATGTTAATCATCAGTCATTAAAATGTTGGTATATTTTATGAAAGCAAGATTGCTCAGTTGGACAAAAGTACACAACCTACCTTTATCAGAAATATTTATGCATCAAAGCCTTTACTGAAGATATTACTAATAGTATTAATAATGGATGACTTTGGACAAGCTGTATACTCAAAGTATAATTTCTTTAGCACATTTGTACAAGCACTTGGAATCTGTCCAAGCCATACTTTGTCAGGCATTTTGTTTTACTTCAACGGGCATAAAAACTTCCTTGCTTTTAACAGGGCATTTCATAATTTCTAACTACGAAAATGATTTAAAATGCGACACCTATCATTCAACTAGAGCTTAAAATATCACAAGGATCCTCAAGAGCACAGCAAAGAGTGTATTAAAAGACACTTGTATTTATCAACGCTTTCTTTTCCGTATACCAGATTTTATGGAACCACTTCAGAGGGGTGTCAGCCAGTCAGATTCCAGGAATCGGCACTTTAAAGGAAAAATACACACCGGTATTCCATTTCTCCCTAACGATTTTAAGCATCGAAGTATTTAACTAGCATGTGAAATAGCGTGTGAAAAAGTGGTAGTTTTAAGCTTTTCTGCTAATATAATATGGAATTGCGTATCTAAAGAATTTAATAACGGTATTCGTGTGCTGCGACAGGGCTGTGTAGGGCTGTTTCGCCTGCCTGTTCATGCGAGCTGTCTTGTAGCTGACTGGTCTAGGTGTGTGACTACCAGCTGGCTGGTTGTGTGTTCGAATCCAGCTGGTGCTGGACTTTTCTTTTAACAAACATTTCTTCGAAAAAATAGAATAGCGATATTATGGACAATCAATTGACTTTTATATTTCAAAATATCGCAACATGATCGATATTTGCGATATTTTGAACATATCTTCCCTTCTGACAGCGGTTCCTGCTTCTATTGTGTGTGTGTGTGCAACAGAGTAAATTTTTATAGAGAAATGGAGGCTGGACAGTATGCGTTACAATATAAACATTTATATTGATTTAAATCGTGTTCTGATTTAAATCGCAAACGCGTGTTTAATTATGTGTTTTTTAATCATAATCAGGCTAATGCATTTCTACATTTTCTGTATGAACCAGCTTAGAGGTTCATACAGAAAGACAGCTTGTGTTTAAATTGAGTGTAAGGTAATTTATGCTTCTAAAGTCATGGTCAGCATTTATTATTGTACTGTGCTGTAAACTTTTTCTGTGCCTAGTCACATTATTTTATAGCGTTTTTATTGCGTTATTAAATCCGGTGGCGCTGTGTGTTAGTTTCCTGACTCCCATTATTTAAACTGCGACACTGATCATTCATCTCTAAATAAACTTTATTTTATATAGCGTTTTAAGCGAATAGGTAATTAGATTGCTCATAAACCTAATCGCTTTTTCTACATAAACACAGCGTGATTGCTCTCTGAAAATGCTTTTCCTTTATTTTTAAAGTAGGCTCAGATTTCAACTATAGATCGTATTATTATAAACTGTCTTGGAAAAATGTATTTTATGTAAACCATGTTTGCTATTAATTCATTTAGGGCTAAAATACGTTCATTGTCTTCCAATCGAGTCGACATTGGAAGCCTGCCACACCCGGACTGTTAAACCAACGCATTAGCACGTCGCCAGTATTGGCTTTAGTATTCCCCCCCTCTCCCCTCAATTCAATTCAATTCAAGGTGTTTTATTTGCATGACAGATGGGTACAAGCAGTGTTGGGTATGTATATTGTAACGCTTACGGCAGACAGGCACTGTGTAAGAGCCGGCGCACCAGAGCAGCGCACCGAGGGAGCGTCTGCATTTATAACTTAGTTTTTAAAATTAGTCAAGCAATATGAAGCATCTCCTTTTACTTAGTGCCTGAGCATAAAAAGAATAGGAGCATACTGCAATGCGTGTGAAGTCCATAAACAATATTAATTTTGGAACTTAAACATACAGTATATGGCTGGTCTCGGTACTTTAAAGAAAACATACACACCAGTATTCTATTTCTCCCTAAACATTTTAAGCATCGAAGTCTTTAACTAACGCGATACCGGAGTCAACAAGCATACTTTTAGAATTTGATTAAAAGGGAATATAATATGGAATCGCGTATCTCAAGAATTTAAAGACCAGACAATCGCAAACGCATTTTCAATAAAATTATTTTATTCATTCAGCAGTTTGTGAGAGGGACATCCAGCAGGGAGAGACACACACACCGGTTTTCATTGACAAAATTGTTTTTTTTCAATTCCTCTTGTCTAACAGGAATGTTTTGTTTGTGGACAGACTGTTAGTCAAGAGGAAAAGACCGCCTCCTCCTACGAAGCATTTCGTTGATCCGATCACGAATTATTTTCCAGTCGTACGCAGCAAGGGTTGAGAATCTCCGATTCACCATCGTACTAATGGTTTCCCGGAGATTGCAAGGCAAGGCACTTTTGCCTCTGGACCCATCGAAATTTACAGACGTGGTCCACCCCCAGTAAATTTCAAAAGTCACAAGATTTATTGTAGATATATTATAATATATAAGATATATTGTAGAACCGCTGATTCTTATGGAATGTGTTCCGCAGGAGATTCAAATTTTTATTTATTTTTTAATCGCGTATCTAAGGAAATCTCAGTATAACTTTGTTCATGAACAAACAGTGGCATGTTACATTATCATTAGTTTTTTTAACAAGGCTCGCCAGCTAATGTGAATCGAAACCTGTCTTGCTAGCTTTTAAAGTCGTGCATGTGTAAACGACAATTGAAATAGAGAAAAAAAGACCTGACTGACAAGCCGATACATACTCTTAGAGTTTGATTAATAGGGAATATAATACAAAAATACAGTAAGGGACTTAAAAGTTAAAGGAGATGCTTCATATTGCTTGACTAATTTTAAAAACTAAGTTATAAATGCAGACGCCCCCTCGGTGCCGCGCCGGGTGTAAATATCAGATTCCTGTTAGACAAGAGGAATTGAAAAAAAACAATTTTGTCAATGAAAACCGGTGTGTGTGTCTCTCCCTGCTGGATGTCCATCTCACAAACTGCTGAATGAATAAAATAATTTTATTGAAAATGCGTTTGCGATTGTCTGGTCTTTAAATTCTTGAGATATGCGATTCCATATTATATTCCCTTTTAATCAAATTCTAAAAGTATGCTTGTTGACTCCGGTATCGCGTTAGTTAAAGACTTCGATGCTTAAAATGTTTAGGGAGAAATGGAATACTGGTGTGTATGTTTTCTTTAAAGTACCGAGACCAGCCATATACTGTATGTTTAAGTTCCAAAATTAATATTGTTTATGGACTTCACACGTGTTGCAGTATGCTCCTATTCTTTTTATGCTCAGGCACTAAGTAAAAGGAGATGCTTCATATTGCTTGACTGATTTTAAAAACTAAGTTATAAATGCAGACGCTCCCTCGGTGCGCTGCTCTGGTGCGCCGGCTCTTACACAGTGCCTGTCTGCCGTAAGCGTTACAATATACATACCCAACACTGCTTGTACCCATCTGTCATGCAAATAAAACACCTTGAATTGAATTGAATTGAGGGGAGAGGGGGGGAATACTAAAGCCAATACTGGCGACGTGCTATCGCGTTAGTTAAAGACTTCGATGCTAATGCAAAAAAAACAAAAAAAACAATTTTGTCAATGAAAACCGGTGTGTGTGTCTCTCCCTGCTGGATGTCCATCTCACAAACTGCTGAATGAATAAAATAATTTTATTGAAAATGCGTTTGCGATTGTCTGGTCTTTAAATTCTTGAGATACGCGATTCCATATTATATTCCCTTTTAATCAAATTCTAAAAGTATGCTTGTTGACTCCGGTATCGCGTTAGTTAAAGACTTCGATGCTTAAAATGTTTAGGGAGAAATGGAATACTGGTGTGTATGTTTTCTTTAAAGTACCGAGACCAGCCATATACTGTATGTTTAAGTTCCAAAATTAATATTGTTTATGGACTTCACACGTGTTGCAGTATGCTCCTATTCTTTTTATGCTCAGGCACTAAGTAAAAGGAGATGCTTCATATTGCTTGACTGATTTTAAAAACTAAGTTATAAATGCAGACGCTCCCTCGGTGCGCTGCTCTGGTGCGCCGGCTCTTACACAGTGCCTGTCTGCCGTAAGCGTTACAATATACATACCCAACACTGCTTGTACCCATCTGTCATGCAAATAAAACACCTTGAATTGAATTGAATTGAGGGGAGAGGGGGGGAATACTAAAGCCAATACTGGCGACGTGCTAATGCGTTGGTTTAACAGTCCGGGTGTGGCAGGCTTCCAATGTCGACTCGATTGGAAGACAATGAACGTATTTTAGCCCTAAATGAATTAATAGCAAACATGGTTTACATAAAATACATTTTTCCAAGACAGTTTATAATAATACGATCTATAGTTGAAATCTGAGCCTACTTTAAAAATAAAGGAAAAGCATTTTCAGAGAGCAATCACGCTGTGTTTATGTAGAAAAAGCGATTAGGTTTATGAGCAATCTAATTACCTATTCGCTTAAAACGCTATATAAAATAAAGTTTATTTAGAGATGAATGATCAGTGTCGCAGTTTAAATAATGGGAGTCAGGAAACTAACACACAGCGCCACCGGATTTAATAACGCAATAAAAACGCTATAAAATAATGTGACTAGGCACAGAAAAAGTTTACAGCACAGTACAATAATAAATGCTGACCATGACTTTAGAAGCATAAATTACCTTACACTCAATTTAAACACAAGCTGTCTTTCTGTATGAACCTCTAAGCTGGTTCATACAGAAAATGTAGAAATGCATTAGCCTGATTATGATTAAAAAACACATAATTAAACACGCGTTTGCGATTTAAATCAGAACACGATTTAAATCAATATAAATGTTTATATTGTAACGCATACTGTCCAGCCTCCATTTCTCTATAAAAATTTACTCTGTTGCACACACACACACAATAGAAGCAGGAACCGCTGTCAGAAGGGAAGATATGTTCAAAATATCGCAAATATCGATCATGTTGCGATATTTTGAAATATAAAAGTCAATTGATTGTCCATAATATCGCTATTCTATTTTTTCGAAGAAATGTTTGTTAAAAGAAAAGTCCAGCACCAGCTGGATTCAAACACACAACTTGCTAGCTGGTAGTCATGCACCTAGACCAGTCGGCTACAAGACAGCTCGCATGAACAGGCAGGCGAAACAGCCCTACACAGCCCTGTCGCAGCACACGAATAACGTTATTAAATTCTTTAGATACGCGATTCCATATTATATTCCCTTTTAATCAAATTCTAAAAGTATGCTTGTTGACTCCGGTATCACGTTAGTTAAAGACTTCGAAGCTTACAATGTTTAGGGAGAAATGGAATACTGGTGTGTATTTTTTTCTTTAAAGTACCAAGACCAGCTATATACTGTATGTTTATGTTCCAAAATTAATATCGTTTATGGCCTTCACACGCGTTACAGTATGCTCCTATTCTTTTTATGCTCAGCTACTAAGATTTCCCTTCAGTGGTAAAATTCAATATCTACAACGGGCACAGTAAAGACGTTTACAGTAAGTCTTTCTACGACAGACCAACGGACCACGAGTACCCCTGTCGGTCAACCAATCACGCACCGCGGTATTTTGCGTCATCGCGCGTCACGATGCACGACGCCGTAGCCAATTACCTGCGGTACGTGTCTGTGCCGCGCACTTTGAATGGCTGCATCTGTACCTCAGGGATTGGTTTTGGGGCTGTTGCTCTTTCTGATCTATATCAATGATTTATATTCAGATATAAACCAATTGAATTTGCAATTTTAAAAGAGGGGAGTGGCAGTCACAGAAATAGCTACATTGTAATTACAAAAAGAGCTAGACAAAATCATGGAGGCAGACATGTGCTAAAGCACATTATAAAGCACAAAGTGGTCCAGACTGGTAGTACAATTATCTATGTCTTCATCAATACAATTTGCTGTAGGGAAAAAAAAAGAAAAACAATCTAAAAGCTTGGGCATATACAGTACAGTAACAAAAAATGTAGAATTTAAATTCAGAGAAGGTAACCTTGAGCTTGAGCTAGGTATGATTTCGACCTTACTTAGAACATTGTATCTAATTTTGTTGACTAAGGAAAATCACAAAAAAAGATATTACAGAAAGAGTTCCAAGAAGAGCAAAAAATATATTCCTGGTCTCAGGGGTTAGTTATCTATATAACTATTTTATACAGATAAGTTAAGGCTGCTAAATCTCTTCAGTTTCATACAAATAAAAAGACAAAGAGGAGATTTAAATCAACATATGTAACCTTGCCCACTGATTCTCATTCTGCAGGCAATGAATGCTTTAATTCTAATCCCATAGACAGCTGCATGTTTGACAGCTACAGCTAGACTGTACTGGGGCAATATCAATAAAAGGTCAATTTAGCTGTTATTATGCAGAGTTGTACACCATTGGGAAATGCAGGGGTGAAACATAATATGATTTGTTTTGCTCACTGATAAACCAGGATACCATTAAAGGTCAGTGCTGCTATTGACTGTAATGAAATTTGACTTGGTCTTGCTAGTGCCCACTTGCATCATTGGTTTAATGAAATTTTTCATTTGTGTCTAACAGTCATATTAAAGAGCAACCCATACACATCAATGAGATCTCAAGAAATGCTAGAGCTATACAGATGAGATAGAAGTTTGCCCATTTCTGTCCAAGTAAATCCTTCACATCTTGTAAGACTATATACAGCAGCTGCATTAATTTCTAATGATTCATTGCAAAACTATCAAATATCAACTATCAAATAACACACAATCTTTCTTATGTGTGCCTGTCATGTTCTTTTATTTATCTTCTTATATATAACTTACTTTAACACTTCAGCACCATAATAAAGGGCAGGATCAAGAAGGTGAAAAAAATATAACACATTATTTTTGTACTATACATATAATCAATTGGTTGTTATTGCATAAAACATAATCTATAGTAAAACACTGATTCACAGGAATATAAACAGTAATATGGAAATACCGGCATTTGTATTCAGCAGCAGTTAGAGAAGTATGAGCAATTTCATAAACTGTGAACTGAAATGGAGCTTGACAATCCTAGAAGCAAATGCATATCAATATGCCCAAGTACTTGTGTCCTTATCCTAAATGGTTTTATTGACTGCATGACTTGAATGAATGTCATAAGTATTGAAGACAAAAAGTTTTGAAATATCTAGTTTAAAGATATCTAAGAAAAAGGATAAATAATCAAATAAATGAAGCTAACAGGGAATTAGGAAAGAATATATTACTAAAGTAATCATCCCACAACAGCTGAGAGGTACTGCAAATATGCAGAGGCTTCATTTGTGGTCATATTCATATTCAACTTACTTTGGTACTGAAACTGAATAGCTAATTTGCTTTTCCTACATCCATATTCCACAAGCTATTAACAAACGGAATGTACGGGATTATAATTTAATTTCTAAATGTGTAAAAATGTGGAAACTATTAAATTGGTCTCTTTAAATCATCAGCAGTTTCAGACTTGTAGAGAATGTTTAAAATAATCTAATAAGGCTTCAAGTGAAAAATAATACCCTTGTGAAATCAAAAGTACCTGCTTGATCTGAATGGGATAAAAAATACATAGACGGAAAAAAAATGAAAAGGTTTTTCTGTAAATTCTTCAGTTGCTGGTCAGTAAATCATGAGAACAAATATAAGGGCAGCAATATTTTATAGAAACATTGCAAATATAAAAT
Source organism: Atractosteus spatula (assembly GCF_055471065.1). NCBI lineage: Eukaryota > Metazoa > Chordata > Actinopteri > Semionotiformes > Lepisosteidae > Atractosteus > Atractosteus spatula. The sequence continues at coordinate 9,439,933 of NC_142718.1, read as the reverse complement.
CAAGACAGGTGTTTTAATATGAAAAGACCATAAATTCTGAAACATATTACTCTGGTGGATTTTTTTCATTTAGAAACTTTAAAGAAAGAGTATTTTAATGCCAGTAAAAAGAAGGTTCTGACTACTTTTATGTTGCCACTCAAAGCACCAGCTTTAAAGTGCTCAATCACTTGTGGAATGAGTCAATTTCAAGTTGGCATCACTGTTGCCTTTGTGCTATATTTAACTGCGTAGAAAATATAATCAATTTTTATATAGTGGTGACTTTCTGTGAACCTGTATCAGCCAGGTCTAAATTACACTCCATTAAAAGTGAGAGCTGAGGGCTATGAAAGACATTTCTAGTTGGATAGAACTATTAAGAACAGTTTTGATGCGTACTTAAACTGTGGTTTGTATGTTGAAAAAGGTCAGGGTAAAATAAATGAAGGTCATGCACTAGATTTTAAGTATGCAACCCACAAAAGCTCTTTCAAAACAAAATGGTCCTTCAGTTTAGATTTACAGCATCAACAAGAGATGCATGCCCTTATCAGAATGCAAAAAGTCTTGATAATGCTTAATCTAAAGCACTAAGCAAAATAATGTATTTTTCTACTTTAAATATATTTTTGCTGTTGTTTTGTTTTTGAGTTTTAATATTTTGTTTAATCTCTTTGCTGAACTTTAATTATGAACTGTAACTTTTAATTGCTAGGTAAATCTCTGCTACAATCCTGCCAGTTATGACTTTTGTGTTAACATGGTTTTAAAGGAACTATACACATTATCCTACTTAAAGGGTAACTGCAATCCCAATTTCTCAGACAGGCTATTAAATCTTGGTAATAAATTAGTTGACGGTATCACAAAATTTTACAAATTCTGAATTAAGCACAAAATTGTGAACATTGCAAATTACAATGTTAAGCGGCCCTTCCTGCTCAAATAGTCACCACAAGACTAATGTAATGTGATGTACTGTATGAGCAAATAAGTAATGTTCCAATGTATTTTGCATGCAGAGTTAACAAGTGAGTGATATTTATCCGCAAAGCCATCTTGAAGACGAGAGCAATATTTCTATTGGATTAGAAGAGATGTATGGACAAGCCTGCTTGTTTGCACTGTACAGTAAAAGGGCCACTTCACATCACTGAAAGTTTTGTTTCTTCATTCTGAATCGCAGAATATGGTGCTGCAAATACCTGGAAATTTAGTCTATTTAGTGATGTAAATTGAAGGTTTTACACTTTGTATATTTTACTTTCATTGTGGTTTGAAATGCACTCATCAATGCAGATTCTTTCTAACCCGAAATACAAAAATAGTGTTGCTGTTCCCCTTTAACTATGGAGGAATATGGAACTGGAACTGATAATAGACCAATCCATACCCTTCCTAACCCTTGTATGATCCATAACCTACTGGCCTTTCTGGTTACCCTTTTGTCTTAACCTTAGCTGGGCTCTTTCAGTTTGAATCATAGGCTGGCATGGCTCAATTGGCTAAAGAGCTCCCACCTCCACACCCAATGTGATATCTGCATCTTCGCTGTACCTTTTTTTCTAAATCTGAGTAATTGGGCAGGCACACAGCCTAAACGGTCTGCCACTTCTGAGCTTATTCTAACACGACCCTAACCAGAGTCTGTCTCACCACAAGGCTGACCTCAAACAAAAATGGTCTCACCACAACACTTTACTGGTCTGTTCTCATTACAACACCAGAAAACCCTTTTTGTGCCCTATTTATACTGTAGATGAAACGGATGAAAATCAGTTGCATTTGTTTCCTCTTATAACCTTCTAGTAATGCACTTCTGTTCCCACTCTGGAGTGTCCCTATGCTATCCTCTAATCTGTCACTCTGACCAAGTTATTAGTCTTTTCTGGAAAAATAGCTGTTGTTGCATCTGGGCAGAAGTTATGCCATTGTCCTCACAATCTTAGATATTAATGTGTCTTTTTAATTTGATTTTTTTGTGCTTTTTATTTCTTATTATACTCCAAATGTTTTATTTAATATTAATTTTGGTGCAGCATTTACCTAATAATATAAACATTATGCTGCAGTTGTGTAATTGGTTTTGAACATTGTATACTGCCATGAGTCATTAAATTACATACATATTTATTATATGTATTTACTTTATACATTTATCTACTTTACAGAGTTGGCTATGGTTTTTAAAATCTATAAAAGTGTAGCGCCCTCAACCCTAAGCTGGCGCTGTCATGGGAGGGGCCCGCTGAGGTCCTCGGGGTAGTGGGCGAGGTTTGCTACCGGGTCCGGTTGAGAAAACAGGGGAGAGTGGTGGTCCTACACTGAGACTGCTTGGCACCCTACTGGGTCCGGGAGGAGGAGCCCCATGGGGAGGCTCCGGAGGAACAGCCGGGGCTGGAGCCAGCCGACAATGGGGTGGCTGCGGGTTGCCAGCCGCCACTGTGGCGCAGCGGCTGCTCGTGCAGGGTTCCACAGCCATTAGCTGACTATGAGTACAGCCTGAAGGGGGTGTTCGACGTCGGTGGGACGCCAGACGTTACAGGTGGGGGCAATGTAGCGCTCTCGCCCGGTGGTGAGGAGGAAGTGCACCTAGGCCCTGAGGGTACTGCAAAGCAGGCTGGGAGTTGTGGCCAGTGGGAGTCCGAGGGCCCGCACGATGACCAGCAGCTGACCCTGCTCATTTAAATCTACCTAAATTAGTTTTAAGTGTTCTTTGAAACTTAGTATGTATGTAGAGTCTGTTAGCGAGTTACCACCCTAAACCTGTGTACGTGTTCCGTCGGTCCCCTAATGTGTATGTGTGTAAATCCAGTTGTTGGTTCTTTTTGTTGTATAGGAGAATAAAAGCTGGTGCTTGTTTTCCTACTTTGTCTCCCCTTGTCCTTTGTCCTGCACAAACCCGAAAGTTCTACAATAGTAAGAAGAGCAGTGCAAGTCCAATTTTATTAGACCCAGAGTTAGAGATATATTATCCTCAACTTAACATTAGTTCTCAACTTCAGTATTATGCCAGAACAGAACAATGCTTAGAAATGCTGTTATCACTTATCCTTTAGCTTTTTTGTTTTAAATTGAATTTTGTATTATGTTATTATAAACAAAATGGAAAAAATAATTTCTTAACATTTAATTCTTTGTAGGAAACAAGAAAACTAAAGAAGATGGATAAGGTTTAAAAACTTACTTTGTGACATACTGTACCATTTATGAAAATGCTATTGATTGTTTCTGCCAAGCAAGTTTAAATGGACAGGAATCACATGGTTGAACTGTAGTTTCCAATTCATTAGAACAGTGGTTCTCAAACTGTGGTACGCGTACCGGCAGTGGTACGTGGAGTGCCGCCAAGTGGTACGCCAAATGACCCTGGAACTGTGTCGTGTGCACTGAAAAATCGGGACGGGTTTTCATATTTTGTATTTTAATACATGTCAAATACGCAGCCTACGTACTACGATACAGTGCGCGCTAATACTTCAGTGGACACAAGAGATACTCTGTAATTCTATACCACTCTATAGGAATGTGTGCTACGGATGCAAGTGACCAATTGTATTTAAAAAAAGCTACTGTATCTTCAGCAAATAGATGGAGAAAAGAGAATGTGCGTGATTTTGGAACAATGCTAACGTTGTAAACACAGGAATGCATAGAAATACGTGCTACGAACGCAGGTAATCTTGTGAGCACACGAAAGAGTGATAACAGAAAAATATTTAAGAACTGTTCTAATTTGAGAAAAATACACCGAGCGTCTCTGTGTTTCACTCCCATGCGCATGAAATAAAAACTTTAAATAAATACGGAAATAAAAACTGAAACGCGGAAAAATGCAAGCTTGCGGATTGTAAAGCAGGTAAGCTACACTATTTTTGAAGAACCTTATTTACCGTTGGCAAAAGAGCTGACACGTATTATGTGTAGAGAAAAAGCTGCTAAACAGCTCGACCTGCTGCCCCCCTTCCCCTGAAAGACACAGTCATTCATAGAATTATTGATATGAAGGATTATATCAAAAGTACACTGATAGAGCGCGTTAAGATGAGCAGATGTTTTTCACTGCAATTAGATGAGTCTGTAGTCGATTTGGCCAATTTGCTCGTTTACGTTAGATACGAGTTTGAGGGCATGTCCCTTGAAGACTTTCTGTTCTGTAAACCGCCACCAACAGGAACTACAGGAGAGCACATATTTCAGCTTCTGAATGAATTTATCGAAGAGAATGGCCTCGACTGGATAAAATGCGTCTGAGTTTGTACAGACGGTGCTAAAGCAATGACAAGCCGACATAACGGTGTAGTTGCACGAATTAGAGAGGTTGCTCCAGAAATTAATGTACGCATTACAACATCCACCGCGAGACCTTTGCCGTCAAGAAAATGCCTGACGATTTAATATCTGTTAGACTCTGTTGTGAATTGTATCAAGGCTCGAAAAATTAATTCACATCTGCTTTGCTCAACTAAACAGGCTCACCCCTCTCACTGAAATGGTGCTTTTTTATTAGTTGTTGTTAATGTTTTTTTTTCTGTAAAACACTTTGAGAAGCCACCTTTAAAGGCGCTATATCAAAAACTTTATTATAATATTTATTATATGTATGTGTGAGTGTGTGCATGCGCGCTCATGTTGGTTATTGAGAATTTCTGGGGTTCCTATGAGAAGATGACTTGTAGGTGGTACTTGGATGCTTTGGTTGGATTAGGGGTGGTACTTGGTCCAAAAAGTTTGAGAACCACTGCATTAGAAGAAGGGACTGAATGTTAATATTTTCAAACAGATTTCAGCTCTGTAATGTTTGATTTCCATTCACAGTTACATCAACGGTACTTTCCCACTAATTCAAGACTCTATAGAGAAAAAAGCCATATATAAATGAAAACTGTAAAATTCAAACTGCAAAAACAATATTGTAGAAGACTGACATTTTGGATTTTTTGTCTTCACCTCCTATTATGAAATGTAATTCAAGATATTGGCAGAACAAGACAATTCTTAAAAATTACACACCACTTCAGCATCACATTATCAGCATTATTCAGCAACAATATCTTTGTTAAAATTTGTTTTTCATTACATTTCCTAATTCAAGATAATGCAAGATAGGTACAGGAAGGGCCTATTCATAAATTAGGTTTACAGCATAATCCAGCAAGCTGTGAGGCAAGAAAAACTGTTGAGGTTTATGAGAGAGATCTGAAACATTGATTTGCTTTCCTCAGTTTGTAGTAATGTCAGTCATAACCTCCAGCAATGTGACTGAACATGAAAAGAAATCTGTATTAATAAGATCACGCAGTATTTGCTTATTCACTAAAAAAAAGTATGAAGTTAATAGGGATATCATACATCTGTCAGTACAATACATAAAGGAAGATTGATAACAGTAGTAAAGAAAGGTGAAAAGAGAAAAGGAGAAATTAACATTATTAGATGGGTAAGAAGCTTTACCGCCAGCAGCCATATCACCCTGTAACTCACAACTGGCAACCCACTGAAGCTAAGTAGGTGTGAGCCTGGTTGCTAAGGTTGCTGCTGGAAGAGGTGTTAGTGAGGCCAGCAGGGGGCACACACCCTGCAGTCCATGTGGGTCCTAATGCCCCAGTATAGTGACGGGGACGCTATACTGTAAACAGGCGCCGTCCTTCGGCTGAGACGTAAAACCGAGGTCCTGACTCTCTGTGGTTATTAAAAATTCCAGGGTGTTTCTTGAAATGAGTAGGGGTGTAACCCTGGTGTCCTGGCCAAATTTCCCATGCCTCCTAATAATCCCCCTCTATGAATTGGCTACATTACTTTGTTCTCCCCCCCCCACACTCTGATGGCAGGCAGAGCGACGCGCCGGTAGGAGTATTTCTCGATCGCAGTTAATGGCAACGTCAGCTCAAAGATTTGGTTCAAACCACCAAATGTAATAATAATGTTTCTTTATTAGCCCTATACAATTTTTTGCTTTAGGAATTCATCTTTTCACATACCCCAGCTTTTCTCCATGGAGACACAGACAAGGAGAGAAGGTTGGGGTCAGAGCGCAGGGTCTGCCATTGTATGGCGCCCCTGGAGCAGTTAGGGTTAAGGGCCTTGCTCAGGGGCCCAACAGAGTAGGATTCTTCTGCCAACTGTGGGATTTGAACCAGCAACCTTCCAGTCACAGACACAGATCCTTAGCCACAGAGCCACCGACAAGCAGACCCTGCTAATGCGGGATTAACGCTAGGAAAGAGAGAGATGGGTAAGAAGCTTTACTTTAGTTAAACAGCCTTACTTTATGTTCCTAAATGACATCTTAATGATTACTGAAAGACATTATTGTTGCCTTCTTAAATTTGATAATACAATCCCGTTATTGTGTATAAACTGTATTATAAAACAGTATTGATTTAAAGAAAAATATATTCATCAATGTCTAATTAAGAGAGATGACAAGAGTCTTTGAACAGAGAATCATGGAGTAAATCTCATCACTTCATGATTAGCACAAAAGCATATTGCAAGGGTGAGTCACCAATAACATTAAATACAGTATCTTCAGGCAGTAATGGTTAACAAAACAAAAATCACATTTGAAAATGGTACTTGCAAAATGAATCTGAGCTTTCCTCTTACCATTATCTTAATGATAATCTCCTATAAATATAACCCAACTGGGGCTAGCTAGTCCTTGCAGTAAACTGAAAGAAATGTGTCCTTATTGTCAATACTCTGAAATGTTTCTTTATAACAAAATGCTGGGTTATAAGTGTTAAAAATGTAAATAACAGGTATATAATTTGGAAGATGAACCACATCTCATTATTTTTTTATTTTTTCCCAAAGTCAATTAAAACAACCAAAATTCTATCCTAATAAAATTATCTAACAAAAAATAAGCATTGACAAATAAAAAAAAAATTTTTAACATTTCAGTTTATATTTAATTTATAAATGCCAAGTCATCCCACAACATGCTTAATGAAACAGACTTTTAATATTTTATCTCATATCTTCAGACTTCTTTGCATATATTAATTTGAGTTCCTAATCTCTGACTAATTTGCTTTTTACAATGTTACAGTTTTTAAATTTCTATTTGACTATTTCTAATTTTGCATAACTGTTATACATGCATGAACCTCGTGGAAAATGTTGTTTTGCTCTCTGTCTTTGTGAAAAGACAACAAGCTATGGGCTTGTTCTGTATGGTTTGATGGTAAATTGGTTCCTAATCATTCCTTTATATTTGCAGATGTATGTCCTAATCTGTAAAATGTTTACTGAAATGTGAAGAAGACAGCACTTTGTTAAAATGTTGTAAAATCTGCTTTGAATGTCATTTATTTATGTAAATGGTTGCCCTCAGAGGAATATTTCTGAACAGAAATCTAGTGTTTTCAGGTTCAATAGCAGCCTAAACATAAAGGCACAGTATCTGTCTCCTTGAACAAAACTCTGAAAGGTGTTTTCCTGATTCTTCATTGTAGACACGCGTGGTTAGGGATTAGATAAAAAAAACGACAGCATTTTCCATCAAAGGAGTATTCAAAGTAGTGTGAAAACTATAAGGCTCCAGGTGTGATAAATGGGTTTCTTCTTTTATCTTGCTCACCCTATCATTTCTGAGTCAGGTTCCTTTCAAACGACCAGCCAACCTGCTAAAATCCCAAGGCTAGTACTGACATTTGGGAAGATGGAAGACAGATAGAATGTGCTGGCCATAAATAAAACCAGATTTTAAGTCTTTTTCTTCTGCCTTTAGAATGATAAAAAAATGTGTGTATGAATCTTTGCTTCTCTTTAGCTAATCTGTATCAGTAGTCTGCATTATCTATATGGCATAACACTGATTTGAAAGCTGACACGGTCAGTGAAGACACAGGTTATTTGTCACTTGCAATGCTAAAAGCAAAGGACGGGACCCTTGTATCAGGGAAACTCATATTCATGCCATTTTCAATTTGACCAATTCCAGATGACCCAATATGGTTAGGGACAGGTCGAGGGACACTGCTATAATAGGTACCTTTCTGTATAGGAGATGGTCATGGTCATTTAATAATTAATGTCCTGGCTAAATTCTATTCTGGGTTTATACAATCTAGTCTTCCTAAAGTTTCCCCTTAATTAAAATGAAGAAGCTATTTATTCATATGCCACTTGAACCGATCTGCAGTGAGGCTGCCGGTGCACAATAGTTGTCCACTGATAAATGGTGGACCCCTCCTGTGTGCAAGCATTTTATGCAAGCACAACTTACAAAATGATGCAGACACATTTTTTAAAACCTAATATTTTATGCAGAAACGTGAGTTTTCTAAGGGTAATAAGAGAAAAAAAACTCAAATATGTCAATTGCATAAGTATTCAGACCCTTGTACTCAATAATTGGTAGAAGCACCTTCATATAGGCCCCCTAAGTGCACTGATCGGGATACTATTGGCAAATCTTTGTCGCTTAGCTCTGTGATTCCTTCAAAATCACAACTGGAATCACCACTGGCCTCACTGTGACCTCCCTAACCGGTTTACTTACCCTAACCGGTTTACTTCTTCTTTACTTAGCTTCTCATTTTGTAGGGACAGCCAGATATGGGCGGTGTCCGTGCTACGAATCTGGCTAATAAAACCGAGAGAGAGATAGGTATATAGACCCTGAACTCTAGAGCTGGAAAATAGACTTGAATTAAGATCTTTCCTCGATCCAATAATGTAGTCAAAAGTGGAAACCAGAAGTCCAAAAACCAAGGGAGCGTAATTGCCAAATCAAAGCCGCAATCCAAAAGTCGTAGTTCAAAGGAGAAAACCAGTTCAAAGCCAAAAAGGTGTGTTAAACGAGTAAGGCACAAACCAGAAGGGAAGCTTACAAGGAAAAAACAATACTGAGCGAGGAGGTTAGGGAAGACTGTTCTTAAGTATACGATGGGGTGGAGGTGTGGTGGTGAGTACTGTAAACGCTCTGATATGTTGCCTAATTTAGCATGGTCTACGCCTTCCCCTGCTGACTGAACTCTGTTGTTGGGAAGCATAATATATAACATAACAGTCGGGGTGTCATCCACTTCTTAATGATTGACTTTACCATACACAACGAGATATTAAGTGTCTTTGAAATATTTCATGCTATTCTCCTAACCTGAGAATTTATCATTTAAACTTTTATTAAATTTGATCCCTGAGCTGGATTGAAAGCTTGGACTTCCTTGGTTGAATTTACTTCCGGATTGATAGACCTTACATTAATAAGTATTTATTCTGAAATCATGTTAACCATGTTCAGTAGTGCAGTCAAATTCTAATTAAAATGAGACGGGATGATGAATATAAAAAATAAACACTAAACTTAATATTTTACTGTTATCTCTCCTGTCTGAGGAAATGACAGCCAAGATATATATTGTCAGGTCTGCGAAAACACCCTCACTTGTATCTAATATGAGGAGGAGGAGGTGAGGATGTGAGCAAAAATCTGTGCAAAAGGGGCACAGCAGGTGAATATTTACACGTAAGAAAGCAGAAGTGCAAGATTACAATTTGGCTTCCTAATTTCTGTTGAACAGCTAAATTTGTTGCACAAAGAAAGAAGCCACTCAACAAATTGTGTGTTTCATTAACATAAGTCTGTTCACCTAAATTAATTTAATTTTAATAATAATCCCTTACACTTATATAGTGCTTTTCTGGACACTTCACTGAAAGCGCTTTACACCACCAATGTGTAGCCCCCACCTGGATGATGTGATGATAGCCAAAGTGCACCAGTACACTCACCATACATCAACTATCAGTGGAGCAGAGAACAGAGATAAAGCCAATTCAGAGATGGGGATTTCTGAAAAGCCATGACTGGTAAAGGCCAGGGGGAAATTTGCCCAGGACACTGGAGTAACAGCCCAGTAATTATTCAATAATTCTTTCATATCCATTATTAATTTACTTCTTTCGGTTTGTTTGTTTGCTTTGAACGTGTAGAGTAGATTGGGGTCTGAATATTTTTGCAAGACACTGTATACACTCTTAAGAATATAAAAAGCATAGATGACACTGATTCTGATGTTCATTAGAAAAAAAAGTAGTTCATAAAAGGTTAGAGCAGGGAGCTGAATCAGCGTGTGCACTGCAAAGTAAAAAGTAGATGTAACTTCAGTGCTGGAAGGAAAAAGAAAGTAGAAAAAACAAGATCTCAGCTGTGGAGCCTTCTGCAGGTGTGTGTAGTTATCCATAACGCTGCAATGTTACATCTCAGTAATTCACAGCACTCTAAGGAATAACTAAACCTGAAGGAATTTTATTCTAATTTCATCTAAAAAAATCACCCTTGCTGCAAAGACAAGGTCAGACGAGGAACTGAATGTATTTATTTTGGAGCACGTCTGCTGGGATATGGTGTTTTTTTTTGTCTAAGATCATATTAGCCCTTTGACTCTGAATCCAGCAGATTAATGATTATCTCATGGAAGTGCTTTGAAGAAATATGTAAGAAAATGAAAATCATATGCTGTTTTATTAAACAACAATAAAAATATTAAGCAGCTTGTCATGAACATGTTTCACCAGGTAACTTAATTTATTTATAAGGATGAATATAGCACAATATATTTTAACTGAGTAACAAATTAGAATATATCTAAAAAATATGCACATCTGTTTTTACTGCATGTTAATTTATATTGATAAGATAATGTAGAGTAATGTAAAACTATTAACTTATATAAACAGCTATTCAATGAAACAAAAAAGGTAGTTTTAATTGCATTTCACAGATTTTTTAATGTGTCAGAAAATGTACTTTGAATTTTACTTTATTAACATGAAAAAAGATATATAACAATTTATTTGATTTATTAGATCGTGTGTTAATATGCTAGATGAATATGATAACTTATATATACAGTAGTGATCAATTAAGCACAAACTAATAAAAATGTACTGCAGGTGTTCAATTATCAAATGTCAGTTTGACAAAAATATAATTGTACTCAATGATATATTGAATTGCGTGAAACCATGCAGAGATTATTATATGATTTTATTAGTTCAGAGTCAACATTTTCTTGATGTAATGAGCTTATTTAAACAATTTCTTGGTGTACTTTCTACTTTTTATTGGTGTACACTACATTCTTAAGCATGTCCCCTAAGGAGTTACAGAGTTCAATTTACCACTAGATGGCAGTCTAGTTGTGATTTGAAAAGAAAACAATTATATAGAAAAAGGTTTAAAACACTGACAGATTTTAAACTCACAGAATTCTTCTTCAGTCTCAATTAAATCAATAACACACCCTTCCAATTGTTTTAGAATATTCAGTACACAGACACTTGCTGTAATGTAAAATTCCCCCTACATTGTTTTCCTACAGTATGTACAAAAAAGAACTAAAAGTGCTAAATGTGTATTGCTGTATCCCAGTGAAAGCACAATTGTGTTGTAGGTTTGCTTCGACATTTGCTAGTCTCATATCAGAACAAAACAAAGGATGAACCAGTTTTAACCAACTGTGAAGAAATGAAGGTAACATGATTACAACAATCATCATAGGAATGTGTGGATAGGAAATAGAACCTAGGATGCAAAATATCCTTGCCTAATTTACTTTTTGGTAATAGAGAGCCACATTAGATAAATGTTCAACCAGACTAAATATCTATAGTAAATTAATACATCTCGCAGCCCTCTGGAATCAAGCTAAAGAAAAAAAACAGGTGGTTGATTACCAATAGACAGTTGTGGAATTCCTGCTACTATGAATTTAATAAACAGATTAATAATATAATTCACAAACTACCGACTACTGAGAATTCATATTGTTGGTACAGGGTGTTGCACAATAGAAATCAACATTTTGAAACACCCATCTTCTCTTCCTGCCAACTTTGAATTCCAAAATTTTCCAGAGGCTTCTTACATATAACCAAAGGAATCTCACCATCAGTTACTACCATTACTTCAAATAATAATTAATAGTTCCTTACACTTATATAGCACTTTTCTGGCCACTCCATCTTAAAGCGCTTTTACAGGTAATGGGGACTCCCCTGCACCACTACTAATGTGTAGCACCCACCTGTATAATGCAATGGCAGCCATAGTGCGCCAGTACGCTCACCACACACCAGCTATTAGTGGGGAGGAGAACAGAGTAATTAAGCAACTTCATAGAAGAGGATTATTAAGAGGCCATGATTGGTAAAGGCCAGGGGAAATTTGGCCAGGTTGCCGGGGTAACACCCCTACTCTTTTCAAAAAACACCCTGGGATTTTTTGTTTATGACCACAGACCGTCGTGACCTTTTATTCATATTCCAAAGGACAGCACCTTTTTTTACAGTATAGTGTCCCCATGACTATACTGGGGCATTAGGACCTACACTGACTCACAGACCGCAGGGTATGCTCTCCCTACTGGTACCATTAACACGTCTTCCAGCAGCCACCTTAGGTTTCCCAGGAGGTTTCTCATTCAGGTACTGGACAGGCTCACACCTGCTTAGCTTCAGTGGGCTGCCAGTTGTGAATTACAGGGTGATATACTGTAGCTGCTGGCTAAAGTTTTGAGATTTACTAGGTTTGAGATCTGCAATTGGAGGGGTGAGGTTTATTTAGCCAGTGAACCAGATGGCAACTCTCACTGATGTAGGTAATTTGGGCTCATAAATCATACCCTGAATCATCCAGTCATTCTGTGTGTGTTCCAAGCGCATGCATAGCCCCTGGAGGGCCAATATGTCATCTAGCATTTGTTCTACACAAGCTCTCATGGTAGCTAATTGGTTTAATTGTTTAATAAATTGATAATTGTCATATTTCAGTCTCCTCTAGCTTTTAACCGTGTAACCAATGTGAATTCAATGGTCCAGTTTGTGAAAATACTGTAATATTTATATATTGAACATGAAAAAAAACATCAGTTATGACCACAAATTCAATTTATTTGTTTTCCTAAAACCATTCTGGAATAATAGAGTGATAGGTTTACTTTTATGACCAGTATATATTTATGCTGGTAGTGTGGGAAATTAACCTCTATCAATTATAAAGGCTAAACCTTTGCAGACTATGCATGGTGACACTAGGTGAAGTAAGTCATGTAAGCAAAGTTAAATAATAAAGAGTTCCACATTTCAGTGATACCAAAGAAAGTCATATGGCAAATTCATTACCCTGTGACTAATTTAGTATCTGAAAAATAATAGGTATTAAAAACAAATAATATACAAATTACATTTAAACACGATTCTTGATCAATTGAGCCGGCAAATACATCAAATGGTCACACACTTAATTAAACCCTAATATAATCAAAGGTCTCCACAAATCTTAATCTCTGAAAGGCTAAGTCTATTTTCATAATATACTGTATATATATTCTTCTGTAAACCCCCAATCTTGATTGATGCATTTTCTCTGTAAAAAAAACTTAATCCAAAAGCAATTAAGACTGAGAAGCTGTGCCTGGCAAATTTAAAGAGTGAAATTAAATAATTGCATAAATATATAAAATACAGTTCCTTTTACTAGATTTAACATAAGTCCTCCACTCCAGGGGCAATTATCTGATAGGTTTCTGCTTATACTGTAAATGAAGGAACCCAAGTGGTAAAAATTGTCTGTAATTCTGTTTCCACTCCTGTCTCTTCTCTTATTGCTTTTTTTCTTTTTCCTTTTTACTGCTTCGTTTTTGCACTCCCCTCTTGAGAGATGTCTTAACCAACATTGACTCACTGTGGGGGAGGTCTCATACAGTAATTTTCTCACCTGTGTCTGCCCATCATGAATTCATTAACTTTTAAGAACTGTAGTGAGAAATAAGTGAGAAAATCTTAATTAACAAGTTGAGGAGAGACTGCATACAGTAATGTGTGCTGAAGCTGTTGGAAGTAATACACTTTAACTAGGGTATTTGTGAAACCAAGGACTGAGTACAATTGCAGCAAGCAGATTAGCTAGAAGCACCAATTAGCATTGGTGATTAAGGGCTCTTCTGGAACTAAAATGAGTAGACACAGAGGTAGGTGTGATACTGGACCATGATCAAAACCCACTGAACTAGATTAACCCTTGTCTGAATTGGATACTGTAGATACTGTATGTAATGAGTGAGTCCCGTCGACAGGAAAACAGGAAAATCAGGACATATCAATGCCAATTGATGAAAAAATGGGTTGTATTCAATCTCAATCTCAATGAAGTTCATAAAATGAACCTGTATTACTAAGTACAAAATTACTAAGAACTGTATTACTAAGTACTTAATAAACCACTTGCCAAAGTAAAAATATTCATTATTCTTACTGAATTATGTGTAATCAAACCTTCACTTAAGTGTTTATGTGTTACAGTGTAATCAATAGCCTGTGTTGTTACGGTGTTTACAGATCAGGAAGGTTAAACCTTCATCCTCTCACACATACAGAACAGTACTTTACCTTGGTGCTATAAAGATTCAAAGCTGGGACAGATGGTTGGCAGATCTTCCTACCTCCCTCTGTGTGAATTATTAATACATTTATCCTCTCCTATTCTCTCACATTTCAACAGGTACAGTACCCAAGGTACAATAGCACACCTCTCTTAATCCCCGTAAAAGCTCTCCTCTTTCCATCACACACACGTCTGTGTTGAAAGATAGTGCTGGAAAAATTTACAGGTAAGACATGGTTTTCTTCTGTGCTTAAAACAATTACAGTGAAATGTTTTCTTTCTTTCTCAACAAACAGATTTTTTATTTTCAGTAAAAATAGTCAAAATGCAATTTGTGCTTTGGGTGTTTAAAACGGGTGGCAAAAGATTGCTATGAAAAACCTCAATGTCTGAATAATTTATATTAGCAGAACTTTACCCTCTGCTCAGCTGGGTGACAAATACACTTGTTTTAGTATAAGATTTTGTTATAGGGGATCTTTTAAAATATCTGATGTTTGGTCTGATGTTATTAGCAGCTTGAAACTATTTTTTCCTTTAGTATAATGTTATAAGATTTATAGAGATCTAAAATAAATAAATATAAGAGTTATGGAGATACTGCAATTTTAAAGAGTTTACTCTAAACTAGTACTAGAACTACTAGTTTACTCTAAACTTGTACTCTAAATACTGTTGTGTAAAATAGCATGTTAAAGTTAATGATCAGTTAGTGTTCAAAACTTTTCATTTCCAGTATTGTAGTCTACTAATATATATCTACCTGTACTTGATTTTACCTCATCAGTATCTCTTTAATACACAAACAGCACAATCAAAAGTGACTTAACAGTATTTTTACAGCAATTTTACTATTTTCTTTTCAAACTTTGGAATTATAATGTGCATTATCTGATTTCATATTTTTATACTGAGTTTGGGAAACCATTAATGAAACAAATATATTATTCATTCGGACAGATCAAAAACTATTTTAAATATGTAATGTATAATGTTAACTATTTTGAAAAAATATATATTAGTTATTCACAGTAATGTTTAATTCCTGTTTTTTCTCATTACTTTTTGTAATAAACATTTGGGCTCATGATCATAAATCATATTACCATATATTTTGAAATAAGATACACATAACATAAAATGTTTTTCTAAAATTTTTCACAAAGGTTACTACAAAGGAAAGATGAGGGCCTTTTACATTTGGTTTCTCTTCCATCTTTGGTTTGGAAGTTCAACTTTTGTGCCACAGTGTGAGAAGGGATGTGATTGTCAAGAAGTCTTGAAATTTGTTAACTGCTCAAAAGCAGCTTACACCTATATACCTGGCAACCTCTCCTCGGACACAGAACACTTTGATTTATCCAGAAACAATCTGACAGTCATTCCTGTGGGAGCTTTGAGTTTCTTGTGGAGATTAAAGGTGCTGCTAATTAATGACAACGACATCAGGGTCATAGAAGATGGTGCCTTCTCGTGCCTTGAGAATCTCCGGAGACTGGATCTGAGCCGCAACAAGATCTCCTCTCTTAGCAACGGATTTTCCATTGGCTTGCAGTCCCTTGGGGAGCTACTTCTGTCAGAGAATCAGCTGATGGCTCTGAACAGCAAGACCTTCCAGCACCTGGACAACTTGCAGAAACTCAACTTGAGCTGCAACAACATCAGTTACATCGAGATCAGAGCCTTCAGGCACATGACCTATCTCAGGCAACTGCACCTGAATGAGAATAGGCTGGCAACCCTAAATAATAACATTTTCTCTATGTTGAAGTCACTGGAGGTTCTTAACCTTGAAGGAAACCAGATCAATAACACGGATCTTGGCGTTTTCATGCCCTTGAGTAGCTTAACATTGCTGAACTTGGTTCAAAACCAACTAAAGAACATCAAATTTAAGACTTTTGTAAACATTCACAATTATGAAACCCATATCTTGCTGGCTGGAAACCACTGGCACTGTGATTGTGACCTCCAGCGGGTCTTTAGGAAACTTCAGAGCACACAAAGACTGATCTTGGATGACTATGAATACCTGACCTGTAAAGAGCCACATGAACTTGAAGGCCACAAGATTGTAGATGTGGAAAATGAGCTGTGTTTTGGGGAGACAGTGACAGTCTTAATCATCACCTTCACAGTTGTTGTCACTGTGGTGGCAGCCATTGTCATGGCCGAGAGAAACAGGAAAAAACGGACTGGCAAGCACTGGAGTGAGGAGAGTGATATGACCTATGACTCCCAGGACTAGCTGGTCCTCACCTTACAGTGCCATGGCCTCTCCACAGAAATACCATGCAATGTTCATAGTTTGAATGATTTGTCAAGACAATTTTTAAAGCATTTTTTTTCAAAATATTTGAAGATCAGGGAAAACATACAACCCTTTAGAATGCAGTTAATCAGCTTGATCATTAAACATCAAAAACATTTAAAAATTAATACTGCATTACTTAGCATACTTCTGCTCTAAAGTTCTTCAGACATATTATTTTTTATTTTTTCAGTTATAGTTATGAAGCAATGCTTAGTTTTCAATGAACTGGTGGAGATGTTAGAAGTTTCCCCATCGGACAAATGCTAATGTTAACTCAATTTTGCAGATGTTCCATTCTTTAAAACTATCATATTAACTGATGTTGTATAGCTTATGTCATAGTAAGATTCTCAGCACTATAATTTTATAAGGTAATGGAAATTATTATAGGAAATAAAGCTCTATGGAAATAATATCCTATAATATAATATCCTAAATAATAAAATGTAATTAGTAGTGTATAACACACTACTGTAGACAAGAAAAAGGCGATTGAAAGACATTATACAATAATGTAAGGCAATACTGGAAATTTTATAAATGTTTTGGAGATTATAAGCATTAGAATGTATTAATTAGTTTTAGCATGGAGCACTTTTTAAGTGCATTATGGAATTGAGGTTCATACCAGTGGTAGCAAGCCTAATATCTGGTTGTGTGGACATGCTACATGCTAAAGTGTTTTTTTCTATTTTTTCCATTACTAAACATAGAAACCTAGAACGAAAATGCAAATTCATGCTTTCTTTTGCAAATGTAGACCTAAGATTCATTCAAACGCATTTTTCCAAGTGATATCTTGCTAATTAAAGATAATCAATTGATGTTGTCATTAATTTGGTGGGTTATATTGTAGATTATCTTGGAAAACTGGATTTTAGATTGATGAACATGATGTTGTATTTTTTTTTGCTACAAAGGTTTTTTTTTATTATGTGTTTATAATTACAATGAAGACAGAGATGCATTTAATACCATGAGGATATTTGTACAGAACATTTTATTAACAGTCATGATACATAGCAGCAACCTTTCATAGCATCAAAGTATACCTTCCAAGAGTTCCCATGCATTATAACATTGCAACATAACAGGCAACTGCCCTTACATCATCTCCTAGATTGTAATTAAGAAAAGATTATGACTTGAATTATGTAATGTGAATGCATTGTGTGTGGTATTGTTAGATACATTGTGATGATTTTAAGAATTCTATTTTCCACGTCTTGCAATAATTTCAGGTAGCACTGGTACTGTGATTGCCACTTCATTAAAGAAAAATATACTATGATGTAGGGCTAAGAAAATGTGGAGCATAATTTATTGTACAAATGACAGAGAAAGACACAGAAATATGGGAAGCTATGCATTCAAATGGCATTGTAAATTTTTTTTTTGACCTCACACTGCTGATCTCAAATTTAATATAAGAGTGGAATATTTCAACCAAACACTGATTATTGCTAATAAAATGACATTTTCTGACACATTGGAATGGGGTAGATATGCTTCAACTTAGGGCTGAGTAAACATCTTCTAGGTGACTGAGGTACTTCAGTAAATACTGTATAAAAGGGTAAAAGCATAAATTCATTGTACCACACATGCCAAAATTGTCTGTAATTAAATCTTATTAGAAACTCCTCAAACCCATAAAGGTTAGGAGAAGTAAATTGTTATATATTCTGCTTCACTTTTGTTAACTTAGATTTGTGCGAGTACTGGTGCCTACTCGTCTTCTTGGTGCTCAAAGAACTCATGGCAACAGATGGTCACCATGGTGATGAAGGTCATGAATTCCTGGAAGTCACACTCAGAATCGCCATCTGTGTCCAGACTCTCTATCAAACTGTCCATCGTGGCCTGGTCTTTGATTTGCTGAAATAATAAAGAGGAATGCTAAATCAACATTATGATCTTGATCTCATTTCGACCCTTTGTCTTGATGACTGTTTTAACCTAATTAATTAAAAAGAAAACTTGGGTGTGTTACAAATTCAGTCATTGTAAAGGTATTTCACACTCTTTAAAGGATTACATGTTATTTTTTTTTCATTATGCATTGTAATACTGTATTTCTTGTAGCTTATATATACAGTAAATTATGTATATTATTTACCCATGGCTTGTATTCATTGTTAGCATTAAAACCTTTCTCATTTTAGTGCCTGTAAGTTAGTGTTCCATGATTTTCTTTAAAAGAATGTACAGGATAAAATAGCCTATGGTATAGATGAGATACAGTAGTTAACACTGTGCTGCAATAATATAAGAATTATTTTCACTTAAAAACTAAATTTTAATGATGCAACATTTCATTTTATCTTTCCTAGTTATAAAATAAAGCTCAGGATATAATTACACAATGTGTTTTTTCACAAGTTCATATAATAATATTTATTTTCATAAAACGTTTTTAAATAGGCTGAAAACTGAAATACATTTTTCATTACTAGAAAATAAAAGAAAAAGTATTTCAATTAAATGGTGTATTTCTATATTTTACTGTCCAGGCAAACAGATTGTTTTTCAAGAAAACTTTATATGAATATGACTTTTGCAAAAACACTTTATAAAAATGTGAAAACAATTATTCTCACCCCCACATAATTTGATAGTTCATTGTTGATCAGTTCTTTCAGTTCACTTTTCTTCAGTTTATGCTTATCGCCTTCTTTTTCTGAATACTTGTGAAATACATCAATAATGGTTGCCAGAGAATTTTCTAAATCAGTCATATTTAAAGCAGGGCCTAAATCTGAAATGAAACAAAAAAATAGTTTTACTCCAAAACACATACAATAATGGGATTACAGTGTCTTAAGGTCTTAAATTGAACATAAATGCTGTTCTACAGTACATGTCCATGCAAATTTAGATTTAAATTGTTGACAAAGATGTGAGTTATGTACACAATTAAACAATCTGTTGACTATATTGAATACATGCGCATACTGGACCTTGGTGCTGATGGATTTCAGAGGAACTTTTCTCTCTCTGAAATATCATCTAAATGTGAGCCCTTGGAAGTTCATTTTATACTGTATGTGAGTATAGCTTTCTTTTACTTCTACTTCTGATCCTAATTCTTAAAAATCTACTGATGATTTTAGATAGTGATTAAATAAACGGTATTATTACCACTATTTCTTCAAATAATCCTATATCTTGGCACAATTTTATTTAGAAAACTGTTCCCATGAACATTATTCCAGATCAGTGTCAGATCCCAAAGATGAAACATCTAGGTTCCAACTTGAGTAAATCCAACTTTTTTGTAGAGATTCCTTGTTGTGGCTCTCAAAAATATAAAAATTATTCTGTGAATTTCTTTTACATTTTACTTCATTTTAATCTATTGAACTGATATTTTAGCCATCTCTCACTGAAACTCAGAATGATTTTATGTTGGTATCTACCTGAGTTTTTCAGTATAGAAAGAAATGCCCATACTATTGAAAAGGTCATGTACCGTTGAATACTGTTCAATTGAGAAGGTCATGTTCTAGTATGTATTGCAAGAATTGAACTAAACAATATCCTTTAGCTATCCTTATAGATCAAAACGAACAAACTCACTTAGAATCATTGTCCAGTAAGTGATATGTCAATCATTTATTGTCTGGAAATGATGGCATTTCTTATATTTTAAAAAGACTGCACATATAGTTTTATGAATCCATTTATCCTTTTAAGTTTGCCTTCCTAGCTGTTCAACAAGGCAGGCTTTCTTTTCTGAATTAGAAACTTGAGGAAATTCAACTGTTTGCAGCATACCGGTGTGAATTTATTTAAAAAAAAATGACCAAGATTGCAGTACTTTCACATACAGTAGTGAAATCACTGCAGACCACAAGATACACAAGAATAACAAAAAAGTAATAGAAATGCACCAAAACAAGGAAGGGGGTATATCATGTGTAAAAGAATATATAAAGTATACTGTTTTGTTTGCATGGTTCATATATTTATATACAGTATAATGTAAAGCATATTTAACATGATCATATTATATGAAATATTTTTCAAATCTATCCAAAATCCAGAATAGTAAGATTTGAAATATAAATAGCATTAAAGAGAATTATTATTTGAAATCCCAATCTTTTACGTAAAATATTTGTTAAAGTTGCTTAAAGCACATTTAATTTTGAAGGTATACTTTTTTACCTGTTCTTTGTATTCTAACAACAGGTGATAAATATCTACAGCACAAAACAAGTCCTACAGAATAGAAGCTTCCTGAATGTAGTATCGTTATATTTAATGAAACTTATTAAGGTAAACCTAGAAACCTATCTATATAAATCTAAAAGCTAAAGTAAAAAGTAAAATTAATTAAAGAACGTGTGAGACAAATTAGGAAGAAAAGTTGCCTTTCAGCTTATTTTTAGCATAACTTTGTTACTTTTTATTTTTTAAGTAAACCATCGGCAGAAAACAATCTTAGACAAAAAATCACTTACCTCCTTGTAGATGATTTGAAAAGTTTAAGAAACTAAATTCCAAAACAGAAGTAGTGTCTTTTTATATGCTGGGCGTGGAGAGTTGCCACAGCAACTGTAGCCCTTTTGCCGATTTCACCAATAAAGGCAGCAATCATGTGGCTCGTCTGAAACAATCACCCTTTATTCTGCCATGGGACAGTGACAAAAATTTACCATTTTGATCTTTT
Source organism: Atractosteus spatula (assembly GCF_055471065.1). Lineage (NCBI taxonomy): Eukaryota > Metazoa > Chordata > Actinopteri > Semionotiformes > Lepisosteidae > Atractosteus > Atractosteus spatula. The sequence continues at coordinate 9,418,561 of NC_142718.1, read as the reverse complement.
GCATTGTATTTATCATTAAAGGGTTTTTGTTTCTTCCTTTCTGTTTTATAAGGCACAGTACTGAACTCATTGTCTGGTTAATTAATGCCTTGTGATGTTAATATAAAGTATTTAATCAGGAACAACTTGAACAGATTATTTTCAAGAAGGAAACTTCAGTAATCTTGAACCTTCTATATTGAACCTACTTTGTGTATCTTACAGTAAATATGTAATGATTATTTAATATGATAATATTATCATATACAGTATACTGTATATAAGCTTCAAATGCATTTCAATTACTATCAGCTCTTAAAGAGTATTACATTTTAATTGCAAATAAATAGTATGACACAGGTACTGTATATGCATATGTTCATTCAGTAACAGTGTTATAATAGTATTAAGATTATATTATATATTATATATTAACTATATTAGGACATTTCTGGAACATTTTCAAAGTTAAAGTTTAAAAATAATATTTTAGGGTATGTATTATTAAATGATACTTGTTTCTGTAATGGCAAAGTGGATTACACTATTTTGGGAAAAGTAAATAACTTAGTCAAAAGATACAAAAAGATTAATGTATAAAGTGTTTCAGTAGAAGAAATTTGGAAACCACATGATTGTCGAAGGAAACTGAGAAAACCTGAATTAAAAAAGGAACATTGCAAACATTAGAGTACAGATATTGACCCGAAAAAGAAATGAAACTGAAATGAAATGAAAGTCTAATGCATCCAAATATAGATATCAAACCAAAGAACAGAAAACATCAAATGAACATAAGAAACATGGCACATGGTGCCCTGTAAAAAAAAAAAACAATATAAGAAAAGTTACAAAAGAGTGGAGACCTTTTAGCCTATCTGGCCTGCTTGTCATTTGTCTGCTTGATCAGAGGATTTCATCCATCCAGTTTGATAAAGAAGACAAGTTATCAGCTGCAACAATATTCTGGGGTAGATTGTTCCAGACATCCACATACTGTACGTTTCTCCTGTTCTCAGGATTATATCTTTTTAAATGTACTTCCCTATAATTTCAATTTGTATCCTCTTGTTCATAACTCATTGTTGAAGTCCCCTGAGGTTAATTTCTCTGTAGCTTTTAAGAGTTTGACTACTATGAATTATTAAGAAAGGTTACAAATGATTACCACCTACCTCGTTTGGTAGTTAGAAGCTAATTGATCCAATGATATCATCCAACCATTTCTTGAAAGAACCCAGGGTGGCTTCTGGTAACTGGCCGGGTAGCTTGTTTCATACCTCCACAACCCTTTGAAATGCCCCTTGTTAAGGATTTTAAATTACATGTTTTAAACCAAATTATTGTACATCCTGTCACAGTCATCTCTGATCAGAACTAAAACGATTTTCAGATTAGAATTTCTGATTGTCAGGGAAAACATTTAAAGCTCAGAATGTATCTCATAGCCCCTTTTTTCAGTTTTCAATATCTTTTTTGTAACATGGTGACCAAAATTGTGCATAATATTCTAAATGAGGTGATATTACAAAATTAAGGTTGGCTATGACCACCTTAATCATCAGCATAATTTTGTCAATCCTGGACCTAGGATGCCATCTGCATGGAGTTTGACACATGGATGTCTCTAGTTTGTGGGATTGTGATGTAGCAGACCCAACCCCTGATATAAGGAACTGATGCATTAAAATATTGCATAATCATTTCTCACCTTGTTTTATAATGAATATTGTGGATATTATAATATGAAGTAATGTACATATTGTTCTGTAAAATCTAAAAGGTAAACATTCACTTACCTGATGGGGTAATAAAGATGGCAGTGGAAGTTTATTGTGATTTGTGCTTTAAAGAAGGCAATTAGGTTGCCACGTTAATTGGCTTCTGGGAAAATTGAGAGTATCTGTGTATCTTCCCTATCTTACACTGGCATCCCAGCCTTGTGTTCACTGCTTGCTGAAGATCCCCCATGACCCTGAATTGGATGAAATGGTTAGAAAATGGATGGTTGGATAACGAAATTGAAAATGTTTTCTTTTTACAGTAGTATGTTAATGCAAATGAGCACATTATCTGTGAAATGCATTGCTTCTAAGCAAAAAAAATTGCACATTCATTTGTGAAAAAAGCACAGTATATTCTTAATAATTGCAATTGGGTTTGAAAGAATAAGCCTAACAAACACCTGAAGTTTATGGTGTTCTCATCCAGATGTAATGCCACCTTGGTGAACAACAGTTACAGTAGCTTAACATTAGCCATTAGGTACAGTATCTACACATTATCTTCTGGTTCCATTTGGTTCTTCAAGCAGAAACATGTAGTTACCTGTTAACACCACCACTTCTCCACTTCTGCCAGCAGCCATATCACTCTGCAACTCACAACTAGCAACCCACTGAAGCTAAGCAGGTGTGAGCCTCAGTACCTGGATGGGAGACCTCCCGGGAAAAACTAAGGTTGCTGCTGGAAGAGGTGTTAGTGGGGCCATCAGGAGGTGCTCACCCTGTGGTCTGTGTGGGCCCTAATGCCCCAGTATAGTGATGGGGACACTATACTGTAAACATGCGCCGTCCTTTGGATGAGACATAAAACTGAGGTCTCTGTGGTCATTAAAAATCCCAGGGTGTTTCTTGAAAAGAGTAGGGGTGTAACCCTGGTGTCCTGGCCAAATTTCCCATTGGCCCTTACCAATCATGGCCTCCTAATACTAGCTGACTAGCTCTGTTGGTAGAGTATGAGATTCATACTCTCAGGGTAGTGGGTTCATGTCCCACAATGGGTGCTGGGTCCTCCATAATGGATGTCCTACAACCCTGTCCTATAAAAAACTAATATTACAGAAACCGCAACAGGATTTTGCTGCCCGTACATGCCGGAAGGCATAATAGGAAAACATCCATCTGTTACATAGAAATTATTTTTTAACTTTTTATTTAACAATGAAAGAAGTTACAAAAATAACATATACAGTACTAAGTAAAATAATTTACAACTTTCATCTTTCCTTTTTAATTATCATTTTATATATATAATTAACTATTCACATTATGCCAGCATGGATGGGAGGTTATATAGAAATATAACCCGCAAAAATACAACAAATAACCAACAATCTAGACAAAACACAGTTTCATCCTCTTTCAAAGAACAAACCCAGGTCGCAATGGGGCCACAAACCCAGGCTTGTCAGTATTTGCTAAACCTTTCTGCCTGTAACCTAAGAGAAAAGGTGATCTTTTTCATAGTATAAATCCGTCCTTGGATGAGACGTAAAACCGAGGTCCTGACTCTCTGTGGTCATTGTAAATCCCAGGGTGTTTCTTGAAAAGAGTAGGGGTGTAACCCTGGTGTCCTGGCCATATTTCCCATTGGCCCTTACCAATCATGGCCTCCTAATAATCCCCATCTATGAATTGGCTTCATTACTCTGCTCTCCTCCCCACTGATAGCTGGTGTGTGGTGAGCATTCTGGCACACTACGGCTGCCATCGCATCATCCAGGTGGGGGTTGCACATTGGTGGTGGTGGAAGGGAACCCTTATTACCTGTAAAGCGTTTTGAGTGGAGTGTCCAGAAAAGCGCTATATAAGTGTAAGCAATTATTATTATTATTAATTATAAATCTCCGTTACAAGATTGATCAGCTGTTCCGGTGTTGGGGGTTCTTTAGTAAACCATTTTCTTGTAATAGTTTCCTAGCAGCTAAAATAATTCCTAGCATATGTATATATATCCTCTAATTCCATGTAGTCAAAAATAAAATTATCCAAATACATAACAGAGAATTCAAATGTTATGTCTAGGTTTACTATATTTGTAAGAGAAATTGTTTTTGAATATATTCTGTTGAATCTTTTTTCATATCTTCAGTGTTATTATACAGTTTTGATATTATTTTCTTCTGGTTGCTTTGCTGGTAAGATGTTATAAAATGATCAAGCACTTTATTACTTTGCTCTGTATTTTGTTGTTTTGCCCAACTATTTACATAGCACCTAATTAGGAGGTATTTGTAGAAGTCTTTTTTTTAGATTATGTTGTTTTGATAACTCAGATTTTTAAATGTGCATCAGATTTTTCAGAAGGGAAATTAAACCAAATTGTAATTGGTACTATTACCCAGAGTATAATTGTTTTATATATAGCTTCTGCTAGTGATCTATCACCCAAAACTGTCTGTATTGGAAATTCATCTATAATCAGAGACTCCATCTGCTACCATTTTGCACTGTAATTTCTCTACATAGAAATTAAATTGCACACAGCACAATCTTGTGGGATAAGAAGGATAGTAATTGTTCTACCCAATCAGTGTACAATAGTCATAACCGGATCTCAAATTAAATATTTGTGCCACAAATTATTGTCTGAGATTAATTATTGAAATCTAGTTATCTCATCACAATTTCCTGGATATTAACAATTCAGGGAAGAGCTGTAAAAAACAATATTTTCATTCTCATAATCTATGCATTGTTTGCTGTATCTTATTAAAATTAGTGTGATCCTGAAACATAAAAGACTATTTTATTTTTTGTGTTGTAACTTTTGGTTTAATTTGCAAAAAAAAAGGTCTGCTGTCTTGCACTTTCCTAAACAATGCCCAGTTTCAAAGGAAATGGATGGTACAGCATGATAATGAACACGTCTTTTTCATCTGAAAACTTGGCCAGACAGGGTGCATGATCGTTTCCAGACTACAAAATAGAAAGTGGAACAGTGATGGTATTTTTGAAAATCCAACTGATATATCTATTTAAGTGTTAGGTAAACACTGTGAAAGGTATGCATTACATTAAACTAAAGCAGTGATTTTTCAATAGAAGGTACATTTTAATATGGGCCAACCATTACACTAAACTTAGGATGTATAAGGATGTGCAAATCTGGTAAAAAGTCTTTGATTTGTTGTTTAGTGAATGCAATTTTTTTCACATTTAAAGTAAACATGAAAAATAGTACAACGTGATTAAATGTTATATACATTATGTAACTACTGTATGTTATATTATTTTTAAAGTGAAGCCAAATTAGAACATAGGCAGGACCAAACACTTGATGAAATCTTACATAATGTTGAAGTTAAAATGTTGGTATCTGGTTATTTGGTGAGCTATAGTTGTGAGTGACATTAACTATACGGTGTTCTGCTCATCTGCGACAGAGAGATAGCAGTCTGTCTTTGGTGCAGGACAGAGAAGGAAGAAAGAGAGAGATATGCTATGAGGCCATGTTAGGGTTTTCACCCAGCACCTGTGGGGGCATAGCAATGGGTCTGCCCAGCCATGGGCTCTTGAGGTGCTGGCATGTGTTGTTAGTGAGTCAACAGACTGGCTGGCCCTCAGCTATGGAAAGGCAGGATTGTGTGCATGAGAAAGAATTGCTGGGTGTGTATCTGTGACGGCCCCTGAAGAGAAAATAATTTGTGTGAAGGCTCTGTGTAAGCACCGTAGACATGCATCCAGCAGCACGCTGGCAGCTGCGTTAGTGTGAATTGTGTGCCGGAAGACATAAGGCTGAGGCTGCAGTTCCCCCGGAAGGGGAGCAATTTAAGAGTTAACCACAAGATATAATGACAGCTTGAGGTTCTGGAGGCCTTCCTACAGAACAGGACTATCTGACAGCAAGGTCTCTTGGCTGTTTGGCATGCCCAAGTATATGAAAGTATGTTGAGGTAATGACGGTAGTGAATGAGGACCAGAAAGTAGTTGCGTGACCAGAGGGACCCGGCTCTGTATGTCAAGCCTGGCGCAGGGTCTATCTAGCTGCTGACACTCTGGCAGCATATGAAGAGAGCAGATGTGAGGCCTGAAGGATCCAACTTTATAAGTGAAGTAAAGATTGGTGCAGGGTCTATCCAGCTGCTGGCCTCTGGTGGTGAGTTTACCGTGGAGTATGCATGAAGTGGTGGCAGGACCTTTAGTACTGCCACTGGTGTGTGAAGGCAGTGTTGGCCAGGCTGGAGGCAAATGCACTGGCAGCTGCTAGTCAACACAGCCTGGTGACTGAGGTAGGGAATTGGTACCTCGGTCCACTGTGAGCATGAGGCCACTGTCCATGTCCCAATGCTTTAGGTCTGTGAGCGAAAAAGGTAGGGATGGGTCAACAACTAAACTTTTGAGATGGGATACTTCAGCCATTGTTGCTGGTGAACATAATGGTCTTTAAATGTCTAATTAGAGATCTCTACTTAGGTTATCAGTCAAGTGGAGCAAGGAAAAAAAACACTGTTACCTCTTTCTCCCAACGAGTGGACAAGTAACAGTGATACTCTTGGAGAAGAGTGCAACACACAGATTAAATACAGATTTTGAGCCCAAAAGTCTGTGTCAGAACATATCTGTTGGTTAAGTCTTTTTCCAGTTCCTAAATGTGACATGTCCCATGTTCCCAGGTGACATTCCTCGGTCAGGTAGTAAATTTCAAGCAAAGACTCAACTACTGTATGAAGTGTAAGGAGCTTTCAAAGGAAATCAGACATGACAACACAGATCAGGAAAAGGGTACAAAAATATTTAATTCTCTTAATATTTCTCTGAGCAAAGTCCGCTAAATCATCAAGAAAAGGAAGATCTTTTTACTACTGTGACACACAAGAAGACATGGAATGAGGCCTTCTTGTTTTCCTCCCTAAATGCCATGTGTAAATGCAATAATATTGTAACTCATTACACCAGCTATCCTAATTGTAACCACTATATTAGGTACTTACATGGCTGCTACATGGTTTGTCCCAGAACCACACCGACGGTTTCTAAGCCAGGTACTCTTTTGTTTTCTTTGTGAACTAGAGAATTATTAATTTTTTCAAGCCTCATCCCTTGGTGCCAAATTTAAATGAAAAAGTTAGAATTATGAACAGCGCACACTGGTATTCTACACTTTATACAAGCATTGTTACAATACCCTGACAAAACCTAAATCAGACTCCAAGCATAGCAGCCGGGCAAAGAGGAAATTGGTTATGATTATGGCAGTGATATGGCTGATTACTGCTGTCACGATCGTAATCCCTCCTCTTAAGGGTGCTCCAGCCCTTTCGTATTTTAGTTGATTATATGCACCTGCTTCCTGTTTTGTTTCACTATTTAAGCCTGGTGCTCTCGCTATTCCTTGCTCAGCACTGGGAGATGGGCACCCAGAAGCCCGCCTACCAGTGGGTCCAGGAAAACCCGATGGCATAGGCTTCATCACGGCGTCCTGATTGTCTGAGTCTGGGGCTCGGAGCGCCTGGCCTCGTTACCTTTGTTTTATTCTCTGTCCATGTTTTAGATCCCGTTCCGGATTTTAACTGTATTTGTTTCGTCTTGGTTGGATCCCCTGGTTTTGGAATTTGGACTGCATCCTGGATTCCCCCTTTTGGACTGCCTGAACTTCGCCATCACCACGCCCCCCGAGCACCGGTTCACCGTAGTCACTCCCCCCTGTCTGTTAACCCATCCTGATCCACTTCGTCTCCTCCCCTGGTGTCCTTCTCCACTTACTTCAGGATTAGTCTGTCTGTATAAGGTCCTGAACTACGTTTCGGGGGAA